>NC_067125.1:27978027-29188443 GCF_021347895.1 Acanthochromis polyacanthus
ATACGAACAAGTCACAGGATTTTCATCTGAGAGCGTAAATAAGCATCAGTTGTCACGACCACATGAAAGCCAGCAAAAGAACGCGCTCAAATAGGAAGTCATGATGTAAGAGCAAGAAAGCTGCAACATGCTGGCTTCACACCAGTGGCACTGCTGTATTCGTCAACTGGAAAAGCAGAGAGGAAGAACAGCGGCCTTCAATGCAACAGCTCCATATGCTTTTCCAGTGGCAGTCTAAAGGGACTCTGTGTTCTCTGTGCACAGAGACAAAAGAGGAAGATAGACCAGGAAGAGAAAGGGGGAGTAAAGGAGGGTTGAGGGGGGATTTTTTGGACATCTGCCAGTGATGCACTTCCGCCAGGCAATGTCTCACATGCAGGCTGCTGACACACAGGATCCTGCAGGCCCCCTCTCCCTCCATCAACACAGACACTGCCGCAAGGCTGACACCCACCCCGAATACACGCAATACAACAGGGCAGAAAAATGGATGCATCTCCCCTGTTCTTTTCACAGAGAATTCTAATCTCCCCTGGAAATATATGAACACTAAATTTTCTATTTAGAGAGACCATAACTCTGAGACGCAGAGGTAAAATTAATGATGGCTGAGATAGCTGCCTTGGTTTCAGGGTCCCGGTGCTGTGGCTATCTGTCACACTGCTGTAGCTCACTGGGACACTGGCAAAACACGGCGACACAGAACAGAACTGCTGCTGTTGTACCTTTGATTTTCCTTTGAAAAACAAATCTCTGATGCCAGAATCCGAAGCTCGAAGATACCATCTATCCCCTGGACGGCAAATGAGAAACAACGGATCGAGCGGACAATGTATGAGCTAGCCAAACATATTGAACGACTTGGAAAACAGAGACAGAAGATAGAATGCACGTACAGTAGGGGTAACAAGGGATTGTAAATGGAATAGGCCTTGAGTTTATCAAAAGGTGGTCAACCTGATCTCCTGAAGATTAAAGTTAGGAAGTGCCCACCACATGCCAGCTCCCATGCCTGGACAGGGAAATGCCTGCAACTGATCCTGCTGAGATTTCACATCTACTCAGACAATGAGTCATGGATGCTTTGTGAGAGCTGGAAAGGCTGAGCCACACACTGATGTATGAAAGCTCCAAGATGTACAAGATACTTTTTGCAAATTCACAGAGTGATAATATGTTCTTATTAAAGATCCTTACCTAACTTTATCTTTAGTCCTACTAATGTTGTGCTACACCTTATGTTTAATAAATGAGAATTGTAATGTCACGTACTTAAAATAAATGTGAATGTTAATAATGATGCACACAGTATAGGTCTAGTTTATTATTATTATTATTATAAGACGAGATCCTTCATACCCTTTTTAAGCTGTACCAAGTGCTATTTTTGAATTTTCCATTGCTGCAGCACACATCTTTTCTTTCTGTTTTTTCCAGGAAGTACAGATGCAAGTCGTTATCTTTGTGTGTAGTGAATTTACTCCTGAGCGTTTTGGGTTTAAGAATTTTCATTTCATCTTCTGTGAGTCTGATACAATGACTAAAAACCTAGATGGCCTAGTCTCCGCCCTTATAAATGTTGGCAGCTGACCTGTTTTGCGCATCTTACCACTAAACCCAGTCCCAGGAAATAGAAAAAAAAAGGTGTGAAAGAAAATAAGTTGAATCAGCCACCTATATCATAAGCAGCGTGAAAACTATCCATTGGTCATGTCTCGCTATGACAAGGTTAATATTAATTTTTACTAATATCGACTGTGAAGGGTGAAAGGGTGTGGGAAAACAGAAAGCAAAGAAGTCGACAGCGATAGTCTTCAGTTTCTTCGAAATGTTTCCACTGGAGTGTAAACTTCCTCTATTTCATAGAAATACAGTAGAGTCATCACACATCCTCCGACAAGAACAACCTGAACGCAGGCACCTTTTTTTTTTTTTTTTCCAGGTCCCCAAACCGCTTCGGTTCAGTGCATTTGCAGGCATTTAGACAGAAATCACTCTAACTCTTGCAAGGCCTATTTGAATATTTTTGCCTTTTCTGGAAAGAGAGAGCATCACTTATTGAGACCTGGAGTACTGCCCAGTTTCAAAAAGGTCAGTGCGACCCAGCTGGGTTATTCCTGGCATCCTTCAGCTGTGGCGAGCATATTAACCCAGGATAGCTCTCAACCACAGAGGAGAGACAATTCATTTAGGTGCCTTTATTGATACTACAATAGAATTAGTACGTCCTGAGGAATAGGAGCTGATGCCTAATACGAGAAGAAAATAATTCACCAGCTTGGTCTGAATAAGAGGATCAGATTACTGCTTCCCTCTGTCGCACTTTCTGCTAAGCTCCTCATTAAATGCAATCAGTTTTCAAAATCAGCCCTTTCAACAACACAAGCAGCTTTTTGCCTCTCTCTCTCTTCCCGTATGTACTCTTTCAAATTTGAGCAAACTTCTCCTGCAAAGTAGATCATGAAGGAAGAAGGACACAACAAAATGAGCTAACCCACCAACTGCCTGTCCTGCAGAGCAGTCTAAGCCCATCAATCACTGTCTAAGCGTTGGGAAGCGAGGGCTGAAGCTGTAAAACTAGGCTGAAAACTCTCTACGTCTCTCTCGAACTTTCCCCTCCCCTCATGGCTTTGGTTTTAAGCTGGCATCGCTGTTCAGAAGAAGGAGAAAATAAAGGGACCAGCAGAAAAACACTGGCCTTGTTAACAACTGAACTGGACAGTCCATGGGACCACTGAGACAGCTCTGATCCAGGCCACTAATTGCAACGATAAACTAACAGGATATCAAAGAGATATATTATTGTCTGAGAAATTCACTACAAACCACAAGGGACGTATCGTAACTTTCATGTACGGCATGCTTTGCTGCTCTTTCTGAGGAAGAGATCAAAGTCAAATAAAGGTCAAATCTGAGCAGAAAACAGAACAACACATTCACATAAAACACTAAACAAACATTCTGCTGTTAATAATGTAACTGTAAAGACAGACTTTGAGAATATCATTTGAAATTTAAGTCCTGAAATTCCTGACTGACTCTAGGCTGAAAACATATATTTACAAGCGGCCTGCCGGCACTTGAGGTTCCCAAGAAGGGCAGCCACCCGTAGCTATGAAGGTACAGCGTTTAGTCCCTTCAGTCTCATTCAATCACCCCATAAAGGCTTGATCCTACCTTGTTCCAACAGTTTCATTTGCTACTGTGCTGAGCCAGCGAGGGAATACAGAGAGGACAGCAGAGAGTACAAAGGCTAGCAAGTCTGCATCTATTTTAGACAACTGGGAAGGAAAACATCTAATAACAAAACACACAAAACAATATTTTCAGCAAGTTTGCTTCTAAAAATACGATCAAAACAGCTTTGACTTGCCAGTTCTTTTGTTTCTTTGGATGTTGATAAGTAGACATGTTTTTTTCTATTTCTGGCAGAACGCAACACAATGATTCTGTGGAAAAACAAACCAATTCATACAAAAGCTCTCTGTTTGCAGAAACAAACGGGATGCGATTGTCTGGTATGTGTTATTAGTTCTCTTTGGAAGATTAATACACAGTCATAGCAAATAAGTCACAGCAATCATCTACTGTTTTTGTGCATCTACTGTGAAAGACAGTAAAATGAGCCGCAGTCTCGTGTGTTTGAAGCCAGTTCATCACTCTGCCATCATAATAACATGGATTAATGAACTTGGACATGGTCGTGGCCTAACAATTACCCAAAGTGTGGCTTTTACAGCTGCACAGCAATACATTGTGTGTGTTTAGGAGTAGGCTGTGTCAACAGCCACACGATAAGCATCAGTCAACATGTTTTTAAATGTGCATATGCAAACAGTGGAGCTACACACATATGTTAGGTCAGAATAGTCTGTTTACCTCTGATCCTATTAAAGCAGTGGGAGGAGACAGCAGGTTGTTGCCTTTGACTCGGCCTCCTCTGGTTTACCTGCTGCTGCAGTACATACACTACACAGCTGCACAAACACTGGCACTGTGGAGCTGCGACACAGCATTGGAAACCACCTTGTTTTTGCACACTTTCCCACCTATTGCCAGCAGTTATAATGATCAAGCTATGACACAGAGATGTACATGTTGTCATCTTTACTTAGCTGGAATCTGGATGCCTCTTCCAATATGTCCTCCATTTTATCAGATGATGACGCACTAATAACACATGGAATGCATGGAAATGCAAATGGGCTTGGCCATAACAGTTAAATTGTATTAAAAAAATGTTTGAAAAGATACCAGTCTTGAGTTACAATATTTTTCCTTGTCAAGCACATTGCAACATTATTTATTAAGCTTTTTTTAGTATACCGTAATTTCTGAACTATTGAGCGCACCTGAATATAAGCCGCACCCACTAAATTTAAAAAGAAAAAAGTTTTGTACATATATAAGGCACACCTGACTATAAGCTGCAGGTGTCCACGTTGTAACATGAGATATTTACACTGAAAGATTTTAGTTAACTTGTAATTAAATACATACTTTCTTCTCGAACAGTGCCTGCAACACGGCAGTGAAACACATGGAGTCAGTCCACGCACGCTGCCAACTCCAACACGCTAAGCTAGTGCGCTTAGCGCTAAAACTTATCTTTAAGTTTTTTATTGTATCGTATTGTATGTCATCGTGGTGCATTTCACTCTGCCTCCATTTCCACATTCGTATCTGCAACACACACACACAGCTGCAGCGCTCCTTCTCACGTCACACACACACACACACACACACACACACCGTAACCTGCCTAGGTTAAAGGAGAGCAGGCTTGGCCTGCAACAGCTGCATCATACGCATTTCTTCGTGTTGTTTTCCATGATGAGGGTGTGTGCATGAAGCACAGAATGATTGATCTGAAGAATTTAGTGTGTGTTTGATTTAATTCAAACAGTGTCAATGGTCCACTGTGACCTGTTTGGTAATTTTATTGGTCTGATGTGACGAGGCTAAACTAAATGATGGCATGAAGCTCGCACGTAAAATCTATACATTAGCCACATCTTTGTATAAGCCGCAGGGTCCAAAGCGTGAGAAAAAAGTAGCGGCTTATAGTCCGGAAATTACGTTATATAATTTTTTTTTTGGCGATTGGTTCTCAGTGAGGACAGCAAACACAGCAGACCTCCAATGCCTTCATCCTGCATCTGTTCTTTAGGTTCTGCTCCCTTGCATATTAAAGTTAGTTAAGACAAAAGAACAAAATTTAGCACACAAGTGACTTAATTTCTTGTCCCTTCTGGTGTCTGAATAATGCCAGAATTTCATCATTTTTTTCCAGAAATCTACCCTCAACAAAAGAACAGCAGTGGAGGCCACTTTGCAATGCATGAATTAGAATGTGGGACTGTTAAAATGGCCACGATTGTGCGAGCGAATGCCTAAACACTTGTGATTCCGGTTAATGCAGCGAGAGGGGACAACGCTGGACAGACAATGACGACAGAGCCCTGATTATTCAGTCCTAATCAATAGTGGGTCACACATCGCATCACATTCCAGAAACAGACGGGAGTTTCACCAAGTGAGGGAATGCAATCGAGTTACATTTGAAGAATATTGTCTTGTCATTCACACAGCAAAGTAACACATTTCAAATTTGCATTATAGTGGTTTCCAAGCTATTGAAAAATTGGGACATTTCTAACAGAAAATTCATGAAAAACAGAATATGAATATGTCTAATTTGTCACAAAGGAGCTGCATAATCCACAAAAAGCAGGTCTGTCTTCTTCCTCTGTGCTTACCAGGTTTCATGTACCAATATTTACCTACATGACATCAGTTTATATGAGCTTAAATAAAACACAAACGGTTCCTTGGAAGACGTACGATTCACACAGGGTTCTACATCTTGGCTCTGAGTGAGATGTTAAGCAGACATCTACCCCAGACAAAGTTTATAAAAGATGTTTCTGGAGCATTTCCAATCAATTCAGGTGACAAACAAAACAAAGTCCAACAGTGTGCCAACAGTGTGCCTCTTCAGCAGCTCAAGCCCATTACCTGTCTCGAGTGGTGAAAAGATCCAGATGCTCCTGGGTTTGTCCAATCCATGTGCCCAATAAGGTAAACATGAAAGGATGTTAAACAGAGATTCTCAGAGTATAAAACTACAGACGTTTAAATCCAGCGAATGCATTAGAGCACCGCTGCAGTTTAAATCAAACTGCTCAGGTTTCCCAATAGTCAAAACACTGACCTCGGAAAGAAGACAGCTGCAAAACATAACACACCAAGATAAGATCCAAACAGGCCCATAAATTCATGTGTGTTAATAAAGACGGTGCAAGGTTAGCAATGGAGTGCAAATACAGACCTCCAGAGAGGAAATTTGGAAATTTGAAAATGATGTTCCCGTAATTTGTGCAATTACCAAATTCACAATCTCCTTTAAAGCCAGACATCAGCTTTGAAACTCATTTAGTACATGGAGAGCAGACCTAGATGTGATACAGCTTTCACAATACTGTGGCAAATAGATACAACGTCATCATATGACTGTGATAGAAAGCTCCATCCTACAGGTGTGACGATGATTAAGAGGGATGCTGCGTTCGGTACCTACAGTCCTCATTCACTCACTTCATGGGGGCAATGATCTGCGAAATCTGCTCCACATCCTATGAAAAACAACCTCTGAAAAGCTCTCAGTAGATATAATCAGCCTCAATTTACAGCCGAACAGTTCCATCATTAGGAAAATGAGTAATCTCTCGCCGTGTCTCCGTATCAGCAAAAGGCTGGGCTTATTTAGCGTGAGCCCACCCTGACAGTTTGACTAACGGGAGGCATTATTTTTAATCAGAACTCTTTGTGTTGCTTCCACTGCCTCTGCCATCTGCGTCGGCTCATACACGTCTGCGTACGCAGGGCACACTGCGAACATCTCCCGGTCTTTGAAACGCGTTGCAGGGTAGTTGTAGATGCACAACCGTGAATGGAAAAACAATTAAAAATGGGAGGGGTCCACAGAGCAGACGTACATGGGGAAACGTCTGACCTCAGCACCCTAATCTGTGCAAATATCACTGTGTCTCTATGACGCTGCCGGCTCTCCTCCACCAGCTGTGTGCATCATTAAAGATTCAGGATCCTGCATGTATGACATCAGTAAATACACTGGAAATGCTATCATGCAGCTGGAACACACCAGCAGGCACAAACCAGCTCAGCACGGGGAGTAATGCTTACAGTTGCACAATGCTAATATTATTCATGATTAGTGGAGTATGAAATCTGGAGTTTACTTTATTGAATCAACAAACACACTTTTTCCAGCGGTTACTTTAATTCAGGTATTGTGAAGTGCACTCTAAAGCAATTCAAGGAACAAATCATTTCATCATTAGTGTTATCATTTATACTTTTAGGCTGCTGATAATGATAACTTAAAAAAAATATGTGCGCATCTGTGTCAATTAGATAGGCATCTCAAATTCATGATGCTGCCTTTTTTTGATCCATGCAATTTTTCTCCTTTCTTGGTATTGTCTTTCTGTTATAATCCTCCACAGAATTAATGTCTCCTTCTGTCTTAATGTTAAAATATTTTGTTTTGAGATTACTTAAGTGCTGCACTTGCCTTACACTCTGGTTGTATATCTTTAAATTGAAGAGAAACATTAATTAAAATTAATTTAAAAAAAGACACCAAAAGATTTGCAAATGTATGATTATATAACTCTTATACAGAAGTATTTTTAAAATACTATTATTCAGTCATAATTTAAAGAAGCATTAATGCAGTGTAGCTAATTAGTGACACATTTAATACATTTTTTTACTACATTTATACAGATCACTCTGTAAATTATTATAAAAAGCAACTAATAACCGATGGATTATAATTACCCACTGGGGGGGAAAAAAGACTTCATAAGTGTTTTATTCTTGATGCTCAGCTAAGTATCTTGTAAACAGTTTGCTGTGTCACTCGGAAATGTAGTCACAGGAGAAAACAATGTAATTTTTCAGTGATTTGTGTAACCATTTTGATGGTCAGCATGATGAAAAACATTTTCTTTGTCAGCTTTGCAATAATAAGATTTGCGTCAGTGCCTTCTACACTTAGTAGCATCACAAGTCTATGTATAACTGTTGTCTTTTCACTTGTGACATGACATGCTGTCATTTGAGCAACCAAACAAAACTAGGGTGGTTCTTTATCATGGCCTACATACTCAACATAACATGGTAAAAATACTGACAATGAAATTTCATCAGTTAATAACAGTCGGGTTGTGTAAAGGTAGCATAGAGTTCAAGTTGCCCAATACATTTTGTCCAGGTTCAGCAATAGAGTGTTTATGGGAAACAAACAGAGTGGTGAAGATTTATTCAGACAACACTACTTCAGCATGTCATGGGAAAGTAAGAAAAAGAGGTTGAGGGGAGATGGGAGTGAACAAGGGTTAGTGGGAGCAAGCTGGACAGTAAATCTGGCACATGCTAACCATCTAAATCTGATAACTACATAAATATCTGCTAACATTTCCAGAACCAAAGTCTTTTAATATCTCCAACATATGAGCACCAAGTTTCTAAAGTATAATAATAAATATAATAAAAATAAGTAAGTCTAGTAGAAAAAAAAAAACTACTGTAGGTCTATGATAAAGATCTGTGTCACGTAAAACCTTGGTTTCACATCTAACAGTAATCAACATCAGAGTCTCTGTGGACATGCACTGCCTTATTTATCTTGTTTATCTATCCTTATTTATATATTGGTTGCATTAGCCAGAGTTTATATTTATCTGAACCCCCGTAGTGGGAAACTTCAGTTCCTACAACTGAATTGCAATGACTCATCAGCGTCTGGGTTTTCAGAAGGAACTAATCTCTAGGCTCTGTCTATAATAAGTCCAGTAAAGGCACAAAGACACTGAAAAACACTAAGGATGTTAAAGAGTTTCACAATTGAAAAACAACACAACTTCATCATTGTGGCTGCTTGTATGGGTGGGTCTTACAGCCACATACAAAAATAATAATTTAAATGAAGCACAAGCCACTTGTTTTTTTTTTCCACTGTTGCAGAGTTTCCTTAAATCAAATTATTGATCAGTAGCGATAACGAGACACTTGTGTTTCGTTTTGACTACTTTAACCACCTGTACCACAAGCTCAGCCCAAATGCACTTTGCTTACGCATTTTCTACTCCTACAAACTATCACAGCAAGATAAAGTGTTTCACATGAAACCAAAAGATAATTAATCATATCAGTCTATTTTTAACATGTTCTAGAGGTGTTTATTTTAGGCTTATATTTCCCAATGCAACTTCCTCTATAGGTCATACAATATCTTCAAATTTAGACCAAAGTGACTGGTTGACTCCCACTTGACATAAAAACAATGTGTCTGGGAAGATATACACAACAGAAATTTTAATTACGGTATCTACAACTGCATGGTTTGTTTGACCAATGCCCTTTTATTGCAGTTATACAAGATGTTGTGTTTACAGTGAGAAGGATTTGCCTTGCAGTGTGCCAGCTCTTAATTATCTGATCAAATATCTTTGTTCATGCATTTTTTTCCACATTAGGCAGGTTCATGCAAGCTTAACTGTATTATTCTAACAGTTACACTATTGTCTCAAAAAACATGCTTAACAAAAACAGTTTAAAATCTGTTCCTCTCTATCATCATAAATTCCTGCAAGGCACACTGAGGTGTAGAAGACCTTACTTCAAAAGGCAGAACAAAACTGAAAAAAATCTAATATTTCTAAATAATTACACTACTGTTCAAAAGGTTTGGGTCACTTAGAAATATCTTTGTCAATGAAGATAACATTAAATTTATCAGAAATACAGTCTAGACATTGTTAACGTGGTAAATGACTATTCTAGCTGGAAACGGCTGATTTTCAATTTGGAATATCTACATAGGAGTATAGAGATCCATTTTCAGCAACCACCACTCCTGTGTTCTAATGCTACATTGTGTTAGCTAAAGGTGTTGATTGAACTGAATTGAATTAATTGATGATCAGAAGACTCTTGTGCAATTGCGTTAGCACATGAGTAAAAGTGTGAGTTTTCATGGAAAACTATGAAATGGTCTGGGTGACCCTAAACCTTTGAACAGTAGTGTCTATATTTTCAAAGGACATATCAACAAGCAGAGCAATGCACATACAATTTTTACAAAAATACATTTTCCTTTTTCCTCTTCATGTCTCACCACTGGGTGTTTTTTTTTTTTTTTAACTGGAACAAGATTAGTGTGACATACAACAGCTCCACAAATAGTCTTCCTCCTAACAAGTGTCATTTTTAAGACCCCAGCACCACAACAAAAGCCATGAACAACTTCCTCTGAAGAAAAGCCACCACATACGTTTTTTCTTGCTGACAGACATTTCTAGTTATCACTGCCAACTAATAGACACATGCATAAGCATGCATCACACATTTAACCTCAAATGTTTGCACCCAATTTGTGAGAAATGACTAAAATAGTTTTCACATTTACTCATGATGTTTCTGAATTTCTGCATCATTCTGAAGTTCTATGTGTTCATTTATTGCTGAGTGGGAGACTAAAAGACATTTCTACAGACTTATATTAAGGCTGCAAAGCCATGAACTTCAGAAGGCCAATGCTAATGACAGTCATTTGACATGCAAGCTCTAGCTCCTAGCAGTCACTGTTATTGTCAGAACAATGTAAAAAAAAAAAAAAAACACACACAGAATGTAGATGCAAAATCAACTATTTGTTTATGGTCGCTCTGTGTTTTCCTGAACTGTAACAATTGCAGATCTCTGAAAGAGCAGAAGGGTCAGAAGTTAAAGCAGATTAATCACAAGAAGTTGCCTGAGTCAGCTGTTTATGAACCATGTTGTTGTTGCTGTTGGACTCATTTTTATTTTAGGCACCATTTTATGAAACTGTCACCTCTGTGTTAGTGTGCTTTCTGAGGGTTCAGCAAAAAACCAAACACATTCTCACTGCAGGTCCAAAACACAAGAAAAAAAAATCAATGGGATCTAATTTCCTTCAGAACAGTACTATTGTAAGCTCAGCTGATAAAGTCTTGATAGATGGAAATGCATTTATATACTCGCAGAGCAATTTAATTTCCTTCCCTGTCATGGGACCTCTGTCACAACACTTCCTGTAGGTACCAGTCAAGGGAAGTCTGGCATATGCTGTTGGTGAAATAATTACATTTTGGAGCAAAAAACACAAAGGCTCAATCACAGAGTCATGGCAAAGAGCAGCATATTATGACAAAAGTTCAAAAAAAGGCCATTTTTGGAGTTTTACAATGAGAGACAAATGTGAAAGAAAGATGCCGGGGTTGGAGAGGCAAAAATAGAAAAAGTATGATTTAGTGACAAAAAGTTGTGACGTTTATGCACTAATTTCCTCTGTGTCAATGAAGTATTAAGTAAGTATACTCTTGAAAAGAATATGACAGGAAACTATATCAAAGAATAAACAATTAATCTGATCAAAGAAAATGTTTATCCTCAGTATGGAGCATTCTGGGATAAATGAGGTTAAAAATGATCAATAGATTGACCAACAATGAAAATGGTAGTAGTTTGCAATCTTATGTCACTCACAAGTAACCCTTTAGGTGAACATATCTAACGATAATAAACTAATCTGACTTTGACACTGCAGTCACATCAAGCCACCCCAGCTTTGTCGCTTATGGGGAAAGGCCCACAAATGAAATGGAACAAGGAAAATGTCTGTGCGAGCGCTGGGTGTCTGTCAAAGCAGGAACTGGGAGGCGTTCAGTGTTGACCTCTGAGGGCAAGGACTTCCCAAAGCCCCTCTGCAAAACAACAGCAGACCCGGCAGCTGACAGTGGGACACAGGCCACCACTGCTGCTCTGCTCTGCTCTGCCTTTAAAACCCAAGCAACTGCCCCCCCTCCACCCTCCACCTCTCTTCTCTTGTGTGCCATCCACAAGGGCAAGACAGTAAAGCCCTTTGAAACCGTAGGCGGGAGAAAGAAAACGCAGCCGATATCACCTTGCCGATATGATCTGTCTGGAATGTGGCAATGCTTTACTGTATTTGAACAGACACGTTTGTGATGTCAGACAACAACGGCGATGGGAGGATTTAGCTCACAGCGATTCGATCCTGAATCTGAGTACAGGCAATAAACTGTTCACGGTATGACATGTCACATTTATGATTCATGGTGGCCACTTTTCATGCATGCATGATTCATTTAGGTGACTTCTTGTTGCGCATATGTCAACAATGAAGGTCAGAAAGGAGTGTCCCATTCTAAATACGAAGAGAGGAAGGGGTAAGAAGAGGCTTTCTGACCTTTATTACAAGATAAAAAGCGTCAAGAATTGCCTTTGTACCGCATTACTTGATAGAAAGGAGGTTGTTTGCTAAGCAGCAGCTACAAATGAAAGATTGTTTGGGGGCTGAATACGGCAGACATGATGAAGCATATCGTCTGACCGCTAACTGATGAGTAAAATGACCTCAGCAGAGCTATGCAAGAGGCACCGGGTGAGTGCTGGATTCGTCAGTTGTTTTCATGTTCCTTCTGCTTATTCTGGACATCGTTCAAAAAAAGCAAACAGGCCACTCCCACCTGCCTTTAAACACTGCCCACCTCTGGAGCCTCGGTCAGCCCCCGACAACAGATCAAAACTCCAACTAAGTGATTCCTTTAGCAGCTCTGACACATTTCCACCATGACTGTTTTCCTTATATTGTGGAGATGCAGTGTGTGTGTGTGTGTGTGTGTGTGTGTGTGTGTGAAAATTGACTACACATGTCTGCAGTGCCGCTGTCACATGTTCGAGGAGGACGAGGAGGGGGGGGGGCACAGAAAGTTTATACTCATCATGTGTTTGTGCAGCAAGGGGCCGTTGTAGAGCGAGTGAGTCACCGCTGAAAGTTAATTACATTTGTAAACAATTAGAAAACATTTAACTGGGACTAGTCATGCTTGTTGCTGCGTATAAACATGTTGTCTCCTGTCTCCACCACCAGTTGCATGTAGGCTCTATCTGCTGACGTTTTGCTTTGCATACAATTTGCATGCCAGACATGCAGTGGTAGTACCAGTTTTTTTACTCTTTCCTTATCCTGCACTGGATTCTACTGCTGCAGAAAACATGCACGGCCGTGTGCCACATTCTCAGAAACCATCTGCGGAAAGTCACAGGAGACTGCTTTTTCTTTTTTTCCCTTTTTGTGCAATAACAAATCATTTCACCGACTAACTACTGATTAACAAACACAGGCTTCATCTGGCTCCAGAAGGAACTTTGTGGCAGAAAGGGGGTTGAATATTGACAGGGGAGGTGTTGTTAAGAATTAAAACGCCTTTTCATCGTTGCAAATAATCACCTATGAAAAGCACAAGGGTACAAACTGTCACAGCATTTGGCAGCTACGCCTCCTCATCTCATTCCGATATAATGAGTGATCGAACTTATTACCATATTCCAAAACAAAACACACCTTGAGGCTGGAATGTCTGGGAGTGTATGCAAGTAGTATCTGAAAATATCCCTGTACATTAACTTAACTACGTCAGATGACAGTAACACTGGTGAGTAAATGGCCCCGATTGTCCGAAGACTGACTTTAAGTGGAAGGAATTTCAGATGGACAGATTATCACATTCACAAGTCTGCCTGTTCTGGACACTATCTCATGACACTGTTTTCTGGCTGAAACTGCGTGCGTTTGTGTGTATGTGTGTGTGTGTGTGTGTGCGTGTGTCTGTGCAGTTGTTCATAGGTTTTTTCTCATGGTGAAAGTCAGGGTGAAAGTCAGGGTGAGAAAGGCTGAGAGGCTGTTCCCTGCTCTCTTGCCTGCAGACCATTATGTTGGCGGCTCTATCCTGCCTTGTGAGTTTTCTCTCTCTCTCTCTCTCTCTCTCTCTCCTGTTGTTTATAAAGTACTGTAACCAAGCAAAGCATTCTACTCTGCACCGTTGCAGCTGCTGTTCCATACTGCCCACGGTGGTCTCTGTGTAAACATTAGCCAGCTTTAAGTGGAAGACAATGAGGAAATGACAGGAGAGGAGTAAAGGAGGGGGGTGCATTTGAAGACATTCAAGGATGGATTTCCAGATGAAACAGAGAGATGACATCATGGCGAAGTCAGCTAGCAAGAACATGGAGAGGCCTGGTAATGCAACACCATACATAAACAGTGGACAGCTGTATTTATAGGAGATTGTCTCATGGTTCTATCTGCCTCCATAAATCCTATTATCTGATTTGCAGCCATTCCCCTGCCCGGCACCCAGCAAGAGGCGAGCAGCTTTGGCTTACGCGGCCTTATCAAGGCGCTCAAGTGTTGTGCAGTTATCACCATTGTTGTGACATTAGTCGACTTGGCTCAGATGATAACTGGTCACATCAATGCTTGATTAGGCATTACCTCATCATGCTCAGATAAAGCCAAATGGCAGTTTGTGTGCATCTCAGATATTACAGACAGCTGTCGAGCATTACACCAGGCTTACCTCTGTGTTATCTCTGGACCCCACAGTGGGTTGCCTTCCATGAAAAACCTGACAACTGCAATTTGGCATACATTTCTATATTCAGAATCAGGAATTATGTGCCTCTTGCATGACGTGAAAAGGAGTACAGGTTTCGATAGTGGTGTGATGCACCTGCTGCTACTGGACTTTAAATACCTGAGATTGACATCACTTTGAGATGCAGATGAACAAGAACACAAAGGGCCCATTTAACAGAGAAAGCAACCAGAGAAATGTGATTACTCCAGCTCCAGTCAAACTTCTAAACACAGAAGAAGAAGAAGAAGAAGAAGAAGAAAACTAAGCGGAAGTCTGTTTAACTTACATATCTCCTTAGTTTTTTCTCCGGCGGTGATTTTCTCAGCCAGCCTTGGAAGATGATTTCTCCTCCGCTCATGTTTGTCAGTGTCTGCTGCCTCTTCTTGCTCTACAACTGCCGTCTGTCACTAGTACATGACGGCTCCTGAAGCTCGCCTGTTCAAAGTGCTGTCGGCGTTTGGCTCACGCTGGTGCAGTCTGCTCCCCCCATTTGATATAAAATCAAAGTAGTGCTGGTCGGAGATGTAGCCAGCCGCTCCTGGTGGTGTTGTGGCGAGAAAAAAAATAAAAATACCCGGCGCGCAAAACGGTGCAACTCCACTCTTGGGGAATTACGCACGGCCAGCTGACGACGAGCCGCGGGGAAACTCAACTGATGAAGGGTGAGGAAGTATCATAGGATGTCTGCAATTTGTTTTCCCAACTCACACCACGCCCACCGAGCAGAGAGAGGGATGGGCTGCGCTGGGACGAACAGGATGGGAGAACTGATTTCCACAAAACAGCTCCAAGATCCCCGAATGAGTCTAAATAAAACCTACCCAGCTATAATATAGTGTCTGTGATGTTCACACAGAGCAGATGTTTAATCAATTCTGTGGAACAAAATACTTGCTAATACTAATGCTAATGATTACCTCAAACTTGTATGCCTTTCCAAATATTTTTACGCATAAAAATTGCAAAAAAAAAGAGGAGATTCCTGCGTTTGTTGCGCTTTGGGGAAAATATAACATTCACAAAGTCATCACAGTGGGCTGACAAAAAAAATCGCGATTTCTTTCTAGAATAAATGGAAAAGGCACCATCTGGTGGAGCGTTTGGGAACTTAACATGCTCCTTACATTGTGTTTACATATGGACATGTAACATGCCAAAAACTATAATATGATGCTACCAACAATAATGACCCTGGCCATACACTACTGCAGGAATGCCATGCACACAAAAATAATAAAATAAAGGAAACAAATTCCATTTTCACAAAGAAAATTTCTAATTCTAATATTCTGTGTTTTCATATTGCAGGTGCAAGTACATTCAAAAGTGATATTTAAAAACCAAACAAGTGACACAAATTAAAACAAAGCTGAATAAGATGTTTATTTTATGTTTCACAGACAGCAACAAACAACTTAATGAACTCATCCAACGGGCTCAAATTCAGTTTCATAGAAGACAAGAATGAGAAAATCTTGGGAAAGGTATGACGTCTTTTATGTTGTCAACACCCAGAATGCACTGCAAATATCGCTCAAATCCCAGTCCGAAGCCACCGTGAGGGACGGAGCCAAAACGCCTCAAGTCCAGATACCTGCAAATACATGAAAATGTCATGAGGAATCTGTTAGTAAGATAATTTCTTTATAAATACTGCTAATGTAAATTTGAGTTTTTGTTGTTTACCAGCTGTAGATGTCCTCCAATCCAGCCCTAGAGAAGAATAAAGTCATTAATGTAACAGCTGCTGGTCAAAAATGACCTCTTTACGTTGCACAGTATATTTATAATGTAATTTCAAGGCATTAAGGCTTATTCTATATACATTTGTAATATATAAACATGCAAGTTAATGAAAATGCAATTTAAGTGGTAGTTTTCCTGCCACTGAATATCTGTGGAAAGTCAGGAGCTTAAAAAAAAAAAAAAACCTGCTACCCATTCATAGAAGTTAGTCTGTGTTTACAGAGCTGACATCTGTAAAATTGCTGCTCTCTGTGATGGTGCAAATTAATAAAATGATGTCCGAGTTGTTGTACATGATGCATATACTAACCTGATCTTTATTTTATTCAGCAACAGCAAGAAAGAAAGAGTGACACTATCAGGGCTGTGCTTGATCTCAAAGGACTAAAGCGCCAAAAAATAAAATTAAAACAACTGTGCAGCCATCGACAAGTGGAGTGTAAATGTATTACAATCTGCTTCCAATACTCCTAAATCATTCCTTCTTACTCTTCCAGCCGAGCACTCAGCAGATCCAGCCTCTCCTCTCTCAGCGAGCCCCCACAGAGCTCTCCAACTCCTGGCACAAGAAGGTCCACTGCAGCTGCCTGCACACAAACGACAGCCGACGTCAGCTCACATATGCAAATCGCCGCAATAGCTCAACTGACAGTGCAAGGAAGGAAATGAGCGGCTAAATCATTGATTCCCTCTGCATTTTTAACAGTGCGGCTGTGCCTTACTGTGCGCTCAGGATGGTCCTGGTTGTCTCTTGCATAAAACGGCTTCAGATCATAAGGATAATCAGTGACAAAGACTGGAGTGTTGCCGCAATGTTTCACCAGGTACTTCTCATGTTCCGTCTTGAGGTCGCAACCCCACTGTAGAAAAGAAGAGCTGAGGTTAATGTGGAGTGAACATGTTAATAGAAAACACTGTACACAGTTCAGGTAGATATTAAATATGCTCTGTAAAGGAAAAAAATAAAGCTATTGCCACTTACATCTGTTGGAAAGGTGAATTTCTCAGAGCTGCGGTTTAGGATGTCTACAGCCTCAGTGTAGGTAATCCTTAATGTAGAGAGTATATAGAATTTAAGCCCTTCAATCTTTACATTTTATTCTTTATCTAATATATATTCTGAATGCAATGTTTAGAGAAATAAGAAACTTACACAGGGAAGCTGCTCTTCATCATAGCATCTACCGTGTCCTTGTGAATGCAAGAGGAAAAAATGTAATCTAAGATATTCATGAAGTCAGATATAGTCATGGCTGCTTGCTGTAAGGAGCCAGATTATGTGCCCGAGTTAAATGAGTGTCCTTCACGACGACTCACCCTGTGTCCAGGAGTCACATGCTTGTGAAACAAATCCACATCCTCCACACAGTGAGCCAAGACATGTTCGGTGGCAGATTTGAACATGTCCTCCATGACCTAAAGGAGCAGGCCAAGTTTAATAATTAAAGCTTTTTCTGTGCGCTGTGCACAAGGGCAACTTTAAAAGGCACGCAAGGTAAATGCAAAAACTGAATCTCAGTACACAGAGATTATGTGATGACATCAACTCGCTTCTTTCCGAGATGCTCACGTATAATGACTCAGCTGAGATGGCTTTTAATCAAAGGTTGCCAGACAACTTCATCGCAACTTAGTTTCTACTTTTGTGGACAAAGTAATGCCCAACAGGAACGTAAAGCAGCTTTGTGAACGAATAAAGATGACAGACTAATCAAAGCCCTCTGTTCATATGGCATGGCACATCTCAAAGGCTTTCAGAAAGGTAAGAAATTGCTCTATTGTATGCAGTGAAATGTGCTGAGTGAAAGGCAGTTAACAGGCTATAACACGTCAACCAATGTATTAACTCGATTAAGAGCTGAGATTAGAGGACAATAACAGAATATACCTTAGTGAGATCCTCTATTGACTGTGTGAAGGAGATCTCTGCCTCCACCATGTAGAACTCAGCCAGGTGTCGTCTGCTTTGGGAGTTTTCGGCACGAAAAGTTGGACCAAATGTGTAGACTCGAGAAAAAGCACTGCAAGAGACGGATCGACAGGACATAATATGAAAAGTGCTTAAATGTACATGTATGCACAAATATGTTAAAGCTAAATATGTGAATTTTAAAGATGCACTACAGATAAATTCATATATTTTATCTCACCCTGATATTACTTCTAAATGAAGCTGTCCAGACACAGTCAGGAAGGTTGGTACAGAGAAAAAGTACTCATCTTCTACAATATCAGGGCCTGATGGCTGTTACAAAAGCAGAGGTTTTAGGTTTTCAAACACTGTCCTTTATCCTTCTGTTCACAATAGAGCTCCGATTGATTCAAATGAGATCACAAAAAACTAAAAAATTGAAATCTTTACACACTCACCTCAACCTGAAAGAGCTCCCCTGCCCCTTCACAATCATTTGAGGTGATGATGGGAGTGTGAATCTGTACAAAATCATTTTCCTGACAGAAATTTTAAAAAAAAGAAAAAAACCCTCAACATTCAAACAAAAACCCCTTACTGTGCATTCTGCTAAAAGCGGCTCTACAGATTTTCTCACCTTGAAATACGAGTGAATTGCTGTAGTGGCCTCGCTTCGTATCCTCAGCAGAGAGCTGAAAGCATTTGTTCTACACCTGAGATGAGGAAACTGGCGAATGTACTCAAGGCCGTGTCTCTCTTTGATCTTAAAGGGAAAATCCTGAGACAAAACAAGAAGATGACACAACAATATTAAAGCGTTTCACAGTGACGACATGAACAGATGCAACATGAAGGTGCTTTAATTGGAAGCTAGCACAGAAGGCAAGTGAAAAGTGTGCGAGATGTTTGTTCTCACCACAGGGTTACATTCTCCAATTACACTGATTTGGTCTGCTTCTAGTTCAACTGGCTGTTTTTTGTGCGGACTTTTCTTGAGAATACCTGTGACTTCAACAGCACTGCCAAATGTCAGCGACCTTAGATCAGGGAAGAAATAAAAGAGGTGACGACAAATCTGAGTATTTCAAGTTTGTGAAGACCTTATATCAAAAACTGGTTATAGACATGCTTACGGATCACTCAGCTCTGCACCAGTGATGACTTGCAGCGGCTGCAAGGAGCTCCCATCATTCACATGGAGAAAGACGTTGGCTTTCTGAGGTCTGACAGAGCGAACCCATCCCTGCAGCAGAGAGACAAATCAAAACACACTTTTAAATCTGGGAACACAAAAACACCTTCTTTATGCTTGTATAACCAGGATGTTGTTAATTTAAGAACTTTTCATTCCTTATCAAATACATCAGTCAGAAACCTAGAATGTGGTATACTGGTAATATTTAAAAGCAAAATGTGAAACTAGTAGCATTAGTTCAGTGTGTCTAAAGTGTCAGCTGATATCCAGGTAAAACAAGTGTTTAACAACAAATTCACAGCTAAAACATACAGTTGTGTGTATCTCAGAAGCAAAGGATAACCCATAACCTTGTGCAGCATGATTACAATTATAAAATATGACAATATGGATATTAATAGGCATTATTGAGCCTTTAAGCAGCTGGTTTGACCATCACATCCTCAAAACTATGACACAGCAGCCTGGGTTTAACTGGAAATAAGTAGCATGCTACTGCAAGAACACAGTGTTACACAGTTGTTACCTGTACTTTGACATTTGCTCCCAAATCTGCTCCCGAAAGTGCCTCAGATACTCTTAGCTTCGTCGGTGTCTTCTTACAATAATGTCGAATACCCAACAATATTCCGCGACAAACTGGAGAGGTTGATGTTACGGAAAGCGTTTTAGTGACTGCCTGAAACATCGTGGCAAACGCTGCTTTCACGGACACAAAAGTACATTAAAAGCACAACAGAATGCGATAGTTTGAAGATACAAAAAAGGACATATTTCATTCGGTTTAAACATGTATAATATTTTGGTTTGACTTGACTTTCAGCTCTCACGCTGTGTCAGTTGTCTTACAGGAACGCTTCCTGTTGAGGTCTTGCCCCATTCGTCCAATTGAGTCACGTGGATTACAATGATCCAATCAAATTTCAGTCTCTTGCAGCAGTGTTTTTCGTGCTCTTGGGAGTTGTAGTTCAGAGTTCGTGACGCAATTTCATATTTTTTAGCATTTATTTTACGGATATTTTTGTAAATATTTTCCTTTTTAATAAGATATATAAGCCACACAAATATTTAGAAAAAATAAAATAGAATTACTGTTAAGGAAAAGGAGTGCAGATGTTCATAATTTAAAATTTTCAAACTAGTCACCTATGATTTTCGGTTTTGGCTGAATACAAGTGAAGGAAAAATACAAGTAAAAAACACAAACATTTAAATATTGCAAATTCTTATCTCTTGATTTTAATAAGAATTTATTGTTTTTAAATCACAGTTTCATATCAGCATTGAATGTGGGGATAAATGTGGGCTAAGGCAGTGATTCCCGGAATAAAAATATTTCACATTTTCTATTGCATGTTAAAACCTCTCTTCTGCTACACTGGCCGGAAGATTTCCTACAAAAGGCCATCAACCCAGCTCATTTCTACATACAGGGAGAAATATAAAACCTATTCTCAACAGGAGCGTGCAACACATACGGAGTGATTCAATAGTGTAATGAAGCAAGCAGAACAGCTATCAGAGCCACATGGAAATCCTCTTTAATCTTGCATGATGTATCTGCCGTCAGTGTGGGGTTCATTTGTGCGTAAACCTCGTTAATTCAATACCCACAACGACACTGGGTCTCTTCCCACCATTTGCTGCTGGAGTAAATCAGATCATGCCAGCAATATAATAAGATGCCATAGACAATTATTCACCTGGTCTCGCCTGTCAGCTCTGCAGCCCCTGGCCGGGGTCTGCCAGAAAACACAGAGCTGGGTGTCTCCACCTCCGGCTGCTTATGACACATCATCATTAAACCCAACATGATGCATTTGAAACGTCAGCGGGGTCATTGATATTAATTATCTCCAGCATGGATGGAGCAATTATGCACATGGTCTCCTCTTAACAGGAAACAGAACAATTCTATTTCCTGATGAATTGACAGAGTGCAAAATGTAGTGTGGGAATTTGCTAAGGTCATGTAGCTATGTTTTTCTAATGTTGTATCTCTGCATGTGTCTGATGAAAATCAGACCTCTTTCAGGCAACATTCAGGAGAAGGTTATCCATTGCACAATGCTTAGAATATTTGACAACTTAAACTATACAAAGAAAGCATATCCTTTCCAGGACATACACCAAACTAGTTGTTGGAGTAATAAACCACTGCTTCTTTACATTCCTATTGTGCAATATCTGACTTCACCACAGTGTAGTGCTGTAGCTCTATGAGACTTTCCACTCCCTCTCCAAATCCCCACCTAGAGCAGATTTATTCATTTACCCCCGAGTTGCCTCCAATATATTATTCATTTGCAGCTCCAAGGTCTTCTGAAATGAAAACAAGCTGGCATTGTAATGTCCTCGCTGCAGTTCTATGAAGCATAATGCAAAGGACCTGCTGCCTTTCATTGGCAGCAGATAGTCCAGCACAACAGTCAGTTCAGGTTGCATCCAGAACTGTTACGCATCAACAGGAACAGCGAGGTTGAGGTACCCACAGCGTTTTTAGCTATATCTTGATTTGCAATTTTCCCTTCTTTGCAGGCTTGGCGAATTCTGTGACAGCTAAGCCTGCACGTGGGAGAGATGCTTGATGGCATGTGGCATGTGTCTATATTTCCACAGATGCACATCCTCCCACAGAAACCACAAGGTAATGCATGCATGCCACAAAGTGAAAACAGTATGCTGTGCTCTCTATAAAACTGTTGCACGACTAACAAGAAACGCCCCAAAGTGAAATGTTGCCCCGTTTACTCTCTCCGTAATAATAAATCAAGGAGAGAAGTCAAATGGTGCTCCCTAATGGGAAAGACAGCAGCTCCTTGTTCTTGGAGCCTTACAGGTACAGGGGCTGTTTGGCAGTGGCCTGACAACCTTATTTGGGCTTAACAACTTGTTAAAATCAATACCCGATTAGTCAGCAAAACAAAGGATTTTGCTTTAAAAGCTTGGATCTCGGGAGGATCACTGAACTTAGAGGGCAAGTGCATCCTGTGCTCTCAGCAGGCCTGCGTGTCCAACGACTGCAGCACCCTATCGACAGAGTCTCCTGCCCCTTCCACGAGCCCTCATCGGCTCCTCCAAATATTCTGCATTCTCAAATGGAAGGGGGCATTGATTTCATGTAGCACGGCTCGTTAAGTGCTGATTAGACCGTTATAGTGGTGTGATTTCAGGGAATGGGTTTGGGTGACAGGCGGCCAAACACAAATCAAAAGGAACTAACAACCCTTACTAAAAGAGATTTGGGCCGCTGCACTGCTTCACCTACGACTCTCCAGCTACTACCACAATGCCGTGTTTGTGTCAGTTTTTATCTAATGGGCCAATTTCAGAAGTCTCAAGCTGAGAGAGAATATCCATTAACAACAGTTCTCAAGACATTCACTCTTCTGAAAATGATTGCGTTAGCCATCAGGGTAATCAGCTTCGCATACTTCTAAAATGAAAACAGTGCAGTGTTCGGTAGTTTTGAAATGATTACACAATTAATTCTTCAATCAACAGAAAATATAGCACTAAGCAATTTATTTAACTGATTAAGTCATTTACAAAAAAAAAATATGTCAGACAGTTTTTGCTTCTCAGATGTGAAGATTTTGTTCTTTTTTCTGCAATTTACCAAAGTAAAACAAATTTATTTGGATCCAAACAAACAATTTTCACAATGGGCTCTGGGAAATGTTTATTATTTGAAGTCATTTCAGAGGCTCAGTTTAGCAGCGAATTGTAACACAAATTGGCTGATTGATCAATAGTAAGGAATTAGTTGCAAGGATAAGTGAAATTTAGAGCATATGTGCAAACAAAATGGAATATGAGATCTGTTTGACTTTGCTTCTCCTACACAGACAAGAATATATTAATCATCCTTAAGAAAAACAACTGGGATGGTCCCTTTGCTGTGCAGCCATGATCATCCCTTTCTTTCATCCCCCATGTTTTCACCCTTTACTGAGGGTTCAAGGCGTGCTGCTCTGTTTCTTTCTCGTGAGCCACATCAAAGACAACTTTATTGCCCGTCACCTTGTGAGCATGCTGCTCCATAAAGTGCTCTGCAAACTTATCTCAAAGAGCACTTGCACTTCTGAAATTTCTATTGCTAATTCTCAGCCAAACCTGACAAGTTACCATGCAGCCGAGTAGGATCTTCTCTCTGCACTGTAGCCGCCAGATAATTCACTGTCTGGCTGAAGGTTGGTGCAGGAGAGCAATACAGCTACATCTCTCATTAAACTGTTGTCCTCATTATTGTGCCACATAATTGTATACCTTATTGCAATCTCTTTATTCCTCATCATTTATGCCTTTTTTTTAAAAAAAAAAATCTTTTTGATTATGTCTTGAAATTGCACATCCATATGTTACTTTGCATTTCACTGTCCATACTGCATGTGTCAAATACAAATTCTTGAATCTTCAATCAGTGCTTTCTGAGATATTGTTGCAGTGATTGAACTATCAAATCAATGCCCAACATTCATGCACAACGAGTTTATTTTTGGAAGCAAGAATCCTTCACGAGTGAGGGTTAAGATCTAGTACGATTTTACTAATCATAACTTCAAACACTGACAGATTTGGGGTATTTTTTTATACCTCAGTTTCGCCCTGAAAGGAGATTCCCCTGGTGTGAGGAGGAGACAGCAGGAGAGACAGGAGAGTTATGCCAATAAGAGCGTTTATAATACAGTTTCAACCTTAAAAAAGAGTCTCAACAGTTTACCACTTGAACCTTTCTTTTACTGGAAGCAGTCAAAGACAAGACTCTCCTGAGATGGCTAAGAATAGATGATGAGAAATAGAAAAGCAGATAGGTAATATCAGATTATTGTCCCATATCACACTGCGTTATTTTCATCCACACACAGGCCACAGTCAAATGAAACAATTCATTCTCATTTACACTGCAGTCTTTACAGCAGAATCACCTTCTAATGTCATCTTTAGGAGGATGCAGCGTGGCCTCATTTCCTCAAGTTCTATTGTTTAAGGATGGAGCTCCCTTATCTTCACTTAAAGAATCATTTGCACAAATGACCCTAAATGTTAACTTTTACCTAGGATACAGGGATTCAACTTTGATCTACATCACCTAGAGAAAGCTAGGATATATTTCTTAACTTGTTGTTGATACGGCATCTTGGCACACTTATATAGCGCTTTCTGTTTCTGTTGCAGATGTATTTGACTACATGTTATTGCAATGAAAAAGTAAAACTATGCAAATTCTTTACATAGAAAAGACCTCAATCCTAATATTTTTTTTTTATCTCATGCTTTGACAGCCTGTGTCTGTATTACTACTGAGATCATTTCTGGGGGAAAAAATCAGTGCATTTGATAATAATCTCATCAAAATTTACTCGTGCCCTGTGGTTTCGGTCAGGGTTTTAAAAGAAAATGTGCTTGCTGTGGGATCTTTATGATGTTTTGCTCCACCAACACTCTTTTAGGGCTTTTTTTTATGCCTCCGTGCCAGAAACAGCTGGGGCCAGAAACATAAAAATGTCTGTACATCTGGAAGTCTGTCCATCCCATTCTAGTGAACATAATATCTTCTAAACATTGGGAGGGGATTTCTTCACATTTGGCACCAGTGTTCACTTGAACTGATTCAATTTTTGGTGGTCAAAGGTTAAGATCACAGTGACCCCACAACACATGTTTTATCCATTACTCATGAATTCATACGCTAATTATTAAAAATTCCCACAAAACCGTACCAATTATGAGGTGATGACTTTTAAAATCTTAAAGGTCAAGTCAACCAACACAGATGGAAAGTTGACTGCTTGGCACAAACATACAATCCCATAGTTGTGATTCTAGTCAGCTAAGCACGACTTTAGAGTTGAGTTTACCTTTCGGAACCATCCATCCATTCTCTATACACCGCTTAGGGTCACGGGGGGGCTGGAGCCTATCTCAGCTGACTTGGGCGAAGACAGGGGACACCCAGGACAGGTTGCCAGTCTGTCACAGGGCTACATACACAGACGAACAATCACACTCACACCTACGGGCAATTTAGAGTACTCAATTAACCTCAGCATGTTTTTGGACTGTGGGAGGAAGCGGGAGTACCCGGAGAAAACCCACGCATGCTCAGGGAGAACATGCAAACTCCATGCAGAAAGATCCCAGGCCCACCCCGGGATTCAAACCGGGGATCTTCTTGCTGCAAGGCGAAAGTGCTAACCACTACTCCACTGAGCAGCCCCCTTTTGGAACCACGTTGTACATAATTACTACTTCTTCTATAAATGTTTTTGTGTTGGCTTGTTTCTCTGTACATCTGTCCCAGTAAAGTATATTGTAAAACTACTACAAAGACATTTTCTGTGTGCATTTATTTCTCAGAGAGGAGGAATCCTACATGGAGGTAACCCAGTGATCTCTCTTTTACTGCTACATCAAACATTGTCTACCACTGTGCAGCAATTTAACAATCTATACCATACAAGTGTTTGAAATATACAGATAACTTGTAAGCATTTTGGCTAAAATCGGCTCTCCACGGGCACTTTATTCTTCAGGGCAAACACAACATCCTATTTCAAGAACAGCGGCAAAGTGATCAAAAATTCACTGACAGCGAACAACGAATGAGCAGTGAGAGCTGTTCTTTTTGTTTTGTGTGGCAACATTTCTCCACATTCCTATAATAAATGCATCCTTCCTCCGCCAATATATTTCATTTACCTCCCCTGCCAAAGCACAAAAGATCAGACAATAAGGGAATGATGGCTGGTTTCATTCCTGGGAGCCAAACACGATTGCATTATATACTAAAACTAACTTATTAGCCTCGACACGCAGTGCAGTTTAAACTGGGAAGCTTCAGCTCGTCCAGCTTGACTCCTCTGTAGGCAAGATTTTCTGAGACGTGTACGTTTAATCACAAAGGTCAGAGTGCTGCAGTAAATGGTGCGATACCCCTTGGGGCTGCTCAGTGTCTTTGCCAAGGGCAGTTTGAAAAGTCAGATATGTTTTACCGTGTTCTACCATTTCTGCTCGCATGCGTCTGTCCATGCCGTGCCCTACTAAAGATCTGAAATTATATATTTTATTAGGTCACATTAGTCGTCCTTTGATTCCTTACAAAGGCACTAATCCATCTCAGTATATGTTAGCAACTGCTCTCTCAGCATACGTTCAATCATAAAATCTATGGCTAATTACTTTAGTTTATCCAGACACAGCAACTACCCTCTAATTAGCCAAACATTGACTGGTCTTGGGTTTAAAGGAAAGGTTTTGAGTCACACTCAATACATCAAACTGAAATTGCGGATATTCAAACAAAGTATTTTTTATTTTTCATTGTATTCACAGAAAAAATGGTCTTTGCTCATATGCTTTTAATTATAGAAGAATTGGGACTTTCCTGAACTATTCATCAAAATTAAGACAGTCTTTTCTTGTCTATGTTACAGAGGAGGAATAATTTAAAATTTTGTGAATGACAATGGATCAAACTAAAAAAAAAAACAAACACACACAGAGAAGAGGCGAAATTAAAACTGTCTCTGCTCCAGCACAACACTGTCTTCCAGCTGCATCTGATTTGTGCATCTGATTTATTCATAAAGTCAATTCCCATTCAAGCACCTTTGTTGTAGAATAACAGAAGCACTGAAATCATCATTTTTTATTTGATAAAATAAAATACACGCAAGCTAACCTGGGAGTTTTCGCTGTAGCTGCACTGCTCCTAAAATATTGTGTTATGATGAAAAGAGCTGGAGTCATGAGTGTTCGGCAAACACCGTTTTTTCTCTCTCTCTAGAGCAAATTATACGTGAAATGTAAATTCCTGTTTGTCTTTTTTTTTTTTTTTTTTTTTACAATATATCCCTCCTCCCCTCCTCTTAAACTGTCCTAAGTATTTTGGTTTTATCTGAATTTGGTTCTTTATGCCTCAGTAAAAGCTACCAGGATATTACTTATCAAAACTGAACACTGCCATTGATTTTCTTTGCAATGGCTTAACTCGAGACAAAAATCTCTAGTACTATACCAAAGTATCTTAGGAAAAGAAATACAGTATTTTTCAAGTGTAGATAGCAGTGATAGCTGAGGAACAGTAAAGCTGCTCCAGTCTTTAATCTGAGGTTTCTGGCCAAATAACAATAAATTTGCACATGTAGAATAAGAGTGAATAGACACACCACATAAGGAATGATCATAGAAAGACAAGTCATCCAATGAAAGGGTTTTGTGTGTTTTTCTTTGTCTTCTTTTTTCATATTAAAATGTTGGTCAGTGTGTCACACAGTGGTCCACGTTTTCACATCTTATAGGATAGTAAGTGACTAGGAAAACTTATGGTTGACAACATTTTTTTTCTTCCCTTGACAGCAAAAGTCATTGCGTTTCCATGCTTTCCTAGCATTGAAGTTGTGTGTGTCTGCCTGTGTGTGGTGCTGAAGGGGGTCAACTTTTCATCAGTTCTGCATTTAAGGAAAATTTCACTGGAAGAAAAAAATAAATAAACGTGAAAGAAAAGAAGTCTCTTGCTGAAATATGTTTTTAAAAAAAATCTCCACAACTTTAAAGCATTTGTACTGGCAGACTTATTTGTATGGGTAAATGAAGTGAGAGGCCAAGCGTGTCACAATCTAAATGCACAACGTGGAAATAAATTCCCCAAGGCTGATCTACATAATAGTATTCGTAATGGGCCCAAAGGTTCTGTAACCAAAATAATTCTGTCAGACTGACTTCAGGCTTTGTATTTCAAACTGAAAATACACACAGAAGCAGAGTCAAAAGAGGACTAAAGGAAACAGCCTCTGTCGACTGTGTGTGGTTTTTATAAGAGAAGAATCATTTAGTCTGTTGTCTGGGTGAAAGTGTAAAAGAATGTCTCACCTTCATGTCTGATGAAGTAATTTTTAGCTTGGTATGAAATGTCATTACACGGGTGTGATTAAGGCCATATAGTTCACAGAAATGGCATTAAGCAGATGGTAAGCAGCAGTCTGATGCCATATATACTGTGTCTAACCGACGCTATGCCCTATGTTATAACTTTAGCAGCTATAACAGTGACTAAAGCTAGCACAAACTGATTTCAGCTACTCAAGCTGGCATGAAGCATCCTCAGTTATTCCTTCACAAAAGATTTATGACTAATCAGATCGATCGTAGCCAAATGGACTGAAATCACATGAGCTAAGCAACTCATGAAGCTCATTCAGACAAAGTCAATACTAAGCAATAACAAAGGCTTTAGACAAAGGCAGGGCTTGACTACCCTTGTGCCAACTTATCCTTTTGACCTGAAGAAAAGCTGACTAATTTAAAGAATGCACTACCTTTCCTGCTGCTTTATATATTTTTTATCTCACTGTGCAGGTAAATGTTCAGCTCGAGCCCATTAAATATACATAATCCCTTGTTTCAGCCCTGACAAGAGAATATCTCCACTCAGGATGTAGCTATAGGTTCTCTTTATGGTACTCTTTTCTGCTGTCTACAGTTGCATCACACTTTTACATGATGAAGAGATGGGATCCTGTAAATGCTTTAAAATGTTGCACAATATAAAGTAGATACATCCAAAATCTCATGAAACCTTTTTATAGCCCTTTTCCCCCCTCCAGATTTTTACTTTTCATCACTGCTGTCATGCTAAATCATGAAGACCTGATGACCCCTGACCAATCCCGACTGGTGCTCACGTCATTCACAGGAATCAATAACACCTATTTTTTCACGGACATAAAGTGCAACATGATAAGCTGTCTTAAAACATTAAGCGTTTTCTAACCTTTCAGTAAACCCAAATGCCTCCAGACACCGGGTTTGAACGTGTACTGATCCTGTGCTACGGACAGATTTGACCTCAGCCGTAATTAGCCTAATAAAAGCATTAGGTATGCTGTCAATACGATTTGCATAATGTGCAAAGGCAGTTTCACTCGTGAATGCAAGAGGTGTCCGAGTGACTTAAAAATGCTGCAGTGACATTTCTCTGGGTTCTTTGTTCACACCTGTCAGGGATAATGTGATGGGAGACGGCAGCTGCAGCTGTGACTTCTGCCTCCAGTGGGTCCACCAAGTCCACCAAGACCCTGCTGGAGTCCAGTACACATCAACCACACACACAAACAGTACGTTTCTGGACCTGAAAGAAAAAGATTTTCATGTCGTGCTGCTAGCATTGTTAATTCCAACATGATCCAAGAAGATCAGAATGATAAACATAATGGAATTGTTGCACAAAACGAGGTAACCACACAGAAAAGCGCACAACTGAGTAATTTCGATTAATATTTCAGAAAAGGTTTTCACACTAAAAGGGTTTTCAAAGACATGCAAATCAATTTCTCCACAAGACTGAATGTTTATTTTTAATTCATGTCAAGAGGTGAACGCATCTAGTGGTTACAGTCTGAACTTGCAGAGCTTCCAGTAAGAAACCCCACACGGTGAATTTGTGAGGGCAGCTTTGATAGCGCGCCACTTCAAACATTATTGATTATCTTGGCGATGTGTATCTCAGCGAAAATGACTGAAAGCTATGTAATGAGTCACTCATACTAGCACAAAGGTCAAAACTGTCAGGCTATGTTGCCCCTCAAAGGGGCAGTACAGGCTCTCTCACAGGGCTCTTAAGGCTCATATTTTGGAAAATAATGCCTCTCATATTACGAGCATGCAGCATTGTACTGTTTAAGGTGCTAGTATTGCACATTTTCCATTTTCCCTCGGCAGGTCAGCTTGTATGAGAGGAAACACTGGCCTCTGTATGACCTGCAGAAATATGACACCTCGAAAACCATCACCTCGGTTTCATTTCCAGGGCTTAGACTTCACTGAGTGCTTCTGTTGCTGCTGTGTTTTGTCATCACGGTGGGCATCCAAATGAGACCCAAACCTTGAGGAAAATTCAGCCTCACTCTTCTATGGCCAGTTGGTTTACCATTCCCTGCCCCATTAGCTTTTATGATTGGTCCACCATTTGCATAACTGGTAGAGAGGGGAATGTGGACCTGAATGATTAAAGACCAAATCCGAGGCAGTCCTATCCATTCAGGCATATGGTGTTATGAGGCTACACAGCAGATGTGGACCATCACACGAACCAGTCATTTTATGGATGTTGGGAAAACCTGAACAAGGGTAGCCAGTCATGGCAAGGTGCCGCATTTCGTCAACTACATCGCTGCTCTTCAGCAAAAAATAGACGCACCTGGTTGTCATGTAATTGCAGTACAGAGGAAAGCAAGACAGCAGGTGTTTCATTTTCGTGGTTATTTTCGGACTACGTACAGCATTCACTGAGCAAATGGATGGTTGGGCCTCAGCAGGAATCAACCTTTTGCTGATTTTAACAGCAAATACCTTTGCCAGTGTTTATCCAACACTTGGGCTCAGATTGGTAAAATTATCAGCGAGAGGAAACAGATGAAGTGTGAAAGCAACGTGAAGATATCTCTCCACATCAGCCTCAGCACAGATAATGAGAAATAGTTCATGCATGCGCTTTAGAGAAAATTTTTGTCTTCCATTGCCAGTTGGGCTTGGTGAAATCAGGCTAAAAGCGGCGTTTTATTCCTTTTTCTCACATAAACAGCTGGAAGGGCTTAGCCAAATCTGAATGTAATAGCGGTTAAGTGAAGGCGGGTTCAAATTCAGAGTTTGGCTGCATCCGACAGATATGGTGGAGCTGTCAATCTCTGAAACCAACCCAGCTGTCTGAAAAAGCAGAGGAACAGAGAAAGAAGCACAAGAGCAACAGGATGAAAAGAGGAGTTGAAGATGATTTCATTTTGTCTGATTAATGCAACCTTTTGCATTACCATTTTCAAAATGTTATATGACTTGCAACAGGATCCAAAGAGGACATGTCTTTTGTAGCCATCACAATTTGTCGCTTTAATCAGTAAAATTAGAAAAATTCACACCCTACAGCCAAAACAGTGAAAATAGCAAAGTTGTGAGAATTGAAGAAGTTTGCTTGCCATTACACCTCCATGCCACCTTCTACTTGTGATGTCACACAGCGCAGGTGCAAGCGATCAGAAGGGGAAAGTAATACATTGTGCTATTGTCACTGCAGTGTGGCATTCTGCTTTTTATTTATTTTAACCTTTAAAAATAAACATGTTCCTTGGATTTAATACATTAGATTGCAAACATTTACGTTCACGGCTGCCAATGCACCATTGTTCCCACAGTATGTTCAAATAAATGCTTCATTAGACTTGATTCAGTATCAGTTACATCAGTTCTCTCTGCTAGAGGGGTTGAGGTGAACTTACCATTATTATGATTCCACCAAAAGACTACAGCCCTTCAGGCTAAAGGACATTTTCCCTCTCTGCAGTCCTGCTACAATTCATGCTTGTAGCAGGACTCTCTGTTCACTGTAAAGAAATCCTCTTTTTTTTAACAGAGGCATGTAGGGTTTGAGGCTCAGGCTGTCTCAAGGAAAATGAGAGCAACAGATCTGAAATTTACTTTTGTGTAGTCAAACTAGCTGAAGCAAACATTAGGAGTGTGATCGTCTCCTATGATGCTTGTCCTTCACGCGGGGAGATCAGCAGTTTCCTTGGCTCACATTAATGCAAAGTAGAGAGGAACAAATGAGAGAGAGCTGTCTTCTTAGGTAAAACAGGCCATCGCGCTTTCTTCTGGGCACCGAGCTCGGCTCTGCCTGCAGTGAGTGTAAATGTTCCTGGCTCCCTTGCCGCCGCCACATACTGTCAGCTAACTCCCGAGCCACCCTGCCTGCTAACAGGATTAGCCCCTGAGCTCCACTTGTTTCAACAAAGTTATCAAGTTTAAAAAACAGTCTCCTGGTGGCTTTTGTAACATCAAAGGATTGTTCCTCAACTTTGACAGGTTAATTAATAGTCAAGTTCTGCGCAGCATCCCTCGAGGCCTGCTTGTCTTATGACAGTTAAATACATTCATACTGTAGAGAAGTTTTTATTAGGAGTCTCTACTTTATGTACTGGTGATTCAGCCACATGTTCGCTCCATGTGAGGATTTAATGGGTTCAAAGTCTAAACAGGTGGTACAGCATGTTTAACTAAATAATGGCACATGGCGCAATATTACATTATCATACTGCATCAAATTATCCTCATTAAATTCCTTTAAAATATGTTGTAGGGTGAGAATGAATAAATATATAATGGACCAAAAATGCAGATGAACAGTAAAACATGTGCAAGCAGCATAATATAGATATCAAGTTCAGAGACAAGCGTGGCGGTAAAAGTAATACAAAACACATAAAATGAATCTGACATATGTCTCAATTTACAGCGATGGAAAATATTTTTCTTTGTTAAACATTATAAAAAACAAACACAAAAAATAAACACAAAATATTCCCTTTATTTTTTCTACCTTAAGACTACACAGGGTCACCGATGTAGCTCTAAGAGGTATCTACATTTGCATTTTATTTACAGCTTACTTTGATGTCTCCATATTTACACAGTCAAAGAGAAGCGCTAAAAACACAGTGTTAAGAACAAACCAAAACTCAAAATGAGTCCAAAACTTTAGAAAAAGATACAGTCTTATGATGCAACAGTTCTCAGTGCAATATTCCACAATGCAAATATCCTTCATTCATATTATGTAGAACATACATATTTTTTTTGGAAACAAAATGTCACTGAATCAACCAACATCAGAAAAGAAAAAAAAAAAAAACCCATGTACTGTTTGCTTTATCTTTTGTACAGATTGAGACACTCAACCATGCTCTCAACACCCCTACACACACAAACGAGTTCATATGTTTGATGGACAAAATGATAAAGTCAGGAGTGCGCAGTGGCTTGGCATAGTTCAAAAAGTACCAGACGTCAAATCAACGTCACAATTTCCAAAATAGTCTCGACTCCTCTTGAGTTCTCACATCATGACATTTTCGAATGAGCAGAAGTAAATTGTCCTTTGCAGTATCCACTGAGGGGGACACGGATATATGGGAGCTAGAAAGAGTCCACGTGGGTTATTTCCAAGGTTGGCGTGTATGGACGACCTTTAGTCTGTAAACGGGAGCTAGTACACCTGCAGGCCTAATGCATTTCAGCCAGCCATGGGACCAAGTGGAGCACTATTCTGGAGAATGAAAGCACTTTCGATGCTGACCTGCGGGCAGCCCTTAGGGCAAAGGCAATTTGTATCTTTCATCTTACCCACAACACAATGCAAAGCCTATCTGTCTCGGCAGACGATATGTTGATGTTGCGTATATCGCTGATGAGACTGGTTTCTTTGACCCTCTTTGTAGTGTCACGTTTTAAAATTATTTTCATCCCGAGCTTCATTTGATTGGACACTGTGGTGAGGAATACTGACTTAAGCTCACTAAACAAACAGTGCCTTTCATATGCAACTGAGATCAGTAGAATGCAGTCGGTCTAATGAAAAACACAGTAATTGATTTAACTAAACCACCTTTCAGAGTTTATTCCATGTGTTCAAACACCCTTAAGTATTGTTCAAGTACAACAATTAACAATAAAAGGGACAATAGTTCACATTTTTTTAAATTCACATTTGTTATACTGTTAATTCATATAGCTATTTATAAAACAAAACTAAAATATAATTCAAAACCATTCCTGTAAAATACCTTTTGTTGTTTAATACAGACAATAATTCCACAGTATTTTCTTACAGGGTTGGCTCTTCACTATTTTCATAATCGAGTTGTTTGACCACAGTCAAATGAAAAGGAGCAGAGAACAATTTCTTCTGTTTTAAATAAAATACACACCAAACAAAAAGTGACCTCATATCCCTTTGTTGGCTTTACCACACAATTTAAGCTTAATTAAGCAGTTTTGCTAATTTTGTAGTTCATAAAAAAGGCTAACATGCACAGTCAGGGTGCACTGAAGCCTTCCAAGCTAAGACCACAAATGAGTATCAAGCCTCCTCTTAAAAATTACAAGACATCACACAAATGAAGGTGCTTTGACAAGTTCAGCTGGGGTTTTGATGAAGGGCTCTACCGCCAACTGAAATCTCTCTCATTATTTATGGATGACTGGGGCTATGAGGGTTTCAAGTATAAAAAGAAGTGATTAAAAGAGAAGGAATCTCCTTGGCTGAGGCGCAGAAAAGGCAGAATGGAGCAAGCTTGTGAATAACAATCTGCAAGTCTGGCAGCAGAGTGAGCCAGTGAACATAATGCATTACCAATACTCCTCTTGGATTCCTTTGAACAGAATCACCAACAGGGATGAGGAAATGGAGTCACAAAAATGAGTCAAAGACATCGCAAAATTTCATCCTCTAGCAGCCGCACTTGGAGGGCAAAGACTGTTAAAGAATCTTCAAAAGGAGAAGGGCACTCTTCCATTAATACAGTGCAACTGATTGCAACCATTTTGTTTTCTGTCTGTCTTTCTTTTTTTTTCTGTTTTTTTTTTACAGCATATTAAAAACCAAGTTGAGCACAGTCAAAGAAAAAAAAAAGTGGTCATGTACACAACTGTCTTTGGCAAGAAGTCCCATGTCCTACATGTGAGTGTCACTCGGGAGCCTCGTGTTCATGTCACCTTCGGCCCATTTCACTCTGTCTCATGAAATGAATGTTGTTGACACTGTCTGCCAGCTCAGGGTATTGGTCAACTGAAACCACGTAGTAGCCATCGTAGCCTTGCACCTTCCCTGAGCCTAGGAGCTGCTGCTTTTCTCCCTCAGTCCAGGTTCGCGAGCCCTCCTCCCCGTCCCTTAGTCTCTGGCGCTCCCGGGCCCAAGCCTGGGCAACAGCTCTCTGCCGGGCCAGCTCCAACACTCGGGCTTTCTCCTCGTCCACGCTGCTGCCGTAACGCGTATTCAGACTCAGCGCGCCATATTGCAGCTGGATGTCAGTAATGCGCCTAGTCCTGCCATTGAATACAGTGTTGACCTGAGACACTGTCACATTGACGCCATTCTCCAGAGTGCGCCGGCCTACCGTCATGCCGATCAACGCCAGATCTCCCTCCACCGAGCCCAGTTTGACAAAGTAGTGGGTATCCATTCCCGTGATGGTGAAATGCAGGTTTTCAAGATAGAACGCGTCGTTTAGAACTGCAGCCATGCGACGCCCGTCCTCGTTGGCCAAGCTAATGATGTCAGTGCTGATGCGACCGTCTCGGATGGCAAATTTCACCCCCTTTCCGAAGATGGAGCCACCAGAAGCAAAGATCTTCTTGTCCTCTGTCTGAGGACATCCGGCACTTTTGGCTCTGTAGATTTGCCCAAAACGCTCTAGCTTCACAAAGGCCTTCAGCTGCCTCTGAACTTCACACTGAACACCCAGCAAAGACTGCAAAACAAAGACAATGCTGTTTAGTCACACAGCCCCCGCAGCAGAGACATACACAGTAAAATACATTTTCTGTTTGCTGTCTGAGCAAGAGACAGATTTCAACAATATTGTTTGTTCAAAGGCATTCTTCTCGATATTTACACAAAATTCACTTCTGATTACCTCCTGCCTTGGCTTGTAACCTTTATCCTTATCCTACTCTGCATGGGAACTAAGCAGCACTGTCAGCTTTCAGATGGTTCCTTTAAAAAGCTGAGATTCATACGGCTTCATTAACACTTCAAACATTTCAGACTCAATGCTATGACTACCACGCATGAGCTATTCTTTTTATATTAACATGTATGATTGAATGAGGATGTTTCATCATATATATATATATATATGTATATATGTATATGAGAGATGCCTTTGAGGTACACAATAAATTGAACGGTGGTGCTGAAAATATAAATGTCCCATTGATGTCACATTATTTGATTAAACATTTTTCTTATGTGTAAAAATAATGATGAAATTGCTTCTGTTATCAATGACAAACAACAACAAATCCATGGTGCTTTGAAGCTGTGAATGTATCGCACATAGTCAAGGTAGGGGCAGAGGTGTTTGTCAGCAAATGCAAATCTCTCTGATCATTTGTGACAGGCATGATATTTTGAAAAAGGGTGAAACTGCAGTCTCCTGACAGCCATGCTGTGCCAAATATGAAACAAGAATCTGTTGGTAGCCAGTGTATATATCCCATTCCTTAAGAGATCAAAGCTTTGTATAGATACCACATTCCCTTTAGTCAAAATGAATACTTTGTCCTAATATTACTCGACAAGAGATGCTCCTCAGGAAGGAAGAAAGATTTTAAAATGACGAGAATGATATGAAATGGAGGATGGCCAACACGCACGGAGACAGTTGCCTGAACGCATCTGTGCAGCAACAAAAAGGCTCTCAAACACTGAGCCTTCTTGCAATCGCCCAAGATAAGAAGCTGCGAGCGTCCTGAGGAGTTTTGTCAACAAGTCACATCTAAAGTCTTCCTGACAGTTTCTAATTCTGTCTCTCCGTGCCTCGGTAAGAGGGAGGCTACAGGCTGGGAGACTGGGTGGGGCTGAGGAGCATCGAGCCGGCTGCAGTGACCAGCATATTTGGCTGCTCTTTGATGTGACACTGCATCAGACCTCGCACGAAGAAGGCACATATGAGGAGGAAGGGGCAGCTGTGTAGTCGGGCCCCTCGGGAGCCGAGGCCCTGGGGGGGCACTTCACACCATGCCACTCCATGTTTGTTTACCGTGCCAGCGTGTGACCCGGTCAGCCGTCCCAGGGTGGTGGTGGTGGGGGGCAGGGGGGCAATGTCCTCCACTTTACTGAAACAGCCTCCCGGGACACTCCCAGAGAGGCATCATTCACATCGCATGGGGTGCAATCAAGCCTCCAGCACAACCCAGAAAGAGAGATCAAGCCTCGCGCAGCACAAACCTCATCTGTCTGTCCCCTCACGGAATTTTTCAATCTGTGTGTGGATTCAGCAGCCTGGTGAAATAGGGGCTTAAATGGACAGAGACAGAAAGGCAGGCACACGACTCTCCTGAATGGAATACAATAAAACGCCAGTTGTACAGGTTATATGATGTGTAGCTTAAAAGTTATTTTTACGCTTCAAAGAACCCTATGCCTAATTGGGGAGGTCTGCAGCGAGAAATAACATGGCATTAACCATTTCAGAGCACTATTTTTGAAACGCAAATTCAAAATAGGAACATCATGCCTCAAATCACACACAGGGTAAAGACTAATTATCTCACTCTTCCCTTATATACCATTTACAGTACATACTTCAGAGGGGCTCTGAAGGCAAAGCTCCCTCACAAACAATAAAAACATCTGCAAATCTAGGCTAACCTTGCTATTTAAAGCCTCAAATACAGGATTTTTCGGAGATATTAAAGTCCATCATAGGTATTATTGAATATAGAATTGAAGGCTCTGTTTGTAGATGAAACATTTCCTTTCAATAATATTATTACTCAAATGGACCTATTCTGTTTAGTGCTTCTGAGTGAAGCAAACAGACAAATTGAATATAGCCTCATGAATGACTGATTTTATTTTAGCATAATGAAATGCTTCTATTAAGAGTGCTTCCAAGAAGGGGATGTAATGAATGGAAGTCACTAGATGACTTGCAGTGGTCGGGTTACCACCCTAAAATTATGGATAAAAAAAACTGTTTTCAAAACCAGAATCTAGCCATCACACACAGTAATTTCCATATCAATTAAATGCAACTGCCTGAAAAAGCTCATCTTCAACTCTATTCCATCCGATGTACTGTCCAATATCTAAAATGTAAATAGCTGAGATGTCTTTGGATTAATTAGATATTTTCTATATTGCAGCTCCTTTGTAAATTGGTACCATTGCCGAGTTCAGAGATTTCTTGGTGGAGTGTCGTGTACAAGAAGGATTCATGAGTCAGTCCCAGGGGCTTATATGCAGTAACCCTCCCAAAGCGCTCCATGCTGGATGATGACATAACTGGGATTTCTGCTATTACAGTTTTACACTGCACACATGTGACCTGCAACATTACATCGTGGATTCATAAGCATTCCATTTCCTGTGTAATTGACCATAGTGTCCTGAAATGCCTCGAGTGACACTGAAATTACTTTCATGACTTTAAATGCATATAAAGCACTCGGTGGAGCAGGTGCATCTCACTTATTGGCATGCTTTTTTTTGCCAACAAACATTTGACTTAGAAAACCCAATGTGGGTTATAGTGACAAGAAAAATCTATACTTTTATATACAATGTAATAACATGAAAATCGGCCACGAAATTCCTAAATGAAAAATAACTAAAATTTTCCATATTTTATGAACAGATGAAGCTCCAACAGTTTTACATACAGTACTGCACCACTACTTACTCTGCTTAATATGCTCACTTGGTGTGCATGTTTATTACAGCTGGTGAGTCAGATCAGAGGTCAGAGATTTAAAATGTCTTGTATCATATCATCCCCAGAAGCTTTTTAAGCTTTCAAAAGGATGACAAATACCCACTGTGTTAAGGTAGCAGCCACAGTGTCATGCAACATGAAACTGCCCTCTTGATGGGTGGCATGCACTAGTCTAGCTGTAACCAAACCCAAGAAGACAACAGTGGCCTCTTCAATAATTCAGTTGAGTTGGAGGCAACTTAAAAGGGCTGATAAAAGCGAGAATCAGAGCATGTCTACTACTTCTCAGGCCTTGGCTAACAGCGTAAAACTGAGATGAAATCAATGGCCAGTGGTGGAGGGAATGGAGAGTGAATTTCCCTAATGGCAGGACAATTACAAGAGCTGTTTAGCCTGACCCCATTCCCCAAGATGAGGACTGGGGCAGGGACCTGGCTCACTGGGCCATGTTTTGGCCTGATAGCTGGCAGCTCCTCTGGGAGTCTGGCTACAAAGAGCATGCCTATTTGCTAATGATGCTGGAAAGGAGAGGGGCGGAAGGGAAGGTGATCTGCGGCAAGATGAAAGGTTGCGTAGGTGAGAGCGACTACCTTGGTGCTATCCCACTCCTGCGTCTTGATCTGGGTGCGGACTAACTCGTAGGATGGCTCCATGGTCTCTGTGTTTGGTTTCCGATAGCCGGGGATAACGTTGTAGAGTTGGAAACCAAAGGTCACCAACCAGCTGTTGACATCTGCAGGGGAGTAGATAAAACGGTGAAGCAGTGATGTACACACACCATGGTTAAACAAAACAATTTCTGGCTTCAGAAGAACCATAAAGGACATGGAGAATTAATTTGTGAAATCTGAAGAGTTGACATTTTGCGGTCAAGTGGCTGTCTCCTTGAAACACTCTTCACTCAGTCTGAGCACTTGATTTGTTTGTGAAAGTGGACAGGCTATGCTAAACACTCGAGATGGTGGGGATGATTCATGTCCACTCCTGCAGGTGCCACACTAATGACACACAGCTGGGTCCCAGAAATGCCAACTGATATCTGAGAGTGTCTGCTGTGCTGATAATTATATACTGTAATTTCATGTCATTTCAAGGCGCCCGAGACTTCAACGCAAGATATTTTTGAAGACTCAGCGGGTTCTTTTGCGATAATTTTTCTTCTAATGAGATGCCGAAAGAGAGGAAAGTGACGCGTCTGAGATTCAAATCCATGCAATCATGATAATGTGTTTTCGTCTAATAGCAGCCATACGTAGGTGCTGCTGCCATCCCCTGTGATAGGTTGCCATTAATTCTGAATATCATAGTGAAGGCTACAGCCATGACTGGAAGCAAAAGCCTGTTATATATGAGCCATTTGTTTCTCATGCCTATCAATGTGTTTGTTATGGACAGCAGAATCATTGCTGTGACACTTGGGGGGCAAGTTTGTCACAGACTGGCACTGCCGCATTGTGGCACCTGACAAAGCTTTTTTAAATAAGAATTTGTTTGAGGACAATGAAAGGACCCCGGTAATTTAGTGAAAAGAATGTAAATGTCAGCGCCATCAATCACAATTGAGGCAGACCCACTACAGTATATCTATCTAACAGTGTGTTTAGCATTCAAATGCCAGTCAGCCCCTAATGGTGGACTGTGAAGCTGAACGCCTTTCTGTTTGGCAGGCAGCTAAATGGCTTTGTTAAACTGAAAGAAGCAGAAGGCTACCATTCCACCTGAACAAAAAGATACTTTTTTTTCCCCGCTCTTAGTATGGTCTCCAGGTAAATGAACAAAAGACAAAAGGTAGAAAATACATTACTCCACAGTCAACATAGCGTTACTGAGTAAATACACAGAAAGACAGCGGAAAATTAAATCACCCAGTTATGAATAAGATCTGGCTGAAGTCGGTTGCTTGAACCGCAGAGTATTCACTGAGTATCCTTAACAATGTTGTTTTCCTTCCAGCTAGAGGAGGTTGATACAACCAGGCCTGGCTATGGTTTCTATGGATCCATTGTGCTCTCCTTCTCCACTGGGGTGCTTTCACTGCCATTTACCTCCTCCCTACCACAAAGAACACAGAATATTTCTGGGAAGGGACCTGAGTGTTCAACAACAGAGAGGGCTTTGCCGTATAGCATTGTTCCCTTTGAGCACTTACAAAACGATAGCCATTGGGAACAGGCACAAGCACATATACATGCACGCACACACGCATACACAGAAACCCAACCTCAGCGTCCAATTGAGGAAGCTCTTAAAAACCTCCCAAGCACATTGCTACTCAATATAATTTTGGCAGGGTCTGTTCTTCCAGTCGTGGCTTGTTCTTTGGAACAAAAACGCACGAAATACGACCGCAAAAAACTGAAAACAAGCGTTTCTTTGCTTAAAGCACTTTCACGCTGGAATGAAGGTTAAGATTTGGGGCCTTCTTTTCATGACATAAAGAAGTTTATGCAATATTAATTGCTTTAGTGGGACTCACTTCACATCTGTCAACTGCCATTTATATATTTTATTAATTTTAAACCATTTTAAATATTCAGGCTGCTTCCTGCCAACTTTAATTTACAGTTAGAGGTGTTTGAGGAATATATCTCACAAAACCTTGATTTTGAGTTTTGCATTCACATACTGTTAGATTTATTGTGACTCAAGGTTTTACGGAACGTTTTCTAAAAGAGCTGGCAAACAAATTATGTTCCTTTGTTTCAAACCAAGGTGAAAATCAAAGCGTTTAAAGTAGACGTCCTCTCTGTCCTCTAAAAGTCACAATAACTATGTTAGCATTTCTGTGTTTTGTTGTTTTTTAAAATTACAATCTCATAATTATCTCCTAATCATGTGATCTTTTCTCATAGTTACAAGACCTTTTGTCATAATTATAACATAGAAAGCCATAATTACAAGATAAGGTCTTTAAATTTCTTTGTGCTGTTTTTGTGAAAGCAATATGCTTCTGTAAAATACCCACAGCCTGAAGGCTTGAAATGCGCCTTTGACAAGTTTACAGCTTGCTGCTTTTAAGGGGATGGCAGCTGTGGTTTTAGAAGAGTCTATAAATATTTTCATACTTTGTATTATTTTTTGCCATGACTCTGGGTTTCACTGGAATTCATCGAAGCCACACTGAAGCCAAGCTGCTGCCTCTTGTAGAACAGGGTTAGGTGGATTTTTGTTTTGTCTACTTTTAAAAAAAATAATCTCTGTAAGACATGGGTCTGTTGAGAGAACTTACCCGTCATGTAGCACTTTGTCTCCTCATTGTTGCTTAGAGGATTGTTATTCTTGAACATGTACAAGTTGAATGGCACAATGTGGTTGCTGTTGAGACGTTTCCAGATGTCATGGTTGGGTGTTGTCCAGCGGCCAGCTAGGACGTCATAATCGCGTCTCCCCATGTGGACCAGTCTACTGAGAGGCTCATACAGGCCTCCTTGGTAGCCGATTATGAGCTGGAAGCTGGGGTTGGTGTCGAGGTAAACCTCTCCGAATGCTGTATGGAGGACCTGCTTAATCATGAGGCCTGAACCACTGAACACAGCGAGAGGGGTGCCTATGTTATCACAGGCTACATAAAACTCATCCCCGCTGCTTAACTCCATGGCAAAGAGGTGTCCCTGCAGGTCATAATAGAGTGAAGTGATCTCAGAGCTGGAGTGATTATACATATGGGTGACCCGAGTAGGGCTGGATAAGTCAGCGTAGAAGAACTGCAGGTGGTGGCCCATGCTGTTTCTGCTGGACACCCTCCTGCCCAGGCCATCATAGCGGTACTTGATGCTCCAGCTGCTCACTTTGTTGTACACTTTAATTAGCAGGCCAGCTGAGTTATACTCAAAGTAGTCATTCCCTCGCTGCTTAAGGAAACCATCCTCATCCATCCTATACTGGGCGTCTCCCAAGCGAGTGATGCGATCTCTGATGTCGTAGCGTAGTGGTGTGAGACGAGCGCTGTTTCCAGGGCTGAGGAGGTGTAGATTGCCATTTAGGTCATAGCTGTACCTCCACAGAGGCTTGTCATTGATGGAGACCACCTGGAGTTGACCATCAGCGTCGTACTCATACGTATAGCGTGTGGTGTTGGCATATGGTCCCACTTTTAGCTCCTTCGCCACCACCCGGCCCATATTGTCATACTGCACCATCATCCAGTACATGAGTGAGCGAAAGATCTCATATTGGACCTCCTTTACTCGGCCATAAGCATCAAAGTGCTTGGTGTGGGTCATCACCGCTGTGGTTATAATTTGATTTATGTCATAGTAGATTACTCCAAATTTGCCAAACTGCTCTGTTTTGCCAGACACGTCATCGTAGCGATACAAGTCAATTGGCAGCGGTGTTTCATTGATGACAGCCTGCATGCTGGTGACACGGAAACTGTTGTCATAGACATAGTCAAATCTGGCGTTGACCATCCCTTCTTCGCTGAATCTGAAAATCTGCCGGTCTATCAGTGGGCCGATCTGACGGTAGCGGATGGTGCAAGTAAAGCCCTCGCTCTGCAGGTTGACGGTCTTCAGCATGCCGGCCACCTCGTCATAGGAGAAACCGATGCGCGTGGTGTCGTAAAGAATCTCCAACAGCTTGGCCAGCTTTCCGTATTTGTAGATGACCCTGCGGCCCGTGCCCAGGTAGGTGGTCTGCAGCAACTGGCCGTCCTCACTGTAGTCCTGGAGCACTGAGGCGTTGCCTTCAGGGGGCCGGTAGGTGTTTCTGTAGTAGCCAATGGAGCGGGAGGTCTCGAGGGTCTGCCGAGCTACGTTGGGCATGGTCACAGAGGAGAGTCGATCATTTTTGTCAAATTCAAAGATATACTGCCTCTGGCTGTAGAGCAGCAGGACCATCGACTGCAAAGAGAAGAGGAAAAAGAATGTTTTTTTGCGTCATTTCAATACCGTGTATGACTGATCACATTCAAAAGCTGCACTTTGTAGATAAAATGTCTGATGTATTTACTGTTATATAAATATTTGTTTCACAAAATGAGAATTAAGAGAAAAAATTGAAAACAGCAATTACAGCATCTAACACTACTATTATTGCATAAACACTTAAAATATAAAAATTACATAGTTTTATCTAAATTACATAAAATCAGAAAAAACAGATCACACATAATTCAACATCTCAAAGCAATTTATGAATCTATTCCTTATGTTAAAATGTGTGTTGTCAGTATTGTATAAGACTAGGACTGCACTATAAAATGTGTAAAATGTCAATAGTAATAACATATGCATGCAAGTATGACTCACACCAAACCTAACGTTCAGAGATGATTTCACAATCACAAAAAAAAAAATGATGATGACATCAAACAAGCTGTTTCTCAGTTCTTATTTTGATCCAAACAGTATAAAGGGACTGACTTTCAAATCGGAAATTTCCATTAATGCCCGTCTTGGACCAATAAATGAAGCCTTTAAATCTGCTATAAGAGTGTCACAACAGGCTGCATCTGAGCGCTTAGAGGTGGCTGAAATACAGACTATAGCCAATATTAACAAGTTGACTGCCTGCTGTTTTCATATTACACGTCTAAGCTGGAGAATAACAGCTTTTCACCTTCTCCCGAATAATCTTTCCTTGAGTTAGCGAGCAGAAAGTGACATTTCACTCTGTTCTTTTCATCAGAGCTATTTCAGGTTGAACTTTGCTGTCAGACTGTGGTAACAAAGTATAACGTCTGCGGCGCACCAGACACTTTTAATTACATTTTGGCTGATATCTATGCCAGAGCCTGATAATGCAGCACAAACACGGCTGGAGTATTGCAAGTTAACTTTTAACTGGAGTCTAAAATCTCCCGTCAAATTTCTCATCCAAACACAGCTCCACAATTTGTCGGTGTAATATGTCTTTCCTGTCTTCTGTTACGTTTTTATCTCTAAACCATTTAATCACAAGTACAACACCAACAGTTTGCACCTTCTCCAGATAAGTGTAGCTCCAAGATTTCCCGTCGGCAAATATCTGGGAGGTGATTCTGCCGTTCTGGTCGTACTCCATTCGTACAGACATGGTGCCTCTTTGGATGCCGGCCACGTGGCCTCCAGATGAGTAGGTGACATTGACTCCGTTCAGACGGCTGCTCGGTGCCCATAGAGTTGGCCGACCAGCATGATCATAGTGGATACGTAATGTGAACTTCCTGTGGTCATCGTAGACTTTTTCCGTCCTGGTGATTCGATCGAAGTCCAGTGACAGCAAGTTCCTGTTATGAACCTACAGGAGAAGAAACAGCGAGTTAGAAACTGTTAATTTGACCACAGCAGCTCCACCGAGAGGGAATAGACACGTCTAGAAGTTTGAAATGATTGGGAGGATTTGGCGTACTGCTCTTCTGAGGTGGAACCTTATGAGGAGACCTTTAATCACAAAGCGATTATTTCATATTCTTCTTTTCATAGCTTTTAATTACAACAGTGGAGCTCTATCTCAGGACTGCAGGAGCCACTGAAGTGATGAAATTGTAAGAATTACCACATTTCTTTGTTTGTGTAAAAATTCAGCAGAGTCTTAGTGGGAGCATGCCTATTCATGCAAGAAACATTAGAGTCACATTGATCATTAAATTCATTTCTACTGCTTACTGAAAAGAATTACCAGGCACAGATGACTCTCATTTCATTTCGCCGTTTCCGTAAATTGAAAAAGAGGAATAAAAATCAGCTCTTCTCCTATGTGACTGAAAATACTGTTGAGTGGCATGCACCTCGTTTGAAAGCTAAAACAGTGACCTTTGGCATCACTGTGGTCAAAGCAGAAAGACGCAGATCTGAAGAGAGTCGGCTTTAGGAGGAAGTTCTTGTACCGCAGCCAAAAAGTTCAAACCTACAGTCCTGCCATTATGTTTCAAAGTCAGCAGCCCTTTATAAGCAGAAGCTACAGAGAAAAAAGAAATAAAATGAAGTGAACACAAGAGCTTAGATTGCAGATCACAAGAAATCTCAATTCAAACCACTACTTTAACACCATCTGGTAGGTTTTGGAAGATGGGGCTATAGAGGTCTTTAGCTGTAATTAAAACTACCCCTCTGATTATGTATTATTTATCATATTTTTTCTTATTAATCTTCTGGGTTTCTCTTCAGGTGTGCTTTCATTCAGCTTAGCAAAATGGTTGGCAAGGCTTAAAACATCTTAAAGTGGCTCAGAAAGCTGCTTCTGGCTACTTTCCAGACACATGCCACAGAGCAGGTCACACTGGGATTGCTGAGAAACCCCACTTTTTCAATCTCACATTGAGAAAAGCATGCTTAGGTCTCTCATCTGTGAAGGGACAATTACACCAGAGGTAATTAACGTCACTGATACCTAATTGAGAGGATTACTTTAACTAAAAACCAACGGAATCATGAGAAGCACAAATCCATGGACATTTGGAGCGGCACAAGCAATTTGAGCCCCAACACTGAGGGGGGGACGGGGATCCTTGAAGGGATGTTGAAATAAGAACAGGAGGGGCCCTGTTAGTTGTCCTCTCTTTCACTTTCTAATACTGTCATAACAAGTGTCAGACTTCACTGAAATTACTTCACCTTTTATTCATTTCCTAAAGAGAGGTTACTGGATATTGCAGACTGAGACCCCTCCTGTTCTGGCGTTTTATGAAACACTGTGTTCAGTGTTTCAAAGTCTTTCATAGCAGCCGTAGAGCCCATCCCAAGAGAATGGAAACCCACTCAAGGGGAATTATTTCAAATTGGACATCACCTCTAAAAGGAATTTCTCAAAGAAATTAGGCGTGTAGAATCGGAGGACAGACTGTTTGAGTACACTAGAGTTACAGTGTACCATTTGAAACTGTTCTTGACATAAAACATCACAGCTACATCTGATCCCTCAATCAATATCAAAGATTTTCATGTCAAATGACAACCCCAATCTGTCATTTCACAAGCAAAAATGCCTTTTATTAGTGCTCATGATTAATTCAATTCAGCGACTGTTTTCTTCAGTAACACCAGTTAGTCTTGCATTGCAATCAAAGAGAATTCAATCTTTTTTTTATTTGTTTTTAACTCATATTTGTTTTGAACAAACAGGCCGATATCACAAGCCACGATGATGGCTCTAAAATGCTAATACACAGATATCAGCTCCGTCTCTGCTTTTAAATCCACATTGAAGTGTTTGGAGATCCTTGATGCGGTGGAGTGGTAGCCACAACTCATTACTGTACATCAACAATCTACTCCAACTAGACGGTGTGTTTCCATGGAAAAAAGCAGAGCTACTGCGCTCCAAGAACATAAATCATGCACACTGTGGGTGGCTGGGAGAGGAGGGAGACCGAGACGCACGTGGCACTGTGGAAGGGGTGAACCGAGGACCATGGGTGACCTGTTCAGCCTTAGGACAGGAAAAGCACAACACAACAAACGCACGCACGTGTAGCTCCACCGTCTAATAAGTACCGTCAGAAAAACAAACTGGAACACAGACAGCAGCAGTCCAAATGCTGCTTCTTTTCTCCATCACAACAAAGATCTGTGAAGCCAGAGTCACACAGTTGTCTCTGTTGTTCTTGTTCTCATGCATCCCTCTGTTCTGTATTCAAGACCCCCCCACCACCACCACCACCACACACACACACTCCTCTGCAGCCCCCAGCCACGCACTGCCACACACACTCACTCAGCCACCCACGTAATATCGCTTGACATGTCACTCAAGGTCGCCCAATGATTCCAGCTCTGTTCATCCCCTCTGTTGTTGCCATTAGACTGCTCCCATTTCCTATCTCACCCCTGGGGCCATTGTCTGTAACATACATTAGAAGCTTTCACTTCCAAAGGGGTGACAAGGCCATTAAATGAACAGCCAATGACAGACAAAGTGGCACCTCCCCATTAGCCGTGTTGCCTCCCAGAGAATGTGGAAGACATCTTAACTAAAACTGCTGTTTGCTTTACGAAGCAGAGAGAGAGAGAAAGAAAGAAAGAAAAAAAAACAATACGGGCCAATCAATCAGGGCACATTTGTTACTGGTGCTCTGTGTGTTAATAGTTCTGTCCAGTCTGTCATCCTCTTTGCTTTATGGTCAAACACTGACTGTTTACCAGGTTAATAAAGGGACCTGTTGATATTCTATGTGCAACTGTGTTGTCTTTTCTTGAGGACATTTACCCAGTCCCAATCTAAATTTAGATTTTAACCAAAAATCATCTAATACAAGAACTAAATGTCTATATTATCAAGTCAAACTTATTTGCAGTCATCTACTTATGTTCTATTTAGACCCAAATATAGCCAACAAAAAACTGGATTGTGCATTGTGTTGGACGTGTTGCTACAGGTATTGGAGAGAAGATCACATATGATCCAGAAACTCAAATCGGAGTAACACACACATGAATTTTAAAAGCCTGCCATTGAGCAAAACACTGATTTAGAGATATGAGGAACATTTTTTGATCTCCAAAAAGTCCAAAGAGTTCATGAATTATTTAAATCTTCCAAAGTGTCATTGTGATACTACAGTGTGCAGCCAAAGTAAGCAAGTTTTTGCACAGAAAACAGCTGAGAGCTGGCGCACAGACTGACAGTTCCTACAATGAAATCATTGAGAACAAAGCGGTCATGCTGAGGATAAAACCTGCATCATCAGAGCCGTCGCTACACTTTTCTTTTAATCAAAAACTCCAAATATCATTTCATTTGGAGAGTCACTATCTTTTTTTCTGGTACATCAAGTCTATTGTTGTACATAGTTGTGGGTTTAGCTGCTTTAATGCAAAAGTGTGGCATTACTGCAAGCGTAAGAATGAAACCCCATGTGTATAACCATGACTAACTCTCAAGGCAGCATGCTTACCCTTAATCGGCGTCCATACACAGTGACCTGGCCACGAGCCTGCTCCTTCCTCTGCCTCCACTCCACCAGGTTGAGTCCGTTGTCGATAGCCAGGGTCACGTTCCTCTTGCTGACTGTGGGGTTGACTGTACCGGCCAGCAGGTGGGGCTCCGTGTACAGCGATACCTCCATACCATTGGCTAAAACTAGCCGCAGTGAGCCATCCAAACCAATGAAGTAGCTGTTCCGAACTTGATCTGAGAATATAGAGGGACAACGGCCATGGTTAAGATTAGAAACAATGAGAGCTTCTCCTCCAGCTGATGTAAGCAGACCAAATCTAATATTCATGTGAGTGAGACACAAACATAATGACCTAAAATGGCTGCTCAGCAAAAAGAAAGCCTCTAACTGCAGTATTTAACTGAACCACCGCGATAATGTTAGGTCTGTGACAACAAAGATCAATAGTGAGAGGTTTCACAGCGCCAGTAAAGTAAAGTTTTACAGCTGTTGCAGCAGCCTGGAGGATATGGAGGAATGAAAACTATCAAAGCTGCTAGCTTGCCTGTGGCCATAGAGAAGGCAGGGTGAAATGCACATTCACTCGCGCGCGCGCACACACACACACACACACACACACACACACACACACACACACACACACACACACACACACACACACACACACACACACACACACACACACACACACACACACACACACACACACACACACTCATTCACAAGGGATAAATCTGAGCCTGTCTGTTACTGTCCCTAGGTGATGACAGCCTGTGTTCCAGCTCTAGACCAGTGACTAATGTTTCCACTGAGCATCTCATATACATTCAGAAGCGATCCTCTCCTTCTTGCTTTTTCGCAGCAGACTGAAAGGGACCAGGATGAATATTATCCGCAATAAGAACAACGGAAAATTAATGGTTTGTCAAACACTACATTAGCTGGTTGACTTGCTTTGACAGAAAAAAATTCGAAAGACACACTGCAATTTCTTTGTGTTGATGTGTCATGTCGAGTGGCTGTGACAATTTCTTTATTGTGGACAAAGATCAACAATGCGCATCACGTGGGAAGCTGGAGTTCGGTGTCTTTTGCCGTTGCACAAAGCACCACAGGGTGTGTTGTGCAGTTGAAACAAGAGGAATGGGCAGAGGAGGCAGGGCTGACCTTGCGCTGGCCCTTACCTCTCTCCATCATGCAGACACCTCAGGGGTTGACCAAAGACCTCTGGGGCAGACCCTACCAAAAGGAGGCCTCTGAGACTAGTGGAAGCTGGAAATACTGCTGAACTGGGGAGTCAACATTAATGCATGCATACAGTTCAGCAGGGGAGGAGGTTTCTGCTCTACTGTGACATTTAAAGAGGCTGTAGACTGTTTAAAATACAATAAGCAATGGAACAGTAAACCTGTCATGATAAGGTTCCCCGTTTTTGCTTATCAAACAAATAAGGTTTTTGCCGAAGAATGAAAAACACACTGAGCCTTGTAGTAATTTCTACATAGTGGCTAGTATGTGTAAGTATGTCCAAAAATTTTATTTGCTTGTGCTGAAGTTACACCTGGTTGGAGATGTAGATATAACGCGTCCTTGAAACTATCCTTTGTGTACTGAAATTCAAAGCTACCAGCTCCACATAGTTGTGCAAAAGCTTGCAGAGAAAAGGACAAAAACGCAGTCAGATGACCAGAAAAAAATCTTGAAGGAGTGCATTCATGTGTTATGTGATCACCCAGTTGCCAGCGTACAAAGCAGACAATAGTGAATTAATTAACAGGCCGAGTTCCTGGCGCCGCTTTTCTCACAGGCAGATGTCTAAGACAAGGTCACAACACGGAGGTGACCACTCTGTTAAACAACAGTGAGAAACCAGAGATTGTCATCTTCTGTTTCAGACACAGCTCTGCAGCGAGTCAGTATTCCCAGAGAGAAGGGGACGCATTTAAATCTAAATCAGAAGTTATGTGGCAGCATTTAAAAAACTCAAACAGGTCCAGAGAGATCAAAGCTATTAGCGTGTAATCAATGAAGTAATTGGTTAAAAAGAGGATACCGGAATGTCTAAATGTGTTTAAAATAATCAGGCAGCTCTCTTCATACGTCTTTCTAAGTAAATTTCTTAATCCTGCAGGCTCTTGTATGGACCACCAGCAATGTGTTTGATGATTTATTTTTAAGACAGAAAATCAATGTTGTTTTTTTTCAATTCTGGGAAATGGGAGCTGCGCTACACATGTTGTTAAAAACAGATAAACAACAACAAATGGAAAGTTTTCAGATTCCGTTTAAGCTTTTCACATTTCATTATGTTTCAGAATCACCTTCTCATGAATCTACATTCAGTACTACACAATGACGCAGCAAAAACAGGCTTCTGGGGGTTTTTGTTAAATTTATTAAAAATGAAAGACTGAATATTCAGATCCTTTGGTATGACATTGAGCTGTGGTGCATCCTACTTCTACCCATGCAGGGGATGCTTTTAAAAATCTGATTTGATTAAAGTCATTGAACAGAAATAGAAGACGTTTGGAACCACTACCACCACTTCATGCCATCTAGTCAAAAATGAGTAATCAGGGATAAAGGGCCTTAGTTAAACAGGTAACCCAGTGATCACTATGAGCGATATCCAGAGTTCCTTTGTGGAGGTGGAAGAACCTTACAGAAGCATGTAACATCAGGGCAACACTCCACCTACCAGGCCTTTGTGCCAAAGTTGCCAGACAGAAGCCATTTCTCACTAAAATGCACACAACAGCCCACTGGGAGTTTGCCAAAAGGCACCTGAACGACTCTCAGACCACTAGAAGAAAAATCCACCGGTCTCACAAAACAAAGATTGAACTATTTGGCCTTGATTCCCAACAGCATGTGTTGAGGAAACCAGGCACTGAGCATCATCTCATTAATACCACCCCTACAGTCAAACCTGGTGGTGGCACCATTATACTGTGGGGATGTTTTTCAGCGACAGGGACTGGGATGCTCGCCAGGACAGAGGAGAAGATGGATGCAGAAATATACAGAGCAATCCTGAGTGAAAACTTTTTTGCAGAGTGCTCAGGATCTCAGGATTTGACGAAGGCGTACTGCCCAGAAAACAAAGGAGTGGCTCAAGGAAAATTCAGTGAAAATTCGATAGTGGCCAACCAGAGTTAGACCTGAAACCAACAGAGCACCTCTGGAGAGACCTGAAAATGATGATCTCCATGCAACTTGGCTGAGCTTGAACAATTCTGTCTGGCAGAATGGAAGAAACCTCCAAAACACAAGTCTGCCAAGCTTGCAGGAACATTCCCAGCAAGACTTGAGGCTGTCATTACTGCTAAATTTGCTTTCACCATGTGCTAAGTGATGGGATTTTTATTTTGAATACATTTACAAAACACTCCACACATCTGTTCTTTTCAATAATGTGTAGATTGATGAGGAAAAACTGAAGTGAATCTATTCTAACATAAGAATGAAATAAAACAAAATATGGAAAAAATGTGTAGCATCGAAAAACTTTCTGAATACACCATAAGGTTTGTAATGTGCAAGCAGTGAGCCATATTTCTTGACCTCTAGATATAGACATGCAGGTGGACTTGGTATTCTTCTCCAGGTTTTGAGATATCTGCATCAGTAGTATAGGAAGATAAAATACTATTTGTACTGCCCAAACCACTGGGAAATTACTTTTGAAAAAGTCAACAGCTATGCATCTGCAAAGACTTAAACTTCTGGTCATTCTATATGAGTTTCTACAGTTTTCATGGGAAAATTCTTCCGAGTAGTCTCATTTCAAACTGTCAGCAGCCCACATGGTGGCAGTCCACAGTACTATGAGAGGCTGAGGCCCTAGCAGAAAAGCCAGAGGGTGCTTGCCTGTGAGTTTCCATCCCAGGCAGCTCCATCTCAGACAGGGTCTACCCCAAACTGACAGTCCACAGAGATCTCTGAATTGCTTTTTGTCTAGTACCTTACCTGACAGTAGTTTGCCTTGGGCCTTGCTATAAGAAGCTATTGGCTCCTACAACATAGCTTCCTGATTCAGCAGAGCACTGCATCTTCACCACAGTAAGTCATGGATTCTGATCTGTTTTAACATTCACAAATATGGTATTTACTGCACAGACGACTGAACAGTTTATTAAAAGCACGACTGAGAACTTAAGGCAACATCAGACACAAAATTGTCAGTTAGCCCAATCCTTTCTACAAATTACATCTAGACAATATTATCAATATCATTGTAATATTATTTCTCAATAGGTTGTGAAATATTAGTTTCTGCATCATGTGTAGCACTTAATTTCACGTCATATGCAATATGTAATGTGCAATATTTCATATTATCATTTCTCAGGCGGAATATTTCATTATCATTTGCAGTTTTTTGATTGCATGTGCAATTTTTCACTTTCATGTACAGCATTGTCAATATGTGCAGTACTTAATTTTTACTTGTTTTTACATTTTTGTGATATAAATTATTACCCCCATATAATTGCCAGCATTGCTTTTTACTAATCTAGCCTTATTTTAGCTCATTTATTTCACTATTGTATCATACTTGTATCTTACTGCTTTTTACTTTTTAGACATTGCATTTCTTATGTTAGCTGTATTGATGCAATAACTGGCACAAGATCCTTCTTTGGGATTAATAAAGTTGGATCATGTCTTATTTTATCTTATCTTATACCAAAGCAAATCTCGAAAAAAAAAACTTTCAAAATGCAAAGCAGGAAGATTCATTTCATGATATTCACGGCATCTAGTCCCAACTTTATAGGAATACTAAAAACATGAATATTTCCTCATTGAAGCACAGTAAAAAGCTTTTGGCAGCACAACATGTACTTTTAAAAACCCACCTGCTCCACTTATGAGCTCCAGCAAAAGACACTCACCCTGCATAAGAGTGTAGAAGGTGCCAGAGGCTGACAGGTTGGTGGTGACGGTGATATCCTCTTTGTTGGAGCCCTCCGTCTGGATGCGGACCGAGCTGTCGGCATCTGTGCGGAAGCTGCTCACCCGGCCCGTGGGGTAAGTGACGTTAGTCAGACGCCCGTAGTTGTCATACCTACAAAGAAATACACAGACGTGAACCAAAGACGGCAGAGACGCATGTCATCTGAAAGTGTGACTCACGAACAGCGCTGTGACATGAAAATTTATGGAGTCTCGTCGGGATTTGTGAAATCACAAGAAAGCAATCACAATCACAAATGCAGGATAGGTAGGCATAAATGCATTAAGTCTATCAACGTGAGTAATGAGCTGCTCTGTCATTTCAGATTTTCTGTGATTATGGGTTACTCTGTAAATTAAGCGCTCTAAGGCTCCAGTGGTGTTACAGGTAGAGATTGGGAGTTTTCTGAGAGTCCTGGTCTTCCTCCTTGGTGTCACAAATTGCGAAAATGTGTCAACACAAGCAGTAAACACAGCAGTAAATCAGTGCTGGCAGCCTCAGGTAATAAAACTCAAAACTAAAAGCTTTAATCTTTCAAGCATAATCAACTCAACTTCTAAAAAGTATGCAATATCTGCTGTAGTTTTCTGTTCATGAATTAAGAGCGGGTGCACCAACAGGCAGAGCAGGTTCAGACTTTTCCATCTCTCTCAACATGATGTGAATGGAACCTTAATATAAATATTTCTCAGTGTGTGAGTAACTTTTAAAGGATGAAAGCACGCAATAGACAAAAATTATTGATGAGGAAAAACTGTCACGAGCAAGATGAGAAAGCACACACCTTTTTACATTTTGGAAAAGTGCTTATTAGCTTAAAAGATTAGTGATATCACCTAATCTCATTATGCAGTCTATGAAATAGGAGCAGTGAGGTGCGACTCTTTGGAGAGATGCAGCATCCCTCGAGCCTACAAATCAGTCAGTTCATCACATACACGAACATGAGTGGCCAGATTGTTTCATTTTGCTCAGAGAGCACATCAGCATTGAACAATTCGAAATCTTTCAGATTGCCAGTGTTCCAGAATGGGAGTGAGTGAACGGTACATTACTTAGAATGAAGACTTTTATCTGTGCACTGAATACAGATTGGAAAGCCCTTTTCAATGTTGCTGCCTGCCATAATAAAGCCTCTAATAAATGAGATGGCGGGTGCTGGTTTACAGATATTTCCTCAGCGCTGCCATCTCAAATATCCAATATGGAAAGGAAGAGTGGGAGAGGAATCATCTCCCAGAGATAAATGTTATCTGATCTCAACTGTACTAGGGACTGTGATTCATAGATGCATTTCAACCCAAGTCTTCCACTTCAGGAAATACTAAATAGCAGAGTAATTTAAATCTAAGCATTTGATTTCTTTAGATACTGCTTACACTGAATCAGTGACATATTGTCCCAGAGTTCTTCATGCAAAGTTTTTGCATTAGTGAAAGCCCTACAAGTAGCATGCCGTTCGTACGGAACTACTTTTAACTATTAAATTAATTTGATAAAATGTTCCTGCTTGCCTATACCTCTGCAGAAACGACTGGCTCCACAAGACAGAAATATCATTCTAGAGCAACACTACATGTCTCAGCTTGATCACTGACCCAAGCTCTCTCCGTCTCAATTAGGGCCTTGAGCTAGTTCCATTCCTTGAGCTTCACTGCTGAGCTCTAATGGCTCCGGCCAGTTTCAGCTCAGCTGCCTATTAGCTTGCTTTCTGTGGACGCGAGGGGTATGTCGGGGCAGGGTGCTCAGCAGAAGGAGAGGAGCGCTTTCCCCCTGGTTGGCCACAAGTCTATTTGGATCGCATCACCTCTGTGTCACATGCTAGCTCCATGACCTTTCACGCTGGGACCCAACAATAGGCTGAACACTTCACATCAGCATCACCTCAAGCAAACCCAGCCTCTGTTTCATGCACTGTTCTCCTATTTTTATTTCCTCTTGCTGCCTGAACATTTCAGAACACACGTGACAGGTGACTTATTGATGCACTAAATGAACTTAAGAACATTTCCTTGAGCCCACTGGCTTAAGTGCAATTGTTACTAAATAGAAATATAATCAGCTTGTTAAATGAAGGGTGAAAGAATAATTAGGTGTCTCTGAGAAGTCAATACAATTTATTAGATTTACAGCAACCCTTAAGCATAGCTACTTATCATTACAAGAAAAAAAACTGGGAGGTCAGCAGAGTAAATGTCACGATGAATGAGGCTGCTGATGGTTAAAACAGAAGGACAGTGCAGCAGATATATTTTGTTTTCCAGTCAATCCATTGTGATTGTTCCTGCATTAATTGATATTAATTTTGATCTATGGACTACTGGACGCAAATGCGCATTAATTAAAATGGGTAAAATGCTTAGTAATGCACTTTGCTGGGCTGAGTGAAGTCGAGGATCTGATGTTCGCAAATTATGGGTTTGACCCTCAGGTGGTGGAGTGACCTTCAAAGCTAATATTCCAGAAAAACAAACACTCTTATTGGGCCTAAATGAAACATGAGTGAACTGGTTTGCTTAAAGGTAAATGTGAAGCCACTGCTTAATTTAAAAGAGAGAAAAACAGGAAATTGAATAATTAATCTTCTCTGTTTTATCCAACATATTTTTCAGTACATAATTATGTTTGAGACATGTTGATGGTATTTTCTACTCTGCCAACATCTGTGTATTCAAAAGGTGATAGCTCAAAACCTAGGTTTTTAGACAGATTTTTTTTGTTGTTGTAATGTTGTCGGATCAATAAATAGTTGTCATTTAACGCAGGTAATTAATTGGAAACTGAACAATTTCAATTAAACTTTCATATTATGATACGGATAACGGTATTTAATATATGTAATAGAACTTTTTCATTACAGAGAGATGACAAATTGGATTTCACTGACTACTATTTGTTTAAGCGTGGGCGAACAAATAAAAATAATTCGTTTGTTAGCTTCAGTGGAACTTCATTGAAGACAAAATCGTTTAATTGGAATCTTTTTTAATGATTGTTGCATGGATTGTTAATTAAAAAAGATGCAAATTGAGTATTCTGTGAATCACGGTGACACAATTTTATAGATGTAGTTAACTATCAGACAGTTCATTACTGCACATGTTTTCTATTATGTTATATGCTTGCCTGCATTGCTCGTGAAGCTGATGATGAATTATTATAGCAGAACAAAACATTTTTAGAATAATGTGTTGACATGCCACAGTATCTATATTTACTTGAAATAAACATTGCGTTGTTATTAAATCATACATATGTAAGCCAAATATCATGAAAATTCTGCACATTTAATATGTTTCTATCTTAGGGGAGACTACCAGAATACTCTGAGCCATTGTTTGTATTTAATAACTAAAATCCTTTGTGTCACTGGCGGCTGTATAATCTCTGTTCTTTTCTTTACATAACACGGAATGGTATATTCAAAGCTAATAATAACAGCAGCCATTTTACAGAAAGTCAAAGAGAAATAATACAGAATTCCAACCACCCACTGATTTTGTTGGGGCCGTAGGCAATTCACTCTACCTTGAGAAATACCTATGCATGGCTGCATTGGTGCCATTTCCACTGCATCGTTTTTTTCTTCTTCTTTTTTTTCCCAACACGACCGTTTCAGATGAGAACCAAATCAAACACAGGTGATAAATGTCTGCTCATATTAAACAGAGCGTCTGATTATGTGTCAGAGTTATATTCCTCCAGCGAGGTGTAACAGATGTCTGACCAGCCAATCTGCTTAATCACACTTTTTGGAATGACATCCAGTTAGCACAGTACCCCTTGGTACAACTATATTAAGCTGGGGGACAGATTGCTCCACACAAGTCACCAAGAACATGAATCCTAAGCTCAAATGGTTGAAAGCACGTGGGGAGTGTTTTCAATTGTTCCCGCACAATGTGTTGGTTCGCCTCAATCAATTAATACCCCTGGCTTTCTATTATGCTTATATTGCCCGGTCTGCCTGCCAGCAGAGATGCACTCTGTTGTTCCTGCACCCAACATCTTTAGACAAGTGATGGTCTGCAGTCTGCCACTGCAAGCAAGGGTGCAGATGAGTAACATATCATCCAGTAATCCTATTTGGTATGATAACAGCAAATAGGATTACACCCAGTACTTCCACAGGTCTTGTATTCTGAGTGACACAGACATCCAGACATAAAGGTAGCTCATATGCCAAAATACTAACCTCAGATGCCAAAGAGCTCTTCAACTCTACATGTTCCCTCAGTAAAGCATCTTAGCATTTAGCGGTACAACAAATTCAGAGCGTTTTAGTTCAGATATTACAAAAAATGACTTTGTGAACACTGTATATCGGATTTAAAAGATTTACCAGATCTGGTAGTCTCTCTCTCTCTGGGGTGAATCAGTAATCAGCTCAACTTTTGAGTATAAGGATTAAAAAGGCATTTAATAAATGTGTAACGTGACTTACTCAAAGAAGGTTGTCCATCCATTTTCATTTGTCTTCGTTGCTAGCAGTCCTGAACTTCCATGGTAGGTCATCACAGCTAGTTCTTGACCTTGGGCGGCAACAGTTTTAAGGGCGCTGTTAGTGCCAATGGTGAACCAGAAGGTCTGTCCATCGGGGACCATCAGCCAGAGAGGCATTCCTGTTGTGTCTCGTCGGATGATTACAGTGTTTTTGTTCTTATCAGTAATGCTGCTGATATCTCCGGCTCCTGTGTAGGTCAGGTTGTAGAGGTGGTCTCCCGTGGTCAGACTTTGTGTAAAAATGTGGCTGCCGTTGGAATCAAACAGATAGAGTTCATCATTAATGGGGGAGGACACCTCATACATGCTGAGGGGATTCAGATAGGGCTTGTTTTTTCGCACATAGCGAATACGAATGTTGCCAAGATCTGCAATATAAAGCTCTCCATCTGGACATACTGCTAGGGAAGAGGGTGCGTTCAGCTTAGCGTCCTTGGCATAGCCCTCATCTCCAGAGTAACAATCACAGTTGGCATCGTTCTTGCAGTCACAGCCACTTGGTGCTCCTGCAACCAGGGAGATCTCTCCATTGGTGGACACCTGTCGTACTCTGTTTATTTTCTTTTCATCTGACTCGGCAATGTACAAAACGCCATTGTGGGAAACAGCTAAGGCGTTAGCTGACTCCAGGGTGGCATGGATGGCCACTTTGCTCATGAGGAAATGGTCAATCCCAGGCACTTGGCAGTGCATGGGGCGGCCAGCCACAATACGGACTTGATGGTTTTCTGAGATCTGGAGCACTACATTGTTATCCAGGACATACAGGGAGTTGTCCATGGGACTCACTGCCAGGTCTGTGGGCCACTCAAGACGAACCTAAGAGGAAGAAACACACCAGAAATATCAGCTACAGGTCACAAAAACAGCCATGCTCTTATTGATCACACAGTTTTTCACTTATCTGACGGAAGCGGTCCCTGAAGCGAAGCATCATTTAAACCGCCTTATATAAGAAAAGACAGGCTGTTGGGAAAGAGGTGGGCTTATCTCATAGCAAAGCTGGAAGCAAAACATTTTTTGAAACAATTCATTATCTGATAAGGAGAAAATAACAGCTGGCGTACTGTTTAAAGGGGAAACACAAAAACATGATTTTTTAAGATCAAAGACGATAGCAATAGCGCTGGGGAAGGCAGCATGAGGAGAGATCGTTCAAGTGATCAGATTAACTGAAAAAAGCACGATGCAATGGATCATGGGAACTATGGACACCTAAGGACAAGGCTTGTGCATCCTTCACCTCTACTGAGTCTCGGTTTTTCCTTGCTTAATTTTTGTAATGACAAGAGATTGCATGAGTCCTTGAAAAGAAACTGGAGCACACTTACCAAATGAAAGCCTAGCCCGTCTCTGGCCTTCTAAATTATGAGTTATTGTTCTGCTAACAATGTATCAGGCTTTTAACAAATTGGAATGATTGGCTTCATCCAATTTACCGGTCTCCCTCTCACTTATGATCCCAGTGGGATCTCTTAGAAACATGATATGAAGTGCCATATTTCAATAGAAGCCTTGGGAGCTCCAACAAAGGAGAATGATTAAAACCTGGACCAAAATACAAAGACAAGTTCAGATTTGAGCAACCTTTTAGATGACATGCAGCCTTAGAATTATTCTGGATAGTTTATTCTGCATCTAGGAAATGGGAACAAAGTTACAATGGCTGACTAATTTGTCATAATGGCCTGGAAATGTAAAATGCAAAAATTACTTTTTTTTTAATAAGAATTGACACAAGAGAAATCTCCTGAGCATCAGGTTGTGTATACGTACACACAACATCATACTTTTTTAAACAAAAAATGTGTTCTTTGGATAAGGAAAGTGGGGTAGACAGTGAAAGAAATTAACCAATATAACATGTTGAAGTTATTATCTGCATCCCAGTGAAAATTGGGCAATAGAATAGATGCTATTTGGCCATGAAGTGAGCATTTAGCTGCTGTCTGTGAACAACATGAAACATTAAATCACCCAAATGGCCTAGTAGTAAAATTAAGGGCCTGTTTTTAATTCTAAGTTTGAAAACTGAGGGCTAAAAATGCCTCAAAGAAATGTGGAAAATCTATGACACATTATGTTTCATTTCTTCCATGCTACTTTCCTACACAGAGTAGCAGGCGGGCTAAGAGCTAGCAGCTTTCAGGTTAAAAACTATGGCCATATTACGCCTTCAACTTAGGTGCTACCTGCACATATTGGGATTAATGCAGATATAATTATTGATTTAAATTGACCGGGGATTCTGTGGAGGCAAATACTCGAATGCCTCTGCGCTCTTGGCACTGGTCATACTCTTGAATCCCTGCCTTTTCATTACAAGTGCAACACTTGTCCACCTTTGACTGAAAAACAGATTCGAGCATCACACACAGCTTCACATCCCACAAACCTCCCTTCATCTCCCCATCCCCGAAACAGAGGAGGTTTATATAACAGGATATATCTTTTACTCAGATACAACAAACAAGAGACTGGCAGTGGATACATGTCGTCTGTCAGTGAGCAGAAAAAATGCATTTACTTGGGTAATGAAGGGGAGACTTTCAATTTCCTTAAAACCAATTTCTTGTCAACACTGGTGGTTAAATATTTCATGAGCCAGAGTGTGGAGTGGCTCGGGGGAGCTGCCTGTAAGGAGGTTTTCACGCCACTCTGACTGATGAGGGATATTTCCCGAGCTGCTGTCCCATATGCTGTAACCCGATCACACCCTCCCTTTTATACAGTGGGGCAGCTGTCAGTAGTGCTTGCTTGACACAGCCGCCCCGAGCACAAACCCCCAAATGTGCCCATCGGCTGAAGAGGCGAGCCACGGATTTGCACAACAACTACAACACAAAACTATTTTTAGCTGTACTTGAACTTGTATCAGAACTATAATGACATTTCCATTAACAATGCCTTCACGTCAGTGTTTGCTCGTACCAGCGTGATGCCTGTCTGAAGAAGAGTAATATGTCCATTATTTGAAGTTCCTCTCAGATTTGAATTGAATGTCACAGTCAGAGTCGTGATAAAGCTTTCTGAAGCTGCTAACATGCTTTGAAATATGTTAAAGTGATCTTGTTTTAAGACACAGTTTCCCCTCTGTTTAAGTATGAACTCAGCAGGGAATGGAGGGAAGATTTTCATGTCTTGAAACAGAAAATGGAACGGATTTCTCAAACAGCGAGAACCTAAAGCCTTGGTATAAACAAATTAAAAGATTCTTGAACGAGGTCAAACTCTTGTCCTTTGCATGATAATAAAAAAAGTTAGAAGAAAGAAAGGTTACAGAGTTGTTCATTGAATTAAAAGTGATTTTGCTGCAGCTCGCTCGCTGCACAGATGGCGCAGCAAGATAACAATGACCTCATCAGAGGAGAGACAGAAATCTGACATTATCTAGCCCAAACAGGTGTGATACAGCAAAAGTAATGACCACTGTGATGAGCCTTCTCCAGAGAAACTCCAGTTCTAAGTGAGGGGTTGGGGAGTGTTTGAAGTAGGAAGCTATGTGCTCTGAATGAATTTTTAATGGATGCTTTTTACTGTCTGAGTGTCTCTGGCAATGCTTGTGTGATTTGTCATCATTGTGGAGCTGCAGTCAAGTCTGCCCGCGTCGTCATGCCTGTGGAACTGGGATGGTGAGCATCTATAGGCGCTGTGTGCGAGGAGGTAAGGGAGGCAGCGAGCAGGGGTCATGAGGGGGATGGAGTTCCCCTGGGGCTGGAAATAGGCAGCTGGAGGCTTGCTTCCTCCACTGAATACATTATTTCAACACATACAAAGCTTCTCTCCACTGGCATCCGAGGCCCCCTTAGGACCTGTTTGGTAGTCGCACTCGACAACATACACGATGGGGCAAGAAACCAACTAGTGTTTGCACAGAGAGCGGGGCTCAGACATCAATCAAGCCTTATAACTGAGCCCAGAAATGCTCTGTTAATGGGAGTAAAACTGAAACAATTATCAATAATGTGCAGAACACACAACACGAATAATTAATTTTTTGGATTATTAATTACTTCTCTAGAGGTATGGCAAAGATGGAAAAACAGCCATGTAAAGGCTGATAGACTATGCAAAAAGTCTGCCTTGTCACCTCCAAAGGGAAGTCACCGAGCCAGAGAGTGATGTGACCTCAGTGCAGTGTCCTTGCCTGAGGGATGTGTTCTGCTCAGTACGTGTGTGTGTGTGTGTGTGTGTGTGTGGTGTGTGTGTGTGTGTGTGTGTGTGTGTGTGTGTGTGTGTGTGTGTGTGTGTGTGTACATGTGTGCATGTGCATCAGTGAACATGTGTGCATAAATTGAGAGCCAGCAAGGTTACAGGTCATCCTCGTCATCCCCTACAGCTATAGGTCAACGGCCCTCTGTATTTGGGGATGTGTGGCCACTTGACAGAGACACGGAAGCTCCTGGGACTACAGTGCCACCTTTGGTTTCAGGATGGCTCTGTGCCCCAGTACTGTGTTTTTTCCTAGTTTTTGTCAATTTTCCAAGCTTGGACTGTATCCAATTAACTGCTCATTTTCATTTTTTATTTGTATTTGCTCATTAACCATGAGGTGATTTAAATTCTGTTTTTCATCAGGCTGGCACAGCTGCGTTGTTGCTGCTTTCCTGAACTCTGGACCAACGAATGCATCCAGGGACTCCAGGCTCACACTGGTTGCAATCATTTAGCTGCACCAAAATTTTATACTGCATGTTTGGGGATTGAAAAACAGCCAGATTTTAGTTACTATCTTTTTGTCAGGTATATACATTTTGGACATTTCTCAATATATAATGTAAACTATCATGAACAGGAATAAAAATGCAGATAAATATTTTACACATTAAATCCATGCATGAGCCCAAGCTATTTTGTAGGCAGTATTACATCTTTATTATCATTTCTGACATGCTTCAGTTTGCTGCCACCTCACACCTATCATGGTAGGGAAAAAGTTTCTTTGAGACATTGTGCATTTTAACATTTTCATATGATTCTCCAACAGCAAAAGCACCTGACATGGTGTAGCTGCACTCTTTGGAATAAATGCAATACATAAGGTTGGCCGTTATATCGAATCTCACTGTCTCCCATGGGTTAAGAATGTATTTGTGGTGGGAGGCAGAACAGTGATATGCATTCAGAAACTCGTTTTCTGAAGCTACAATTTATTCCCTAACCACTACACATGCAGGCTGTCTGTACACATTACAATTTACACATATTCCCTAAATGCCTCTCGTGCATTAGTAGATGCTTCAAACAAACTGGGCACAGAGAAGCCTCTAGTCCCCCTCTAGTCGGTGTAACTCTGTTGAGATCTGTTTCTGATTCTGATTCTGAGATCTGTCTGTTTATGTGGGACGGGTGTGGGCCAAAAATGAGTCTGAAAAGAATTTAAAAAGTTGATCTAATGTAAGACTTTCCTAAGCTGAAAGAGTGTGTTTTCATCTACTGTCAAGAAACACACACACACTGATAGGTGTAGTAAATGTCACACGCACTGGTGTGACCAATGAAAGTGTTTACTTGAGCTTGGCAGATTTTTGGTTGCCTCTGTGACCAAAATGGCTGCATGCTGAAGCAGTGCCATCTCAGACAGAATTTCAGACAGACCATCAATGGTTGAGCATTTAGCAAAAATTAAGTGCAGCATGCTAAATTTTAAAATGTTTGGCAAATCAAAAGTACAAAAAGTTTGCTGACATTGCCTTAAGTATACAAAGGAAAACAACATTTAGCCTGGTAGCAGAGCCCCAACAGTCTGCTATTTGCCTCTAAGTTTTGCCTCCCTCTACCTTAGCACACTTGGTGAATCATAAACTATGAGAAAGTCCTGCGAATCTGGACCAACTCTAAACCGAAGCACAACTAGACCCAGGCTACAGAAACCAGCTACAGAAAGTAAAACCCACAGGGAGTTAAAGCTTCCTGAAAACGGCGGTGACTCAGGGAGGCTGGTGTGAGCTGAGAGACAGGCAAACACATTCTGACTGAGCAGGTCGGAGAGGTCGTACCTGAGAGATGTCCATCACAGCATCACAGCTGAGAGGTCGGGCAGAGGTCAGGTCATTGAAGCCCAGTAGAGTAGAGATGATACCATTCTGATCAATCCTGCGAATCATGGTCCCATCCACAAAGAAGATTACACCGTACTTATCCACCGTAATGCCTGCAGATAAAAAGTCACCCAATGTGTACAGGAGGAAAATATCCATCAGTTATTCTGTTTATCTGCGACTTAATGTGGGGACAGATCGCCGCTACGTGACAATTAAGGATTATTCACTGCAGTGAAATTAAAGAATAATTTCTGACAATGAAAACTAATGCGAGGATTGATTTTTTTAATCAATGATTGAGAACAATAGAAACATCAAGGTAGATGAAGAGTACTGTAAGTATTGATTCAATTACAACTAAAATTTCATCAATACAGAGCCTTTCTCTCATGCTGTCTCAGCCTCAAACTAAAATGGAGCTAAGAATACTAATCTCAGCTATGCAGCTCTCTGTTTTTTTCTGCTACTTTAGAGTCTGATGAACAATATTCATGCATCTATGGACATCTTTTCTGCAGCAGTTGGAACAAACCGCTCTGTTTTCTGTGCAAACCTGGACTGTACATGTGCACAACTTAGAGGGACAGCGGTATTTTAGTCCATATGACTCATAATGCCGTCCCTCTGGAGGACAAAAGTAAGCATGAGATCTAATGACTAATGCATCAACCCAATGTGGAAACAACAAGAAAAATGAGACCCCATGAAACTTACAGAAAGCCATGTTGTAAAAAAAACTAATTTAGCTCAAAAATAACAAGCTAGTTAGCGTCGTATGTGCAGCTGATGGAGATAAAAGAAGAGAACTGACTGTGTGGATGTATTGTATGTGCATTTATGTATGTACTGATCGTGCTTCTGGGACTGTTGTCTTAAACAAAAGAGCAATCTAATGCACTTGAAAAAAAGAGAGAAAAAACTGTTTTAAAACACTTAATACTGCATTTATTATAATACAGTTTGTGCATTACCTCTGGGGTTAGTGAGAGTGGCCTCAACAGCCTTTCCTCCATCCCCACAGCGAGTGTCATCGTATGGGAGACACTGGTCACCAGTGCCTGCCACCAGCTCCAGGTTCTTGGCCACATCTTTCACAACATTTAGGGATTTCACCTTGAACACCTTCCTGCTGCTGGTGTCCGAAAGGTACACGGCGCTGTTCACCGGACTGGTGCCAGGTAGTACTTATGAGCGGGGCTGTTGCTGAGTGAAAGGAAAAGAGAGGAAGAGGCTCAAGTCAATAAAGCTAGAAGGGCTACAGCACTTTCAATAAGAACATTGTGTAATACAATTAAAATGGATTCAAAAGCCATTTAGAGAGTCAATTGGGCACAATTATAGTTTAAACCCAGGACATGGAAAAAGAAAAATAGAATGAGATTAAACATGGAAAAATAAAATGAGATTAAACATGACATAATGGTGGAGCTTAGAACTCATATACAATACAGTCAGCTTAGTTAGAGCTCCCTGTTGTGAAAAGAGCCTGGGAATGCCACTCATCCGAATATGTGTCTGTAGATATATATGTAGAGGACAATCTGTGAAAAATACTGTAAATGCATACATACGGAGCTCTTTCACGTTAGCCAAACAATGGTAATGTTGACTGAGATGCAGAATTAGGAAAACAAAGAGAAATGACGGTCTAGTGGGTCTCACTGGGGAACACTGGCTCCTTTGACAGAAATCCTAATTACTATCCCATTACCGACCCGAGAAATTCCTGTGATATCATCAGCAAACAATGATATGAAACTATCCACACAATGGCAGTGGCCTGGTTTATGCTAGAAGAACTACAAACAAGTATGTTTTCCATTTCCCATGGGACTTTTCTTTTTTTTCCAGAAAAAAAAAATACACAAATGCATAGCTGAAGCAGCAATCCAAACACATTATGCATCCATCAGGCAGATATTCCAGTGCAGAGAAATATCCTATTAAATTCCCAGCCAAGTCAACAAAGTAATCCTTCATATCCACAGGAGGTTGCCCAACCTGACAGACAGACAATAGAACCAAATATAACCAGTCCTGCTGAGGCGGAATGCATGCAATCTATTGGTGTACTCTAGTCAGGATAGGTGTCAGAGAACACAGAAAACAAAGACAGCTGTACACGAATCCATAGCAGTACAAATGAAGCAACACAGGGAACTATTTCCATTAAAAATCCGCTTCTGCTTATAATGCACTCTGAGAAATCACAGCATGACAGATTGCAACTAAAAACACCTAAGTCCAGTGACACTTTCCTATACCCTGCTGGATACCAGAGACTCTAGGCAGGACTGATTTCAGTTTGAAAGTGACTTTGCAGTGTTGTCTGTGCTTCCTTGAAGACAGCAGTACTTGGATTAAAAGTCTTTTCTCTACAAGTGCCATCTGACTGATCGCTTCTAACTAGTTTTATTAGTTAAGTCATTCATTGTCACATAATTTATCAATAACAATGTGATTAACTCAATCATTTAATTTGTTATTAAGTGAACAAATGCAAATATTTGCTGGTTGTTCAGTATAACTCGCTGTAAATTGAGTATGCTTGGAAATAGTATCCCATCCAGCAATGTCGTGGCTGGTGCCACCTCAAAGATGACCAGAGTTATCAGGGCAGGATGGAGCACACTTCTGCCAGAACTGATAAGCATTATGGAAAAACCTGTCAGCAGGGTGTCATTCAAAGTGGATTAGGACAGTATTTCAACTGTAACCTTGAGGGTTCCTTTAAGGCTTAAGGTCAGCATGACAGTGCCAAAGCCCACATTTTAAAAACACAACAAGAAGAAAGACAAGCGGGTCCGTGGGATTGTCATCTCTGGTACATAATTTTAAATGACAATCGACCTTCAGTGAATCAGTGATGACAGGGTACTACACCTCGGGCACATATGTCACAATCAGTCCACTGACCAGGCTGACTGATTTGCTACAGTACATGTACAGGTACAATAGACTGAATTGAACAAATGACTTCTGTCGTAGAGTAGGTCCGTGGCAAATCTCAATAACTGGATTCTGCTCTGCATTCTATCTGCCATGTGCAATCAGCTGATACCTTATCAGCTCTTAGTTGCATGTAGAACAGTGATGGTCCCCCATAGTGTTTGAAACTATGGGATGTTATTCCCTGACCTTGAGCTATGGCCACATACTCCATCTATATTCACTGACAACATCTAGTTTGTAGAAGATAATTGGATTTTGCTGCATGCGGACGGGGACATCCTTACCAGGGGGTCAATGAGCATTGCAGTGAGATCACCCACCTCCCACTCCTATCGCTAGCTCACACATGAACAGGAGGCAGCCACCCGTTTTATACAGACACATGCTGTGTTTTCCTGGATAAATCTCCTTTTTAATATGCAAATGTGTTTGGAGCACTGAGACCAAAGGGATAGGGCTTTGACGTTTCTTTAGTCTTGCTCTACCAAACGGAGCATGAGTGTGTACGGGATGGGTAAGTTAGTGCATGAAAAAGCATAAAAACATTTCTGTTATGCATGAAGACATTTGAGGAATGAAGGATGAGAAAAAAAATTAGCATGTAGCTAGTTGCAGACAGAGAGGAAACAGGAAGATTCGCAGTGTTTTGGTATTACGGTCATTCTTGAAAACAAAAGCCAATGACCAGCATCACGAGGTTTTTCATGCTCACTTTGACTGCGTGTTTCCCGGCTAAAGTCATGACCCTGTGATAGAAAATCAATCAGCAGCATTTTGTCAAAGACATGGTACCTAAAGACAGCACACAGAGATTCCCCTCACTGCTTCCTGTCATAGAAAATGAAGTCTCTGTATCTTAAGTCACTGATAAAATCTACACTGAGTTGCCATTTCGGGAGGCTCACCTTGCTAGGTACCTAAAGTCCTTATGAAGCTTCTTATATTCAGTCTAATTCTGCAATCATTTCTGAATATGTAACATCTAGTGCAGATAATCCTCACATTATTTATATTTGTATCTGTATTTTTTTAGCTTTCTAATATGATTTGCTTCAAACACACCATAAACTACACTCTCCTAATGACTACAGAATTACATTAACAACTGTCAGGCAAAACCGGTCCACTCTGGAATGTTGGTATTCATTAACAATTTACAATTACACAAATCATTCTGTGGAATTAATTAGAGGGGTACTTTAAAAAGCAGAATACAAAATGTGCTTAATGTCTTACAAATGTCTCGGGCAATAACATCAGTTGTAGTGCGTCTGACAATGCTGTCTGACTCAACTGTCAACTCTCAGGAAAAGCATAGTCTCTACTAGGATAATCAGCCATATATTCTCTTTGCAATCACATGTAAAGATCAAAGCACGGCTCTGAATACGGAGATTAAGTAAAATCAGGAGGCATAGTTAATAAACCATTAAATCTACCCCTTTATAAAAGTTAAAATTATGCAGTCTGTGTTCAATGCCCAAAGGTGCATGTCTGAAACAGACTCAAAAGGTCATTTTGACACCAGGTATTTGGGCTTTATCCTTTCCTATATTATTTCAAGCAAACGCTGTATGGCTTACCTATGCCTGAAGTCTTTATTTCTGTCAAAGTTTGCCAAAAGCAGCACAAAAAGGAAGAGGAAGAGAAAGAAGAGAAAGGTTAGTTGCAAGCAGACAGAGTTAAAAAAAAGAAGGAAATAATTAGTTGGAAGATAATCATGACAAAATATATGTGTATTTTTTCAATCTGCTCAAAGCTCACTTTGCTGACATTAACAAAGAAAGGAATGCTTTCTGGGACGTCTTCTGTTAAGACCCCATTACATCCTTTTCAGTCCCTATGAGGACCAAACTCCAGCTGATACAGGTGAATGAGAGAGGCAGGACCATCAATCTTTTGCCTTTAGGGCAATTCCGTCTATCTCAATCAGCCTCGCTGGTTTATGACCTGTGTGCAAGCCCATCTGAGCTCACGGTCCTGAGCGAATGTTAGCAGGCAACTCCTTTGTTACCTGAGCTCCAGGACGCTGGTGACATTTCCTGTGGTGAAAATCCTCCTCACATAGTTGAAGTCGCCCACGTACAGACTTCCATCTGAGCCACAAGCCAGAGCCACGGGGGCCATCAGCTTGTTTCCGTCGGCGAGGCCATTACAGCTGGGGCAGGAAATGCTGCGCCTGCGCCCATTCCCCATCACGCTGCCGATTACAGGAGGCTGCTGGGAGATGAAGACATTCTCTCCGTTGCCCATATGAAGAATACCTAATGAGGGAACAGGAAAGAAACAAGTAACACCTGCAACTTATTTGGGCTGAGCAGAGTTGAAAAGCCCTATTTTGCAAGAACAAAGCAATATGGCCAATTAATATTGGCAAATTTTTGCAATTTTGGTTGGAGGTGGACTTAATGAACAGGCACTTAAATCAGCTTTCCCAGTCTTCTATGAAAGTTATCAAATGAGCCAGGGAAATGCATCCAGGCCAGCTTTTTCTTCACAAAAACCCTTTTAGCATAATTACACAGGACCCTAATAATGAACATAGAGCGCCCAAAATATGTTACCAATGGCAGCTGATGTTTCATTTCAAGTTGAATTTGTGTCTTAGTACGACTGAAAAATTCTGTTCCCGTAAAATGATCAGTACAAACCTATTTAAAGAGAAAATTTCAAGAATGTTAGTTGGTATACAATTTTACAGAAATATCAAATGAGTTCCCATTATTAGTAAGTGGTGACAGTACTTTTACCAAAGGTGATGACAAAGACTGCACTCAGCTGGATTTAGATTTATTTATGTGCATATATTAATTACACACCTGGAAATTGTTTATCCAATTTACATCACTGCATTAGATAACAGCTCCCAATTTACACAACAGAAATCCTTATTTGATTATACACATGAAATACAGTTTGGAGTTTCAAGTTAGATAAAAACCAAAGGTGAAGACTCACTGGGATGGCACCATCTACACCTCCAGCAATTTGCAAAACCACTTGGAATCTATAGAGAACTGATTTCCAATCCGGTGTGTTAATATGCAAAGAGGTATTTGTAAATTCCAAAAGATTTAATTATTATAATTATTAAGATAACCACGCTGCTTGATATGTAAATATGTAATGATGTGTAGGGGCAAGTGAAAGGATAAAAATGGGATGCTAAATGTATGTTATTATGCTTTCACTGGTTGGTTAAGTAGGCAATAATTTACCAACATGTGAACAATGGGAACTTGGTAAACTGAGGCTATTCTAGCGCTTTAATTCTGCAAGTTCCTGTTTGGTTCAAATTAAGTGTAGGTCAACAAACAGACAGGCATCGGATGTGATTTTAAACAGGGTTGTATTTGTACCTCCATTAACGGAAGCCACGGAAATTGCTCCTGTGTTTGCAATAAGAAGTTGTCTTAGCGGATGAAAACACAGGCACAATTTCACGGCAAAATGGGGACCAAGAACCCGTTGGCACAAGTGGAATGTCTTGGAGCTAGAAAATTACCACACAAGCACAATCACAAAAAAAATAAATAAATTGAGTCACACTCACATTGTGCCTGCCTCTCTACCTTCAACGGCTTTGGAGCGAGCAAAAATAGAGCAGCAGGAGTACAGTTCATGTGCAGGCATTCAGATATGCAAACACACACTCATGCACGCTATGCCTCTTCTTCTTGTTTTTTTACATTAGTATTGCCAATCTAATCTTGGAAAATTGTCAAATATGCAAATGCAAAGATGCTCCTGCCGCCCAATCAATGTAATCATATTTGAAATTCAGCATCTGCATGTCTGTGGTAGTTTTTCTGCTTCTGACGGTGCTTGGTGACCTGGGTTCTGTGAGCAGCACAACATTTGGTCTATCAGAAGCGATCAGCCAAGCATCGCCTTCCTGGGACGTGATTTAATCTTAGGGACTGCTGCTGCTGGGAGTAGCAGTCTGACAGCAATTAAATTAGGGATGATTCTAAAAACGCTGGGCATGAACAAGACATGGAGGTGCCAAAGGGGGGAGGGCGTGGAGGAAGTGACAATGCCGGTGGTGGTGATGGGGCAAGGAGCAGCTCTCTCCCTCCTCTGGACAACCACATTCAGACTCAGCAGGTTTAGTGTGACAGATCAAAGTGCCACCTTCCTGAGCACTTTTCAAGTATGCCTCATCTCCTCTGATGAGCCCTTGCAGACACAAACAGACTGTGAAGCCTAGCTAGTGACAGGTGCTGCCCAAAGTTATTCCTACTGCTGCCTTTCAGGAGTAATTCGCTAGCAATAAGAAAATTGACCCCCCTCACCTAAAAATGGATGGCAGTAATAAAAAAGTCAGCTCTATCTAAGTGTACATGACACAGTTGTATGGGGAAAAAAAGCCTCAGAGTGGAAGAGTGAGAGTGAGAGTAGCAGTTTAGTGTTACATTAAAAGCCTGATCTCAGGGTGGACATGTGGCACTTAGCTACCATTCTGGCACATTCAAAACAAAATATGCAAAATGTAGTAAGTAGAGGCAAACTTCTACTCCACAAAATCTGTTGTCGAGTCCCGATGACATTTAATTTAATGAAACTGCTTGTTAAATGAGATGCTCATTCCCGATGTAAGTCAAATGAAATAATTGTTTTCACATTTGCAATTTCCCCCTATTTTACTGTACAATAATGACCCGCATTGTGCTGTTTTGTATTTAATTGGGGACATAACTTAAGTAAATTTGCAAATCAAGTATAATGCCAACCGTGGTGACACATATTAATAATGTGAGTGTGAAAATGAATACATTTTGTGGTATAAAATCATCCTTTGTGTAGGTGTTTTAATGAACAAGATGCTACGAAGAGGAATTCAATAAAGGGATTACTAGTTGACTCACCACTCTGGATATTTAAAGCATGGTGCTTGTCTACAGTCCAACCTCCCAGTTTGGAGGCAATGGTTTCGTATCCCTGTAGAACAGCAGTCCTCTTCTCCCATAGAATGAGGTCCGGACATGACTCATACTCAAAACCCACTGAAACTAAAGAAAAACGCAAAGATAAAACTAGCTGTAGAGAACCATATTTGTTCTGGATAAAACAAGCAAACATGTGCATTTTCATTCAATTTACTGCATGACTTACCAAAAGCTTCAGACAAGCCATAGACCTTCTGGCTGTAGACATCAGTCTTGTCCCACACAAAGTCATAGGAGAGGTTTGGGGCTGCAGGAAACCACTTTCTGAACAGCCTGCCCTCCACAGCCACCATGAGGTGAACCTTCATCAAATTGAAAGGGATTGTGGAGTGGGTGAGGGTCACCCTCAGCAGCGATTTGTAACCTGCGGTCCTGCTGCTTAAATAGCTCAGCTTCATTTCGGTCCCCGGTATAGGGATGTCCTCCTGCAGAGACTATGGACAAAAAATAAAACCTATTAATGACAAGAAGACACAAATCTTAATAGCAGCTGAGTGGTTCAGTGAGGATTAAAAACATGCGATTGTGTGCTATTTTTTTCACACAGATTATCAACTTGTCAGTCTATTTTTCAGTGGCTATTACAACCTTGGTCAGTATTTTTCATAACGTTTCCTCCAACCAAAACTATAGACCCAAGGGGATATTTGAAACACTAGTTAGAGGACAATTATGCTCATGTGTTACATGGCACTAGATGAAGAATTTCTTCATTAAGCACTCCATTGAGTATTTTTCATAACTGATTTAATAATAGCAAGTCTTTCATTAGGAAAATAGTCTTCCCTGCAATCCATATGACAATGGAATCATAAGGGTGTCCTTGAGCACAGAGTCTGCACAATCGAATAATATATAGAGTAATAAAACTTAGTTTAGTAAGAGACGACGTCTTTGCCTTAGGAAATTTCTACTGAGGTCAGACTTGTAACCTCTTGATGATACAGCAGTAGGTCAGCACTAATAGATTGTACAGCGCTGACATTTAGGATCAAGGGTCGACAGCACTGGTTTGGTTGACCAATTTCTCTCTAGTATAATTAAATCACCTCTTGCAGTTTGTCTCCAAAGTATGAAACAAGATGTAGACTAACAATTAAATCAGCTACTCAAAGCGACATTGGTCAGAGGACATGTCATTTATGATATATTTATTTTTAAACGTTCCTAGAGAGCAGCTATTTGTGCTTAACTGATGAGAATCCTTCTTTACAAGAGTAAATGGAATGATGGCCCTGTATGCTGCTCTTGGAGCTCAAGGAATAGCAAAGACAAAGCTGCTATAAATAGACTGAACCGCGTACTAAATTCACTGATATGCCATCAATCTTATGTAGCAAACTGGGAGGTAAAGTAATGAGAGAAGGGCACAGAGATGCCTGCTAGACATAGACTAGCTACAGATTCAGCTGCACACAGAAGCCCAACAAGACATAAACACATGAAGACCGACAATAAAATATAGATAATTATAGATATTGTTGTAAAATGTCGGAGCAAATATTTTCCAGTGGTACTTGTACACTTAATGTGGGAGACTACTACCCAAAATGTTCAGATTGATTTCTGTGTGCAAGGTATAATCATCCCTCTGCAGCAAGACAGCACAATGCACATTGTAAATTGCAGGAATTCTGCAAACTAAACTAGAGAGATAAAATCACAGCACTGCCACGAGACAGAGTTGCTATTACACTTGTACTTGATGAATAGTCTTCAGAGGCTCTTCCAGCTGTTTGTCATGAATCACTTGCATTAGAGACCCATCTAGATTATAACCTGAGGGAGAGAAAAGAGGGTGGGGGGCGGATTGTCACCTGGATTTCAGGTACGACGGTCCCCCTTTCAGCGCAGGTGCCAGCAAATGCAGTGAGCGGAGCTGGGGACACCACGGGAATGGGCCTGGTAAAGCTGCTGAGGTCACAGCTAGGGATGTCATTTTCCTCATGCCGCATGACGATGGTATCCATGACAAAGAAACGTCCCCATGGCAACCACAGAGTGTGCTCCTGGGTGATGAATGGAGCGCGCTCAAAGCGCAGGGCTATGGCAATACCCCCATTGGTCACCAAGTCAAAACTGGAAAACAGACGTGCACAGTGTCAGAGAGGATGATTGAATTCACATACTCTGAAGATGAATTCTGCATTTTGTAAAAATAAATACAGCAAAAATTCACAATAGCAATGCTTGTAATTATTTTTGTGTTGAGGATTAAACCATGCCACATTTAATTGTAAATATAATAAATACTTTGCATTTTCTGAGTGTTGCTATAACAGGCATACTGTAATAAATTCATCTTTTAATAACTGAAGTCTTTAAGGAAACAGCGCTGTTTATTTTTAGCGTTATCTTTCAGGCCCACAAAAGCTGAAAATACAATAGGATTATTGATCACAATATTGAAAGCACATTTCTTCAATATTGTAATCTGAATATTTTATTTGAACAGTGTAAAATAGCAGATTTCAGGCTGCACTGTTTCAACCATATATGTGTGTGCAATGCACTGCTCATGTGCTCACATTTATATGTGAGGGAGGGAGGTTTGTGCTGCAGGATGGAGGCAGCCGCCACTTCTTTATTGATCCCTTGGACGAAGGCTGTCCACTCTAACATCAGTCTAAAAGCTCTGCAATGCAATCCCATCTGCTGTTGCATTAAAGGGCTTCTGCCTCTGATCTGACCTGAGTGTGTCTCAGTAAACAGGCTGCACTTTGGCAAAGTCATCATCTCTTGCTGCTGCATGGTGACAACAGAAGGCCTGCACCTGCAGTGGACTTCTGCAGCTCTTGTCATTTCTCTCTAAGAGCCAATTAGCACCTGGTCACCTACAGACCCCTGGGACAGGGCCGCATCCTCGCACGGGAAGCAGCTTTTCCAAATTACAGGTAAGGAAGCAGGTCCAAATAGTGACCTCTAAACTAGGCAGTCTCCCTCTTGGTTCAAGCTACTATATAAAGAATCTGCTCAGTCCGACTTCCCTTGAGGGTAAACATCTGATTGGCTATGGTGATAAACAACGGCTTGTTCCGCCCTTGGTGCTTTGCCCTTGGCTGGGTATGAGCCTAGCAAGCTTCTCCAGCAGGCCAGAGGCTGTAGAGCAGAGCTGTTACAGTGCTACTCATGTGCAGCCGTGATCTGTCAGTAGGAATGCAGCCAATTTGCATGACACCTGGCAGGCTCAGGCTAAGGAGACTCAAAACACTTCTGGACAGATATCCATGGGCAGTGCAGCCAATCAATGAGGGGATTCGCTGGCTCTTATCAATCACGACAACGGCCTTAAGCCATGTGACAAAACTTATTAAGTTACCTACAACAGCCTTGCTTGCTTGTGCCCTCAGGAAATACATCAAGCTCAGAGAGTTAACCTTGCCAATGAATTTGGCATGTCTCATATAAATTATACACAATCATTTGCCAACCAATGTATATTTATAATGAACTGGATGATATCTACCTGATGTGAAAGTAAGTCAAGGGCACAGCAAAAACTTGGTAAGAATGAATGAGGACATAAAAACATAAAAATATAATAAATCCAAGTGAAATGCCTCGGACAAACTTCCAAGTAGTCCTGTGTACACAGAACTTTTCGTGCATATATATCATGGCCTCTACAGAAGTCTCTGCAAGCACCTAATAATGTAATGAGCTAAAAGCCATGTCGGCATTTTACTCATTATTGGAGAAAAGCATAAAAGGGAAAGGCTCTGTCTCATTGCTCAGCCGATCAGAAAATGGCTACACAGCTGTAAAGTAACTAAACTAACCTTTTTTGTTTAGGCCAGACAACTTTCCAAGATAGTGGAAAAGGTAATTTCAAAAACTAAGCCCTTGGACAATAAAGAACACATCATAAAAATGAGTTGAGACAGCTTTCCCATTTCTAAGTGGCTGAACAGGTGCATTTCTGATTTCACGCTGCACTGAGCCTGTTTACAGTGATTGCAGGGGAGTTGCAGGAGACTGGGCATGTTTACAGGGGAACCTGGGAGATGGAGTAGTGTTTACACATATGCTGGAAGGGAGAAAAGAGTATAGAGGGTCGCAAAGAAAAAAAAAACTGAGTGATGCATAAGAAAAATGGGACACGCATAAATGGGAAAATGATAGAGATGAGGGAAGTCAGTGCAGTAGAAAGGACATGAGACCTGGTCTTGAGGAAAGCACAGGAAATAAGTCAAAGAGTAGTGCCCAGAAAGGAAAGGCTTAAGGGCAGCGGGAGATTAGAGGAGGGAAGGCGTGACGGGATGGAGAGCAGATGAAATAAGCGAAGAAGGTGAAGATGATGAGGTTGAAATGAGAGATTTTTGCAAAAGGAAGAAGAGGAGGAGGACGACAGGCAGATGGAAGGAATGAGGGGAAGCAGGGATGATCAAGATCAAACCGGCGGCAAACATGTGGGCCTTTAGAGTGTCAGTGACTGATAAAAGTGTCAGGAAGAAGTGGGGCTTGGAGAGCAAACACCAATTCATGCTGCACTGTGATAGAGGGGCTTGGCTTGCCACAAGGTCTCACTGTCACTGACTACTATGAGAGATAGCAGCATATTGGAGGTTGTGGGTGTGTACTGCAAGCTTGTGAAATCAGATCCAAAAACTATACTCAAGAAAAGAAAACTAAATTATTAGTTTTTCTTTCCCTCTGAGGTCTTTCTCTTTCACTCCAAGCAACACATTGAAATCAGTCTGAGGTTTTTGTGTGGATTTCTCTGAGAAACTCTAACAAATGCCAAAGCAGTTTGAACAGAGTTGCTCAAAGAAAGCCACACAGAGAACTTTTTCCACTAGCTAATGGAGAACACATCACAATTTATCTTTCTCCAAAGAGGTTCTAGTGGTGAAAGAACGAGACTCTGGACAATGAGTTTAAGTTTCTGGCTTTTTGGGAAGGAAGACAGTGGAAATAATCCATCCACACATTAGTATAGATTACTATAGAAGGCACATTTATATTAAGAGAGAATATGCAACGCAAATAACTTGCTAATCTGTGATTTAAACCACAATGTGTCACTTATCTGTCTAAATTTTCCATTGTTATATAAGGAATGTCCATTCGCACTATGTTTTACAGCTCCTGCGAGATGCTTTGAATTGGCATATTTTATTCTTTCCCCTCCCTGCTGCTACTGAAGCATAACTTATGAGTGTACCAGAAGGGCTTTGTTTGATTTCTCTGGGAATTGAGCCGAGAACTCCAAAATTGGACCAAATGAAAGCACAAAGCAGATCAATGCCGGCACAGTTTGCTGTGGCAACTGTGTTTCTTCCTCCCTTCATTAGGATTCAGCTAAAACTCAGCATTTGACGATAATATAAATATCATTGTCACATCTCTGTACAATATATTTAGGTAGTGATTAGTGGCTCTGTGTTGCATCACTTGTTTCTTGCTGCATGTGTGGTGATATATCTAAAAAAAAACAAGCAGACTCTTACCTTCCATCTTGCCTGGTGATTGTGTAACCGTATGATGGGTTGTTGATGAAACTGATGTTAACTCCAACTAACGGCGTTCCATCTGAGGTCACTACTTGCCCACGAATGACACAAGCATGGCTGTACAGGAGTGAGAAAAACCAGCAATAATGAAACACTTTTAGACCAAAGACAAAAGAAAAACAATGGACCTACATTATTTACATTATATTGTGTGTGTTTTTTAATATAATGACAATTGTATACTGTTGTTCTCCCTCAAATATGCAAATAGAAATGAATAAAAACATACAAGTAGTCTAACATAACATCACAAATAGTCAAAAAGCACTGTAGAGGTGAATCAACAACCCTGAAAATGTTGAATTCTGTCAATTCTAAGTTTGACAAAGAAATATCTCTTGTAGGATTAGGGTTAGGATATTGGATTGCACCGTATTGCACAGGTGTACCTATTGGTGATTCAATGTACACAGCAGTAATAGAAATCTAAAGCATAGCATTTCTTCCTTCCAGCTACAGAAATTCACAAGATCAGTGGAGTAGGGAGTGCGGATGTTATCAAAAAGAAATACTGTACACAATAAAATGAAACAGCCATAACTGAAACAGAGCAAACCTACACCTCCTAGGATGTCTCTGAGGGTTTTTCTATCCAGAATCGTAGGATAATGAGATAAGGAAGCTTTACTTTGCTTTTGCTCTAATTAAAAAAAGAGGATTTATCTTTTCCATTACAGAATGCAAGAGAGGGAAATAATAGGACTGCAGATTGCAAGACTTGCTTGGCTGATTATCAAGACCTCAACAGATTTCCAGACTGACATCAGGTCTCCAGAAGCTGCATAAATTAGATCTGATCATCAGTCCCCACCAATCAATAGTGGGAAGTCATCCAAATTCACCTCCTAATCTTACTGAACTGATGAGTTTGGACCTTGCTGTATCACATCTCCCTCGTCGACGCCCGCCCTCGTCATTATCAAGGCCCAACTCATGGTCAGCCATAGTTTCTGTCGTCGTTTGCAAAAAAACTGGTCCCCTAACAAATGCCTTACTGCCACTTCGTCATTAGACCATGGCTATTTTTAATACATTTGGGTCTTAAACACTGCCATGCACTGGAAACAATTAACACTAGCGTGTTAGTAGCTGCCCTCAACATGTCCTTACCAGAGGCAAGATCATTCACCCCACACTATCCTAGTCCCCAGGAACCCAGTTTTATGTTAATTAGGCCAGGTCTCCTTCAGAAGACCTTGGCTGGTCACTACTGCACTGTAAACAAGCAAGGAGATACTGTTGCGAATCTGCGGGCTTGTACCCAAAGATCTATCCAGATGGATTTACATAGAATTTCTGCTGAAGTTAACTGAGCACTGGCCTGGCTGGCTATGATTAATCATTCAAGGCGATAGTTTATTTTAGAGTCTTGTTTGAAGAGGCAATCATCCACATTTTCTTCAGATGGAGCTGTGAAATTGGAACTATCTCCTTCCTGCCTCTGTGAACCACATGGGAAGATGATTCCTCGCTGTCAAGACAAATGATTTAAATATTGACATCAAATACAAGAGAAAGAAAGAGCAGCGAAGGAAGCATGAAGAATTCATCGCGGAAACTTCCCCTCTATGCGAGATTTCACGAGTCCAAGGGGATTCACAAAAGTGGAAAGGAGCTTTGCAGTATCTCCAACCTCCACTTTATCATACATCATCCGCAGTGGGCAATGGAGGACATGTAGAGAAAAATAAACAGGTGAAGCCCCTGCACTCTCTGGTTTACATTCTTTCAGGACTATGGATTACAAGGCTTAGTCTAGACGAGAAGGATGGGTTAGGAAGGACTTACTGACACCTCGCTTCTACCTTTGACATGATGAACTTTAACAAGCCTTGAACCATTCCAGTTAATATTATACCAGGGGGAAAAAAAATCTGTATTTAACTTTTATAAGTGAGGGTGTAAATCAAGATTGCTGTTAGATGTGTTTTTTGGATGGCATGGTGCGAGAAGAAGGGGTGCAGTTTTAATTAGCTGTAATCATGTTTCATGAAAAATTCTACTGGTACATTAATTTAGCACAAACTGCCTCTTTCACCAGAGGTGGTTAGATCACTCTAAAAGACAAATTAAACTTTAAATGAAACTAAACAACCCTCGATGGGGGGAAAAAGTGACACATTGTTGTAGACATGCAGCAGTTACTGATAATAAATCTGTCGAAAAATGTGAAAATACCCCTTTTACCAGCATGCAATTGAGAGAAAACCACACTGTTTCCTCACAGCAGTATTTCAGACACACTAAAAAGTACATGCCACACTTAAGTATAGAGAACTTTCAATGAGCAAGGCTAATAAATAGTACCATTACCACAGAGGCAACACAAACATAATTACCCACGCAAATTACTTGATTATAGAGCTGAAAATATAAGCATGTCACTGAAGCCCTTTCTTTCCCTGTCTTTATGTTTTGCAGCATGTTAAAGAGTGTAACATCAAGAGACGTCAACGTAAATTTTTAGCTCTCCAAATCTATAATTGCTGCTAGACAGAACATTATTACATAAAATGTATGGCCTAATGCTGATATAAGAGTTTTAACTAAAATAATAAAAGCCCAAGCATGTAAATGAAGCAAATAGATTCTGCCTTGCTATTATAAGCCAGCTATCAATCTTTGCCCAAATTGTTCTATAGACAAAGTGCCTGTTTACTATTCCGGTCAGCATCCACTGCTGGGCCTCGGCAGTCTCTTGTATTATGTGTCAGGGTGGAGAATCAAGACGTTTTATGCAGTGGCAGATGCTTTATTCAGTGGCACCTTTGCAGCTTTTTGTGGTGGGAAACATCAGAAATAGCAGTCCAACATGTCTACTAGCATGAGGAAGTGGTTAGTGGATCAATAGAGAGATGATCGGGTGACCAGGGCAGCCATATCAGGAAGGAAGATGCTGAGACCGTGCCTGTAAGGCTCATCTGAAGCCCAGAGACCCCTGTCATAACTGCTCATATCTGTCAGTGGGTGGGGAATGAATACCAAGCATGAATAATAGATTATCACTGATATTTTTAGGTGAGCCCAGGCCTCCAATCTTGCAGCTCATCTCTGGATTCTTCATTTTACTTATTTATGGCGGCATCTTGTGAGAGAGACAAGAGTATTACTCAACCCTCTACGCCTCTTCCTCTGTCCAGTGAAGAACTGCAAAATGTTGAGTGGTTCTTGAAAGCCAGAAAAATGTCAATGAGGGAAAATGTCACACGGCTTTTCTCAAGTATCAGCCGACACTCCCACTAAAGTTTAAAAATCAGGCCAAGTCTGAGTGTGAAGACTGCTGACGCAATTCATATAGATTTTTCTCTTTTTTTCCCCAAACGGATTGACTAGTGATGTCTGAACATCCTACACCCGTAACTAAATCATAAAACAGCAACACAAAGGATTTGAGCAGTTTTACTCTTTACAATGAGCAAAGATAGACAGCATTCGATTTGCAAGCAAAATTTTCACATTTTAGCAAGTATCCACTACTAAGATGTGTTATATTGCAAAGCCTACTAAAGGAAATGATCCTGCTTGAGCAGCAACACTTTGAAATCAATTTTCTCTTAAAACAATACTAAGCAACAGCTCTGTTGTACTAAAAATAGTGATTTCTGAAAACACGACCTTCTGCTATCATTTCCTTAAAAAAAGAAAAAGAACAAAAAACAAATAGCAAGCCCCAATTTGACACTGCTCCATAATTTTTTTCTTTTTTTTACCAGGAAAAAAAATATTTCAACTATTCTCAACCTTATGTTTTTCTGAAATTATTTTGACTGTTGTCTGTTTGTGTCACCAGTATAATAAGCCAAGATGAGAGAGATACATAAGCAAGTGAGATGCAAATCAGTGACAAAGCCTCACAAGTGATTAAAGATCGCAAGAGAAGGAGACAAAGGGAAACCAAAGCAGGGAATCTTATGGGATTTTGACTGCTATCCTGCCTGATATGAAAGGATCTCAAATTCCACGGTTGGGGTGTCATGAGCTCTGCCTCTGGGAGTGGGCCTCAGATGGATTACAGTAAAAGTAATCACAATACATGAATATGAGATGCCTTTCTTGCTAGGGAATGCTGCTTGCTTCTTGCCACATTCTATGTTTGTCCATCATCATCTGTCCATCATCTTTCTAGCTTCGCACGCCAACAGTCTCTGCCCATTTCAGCTTCCAGCACTGACTATAGTTGCCTCTCTTTCTCTTGCATAAACATTTTGGTCTGGATTTATTTTAAAGCAAATATTTCACATTTGCCAAGATGCGTCAGTGAAAAAAACACAGTAACAACAAATGTGATGCATATATTCCTGCACCTGAAATGTCATTACCTAAAGCAGTTATGGCAGCTATAATGCAAATTGCTTTTGAGATCAACAGTGCAACAATTAATAGCTTGACAGATTCGACGAAAGGAGAATAATCTCACGACAATCTTATGCGGGAATGACAAATGACAGAGCTGAAAAAAAGCAAATTCAATCTAATATTGATGTCTAAAATCCCTTCCTAGCAGATGAACAGCTTTTGTCGGGTTGACACTGGGGCATGTCTGGTGGGAGTAATGCACAAGTCACTCACTTGCCGTCGAAGGGATTGGCTCCAGGGATGGTGTGGGTGCTGTCCCTGCCCACCAGGAATCGCACCCGGTCGTAGAAAGTCTGCAGGTTGCTCTGTGTAGAGGACATCTGTGTCTCTTGGATGATGTCCAGGGGATCCGGGGAGCCCACACACAGAGAGGTGGTGTGACAGGTTGCCTGCAGACAGCAGTCTGGATCCATGCAGTCCACCAGGCCATCTGACAAGGTCAAACAAGTCACACACACACACTGGCTCATGAAACAACAGTCTGGACACACACCTGGCAAAAAAAAACCAAACAACTAATCACAGACAGTATTTTGTAAGTTTGTAAGTTTTATGCACAAATAAATATGCTGTTAGGTGAGAATATGCCTTAAAAATAGCACTATAAATAGTTTTTATTTTTCAATTATCTCAATATAAAGTGCAATAAACCCATTCAAATCATTATTTTCTGTCAAAATTATCTATTTTTGAAACAGCACTAAGTCTCCCAGCCACAACTGCACACAGTATTTCAAGGCGCATGGTTGGTCGGCTGACCCAAACAACTGTTCATAGCTCTTCTGTCTTAGTCTGTCTAAATAGCACCTCTCTCTTTATGTAATCCGAGGCTGACTTCACAATTCTGAAATCAGAGTGCTGTGGGGGCTGTACAATCTCTAGCAAAGCTCCTTGTTCCTGTCACTAAAAGTTCTTTATGACTCTGGCTGTATGTTTGGGATCATTGTCATGCAGCAGGATGATGCTGGGGCCGCTAAGATGCCTCCCTGATGATACAGGATGATGGATAAGAATTAGTTTCAGCACTCAGGAGATCACTTATTCTCACCATATTCCCAACTCCAATTGCAGTAATACAGCTCCAAAACTACAAGGAACTTTCACCATACATACTCAAGCACTGCTGTCTGCAGACACTCTCCAGACCTTGTCTTAAATTATGGCTCATTAGATAAGTGAGGTCAGAACACCTGCTGCTTACTTTTTTGGCACCCAGGTTCTTGTGTTTTTGTGCACAAGTGATTCACTTAGCTTTGTTTCCACATGAGATGAATGGTTTTATGGCTGCAAGTGATTGACTTGTAAGTCATCTGTCAAGCATGTGAAACTGCACAATAATGTATTACAAGTTGTATACGAATAAGTTTGAAGTTTTCTATGAAGTCCACAGAAGAGTCTGTGTCTGCTAGTTCTGACCTGATAGTCCTATTAGACATCTATCAGTCTTGAAGTGAAGTCAGTCTTTCAAACGCTCAAAGTGCCTAAAACTTAACTTGACCCCAAAAGGGCATTATTCTTTGGACATCCATACCAGTGTTTGATGCTAGCAGTGGAAGCAGACAGAAAAGGCGAGGAAGGAGGCAGATGTATGACATCTAACAAATGTCCAGCTGGTCAGGATTCAAATCGGGGATGTTGATGCTACGTAGTATGTGCCATAACCATTAGGCTACCAGCTAGCCCCAAGGGATGGCATTATTCAATTTGACTCTTTTTCTTGTGACACAGCTGCAGTCAATTTATGTACAGCTCAGTCCAGAGACCAGTTGAACACCTCTAGCACTGCTCGTGGTTCTCTTTCTGTAATTTAGATAAAATAACACAAGACAGAAAGAGCTGCTGTGCAACGCACTTTACTTTGCTGAAGTGGGTCATTCGACTCCCTACCCTTTGCTTTCAGGGGCCTATCTGGCCAGATGGGTGATAAAAATAAACCCTACTGTCAGGAGTCAGTCAAATCCCCAGAAGCACACTGCTTTGCCATTGAGGGCTGTGTGGTCCCTGTACAGTGATGGGAAGAAAAACAGCCCCTGCATAAATAAGGGATGGTAGCGCATAGCTCAAGCCAGAATGAGGTCTGGAAGAAAGGAAGTCACGTCTCCCACTTGGCCTAAAGAGCGGTGCAGCCCCCTGGCTGGATCTGTGTGTGTGCCTGGCTCAGCTCAGGGCTAGTTAGAGGGCAGAGCATAGTCTTCCTCCTGGGGCCACTGAATGTTCAAGGCCTGGGGCCAGGTACTCTACTTTTTAATAAAAACCTGTTGTCCAGGTGACTGGCTGGAAGCCATTCCTCATCCTCACCCGTATAAGAGTACAACCTAGTCTGGAAAGCATATAGCAGATATAGTGTATTCTCAAGAACAAAGCTGGTAAATTTTTAGTCAAATCATGTCTGGTTAAGAGTCTCTGTAGATGCCTGATCACTGTCAGAAGGCATTGCAGTGTGTTGTTTGTGATTTTACCTCCATCGTTGTCCTTGACATCACTGCAGGCAGTTTCCATAGAGGTGTCACAGCCAGTGCCCCTCCAGCCCAGCTGGCACACACAGTACCAGCCATTGTTACCCAGAGTGCACCTACCATTTCCATTGCACAAACCAGGACAGCCCTCTGTGTAACAAAAAGGGACAAAGACAAAGGTTGGTAGAGAGTATCAAATCCAGCAGTTTTAATGGGGAACAGATAAACACCGTATATTATTTGAGAACAAACACCAACAATGAGACAACGGCAAAAATGTGGCCTTGTTGATGACAGTGGTTTGCTGCTAATATTTCTCTGGTAGCAACAGACTAAAGTCATGTTAAGATTTGAAATGGAGGAGGGTGGCAATAATTACCCTCAGCTGAAGTTGATTAATTCGATACACCTTTTGTGAAGCTTCTAATATCCCTTTGCAGTAAAATCAGATAAGAGGGATCTTCTAAATCAATATTCCCTCATTACTACAGTAGATTGGCCTCCTGTATGTCTATGCTACTGCAGCTGGGTAATGAAAGCAGTATATGCTTGTATTGCTACACATAATTGGATCTGCTTTTATGTAATTTTGCATTTTGACCATTATTATGATTATAGCATTACTGCTACTGTCTTCAGCACAAATGAATGAGCTGTGTTGCTTATTGAAAAAAAGGTCTATATTATTACTTGATAAATTATCTTCAGACTCTTCTTTGCAATCAATAAAATTATCCCTTCAGGGAGGAATGTGTGCTTTGTCATTAGGAGAAGTACAAGTCAAAATAAAATACTCTTGTATGAAGTGAATAAGACCAAGCTCAGTGGACTTATGCAGGGGTGGGCCTTGCTTGCACTAAATGTGTTCCTGGTTAAAGACCCCAGGGGAGTCAAAATCAGGCTGGAGCAGAACGACAGGTGAAGCATTCCACTGTTTGTCTTTGGCTAGGTCTTCACATGGGCATAGATCACAGGATTATCTTTCCCATTTTTCAGTGGCTGTTTGACATTTATCTGTTACCTTATGATTCATATCCCCTCGCCGAGGCACAGGGTAAAATCTCAAGATATCAAACGCACAAGTCTGTCACAGTTTGTGTTGTTAGCAAGCTGCCTTGATAGAGAGAATGCTAAGCTGACCCACTTTATCAACTGAAGAGACTGGGGCAGCTGTCTCTACTGTATGCTCTTACATCACACAGAGAAAATAGGAGTGGGAGAACGAGAGAGAAGAGAAGAAGAGATACAGGTGTGGTGAGTGAAACAAGTATTTCAGGTAATGGAAGACATGGAAACAGGGGTAGGTATTAAGAAAGATAGAAGGTAGAATCAACGTCAAGAATAGATGAGTAGATCACGTGATTAGCCAAGTGACACATCAGTTGCATGTTAGTTGTTGCATGAGTCATAGAGCAGCCACAGATCGATAGAAAATCCACATTTACGCTTACTATTTCACCTATATTCCATGTAATTATTTTTAAAAACAAATTTTAAATTATTAGAACAACTCACAAAATACTGCCAAATTATATCCCCGACCTTTCTGTGGCTCCCGTCTGTCACTGATTTATCTCATAAAGAAATTCATATATAATATTTCATTGTTAGAAAAGGTTAAAAGTAAAATATTAAAATGCATATGTTTACGATACTGACTGTCCGGTCAGGGAAAGATAATTAAACAAGGCAAGAGAGACCTAAAACTGTGCGTTCTTAATTGCAGCCGGGTTTTTGTTGAACTGTGAATGGCTCCTCCGAATGGAAGTAAATTTAAGTAAACAAGACAAGACGCAGGGCTATTAAATGATGCCGTTGAAGTGACAATTGCAGTATTTTTCATAAAAATGCCTGGAAACATAAATAATCCCACGCACAATTTCGTCTCCTCTTCTTTGCAAAAGGGGATTCACCATTGAAGTCTAATGCCATTAGAAAGTGTCTTGCCTCCTAGACACCTTTGGGCATTAGTCATCCTTTTATTGAGCAAATGGACAAAACAACTCTGGTTAGACCAGTGGAGACAGATGATTAGTAAGCTCAGAATGTTTATTACAAGGATAAATAAAGATCCACTCTCTGTTGGCACACATTCAACTCAACTGGCAGCCCTTTCAGAAAGGAGCCCCTGCTGAGCCCTGCCCAAGTCTCCCTGAAACTGCTCCAAACGTGAGGCTGCAAGTGTTCGAAGAACTCCTCTGGCAGCCGCTCTCATGCCAGGTGGTCCATTACCAAGGACACAGAGAGAGTGAGGGGGGGGTGCTGCAGGCAAGAGAGGCAGGGTTGTAGCGGAGCCTCCACCCCCTGCTTGCCCTGCACCAAGCAGACCATGAACTCTTTTAATTAGAGAGGATGCGGCCTCAGCACCTATCAGGCCCTGCTCACAGCTGCACACTCATCCATAATGCATGTCACAGGTTATGAAGCCCCTTTACCAACATCCCCCTATTGAGAAGGCAAGGATGCACACAAACCAAATATCCAACACGTAAAGAGATAATTTGAGTCACCAGGTGCGAAAGTGCTAAGTGGAGGTTTGCTGTGTGACAATATGGCAAAAAGTTGATGGGAGGTGGGGGATCTTTAGAATGGGTTGTTTGGGGCAACAGGGGGTGCGTAGTGTTTGCATATGTCAATGTAGGGGAAGAGCATGGTGTGTGTGTGCATGATTTGTTAATGCTGGCTGGAGATACAATGGGAGGAGGGCAAAATAGAAGGAAGGAGGAATGCCATACCTTTCACTACCTTATCCAGATAGTGAGCTTGGGAGATAAAAGACAGGACATATAAGGGAGGTTTGAACAGTGCCACTTCCATGACAGGACAGCAAGGCAATGTGTTAGTTTACATTATTGGGAAAAAAAGGAAAGAAATGCAGTCATGAGGCATTACAAGGCATGCATTACAAGCAACACAACAAATACGATCCAACACAGAGGAGAGGGATGAAGGTGGAAAAAAGACAGGGGAAATTGTGGTACACGGAGAAAGACAATGAATAAGGGAGAGCGACACAGAAAGAAGCGAGAGAGAGCGAGAGAGGATAAAAAAGTGAAATGTTCAGAAAGAACATTTCAATCTGTCCCTATTTATTAACCGCTGCGATCGGCAGGATCTCTCAGGGGAGTATTTCAAAAGCAACATGATTGATGCACATATTACCGCCCCTAAATCTCTTAAGCAATATCGCACAGGAGGTCAGGATGTTGAACAAAAAGAGCTTTTAATCTTGAAACACCTCTGCAGACGATGAGGTCACTGGAGGCTTTGCCAACGGTGGGGCCGAATTGGACCTCCCGGGCTCCACAGTATGGGGTTGGGGGCCAACGCAGAACTCTCAATAATGAAAATTGATTTAAACTGAGATCTTTGGCTTCTTAATGGATGACACTGAGGAATATTCTTGTCGAGCGGGGATCTCAATATGGCACTTATAAAAGTCCCATCAATAATGTAAGGCCAGCGTATAAAACATTCACAAACTGAGTCAAGGCTCTGTACTCGGGCAGGTCTGCTTCCAGATATGCATGAGAATACTGTGAGAAAAATTATCTTCCATTTGAATACAAAATAAGGCTACCACCTTTATGCATTCTCAAGTTTTGTCCCATCTTCCTTTTGACTCAAATGTGTGAAATTTCTGTTCACTGAACCACTGTGGCAGAGGGGGGAAGAGATGGCCATTGTGTTCCCACTTCCTATCTGACGCTTGAGTGGTTGTATCATAGAATGATAATATGTGAGCCACCATGTTCAGTGGCATCTGCCAACAAAGAAGGCGCTGGTCTTTTTCTTGCATTACAATGCTGGTAACTATAACATTAACACAATGCTGGACACTGTGGAGCGTATTTTAACATGTATTATGGCGAGATTAACCTACGAGACTGTATATGCATTTTGCATGGCTACAATATTCAAAGTAACACAGTGAAAGGAAATTAATAGGAAATACTCAAGTAAAGGACGAATATCTCAAAATTGCAAGTGCAATACTTGTGTAAATGCATTCAGTGGCTTCCCACCAATGAAATGAAGGAATAGAAGAGAAGAAAAGACGAGACAAGAAAAGAAAACTGACGCACACACACAGGGACACAAAATGCTAAAGTTGCAACCTTGCAAAGCAGGCATCACATAGCATATCCTCTGGATAGTGTCTGATGTTTAGAGGAGGTTTGACAGCGATGGCATTGAATATCATGAAACTAACTGTGTTAAAACACTTGTCTTAATGAGCTCAAGTTGCACTTTAACAATGAAACTGTCAAACCTCAGAACATCCATCACCATAACTAGACACATCTTCATGCCAACCTTTTGGCAGTTTCAAAGAGCATACAGGTCACAAACAGAGGTCAACTACTGCTTGGATATAAAAACACCTTGGCTGTATTATAACATTTACATTTACTGCAGCCACCAGTTCCTGATGGCAAAAAATGGTTAACCACCTTTTCAGGAACTCCAACAAAGGACACATACTGAAAGTACATTTTTAATCTTAAGTATTCTGCACATTTCACATAGTTCAGTCGGCTCCTTCGACCTCTCAGTTATTCTCTCTGGAAGGGATTTTTACAGAAATAAAAAGAGCCAACATTATCAACCCATGAACCACCGTTGGCATATTGTGCAAAAGATTATGAAAACTGCTACAGAACTCACAGCACTTAATGGTTTTAGTGTCTGGCAACACACCCAAAACTCAGTCAAAACTTTGTATAGGTTTAAATGAGCCGAGGTTTTCAAGAAAGCTCTTGACATTCAGTCAAGGCCCTGAAAACTTAACTTCTGCGTGTGTTTAGAGAAGAACAATTGTTAGTATAAAAGTCGAGCTAAAAGCGGTGGTTGACCTGCTCACAATGACTCACATGTCAGCATTTGAAATTAATTGTAAATGGAAAGGGAGTAAAGAAAGAGATGAGGAGAAGGATGAGTAAAATGAAAGGACACCTTAGCACATTCCCACATTAAAATGCATGAAGGCAAGCCTCAGATCCTTGAGTAAACCTGTTCATGCTTTACCAAGTTTCACAAATTCAATTAAGCATGCTTCTCCCTCTCTTCTCCGACTGGACCCTTCCCCTCACACCCAGAGCTTCATACACACGCAGGCAGAATGTCAGCCTACGCCTTTGTTGGCCTCCCAAACACACAGACGTACACACACACACAGCGTACCCCCACCCAAACCAAAACCTCTTCCCATCCTACCAATAGTGCAGTGCTCGCCATTCCAACCCGGACTGCATTCACATTTGCCGTCCTTGCAAGTGCCATGTTCGTTGCAGCGTGGGTGACACGCCCTCTGGTCACACCCAGTGCCCATCCAGCCGTCGTCACAGCGGCAGGTGCCCGAAACACAAATGCCATGGCCACCACAGTCCGCTGCACAAATCTCTGTGGGAGACAGGGACATAGAAAAAGACAAAAAAGAGTGTGGGGGAAGACAGACAGAAAGGAAGAGGGGTGGGGGGGGGGTGGGGGAGTGGACGTGGGATGGAAAGGAAAGACAAGGCGGTGATGGGACAAGGCAACAAGGGTGAAAAAAAGACAAATCCAGAAGTTATTGTCAACGAAAGGCGGCCACGCTCCACTACCTTGTCTGATGGCAGCTGAAAAGAAATTCCTGCACCTCATAAGGGGCAATCCTTTTTGACAATACAAATCTAATAAGTCCATTACCAAGAAAAGACAAGGATTGTGGCGGCCTTAGCGGACTTATTCTTTTCCTTGCCTCTTCTAGTCTTTGTAAATTCACCTCTTGTGCTACAAAGGAGGGTAAAGAGGGGGAAAAAAGTGAACAGCTGGAATTTGTTGCAAACATGGCAACAACATCAGAATTACCATTTTGATTAAACTGTAAATGTTATTTCCTTTCTTGCGCACACTGTGTTCACAGCTTGGCCACATGCTCCGCTATGGGCTACAGGCAAGAGGTAAAACTCCACGGAATGATTCAAGACATACGATGTCAACACGCCGTTTTGATTCCCTCTAAGTGCTGTGTACCAGAGGAAGAAGTACATTCATGGAAGCAGGAGATTGAACCACAGTAAAGCTTGGCTGACGCTATTGTGTGGCAGCTGAAAGACCTCCCTGACTGGGTGTGATAGAGCCTGGGACATTACCCACGTCTCATGAACTCAAGGGAGAGTATGACAAGCTGAAAGCTGAAAGAAATTAAACACTGACAGATTACCTATGAATCTCATTGAAATGTTAACCTCTTTATTAACCATTCTGTAATAAAAGGGGCTTAGTGGTATGGGCAACGATGAACAATTGCCATGTATTCGTGGCTTATTAGCCAAGCCAGTTCAAATGTGACCACAGGGGACCAAACGGGAGGTAAAATATTTTAATAAGTCAATTATTGCCTTTACAGTGCCTATTTTGTCATTGTTACAAATTTAATCTGTATTTTCAGTCACAAACCATAACATGACATTAGCAGCTTATAAAGCTTTTCTCTAAAAAAAAATAAATCACTCTCCCCTGCTAATTACTGCTCAGCACAAACTACAAAAATAACAATTTTATATTTGACTTTTGATCCATACGTAAAGCTTGCCAGCAGCATTTGAATTAGTGCCCTAATGGTTGCTTTGACACACAAACAAACACAAATTAACATACACGCAAACATAAAATATCAGAATAGCATTTAGTCTCAGAGGTTGAGTCATAAATCATTTTTAAAATACTATTTCCTGTGGAACTATCCCTTCTGCATTGTCTAAAGACAGCATTATGGATAAATGGGAGGTGCTGATTAACATAATGGAGATCCTGAGTGATCTCATTAGAACATATGTTGGGAAAAAAAATAAAAACAACAAAACAGACCGTAGCAGTTCATCTTGAGAGTTATTAGAATGCATAGTGGTCAGAGAAAACAGACTCACACTGACTGCGAGGCAACTGTTCACTTGGAACAAAGGAGAAACCTTTAACGTGATAAAGATGCAATTACAGCCTGCAGGCAAACCCTCATTATCCGTGGCCAGAGGAGTCCACAGTGAGAAATACCCCCATTCCCATGATGGCCGTTACCATTTGCACTAAAGGACCGTGTAAACAAACTTTCCTCTGGGTGGGAGAATGGCAAAAATGGCATAAAAACACACATATTAAAGGACATAAAACCTCAGGCATTGTTTTATGGCTGGTAACAGCATTGCTACCAACTGTGCACACCTAGGTTCCACTGCTCTAAACCCACAAGAGAAAATGAGTTTGTGACTTTAAAGTATTGGGGATGGTGGGATTAAAGAATCTTGAAAGATATATTGAAAGCTTTCCATCTTTTTCTTCCCTCAGTCCGCAAGGTTATAGGCTGCAAGCTGTACCACCCCACCACCAAGCTTAGTGTTGCATTAGGCCACAGAAAGCTCTACAATGAACAGGATAAAGGAGGATAAAGAGCCAACTCATCATCATTTACAGAGCTTTTTCTCTGCGAGGCAAACTCAGACTAACTGCCCATTTCCCTCAAAATCCTTGGGATTACCTAATAGGTCATTGTGTCTGCTTGGAATATAAAGGATTCACGGATCTGAGGACTGCTGTTCGAACATTCTCATTTCTGAAATATTTTGGGAGAATACAAATTATGTTGTCGAAAGGAAAACAGTTATAAAAGATCGCATTTGTGTCAGACTCTAAAAAATAGCTGATGCACTTATTATCAGCACATGAGAGGGCTGTTCAAATGGAACTACTGGAAGCTTCGATCTGGCAGAGAATAACCCTAAAACGCAAATATAGCCGCACATGAGCATTTACACATGGAAAATTTCTCAACTGGCTTGTAGTATAATAATAATTTTAAAAAAGCTTCTTTTTCCTTTTGCATCTGCCAACACTGCAAGTTGGTGATGTTAGATACCTACATTTGACAACTCTTTAGCAATCTACCTGTGAGTTCAGTGAGGATTTTCAGTAAAATACTTCTTTGGTAAATGTGAGCAGGCAAGCTGCTGTCAGAGCTGAATCCACATTGTACAGGATTTTTTTTTCATCCTTGGAACCTCAAGACGGTACATTCTTGCTCTAAAACTGTATCTTGTGCTCATCCTACTCCTGACTACCAAGAAGAGAGGATTCCCCATGGACGAAATGCACACAAATGAAACAATCCTCCAGAGCAGAAAAAACTATCATCAGCTGTGAACCTTCACCCATGAAAAGAAAGCCAGAATTCAAAAAAGAGCATTAACTTGTGTTAGATCATGTCTCTGACAATATTCCTGCTATGCATGCAGCCGCCAGTTAACCCAGAGGAAACACTGGATGAACGCATTAGTGAAAGAAATACATTTAGAGCAAAATCAATTGAATTTGATTACTGGCTGCGGACATCAAATTGATGATTGATGAGAATAATTGAAGCTTTTATGTGAGCCGTGTTATTTAAAGAAAATCACAAAGGTTTACTTCTGTGAGGAGTGTAGCAATTACCAGATATACTGAATGAAGTAGTGAAATAAATTTGGACTAAAAGGCAAGAATATTATTGGAGACAAACTGATAGAAATGTCAAAGTAATTACACATCGTTGCTGTTAGTTGTCAGTTTTGACCTATTTAAATTGTAAATACCAACAGATCAGAAATTATACGAGCTATTGTGAAATATTTGCAGATCGTAATGAATATTTTGTCAGAAGTTGAGGACAGATAAACTGGACATTATGCAATAAAGATGTACTACATAAAAGAAGGGAATCTTATAAACTGTGTCTAAATCCTTCAAGTTGAGCTTTATTTTGGGGATGAACTCTTGGGGTTAACTATTTTATCACTCCTCTTATGCTGTTTGCTCAGAAATTTATTTAAACAGATTTTATAAAATTTGAAAACCTTCAACTGCAGTATTATATTATTTGTTAGTTCTTTTCTTACTCTCTTGAAATTCATGTTTCTTTTTCTTATAACACTATATTTAAGTCCTTAGCCTAAGTGCAATTCTTGCTTTTCCATCCTTAAAAAGCTACACAAACAAGTGCATAAGACCATAGCCCATTTTTTTCTTACTTGGTAATCAAAATTAATCAACACTGGCCTATGAAAAGGAATCTTTCCAATGTTTACTCTCATCTGAAGGAAGTACTGACCTGTAGAGCAGTCATGGCCTGTCCAGTTGGGATCACAGCTGCAGGTTCCGGCGTCTGCCAGGAAAGCACCGTGTCCAGAGCACTGGTCCATGCAGGAGGCCCTGGGGCTCTCACATCCTGGCCCGCCCCACCCCACAAAGCAGTGGCACTCTCCCTGGACACAAACCCCACGGCCTGAGCATGTTGGATCCAGGCAGTCCACTAAAAGGGTTCCAAAGAGAGAGTGTTAGACACATCAGTCACCTGCTGTTTCCCCTTTTTCAGAGGCAACTTGGCCCCTCTATTTGAGCCTGAGTAGAATGACAACCGCAGTGGGCTGCAGCTCAGCAGCAGATGCAACCAGCTTAGCACATTTACAATGAAGGTAGAGGGAAAACAGACAGAAAATGATGCAAGAAGTCCCACTTTTGCTAAAACTCGAGACAAGATTTACAAAGAGGCAAATTAGATGTCTGTTTTCACACTGGGTCTTATGGCACAAACCTACAGGTGCTGCCCACGCTTCTGCTGGCACTCACCCATGATGTCATAGTGAGAATTCCTTCCAAAGAGGGAAGGTCCCTTAATAGGAGCATGTTTCTCTAAAATAAAAGCCACAATGCTACAAGGTTCAAAGCAGGAAAAACCTAAACTTACTTTAAAATAATGTAAAGGAACGGTAAGGAAAAGCCGGGGGCAACAGCTAGACTTCCAACGTAAGAGAGCATTACAAATCCCAGTTTATACACATTTGAGGATCACTGTGACTAAGCAAGCCTTGCACTGGATCCTCTGTGCTGCATCTTTTTTCTACACTGTATCACTTCAATTAGTATGCAAATATTAAACTAATACCTGTTTCTTTAGCATATCTTCCTCTGACATGTTGTTAAATCAGTTCTCACTTTGTAAGGTACAAGAGTTGTGAGAGCAAACAACCAGAATATGACCATTCGCTCCACCAGACAACATCTGCATGCTATACACAGATGGCAAATGGGCGCCGATATAGGAGCAATGTCTAGCCACTGAGAGCAGTAGGCCACGCCATAGCAGCTCCCTTTTACCATGACATAAATGGGTATAAAGGCTGTTATAGTAAGACAAACAGGATCTCTTGCCTCTTAGCAGATGGTTTGGGCACAAGGCACAAAGATCAGAGGCTAACTGACAAGAAACTCTCTCCTGGCAATTAATCATTGTGGCTGAAGGTCACATGGAAGAAAGGTAAAAATGTTAAAGGGCCCTCGTCCACATTCCCCTCCACTCCTTATGGCTAACACTCCACCTAAAATAGAATGGGGGCCTATGGATGTCACAAACCCCCATTTATCAAACTCCCAGGGTCCATTTTTCATCTTGAAATGAGAGCCTTCAAGAGCTGACAAACACAATGGCTCCTTCAATCTTATCTGGTCAAGCCTTATCCAGCAACGAATGAATGCGGAGTTCCTAACAGATTAAGATCAGACTTTGTGTCTGAAATTCAGACAATAAATGGACTGTTTCGATTAACGTAATGCCTTATATCCATGATTCATAGCGGAAAAGTCACCTACGAAGCATATTATGAAGTGTTAAAGCTATAACGCTCTTCGTAGAGGATGTCCTGTCTTTACTACTAGACAGATTGTAAGCTATGCCAATTTAATAGCCACTCCCATTATGAGTATACTTTTAAAATGTCAAGCACTATCAAGTCAAGATGGTGGTCATAGCAGCCATATTATACAGGATTTTATTAGTTTAGGGATACATTAACATGACTTATTAAAACAATCACCTTCTTCACAGTTTTCTCCCTTGTAGCCGGGGTTGCAGATACAGGTTCCCACGATGCAGGTCCCATGGCTGCTGCATGTGACGTCAATGCACTGGTTGGTGGGGACGTCACACTCTGAGCCCTTCCAGCCGCTGTGACACATGCAGCGACCTTTAAGGTATTGACCGTTCCCACTGCATAGCACTGGGCAGGCAGCTGTGAAAAGAGCAGGCAGCATACACCCATGTGAACTGACCCCTCCGACCACATCTTCGATGAATAGTGAGCATGAGCTAGAAGGCTCGATTTGGACAACGAGCAGCATGTAAAAAGAGGCTTTCTTTCCGGTGTGAAATATCTAGCACAAATTACTGGCATCCACAGACGATGTGACCTAAATTTGAACAAAACTCAACAACAAATGTCCCAACAATGGCTGCTAAAGTCGAAAAAAGAAAAAGAGTCAAATATGGTTCCGATCAACACGTGGTAGCAGATGGCAGTACAGTATGTGTAAAACCAAAACAAGCTACTATCATTCTAGCACTCTGTCCGAACTTGTTTTTCATGTGCTTTTAAAGTGGTGAAATATCAATTCAGTCTTGGTTTTAATAACTGAAAGGTTGAGTTAATATTACTCCAATAATCCAAAGCTCTCTATATAGTTATGGAGTTGTTTTATATGCAACACAATACTCTACTAGGATGGGTAAAGGCAATATATGAATCATGAGGAGTCATGGTGCATATTTTTAAAAATCTGCAGTACAATTAGAAGAATTGTAAGATTAAGATTGTTTTCTTCTGGCTATGCATGATTATAATTTGATCAGCACTTTCAAATTTTATGTACATGAATGATGGAGATTAATAAAGGCATTATGGAGGAGCGTGACTCACCTCGCCCACAGTCAGGTCCTTTGAATCCTAAAAAGCAGTGGCATGTTCCAGCAACACAGTCACCGTTCCCAAAGCAGTTACTGGGACAGTCATCAATAGAATCTGCAAGGGAGCAATCAGGAGATTTTCTGAGTAATGCGGTTCGAAAAACAATTTTCCTCCCACTCATTTTCTTTGGGTTGATTATTATCCCTGTGCTAATGACAGTGATAAGCACAGGCTCCAATCCTGTCAACATTTCTATTTCACTGAAAAGCATTTTTGAGTGTTACTAATGTCTCACCCAAATATGAGAATTCACTAATAGAGTAAACAACTTCTGATAATCTGGGTTCCTACCAAAAGTTACAAAGCAATTAAATTTTCAGAGACTCGGAAGGCTCTGGATGTTAAAGTGGCAAGCTTGCATCATTTAATAAACTTAATTTGATGCTTTCATGGCACGATGCAAACAGCTAAAGTGTCAACAACACTGGAACCTGAATTTCCCCACAGCTATGGGTAAAGCTTCTGCGTCACATTTTCCTCTGTGGTCTGATTTTCAGTCTGATTTATGTATTTGCAGAAAGAGTGAAACACTGTCAGGGAAACTATTCGAGGTCCCTACAATACTTTAAACTGACTTACCTCTAATTTATTAAACTGTCCTCTTCTATTACAGCATTAATCAGGTCTTTGAAAACAACCTATTTACCAGTTTGGTTGAAAAAATTAAATTAACCAAATGAAGAAATTTTTTTTAAAAATCACCGGGACACACAAACGGCATCTTGGCACTTTATCTAAATCTTGTTGGATTAAAATCAATCCGGCTGTGATTGAACGCAGATCCACAACAATTTATGCTGGTTCAAAGAGCATTTTCTGAATAGTCTCTGGGGTTAACAGATTTCTCTTCACATGCAACACAATGCTGCATTGTCTTTATGCATGTCACTGAACATGGGCAGCTTGTGAGACGATCGTAACAATGCAGACCTTCATGGTTTTCTCAGCTGTAGAACATTTAAATAAAATTTTGAACAAAAGATAGCCCAGATAGACAAATCTTTTGCTGTTATTACTGCTGTGTACCTGTAAAATAAATGTTTTTAATGATCTTACGTCTGCGCATTACCTTCAAAGTTCTTACATCATGTGTTAATATTAATATTAATAACGTTAAAAAATGTTTTTAACAAATGGCCCTTTTTTCCAAGAATCCTGACATAGAAATACATGCTGAATAAACCAGTATTACTCTATTTAGTAATACAGTGTGTATATACTCAATGCACCGCATTAGCTGTGATTGGATTATAAGAGCTCTTCAGTTAATTATGTGGTTTTATTATTCTATATTTCTTTGTTTTCTAACAAACAGAGTTCATTTTCGTGAGATGCTAGCAATCAGCACAGCATGCACATTACACGCCATCATTTCTTCTATTGATCCCTCCGCCTAAAATCAAATAAATTGACAAAATAATTATTTCTGCTCCAGCACCATGTTCTGACACTGGGTTTTATTAGAAATAAGACTGACCACTGATCTCTGAGGACAGCAGCAGAACTCTGAAGCGTGATGCTCACTGAATTAAGCCTGAAATGGTGCTGAAAAATATTCAATCTTGTCCATTGCCTTCAGGCAGCAGAAACTCCGAGGCAAAACTTACTGAACAAAGAATCTCTTGTGCTCTACAAAGGGCTAGAAATGTGAGCCATGGATTCAGCTTCCCTTTACTCTAGAGAGTCAATCATCACTGAGGATGCAATGCAAGAAAGAGAAAAAAGACAAAGAGAGAGAGGGGGGGAGAATGAGACACAGGCAGACCATAGATAGAGTGGAGAGAGAGAGAGAAGGGTGGGCAGAGCACACAGTAATGCTGTTTATGTTTTCTGTGCTGCAGGCTTTCCTTTGCCATGTTGGGTTAGTAAAGGGATGCAGGGGAGACTATCCTCTGGCATAGTGGAGGCAATCAGCACTTTGGTGGGGTTTTGATGACTTGGATCTGGCTTGGATGGATCCCACTATAGAGGCTTGGGCTTATTTCGCTCAAAGCTAGGGAGCCCAGCAGTGCATGTGGGGCAGTGGGTGATGGTTAGGGAAATGAGATATGGTGCTGCATGCTCACCATAAGAAATTCCTACCCAGTATTGCAATTATGCAGGAGAGATTCCTGGTGGGAACCCTGCAGCTCATACAAGGACAGAAAAACCTAAGTGGAGCTGTAATTTATTGTTCACCAAGATTGGCTCTGAAGGCTCCAACTGCAATCCACCAACATATTAAGGCGGCAGGAGTTCTTCATTAATGTGCCGCTAATTAATGTTACTGTATCTTTATCTGTCCTGGATATTTCTTTGGCGTACAACATACTGTCAATCAAACCCGTTTAATTGAGTAATCATGAACTGCAGTGCTCCCATTCTGAATGCTGACGCAGTTTGGTAGACTACACACTGCCCATGTCTATCGCCTGTGATTCCTCCGAGAACCGGGAAAGGCGGCCATGAATATCTCTTAGCCACACACTCGACATAGGCCAACGCATAAATCATGGATTCAAGCAGAGCTTCATTGAAATTCATTACCCTTCATATCAGGGGAGCTAACTATTGTGTGAGTCTTTCCAGTCGGTGAGGACAAAGTAGCATGCAGCAGGCAGGTTTAATCAGTGACTTGCCATACTCTCAAAGGATGCTGAACACCTCTGAATGATGGGCGGTTGTGTACAGGAGGAAACCTCTGCTCTAGAGAGAGACAGTATGGAGAGTGAGACAGGTCTTTGCATTGCTCCCCCGTATAGGACGCCGTGTCTCGGTTGAATATTTGGCACGAGGCAGCAGGGACAAATGGCTTCATGCTCCAGAGGGTTGTGATACAAAACATTCAGTAGGACACATTTCACATTGCCATGGAGCCACAGCCAAGTAATGAGGAGCAGCCCTGATTAAAGACAGGGACACTCTATCCCACAGATACATTATGGCATGGCTGCATGGGTATGTGCACCAAGAAAACCTTACATGCAGTACATGTAAAGGGCACAGGTAGCTCACCGATGGGAAAATAAGACATTTTTCCTACTGTCACAACCACTAAAACAATTTTACTCTTAGTGTCTTTTAAACATTGCTGCTAGTGTTTTGCAGTACGTCTGTTCTTGATATTGTTCACATATATTTCTATACCTGGGCTGCTCTATTTGAAGGTCAACTCCATCCCTCCACGGCTCAATACAATTCAGGCTGTTGGTGAGATTCAATTTCTGCTGAAGGGCACTTAACCGGTGACCCATTTTAGAAAGGGCCCCACTGCCTCCCTCTGAGCTCCTGTGAGCAGATCAGCTCCAATACAAATGAACAGAGGCAGGATTCTTGCTCTGACTAACGCTGCCCCACCCCATCCGTTGCACAGAATACCTTATCTAGTTGTGTTTTCTCTGATGCAAACCACAGGAGGGCTTCATGCACATCCAGTCAAGAAGAAATAAGCAAAAGTAAACACACGGCGCTGACCCCCGCCTTCTTGTGTCATATCATATATTAAGTATTGAATTACAGCTGTTGTTGGCACAGCGGGGGGCATAGTGCATCTCTTGCCTGTCTCCACTTGGTGTTGAGGACAGCTTCCCATCGATCTGCTGCCTGGCACAGCCCCTGTCACAGATGGACTCTGGCCCAGGAGCTTTTAATTAAAGAGCATGTGAGAACAGCTCCCAGCTGCCATCCCTGTGAAAGTCGACACCTCGGGCCCTCTCACACCTTGCTTGATACAGCAGTGCTAATCAAAGGCGCTTTAGGGAGAACAAAGAGGAGTGTACAAAATGAAGTCACCTCCACAAAGAAGGACGTACGTCTGAAACACAGGCGTGTGCCACGCACAGTTAGAGTCAGAGGAGAGAAATATCTTTCCTACTTTGATATATGGAAAGTAGATGGAAATTGGAGCAAATCGTGATCAAAAATGGCACTAGCAGGAGGGTACAATCATACTTTGAATTGTATGCAAATTGTTCCCAGAAGCTGGACCCCTGATTCGCTTGGAAGACACTCAGGCTAATGAGGATATTATGATCTCTCAATACCCTACTCAGGGGCATGGCAGGATAGCACTGATGTCCTGATTTTTGTAATATTCAGCTTCACCTTGATTAACCTGCACTTTCCTTGACTATTGAAATCTACCAGTGTCTCTGACTCCTGCCCCAAGTCTGGACTGTTTGCTATGGAGTGCTGCTGGTTGGTATTATGGGGATTATGGATTGCTATTACAGGTTTCAGCAGCTGGTCATGCCCAGGGCACTCACCTATGGCAGTGGTAAGGAAGGAGACAGTTTCAGTTTCTTTTCCATCATTGTAGATGGCCAAGTGCCAGATGCCTGAGTCCATGTACTGGATAAAGCCCGTGTCGTGTGTGGTGATAGGTATGAGGCTTCGCTGCATAGCCACAGGCCCCTCCAGACCATGGATGTCTTGGGCGAGGAGCCGCCGTCCATCCAAAAGCTCCACAAAGTCAAACTGCAGACAGACACACAGAAAGTGAGAAAGACTGATGGATGGACCGCAGACATGCCATTAGAGTGACACATGAGACTTGAGTGCTTTCAGCCCTCTTTATAGCGGAGCATCATTTGGTCTGCATGAATAACTCATCATTCTAGAGGAGCTTGAGTTAAGTCTTGGCACATCGCGGCTGGAAGACTTGTGATAATTTCATAGTCCATGTGTCTTACTGTAAAAGCCTTGTTTAAAACTATTAAAGTGAAAAAGGAGAAGGTGAGCGAGGAAAGTAAATTGGTGTTTGCCAAATAACATCTGCACCAATTTACTTCACATCAGCAGAGAGTCAATACCAATGAGACGGTATTTCATTTCCATCTGCATAAGGAAGAGGATCTTGACTCATCTGCACCTCCATGTGTAATCAGAAACAGCACGAAAGCTCCACTCGAGATTATTTTCTTTAAAGTCAAAACCGTAAATAGATAGCGCTGATCTTTTGACTGAAAAATAAATGACTGGACATGAAAATAAAAATCACACCTTGAACAATTTGTTAAACTACACTTGCATTCACGACAGAAATTTAAAGTCTTCGAAGCAAGCAAGTCAGGTATGATTTATAATGCGGTATACTTCATTCTGTGCAACACAGATGGGAAATTAGTGTAAAGAAAAATCTTCCTTTCGTGGCCCCTGAGCCACAGAGCTTTGTGTGATTCATTAATAGTATTGAACCTTAAAGAAATTTACCATAAATCGTCTCTGTGAACAAAAGAAGTGATTCACGATACAGCAGAGAAATGTATGAATTGGTTTGTATTCACGACACGCTCCTACATGGTTAGATAATATTGCTATTTATATTCTGTGGCAGAGGACGAATGGAAAAGGAGTTCTTATGCTATGCATGCATGATTGTAAACTGTTTCACGCAGATTCATATTTACAGTTCACCATTGTCTTTTGCAAACAAAACACAACATTCTGTAACAAGATATCAGAGAAAACACTGAAATACACCAATTGAAGCAGCCAGAATGTTTAGATTTTATACTGTCCTTTCATATCTACCGTACAAATAATGTCAACATTTAAATTTTCCTCACCTGTGTGTGTGATGGAGGAAATCCTCTCCTTCCATAGATTCCCACTAAGGCATCTTTGCTGAGGGACACATTAAACTTCAGGTACATGGGATGATCAATGAAGACTTGGGATCTCCAGAAGATACCAGGAGGAATCTGCTGCGCGACCTTGCGCCCCACGTCAATCTCTCCCATATCTATATAGCTGTCATCTGGGAACAAGCTGTCCAATTTGCCTGCATTGCACACAAAGCAAATCGGTCAAAGAGATCACACCATTAATCCAGCATGTGGAGGGCAGAGAGAGTCAGCGTGCTGAAGCATGATAGTCTGACCATATCACAGATATTCAATCACATAACTGACAGCCACAGACAAAATATAATGAATGGTCCTCTGTTCAATGCCAGCAATTCCAGTCCTACTTCCACCAGAGTACAAAATTAATAAATATCTGATTGAGCATCAGTCTGGTCCTCGCAAAAAATTCTAGTCATGTCTTTAACTGTTCTGTACCTATTATTTTCAAATTGCAAGTAGAAAATATCTGGTTTAAAAGGAAATGATGATGATAAATGATAAAATGTGTCTCGATAACATGTAGCTCTGATAATTTCAAAACACAGACATCCTGTCATTAAATTGGGGATCAAAGTTATTTTGTTGAAGTGGCTTTCTCAAATAACCTGATCTCATTTTTGAAAATCTTGTTCAAGAAAGAAAATAGCGATGAAAGGCCCTAAAAATACGATTCGCCAGACTGAACATATGGTGAGGACATGGCACAGAAAATACTTGAGAAAATACAACTGTTTAATACTGTGATAGAAAGACGCAAAAGCGATCAAGTGAAATTTGTAATTATAGTAAAAAGGGATGCCCAATACTACTACGCGCTCAGGTATTAGCACAACTACTGCCAAAAAACTGTCCATATGCTCAATAATACAACTTATATTGGACTCTGTGGAAATGGCAACATCTGTTTGCACATGTAGATGAGCTAATTTCAGCAGCAATGTTTACTAAAGCAGACATCCATACAAACTACCCCTAGGATTTGGTAGCAGACACGGCTTTAGGTTACACGTGGCACACCAGATGGAAGTCTTCTCAAAAGTCCATCAGTGGCAATAGGTTTTATCAGAGTAGACAGGACACACTCCCCGTCTCCCAGATCTGGGCTCTCCATAATGCCACAATGCAGATGCTCATTTTCCACAGGTTGGAGTGTGTGTCCCCGTGTGTGTGTGTGTGTGTGTGTGTGTATTTATGCAACACATTAATGGTGTACTCATCAGGCTGTTTAAATAAATCATAAGCCGAGACCAGTGATAATGGGCCTCACAGTTAAATAAATGGTTTTTGTTCTGCAAGCTGAGCGACAACGAAAAGACTCTGATGGAGAGACAAGACTCAGAGGGAGAGAACCACGCTGAATTTCAACCCTGTGCACATTTGCATCACCTTGATAAACCATTAGGTAGCCCGGCATTGTTTGTGGTGACAGCGTCGCAAAATGAAACTTATTTAGAAAACTATGGCTATTGATTTCCTATCAGCAACGGCTGCCATGCAGGGTCTAAGCTCAGCTGTAGTCATGCTCGTTGTTAGCTAAACACACTTGCCGCTGTCTGGTAAATGAAAAAGACAACTCCTGGATTCATCTATATGGTAATAACCCCATCTTCTACCTATTGTAGTCTGCAAGTGGCAAATCACATGGTTAAATCTGGGCCCATTTGTTCAAGAATGGAACAGAGCAAACTTTCCTTGAGTTGAGCAGTTGGTACCGTGGGGTGAGCACATGCTTTCTTTGGCTGCCAGGAAAGGCAGCCCAGGCTAGGAGATGAAAGGATCACATCCGCTCTGAAGGGGACAGAGTGGCTAATCCCCCTGCAGCCCCTGGATACTCAGTCCCTTAAGCTGTCCCATTTTCTCCCTCCAGGAACAAATAACACTTTCCCACTTACAACAACTTTCATAGGATTACAATGCAGATCTCTTCGCATACCATGGAGACGAGCGAACACAATGTGAAACCGGATGACAAAATAATAACAAACTCGCATGAGCTCCGAAATGTCATCAGTAAACTTTAAGATTTGAGAAACTTTTTTTTCCCTGTTCAGTTGTTCTTTTGTAAAGTGGCTGCAACGGGGGAGTCTCGCAAAACATGCAGAAAAACAGCAGCTCCATTTAGGTTGGTATACTTACCGCAAGCATTATTCAGGAAAACAAAAAGTGTATTTAACGCATTTAATGTTTTGTTATTCGAATAAAAATGCCACTTACTGTTATCTTTTCCCTTGCGGTCAGGTAATTCCAAGCCTGTGTTGCCTAGTGGTGGCAAGCTCAGGTCTGTAGGAAAGGGTAGGCCACTTGTATTGTCCTCTGACAGCTGGTACATCTGTCTCTGCATGGGCTGCAGGTGCCAGTTTAATCCAAAAAGGTGCATGGCTGAAATATGAAACAGAAGACAATCTCAGAACCAATTTATGTAGAAAATAGTTAAAATCCATTTCGGCTAAGCAGAACATTAATTATAAAGCAACTCCAAATGATGTAACTGACATTTTTGGGTTAGTTCAATTCAATTCAAAGGTGGCAACTATGAGATGGAGGAACAGGAAGTAAAAAGAAAAAGGGACAATACATGGTTTAATGGTTAACGGCATTTTCTCGAAAGTGCTGAGTAGTAAGATCCCATGATGAATGTTTTCCTGACCCCATGGGACGACATACGTCTCCCCACCAACACCGGCATGGACCATCCTCAGTGCCTTGTCATTTTCCCAACCCCATTACCTTTACATTCCCCTGTAAAACTAGGGGACAAAGGAAAAAAAAAAACACACCAGCAGGGGAGACACCAGGGGTGTTTCAATGTGACCACAGCGGATGAAGCACAGGGATATTTTACAAGGTCGACAAAAGAAATGTCCTTTGGAACAATGGCAGCAGAGTGCAGGACAGAGGAGGAGGGGCTGACCATGACAGATCACCAATAAGAGAATGGACAAGACAAGCTTAGCAAGGCAAAAGCCAACTTGGAAGTCAACAGTCAGCAGAAAAGGCCCAGAAACTCAATATAGCTATTTTATTGTTTTGTTGGTTCTCTTTAGCTCCTCAAGCAAATAACGATGCAATTCAATTAGAAGGAGTGAAATTATCCGATAGGTTTAGACCAAAGCTGGGAGCACAGCCTCTCCAGGCTCATGTCATTTCCTTTAGCGGGTTTGTTTTTCCACTTTTATGAGAGCACAAGCTAGTCACGTAACCAGACACATTTCAGTGACAGTTTTGATAAAGTAGATAATTCCTATCATTACTGAATACATGGCAGTCTGATTACATCGGCACTGCAATCCAACAACTTCTAATAAAAAAGCTTTTCTGCATATAATCACAGTTTTCTTTCACACCTGGAGTATATTTTCTTTGCTTCAGAGACATAGGTGCTGCATAATTAGGTTTCATCCCTTTAAACATTTAAGCTGCTAAATAACATGTGAACAAAAAAACAAATATTAAATGGACCCAATGGACAGAATTTCACTAGCCAGTCATCAAACAAGGAAAGAGAAGCAACTAAGGATATAATGACAATAAGTGGAATCCTTAAAATACAATGCGCCATTGTATATCACATAATGCGGAATGTAGAAGCAGATGAAGAAACATTGAGCATTCAAATATTCTCTACAGATTTCTGTGGTAAAGATTTAATAAAAGCATTTGTTGATTACAACTGTAGAACAACTTCATCATAGAAAATTTTAAAAAAGATATGCACAAAAAGGGGTTTTCCCACGCATCTTCTCGAACTGTGCAGCTCAAGCAATAGCTTCACAGATCGAGGAGAGAGAGCAAGCTTCAGAGGAAAAAGGACTGGGAGGCACTTACTGATTTGTAGCCTTTAACGTTGCAAGAGGGCAAAGTTTCACCCCGGCTTTGTCGTCATCAGCATAAAAACAGTGCTTTAGTAACGGACAAATACCAAACTGAAAAGTGATTTGCCTCATTAAGTACAAAGATATGTAATTAAAAGCACAGAATAAGAGGTTTACTCATCCAGGATCAGCTATTCTCTTCAAATTGGCTGTCAACCCATCATGACTATGGCAGTGAGAGATCAAACCAAGCTATAGTATTGGATGAATACACTGATTCGTTCCCACAGGAAACTTGGAGAACGCCATCTTGCAGTAGTTGGTCCAAGATTAAGAGTTTATATATACATATATACCGGGCTTTGCAAAAGTTCTGTTACACTTGCAAAATGCAAGCAAAATGAACACAAATATTTTTTGGTGCAATAGAATAATTTTTTATTCTCCAAATATTTCAATATATGTGTTAATGATAACATTAATCAGAAATGTGGCCACCCAAACGTTTTATCTTATTGCACCAAAAAATATTTGTGTTCATTTTCGTGAATGTCTCAACAAGTGTAACAGAACTTTTGCAAAGCCCGGTATATATATATATATGTATATATATATATATATATATATATATATATATATATATATATACATATATAAACTGGATTTGCATGACACATTCAAACTATTGAATATTTTCAGAATGCACACTACATAAACAGATCCAAATGTTTACTGAAATGTCCATATGGGTTTGTGAAAATAGATAGGTAGCGACTGTGTGCTTATCAAGGCAAACACAACACTAACATTCCCTAATACGATGGAAGTTCAACTGCAATACCAGCATCTGTTTTGTGTCTGTCCAGTGCTCGTGGAAGTGACTGTGTCAGTGGAAGGCAACCAGAGACGAGACAGATGGCTTTGTTTGTCATTTTGTAAGCTCCAGAAAGACATTCCTTTTGATTTGTAGCACTACATTGACTGGCAAAATGGAAAGAGAGTCAGTGCATGTTGCTGAACGATCGCAAAGTCACCAGGCAGGGTGTTGTTCCAAGTGTCCTAGTAATCATGTCTTTGTGAGCCCCGTTCTTTATCCCATCCGTCCCTGAGGCCTCTAATGGAAAATGGTTGAAGAGCCTCCCCCTCCCATCCTTAAAGATTTACTTCAGCGCCTTCGTGGCATCTATTATATGCAGAGTATTGGACATGAGCCAGTGAAGAGCCTCCTAATTTTGTTTTGCTTGCTTTTCAAACTTTGCAAACACTGTGCAATGACACTCAGATGGCTGCTGCAATTGGCTGCAAAATGAAGACAGGTTGTAGGAATAACAAGGTACTTCTAATGAGATAGCCACTGGCAGTGACAAGCTTTGTCTGTGTTCCAGTGATGCCACTGACCTGTCAAGAGTAGTGCACTTTATAGCATTGCCCATTTTGTCCTGAGCACATGTTGTGCCCTCCTTTAACTTATCTCTTGGCAGGAAGTTGGGTCACGCTATGTGCCAATTAAGGAACACAGGTACTGTAGTAGAAGACTTCTCAGCCAATCTGAGGAAGTCAGAGCTTATTGCTGTGGGTCATCTACCACAGCCATGAGCGCCTCTGTCCTCAGATCATAGCGCTTTCCAACTATTGCACAGTTCAAGGGAAGCTATGATGAGAAGAACACTTTTTCTCATCTTGCTGGTCAAAATCATGAAATGCTGTGAGCATCTATAAAAGGAAAGCCGTCCTGAAGCTCTTCAAAACAGTCAACATGGAAGACAGCTTAACATATTCCTTGGCTTGAACTGAAAAATGTTTGAACCATATGGTTGGGTAAATCTTTCTAAAAAAACCTCTAAAAAGATGTCAAAATATGGGAGCCATTAATGTCTTATGTTATGCTAAACTGCATTTAGACCTTTGTATTGTCTTGTCTTTGTATTTTCTTTTAAACCTCAAAATGGTGTTAGGGATTATTTTAATTACACAAAATTTCTAATTTACTGTAGCTGTTATGATTACTTTTTTTCCCCCTAGCAGCTGCTGTATGTCTTTAAAGCAAAGCACGGTTAAAAAAATAAAGACATTACAGAATGTGTGTAAATGTCAAAAATCTGCCACACCTTCTTGTCAGTATATCACTGTGTTTTTTAGCAACAGGTTATGTCTTGGCTATTCTATTTCCTTTCTTCACAGTTAAAGTGTATATTAGAAGTAGGGTGTAAATGAAATGGAAATTCAGCTGTTTCTGAGACATCACCACTCTCCTGCTCCAAGCACTAAAATAATAATGAAACATCGTGTGTAACTGACTTGTGTTCATATTTTGTTATGTGTTCATGAGGTCATATATTTTCTGCTTCATCTCATACTGTCAGTTTCAATGTATCCACATTTCCATACCAATGGTCAAAGAGTGTATTCTCTTGCATCCTCATGGTAAAAAATGGCTGACTTTAAAGTGTGAAATAAAAAAAAAGAAACAAGCTAAACTGGATGTTTATTTAATTTGATTTGTATCTAGATATTCTCATCATGTCTTTAATAATTATATAAATGATCAATATGTAGTTCAACATGCAACAAATCTATCCACATTTTCTGCACACTGAACATACATAAACTACAGCAATTCCCTTCTCACCCACATCAGGTCAAAGTCAGAACTGGGTTTGTCATTTATGAATGAAGCTTGCTTGTTAACATGTGCACTACTTCCTGATGAACAGCTGCCAACTGGATGTTAATAAATATATGCAAGCACAAAATGGAAAAGTGTCACTCTAATGCACTGTTGCAATATACAGGCAGCAGTGTAACGTTGTATGCCGTGTGTGGGAATCGCACTTGGTAACTTTCACTAAGCACCACTAATGATACAAGGATTTTCGTTTGCTTGAACTGATGCTTGCCAGTAACAGAAAAGCAGATATTATTTGCTTGTTCTACATTAATAAATGCAGTACATGCAACAACATGTTGGCACATTGGTAGACAAAAAGCAGTTTGACACTAAAATATTACTGTCGTCTAGCAGGCCTAACCTGAGTAAGCCTTAATGATGCATAAGTACAGGATCTGAAAAGAATTTTGAGTATTGTAAGATTTAATTAAAAGAGCAGGAGTTTGACTGAAACCAGGAAAGGGGCTTTTTGGCTTTAGAGTAAAGCCTTGGACATTGAAGCAATACATTTGTAGAACAAAAGTTTTTGAACTGAAGTGTTTTTTGATCTATAGATACAGCCAATATGTAAGATATTACATTCACAGGGGAGTGAAAACATTTCCTTGTTTTGATCTCCAATTTAAAGTAACACCAACACTGACAATATTCTAGTGGGATAATGGAAAGCCAAATCAGACAAAGCAGCATTATTCTGAAGTACTGAAATATGTACAAAAACCTATCATCTGTGCTGCAAAGAAGCCTTTTCTGGGTTGGATGATCATAGAGTGAAAAAATTTCTGGGGCCCAACCTCATTGTCCTTGGCTAGATACCCAGGGTGAATGGAAGTGAACACAGGAGGATACTGATGACCTTAAAATGGGGAACATATAACAAATGTGCTAATGAGCAACCAACCACCGAGAAAATAGTGCCATCTTAAACTCCCAACCTTTTCCCACTTCAAAATGTGCCGTTTTACACAGCTGTGTAAAAATAACACTGTGCTGAAAGTCAAAACATCTGTCATGAGACAAAATTGGGTTCATTAGGCATCTCACCCAGAGTTCCCAATTACAGGCCTCAATAATTAATTGCACTTGAAATTAAATGTATTTTCTCATCAGTCTTTAATTAAATATGGCCCTCATTCTTGATTGGAAATTCCTATCTTAGGGTGAGGTTTGGTCTCCAACATGTTTACTTGTGGTGCATCAGAAGATGGTTGGAGTTTTGCAGGGTATAATTACATAGTCTGATTAAGCACCATCGGGCTGATGGGGCTCTTTGGCTTTTGGCCAGGTCACAAGCAGAAAACACATACTGTATCTCTACTTCTTCAGCCAAACCACACTGCTACGGCCAAAAGTAAGCCAGACCAGAATATGGTCAGTGATTTAAAATTGCTGGACCTTTTACAGAGCAGCGACCAGCCAATTCATTTCTAAACTCAGCATTGTTCTGAATTTCAAATGAAACTATTTAAATGGCTCCGGTGACAAAAAAATGAATAATCAGATTTTAGTTCGTTTGGCCTCAAGGAGAAGCAGAAATGATAGCTTTTGTGATTGTTATAGCCTAATGCATATCTTTAACAAATGTCCTCAATGAAGAATTAATTTATCTCTGTGATGAAGGCCACACAGAAGGCTTTTCTTTCATTGACTTCATGCAAATGAACTACAATGTTCTCACCATCCCTCTATTTGAATTATTTCTTTTTCTGTATGAGATTGAATTGAACAGTAACCATTTATATGTTAAGCAGGTATTCACAGTCAATCAGATGTATATTATAGTGAGAAATGTATTAAAAAGAACAGAAATCCTTTTTTTGAACAACGAACTTCCATTACCTACTACAAAAAAGTACTGTTAGCTTTCTCATGTCGATCACCACATCCCTTTACATGTCTTCTTTTACCTCACTGCAGTACAGAATCTGTATTATCCCAATCCTGTTACTCACTTCTTTAAAATGTGTTTTACCTTCGCAAACCTCTGGTTTTGTTAATCATATGCTCAGTCCCAAACTTAGCCAAATCCATAGCACTGCTTCAGCTATCATGTTGGGTTTTTTTTTTTGGCTCAACAAGAACCTGTTGCTTTGTGCCTTTAAATGTTTCAAAACTCTGGAAGGAACCAACTTCACACAGCTATCCACAATCCTTCTCTTACCCAGATCACACTGTTACTGCAGATGCTGCTGGTATAGCTGGTTGCTGTGAGCCTCTAAACTCCCAGGTAGCCTTTTCTGCTCTGCTATCATTGATTGATTTAGCAACAGTGAGTCCACTTCTACCTTGTTAAAATGTTGGGAAAGGTTGTTTTGGTAAGAATTTGAGCAGAAGTAACAAAATCTCAAATTCCCTACAATGAATGCAATTTAAATTACTGGCAGAGCAATGTTTTAGTAGGAATATCTAGAAGAAATAAATTAGGGATGGACTGATTATCGGCCTGGTTGATTATTGAGGCCAATGTTTGGCATTTTTTTAAATGATCACTATCATGACTTTAATTTATCCACTATTGATAAATTACATGTGTCACTCTGTGGTCTCAGAAATGTCTATCAAACAGTAAAACTGAAGAAACACAAGCTGTTGCCAGAAACCAGGAAATTAGCTTCTCTCGCAGTGACTAAGGCTGTGCTTAGAGCTAGATGCTAAGTTAGAAGGCAACCACAGATTACCCTGAAACAAAGTCTGGAAAACAACAATTAATAACGCTTTAAGATCTGGACCTTAGTTGCCAATAAAAGTGACAGAAGAGTGAAAGATTAAGAGCCTTACTAATGAAGAAGCATAGTTATGAATGACAGGTTCTTTGCAACCAAATGCTGTAAAAACATTACATCTAACGTGTATCGATTCCAAATAATGGTTATCTGTCTTTCTTGATTACCAATAATCAGCATCAGTATCAGGCCTGAAAAACCCAATATCGGTTGATCCCTAAAATGAGTATCTAACATGAGCAGTGATAGCCAGACCAGAAAAATCTTCAAAAAATCTAAGTAATAACACACAGCCAGGACTACAGTTTAATATGTCTCTAAGAAGTATGCAGATATCACAGAAATTACTTGCAATATCCACCGACATTCTTACTTTTAACTTCCCTTCTTAGTTTTTCACTTTATCAGATGCTCCTTTGACCGTTTGCAAGTGAAGCACTGTGTAAACACGTTTGCATGTAGATCACACAGACAAATAGGAGACTGTGTGATCCCATATAAATATCAATCCCTCAGGGGATGACAGCAGTCAAAATGAGCAGAACTGATTTAATAGCATAACTTAGCTGATAGTCCCTACCCAGCTGGGACCTGGGAACGCTGGTCAGGGAATCCTACATCAAATAAGATGAATATTCTAAATGTGCAGCCCTCTCCTGTGTGATGGCTGATGTCTTTTTAATTTATTTCCTATTCACTCTATTCACAAGAGCAAAGCACTGGGCTGCCCATCTGCAGATTCAGTCAACCCAATCTATGAATGATAATGTTTCTTCGGACGAGTTGCGTGGGCGAAGAGTCAATCTACGAATCCCTATATAACCATGCTCATATAAGACGCAGAGGACAGTTTCAACACTATTAAAATGGATGATAGAGGGAACACAATAGAGCATGGACTCTGGTTTAAGTGAGGGGTGGGCAGGGGGCGGATCGGCAGTGCTACCCGTCCTGGAGTGTCGGAGCATCAGAGGTGACTCACCAATGAAATAGGCTAACAGGAGCAGCAGTGTTACTGAGATGAGGATGGCACTGAGAGCAGCACATTTCCAGTTGCAGTGCTTGTACGGCTTCTTCAGGCTGAAGGCAGGTCGAGAGAAGGTGTTTCGAGGCAAAGGGCGCGGGGGAGGCGAGTACACCGTGCTGGAGGTCAAAGGGTATCCTGGTGAAGTTGTGCAATACATTGGCGACGTTCCACCTGGTTTGAACAGGAAGTGCCTGGGAAAAACACATTTCGACATTAGATTTAACAGAAACACAATTTTCTCAGGGATTGTCCATCATCATTACAGTGTGGGTTACTATCTATCCAAGTGCAGTCCCTTCCGCTTGTAAGTGATTCTGTTTCCAAGCACATTCAGTACTGTTACCACAGTCATGCTTCTGCTAGATTAGTGAGAAGACTAAGGCATACTGGGTTGAAACAGTTGAAGCTATGAATCAATATTAAATCTAATTTACGGAACTAGTGACCGCAGCTGGCTCTTGTTTACGTATTCATGCCAGTGTGAGAAGAGTAATTCCCTGTAACAATGTTTCAAAGCTATCCAGAGGAGATATAGTATATAAGGTTGCAGCATGGCGTTGAGCAGATTTATTTGCCCTTGAAGAGCATAGCCGGCTATCTCAGAAAACATGTGTAGAGCTACATGTCCAAGTACCATAGCATCAGCCCATCAGAGAGTCAGTGGCAGCAGCACTGTTGTCAAGGCCATTTAAGTGACAAGTGTACAAGAAGCTCCCGAGCGACAGTGACGTGAACGTGATTGAATGTCATATTACAATGTATTATGTGGAAAGTCACTGAGACGATATTTTACTTATAAATACCAATACAAATCTCTGACATCCTATTCCAGCAATAGGATATAACATGGGCAGCTGTGTTTCATAAAGCGGTCATGTTTAACATTAATCAAAAGCAATACAACCCAACAATGTGACTTAATGCAAATTGTTAGTTGTATTAAACAGGGAAGGGACGAATACAGCGAGGATTCTAGCATTGCAGGAGACACACTGATGATTGACAGTGTTTCAAAACAGGGGATGTTTGATGAAAAAACAGCACAGGCATCAATTGTTTTCATGGCAAAGCAGAGTCTGACACAAGTCTGAGCCAGATAGCAAACATGCAACATACCCGTCGTTGTACGAGGCATCATGGCGTGCTGATGCCAGAATGTCCATCTCAATGAGGTTGTCCTGTAAAGTCTCTAGGAATGTCTGCTTTGCTATGTTTCTACACAACAGGTGGAAAGATGGATATGAAGCTAGTGTGAGATGTGCGTGCAAGAAACACAGAAATGCCAAAAAACAGTTCGTGATCACCAGGCAACATCAACAACTGACAAATGGGGATCAAGGTGGACAGCATGGGACAAAGAAACCAAGGCCCTTATGGAACTACTTCTACGAAGGTGTGAGACAAATAACATCTAGCTCTCTTGTTCCCCTCCTTTGGACACTGCCATACCTGGTTTTGTACGAGCCCTGCCCTTCTCTGCAAGCGTCCTGCTCTTCTCTGATAAACATTAGAGTATTCTGGCTCCTTTAAGGTTGTGATTGGAAGAAAACAGTGCATCACTTAAAAATAAGAATCTTAAAGTTCATTTCAGACTTATTTTCATTTTTAAACACAAATGAACTGAAGTGTTTACACTGGATAGTACCCTTACATACAACAGTTTGTCATTTAATGGTTGCAACACTCCAAAAAAACACATTTTGAATTCATTCTTCAGTTTCTCGAGGCTCATGTCTCATTTCTCCCGTAATGGTCCCCCCCTATGAGAGCTCTGTTCCATAAGGAGATACTGCAGCAATGCAATGGAGAAATGAACTGTCCACATGCAATGGGCAGGCTGAACATGTTCAGTGGTACAAGAGAAAAGGCTTGTTTTTGATCCCTGCCCCTTCGAGGCCAGCAGTGAAGTCTGTCCATAGTCTCTCAAGCTTGTGTTGTAGGAAAGAATGCAACTTTTAATGAAGAGAGAGAGCGACGGTTGGCAGAAACTCTAAAGAAACTGGTGAAGCTGGATAGGGCCAACCAACCACTGGCATCTCTCCAGTGGCAAGGCAGGATAAGATCTACCAATGCAGAATTTATCAGGGCCATTAAACTTCACAAAAGCGATGAATAAAAGAGGCACTGTGATACCGTTACCTAAGTGAAAGTGACATTTAATATTACAGGTCCATGCGGATACCACTGGTTTCAGTTTCATTATTGAAAATTTTCTAGTTGATCTTTTTTTCCATGATGATAGGTTATAAAGACTACATACATGGTTTCATCTGCACTGTTGCCTCTCCTCGCCATCTGTTTTGTGCTGCACAGGGAATACCTGCGCAGGATTAACTGGAGCTGGATGATGTGTAATCATTCATTATACAACTAACTGTCCTTCTACCAGCTGAAATTGATTCTCATTTTCCTGTTGACTGAACCGTCTCACAAAAACTGAAGGAAGAGACAATAAGTCTGTTCATGACCGGTTGTTAAAGCCATGCCAAATTAGCCATTAGCCATTCTCCTGTCAACAACAGTTTCATTTATAGCAAAGTATTTAATACTATAGACCAGTGGTTCCCCAAAGTGGGAGGCAGCTGCAAGATTTATCAAATCATTGTTCAGGAAAATCTATTGCTCATTGTTCAAGAAAATATATTGTTGGCATTTACACAAACAACATTATCTATTTAAGTGCAGTCCCTTCTGCATATATATATATATATATATATATATACAAATATTAAAATTACTTTTCTTAAAAACTGTTAAACATACGGTTTTGTTGGAAGCACCTGCAAGATAATTGACGGTTGCCATTAGTAACACAGCACACTTTCTGGCAGGTGAGTCCAACTAAGCATCAGTAAAAAAATAAATAAATAAATAAATAATAATAATAGTGACCTTCAGAGAGAGTGATAAAAAGAGATGGTGAATGAAGGTCCATTTAAGGTGACTGAATGTGAGCACAGCAAAATCAGTAAAATACCCCAGAACAGCAAAAAAAATAAGGTAAAAGTCGATCATTGTCACTGCTGTACTGTGTGTTCTCAACATCGTACACGAGCAGAAACCACCTGTCAGTGATCAGAACAGTGTGCTGTGTTGTCTGTGTGAAGCGACAGAAGGTTTGCATGTCCCATTAATATATCTTTTCATCTTTGGTTTGTCCTTTTACATCTTAAATGTAAGCTAACTTACATTTTTAAATGAAAGTAACACATTGCATTACTTGCATCCATTGTTTTTTTTAAAGGTAAATGTGCAAAATGTGTATTCTGAACAACTGACATGGGGTCAATAATAATTCTTGTAATAAATTATATTGGGTTCTTGATTGGCAAAGGGCACCATGACAGACAATTTCCTTTAAAAACAGAAGACCACTGCTATAGATAATAGTGTGATCTCATTTGTTACATTGAACTGCTTTGAATAGAGCTTAACAATTAAATCAGAGAATTTAATCCATGATAGGGCCCTTAAAAATCAAGGCTTCAGAAGGGTTTATTTTCTAAAAATCTGTTCAGCAGCTGACCTGGTAACAGTGACAAGTGAGGTTTTTTTTGGCAGAATTTTTTCATCACAAGCAGAATAATGCGATCATTAGGAAAGTTGAGATAATTCTGCCTTGGTATTCGTGATAGCATACTACCTTGCAATAACACCGTCAAAGGAATATCAACAGTTATTCCCTTTGTTACAATAACACTTGACAGAGCTACTTCACTCAAGGGCCTCCTATTGAGAAATGAGCTGGTGAACTGAATGCTGATTAATATGAAATAAATAAAACTCCTGGCTGAAGTGGCGGAACTATGAAGCCTGCTCACGGGAGCCTGAATACAATTTTGCATTATCCAACGTGATTATAATTACTCCGCTGTTTAAACTCAATAGCTTCCACTGTTAGGACTGCTAATATTAGAATCCAAAAAGCTGCGCTTTTCTCTTGTTTGCCACAGAATCGTGTTCATCACAAACGTAGGCCTTTGCCCCCAGCAGGATATTTTCCATTTTATTGCTCCTTTCTAGCACTGTGGTAGCTTAATATGGAGCAGACAGCATGAAAAGCTGCGTTCAATGGCACCAGCTTAAGCTCAGTCTTACAGATGCCAACATCTCTATACATTGTCAGGGAGACAAGGAACACAGTACCTTGTTTCCAGGGGGATGTTGCTGTTGAGTAGCCAGTTGTCATGTGCGCTGCCAGAGTCTTGGCCGCTGGCAGGACCCTCCGGTGGAGCAGAGCTGTCTGTGGGCGCGGGACTCGGGTTGCTCCGCGGCGTGTAGTTGCCCCTGTTCAACGAGTTAATGGAGGCTGCATGGTGCTGATGATTGGGCGAGTGAGAGTGGGAGAGCGGTAGAGGAGGCGTCCGCAGCCGAGAGTGATTCTGAAAGGCTCCGTCTGAAAGCGGAGAGGGGAAAGAAATAAAACTCGTTACAGATATTTTGAAAAGAAGAACCATTCTATTCATTTACCGTTTGCTTTGAGGCCCTTTTGGAATCTTGGTTACCTTTGAAGGAGCCATCAAAGGCACACAGATTCACAGCCAGTTTGCCAGCACAGCTAAACTACCACAGATCCAATAAGGATGCACGTTGCAAAAGGTTTGTGAAAGTGTGCATAAGTGTGTTCGCTAGCTAGTGAAGACAAATGAACTGCTTATTTAGCGCCTTATGGTGCTATTTCAACCCAGTGAGCCCCAACATTCTCAAAGATGATTAGCCATAGTTTCACAAGCAACAAATAAATTAACACGTAAGCTAACGACTCTTTTCACTGACAAGCTACAAAACCCTTACATGAAACTCTCTTTAACAAAAGGGCCTCTTCGGCTCATTATTTCTCCTAACTGATCTCTATCAGAATGCGCTCTCTGTCTCCCGGAGAGACCTGTGACAGTTTACTCAGATCAGACGCTGGCTTCTGTATAAACACATGAGCTAGTCTCTTCCTGAAACTGGCCACCTCTTTAGGCCTTTTCTAGACATCCATTTAGCCAGAGAAGGAAGCTTCACCATCTTGTAGTCTTTTATATTTATAAACCACAGCTTGTTTCACTCTCAACTTCTCTTCTATAACTGTCTCCAACAGCTCAATGGAAGCAAATGTAAGATTTGAAACAAAATCACCAACCATCTGCCATGATCAGATTTGGAATGGCTATTTCTTATAAATTGGGGGATTTTAGGCTAATACACATAAAGTCTAGAAGAAGAGATTGTACTTTGTAGTCCTATATTCACGATTTGATACTCGCTGTACCCCAAAAGATAGAGGGCAGACGTCTTTGTGCACTCTGTATCCATTTATTTCCACATCTGCTAAGCCATTCATCAATCAATGAACTCCTGGCTTTAGAGAGTGGCTTTCCTTTATAGCAATAAGCCTCCTTTATTTCACAGATATCCACAACACTAAATTGCCAATTTACAGCAGAGGGAGCCGAATACAGACACATGCAAGGTTTATTTTGTATAATCAGCTCCTTCATTAGCTCAAAACCTACTCATGCCAGTCAAGAGGCTTAGAGTCATTGGAGATTTTTTAGGGGTCAGAAATACGAGGCTCTCATATCAACATGTGTCAGTCAAGGCAGATTGATCAGCTTTTCAGGTGCAGCTCTGGTTGCATTAAGCTTCAGTACCTATTGCTAATGCAGGAAGTGGGAAGGGAGCCCCTTTGTGTTCACAGGTTGTGTGTTAATGAATGGCTTGGCAATGAAAATCAAGAGAAAAGTGTAGCTCGCTGCATTAAATCCTTAAGCATGTCTCTTCTTGTTAGTCGGCAAGTTAAGATGCATCCAGTTTTTACTGTTTCAGCCTAATGTTTCTATTCACATTCTGCACCATCTAGTAACCATCGACAAAAAATGAAAGGGCTTTAATTTTCACCTTCAGACTCATTTTTTTGAACCTGGCTCACTGCCACGTAATCCACATATTTTATAGGAGGAACTGCTGAAAGAAATCATTTCATGTATTTTTCCTGTGGGAGAGAGAGAGAGCAATATCGTGCTTTAGTTGCACTGACAGATGGTTCAGCGCTAAGTTCCATACTTTTGAACAATGCCGGCCTGGTAATTAGCAGACACACTGAGAGCGAGGCGCACTACGGTCCTGATCAACAACAGACTGGTGTGAAGCAAAAACCACACAGTTGCTGATGGCCTCCCTCCTGCTCAGTAATGTACCTGATCCCCAAAACCATTAATAAGGTTATGCTAATTCGATACAGGGACAGCAAGGATGCGCAGGGAAATACATCACAAGGAGAAATGCATCGCTGCACTGGAAGGCATTTACCGCTCAGTAAACAAATACTTTACTTCCTGCAGCCTGACGATCAAGCAAATCTGGGGTCACAAGTAATTAATTTACTAACACTGTTTCAAAGAGCCATTCTATAACATCAAGGATCACCACAAAAATAAATCGACACACATGAATAAACCTATCGCAAAAGTCCAATTTACTGCAACTCTACATTGTGAGCTTGCATATACTGTTTCTGTGATTTTGTTTGCATAAAAATACGGGGCACTAGGTATTGAAATACCATAAAACAACTGTTGCAAATTAATACACAGCATGTATTTGGGAAACGTATGTTAAAATTTTAATATCTAGCCAAGATCTAGGCTACTTGAATATTGACCTTTTTTATATTAAAAAACTTTTAGCTTAAAAATAATTAGTAAATTGAATGAAACTAGTTGTGCAAATATCGAGATCATAATATAGCTGTTGCACATTTTGTGCAAATGAATACACACTATGCATTTGGTAAACACATCGGGTATGATCCTGGTGATTTTAGAATATCTAGTCACCATGCTACTTGAATGTTCATATTTTTTTTACATCAAAAAAATTCTAAATTAAAAATAAGTACTGAACTAAATGTATCTCCAGTTTAAAGAAGTTGCACAGAAGCATGTGGAACTAGTTGTTTGAATATCAAGATCATAACAGAACTGATGCACAACATTTGCAAATGAATACACGCTATGTATTTGTGAAATACATGGGGTATGATAATGGTAATTTTTAGAATATCTAGCCACCATCAAATAAATTAGTGAAATGAGTGCATCTCCAGTTTAAAGAGGTTTTAGAGACATATATGGAGCTAGTTGTTTAAATATCTAGACCATGACACAATTGTTGCACACATTTTGCAAATGCATACACATTATGTATTTGGGAAATACATAAGGTAAGGTTATGGTAATTCTAGAAAATCAAGCCACTATGCTACTTGGACATTCTGATATTTCATATTTAAAAAAATAATAATAATTTGGTAGACTGAGAGTATCTCCAGTTTAAAGAGGTTGTATTGCATATTGAAAAAGCATTAAGAGTAACTTAATGGTGGGGACCCTTATGTAGTCCAACATACAGGATAAGTGTATGGATGTTTTCTCATTTGTAACATAAACAGTCAGATTTCAATTCAATCCTCATCTAAATCAAGTTTCCTGATACAACTGCACTGAGTCAAACAGCACCGTGTTGTTCTGTGGGAAGTTTACATTTATGACCTACAATATAATTTTCCATTAAAAAGACAAAGTGGGGACACTTTATCTTTTTCCAGCAATCGTGCAGCATAATAAAATACGTAAAATAATTTCCTACATGTAGTCCCCTCAGACTGCTGCAGTGTCTGCAGAGAAGCACTGCTGAAACTGCCAACTTCACTTCCCTGCTTATTTGCATATAAACCATCACCATCATAATACATAGTAGGACATGTTCTACATATAAAGAACATGATAAGCATTTCGTACTGATTTAAATTCACTACCCGACAGTATGCACGCTTGCCCTTGTCCAACCACTAACCCTTGGAAAGCCAGGTAAGTAGCCAACTGCTATTTTTTGTGGAGATAAACAGAAAGACAAGAGACATGGCTGGTTATGAGACAAAGCACCGAGCAACACGACCCCCACAGATGTGGTGATTCAGCAACAATTATTCACTACTATCCAAAGGATGAAAAAATAAATGGTTTTCTATTGACCTGCTTTGCACAACAAAATTGGCAAGAAAGGGGAGATTCATTTGTTATCAGAGAGACAGAGAAGGAGGACTTTGCTACAATAGGCAAACTTTCACATGGCATTCAAAGCAGAAGCCCAAAGATATCCATTCAGTCTGGGAATGTGGGGATTTCATTTTTCTTACTAGCAGATGTATGCACTGTTTAAGGCCTCCTGATGCTTTTCTAACCAAAGTAATTAAGGCAAATCCACTTCATTAGCTACGACCTCATCCCCCACCCTGAGAAATAACAGGAATGTGTGTCTCATGGTGAGATGGTAGAAGCATTCAGGAGATTTCACGACAAAAAAAAAAACAACAACAAACAAAAAAAAACAAGATATTTCTAAAACTTGAAAAAGTTTCAGTGGATTGAAATGTATTTTTTTTAAATGGAATAATCAACAAGTTACTACTTTTTGTAAAGTTGAATTTTAGAAGAATAGAAATGTAAATAGAAACACCGTAAATCGGAAAAAAAAGGAAGTGTTTCGGACCATTTCCAGATAACGCTATCCAGAGGGCGAAAGATAGGACAGGACTAAATGGTAACTAGCTAAATATCAAAAATATTTCTCTGTAATTTCAAATTCTATTTTCCAAACTTTGGATGGCAGTAAATCGATGTTTCGTTGGCTACTACATGGCAGCTATTGTAAGTATGCAGCACGATTACGTATAACAGTAAAAGCAATCAATGTGACATTTAAAAAAAAGCTGTTTGCAGAGCTGCACAAATCACCATCAAATTAGTACATTCATTCATTAAAACGAATCAAATCAGAAATGTATTAATATTCAAAACCTTCAGAATACCTGCAGTGGCTGATATCTACTCAAGAAAAATGTTTTACTGGCTTTATTTTTGCCCTATTTAGTTGCATATGCAGCCTCCATATGGAGGTTCTTCACTTAATTTGCCACCCTGTGCAGAGTCCAGGGAGAAGTTCTATTTCTGAACAAGGACAGTGGATAAAATCCGCAGCACTGATGGTCACACCTGATGAAATAAAGTGATATGACATGCCCCTAACACCCGATCAGCGCACTGAGGTGTGAGCCATTCGATACAGAATTAATCAAAAGCTATCCAGTGCCCAGATAAATCATTAAATCTTGCTTACTGCTACATCCCCTATGGCTAATCACAGGAGCAAAATTTCCAGTTGACTACCATTTGTCTATAAAAATACAAATAGAATTTGTCATGAAGGCAGTGGAGCTGCACTCTCTCTCTCTCTCTCCTGGCTCTCTGAAGCGGGTTCTCTCTGCTGGCCCGACTGTTTCTCACACCATTAGAAAAGTCTGACGGGAACACACATGCGGGAATTCGTACTGTCTTTCCTGGACCCATTTGAGAGGTAACAGGTACCACAAACAACACATGGTGGGTATAACACTCAGCTCTCCACGGCTTGTCTCTATAGGAAAAGGGGAGGAATGCAAACCTTCATTAGGAACTGGAGGAGGAAAAATGGGCTGCTTATGAAAGAATGCAACATCCACAATGCAGTGCATGTTTGTTCACCAACAAATGAGGTATGAAACTAGCAAATAACAAGTTACATTCATATATATATAAAGTTATATATATATATATATATTATATATCTTATATATATAAAGTTAAACAAACAATAACATAATGAAAAAACATCAGTTTATACGGTTTACCACAGTTTGGAACCCAATCTATTAGGACCTGTGCTGGCATATGCTTCTCTCTCCCTTTCTGAGATCAAATTGATTTTCTGCCATTCTTTGAGCTGCCTTAGCAGGAACAAGACAAGTGGTTATGTATGCGCTGTTCTGTATGTCACTCTGCTGCATATCCATCAAGAGGTTGAAGATTTTGTTAGAGGGCACAGATGGTCTGCAATTATCATACAATGAAAGTGATGCATCTCAATTTATGTCACTGGAAAAGAAGATATGTAGGTATGCAAAATGCATTATCCATGGTCTCTCAGATAAACAGCAAGATGAATGGAAGTGGACAAATTGTCTTTTGGCTCCAGTTCATTGAAAACTCGACATCAAGCGAAACCAATTCCTTTAGAGACATCAACTCAAAACTGGAATCTCACATACTCCCAAAAACAGGGGCATAGCATGGGAGTGCCATGTGCTACTCATTAAATTATTATTTAGCCTCAGATAGCTTCATTCCTCATGGTGTCTGTGGCAAAATTACTTTCTGGTGTGACCTCTTTTAACCACATTTCACCCGTCCTTGCAGACGCAGGGGGATGATTAAGCAGTTCAAATGAAGGCTTATTTGAATTCACACACAGCCACGTCCCCGAGCCTTCTGCCCGGCTCAGCATTCCTGCTTGGTCAGCTGTGAGGTGGTGGTGGTGTGCTGGCCCTTTCACCAGGGAGCCTGGCTGTACTGAAAGCCAACACCGCCCGACCCCATGCTGTCTTGCATTAAGAGATGCTAATGCTGGGAGGTTGCAGTGTCTCAGATCTTGCGGCTCAGCGTGGCAGCGGGCTCTCACTGGCAGCCTCCCCAGGAAGAAGCCCCTCAGAGAAAGCCGAGGGCCACAGTGAAACACATGCTTCACAAAAGGGCTGCAGGCTTCAGCGAGCAGTCTCATCAGCCTTACAGAAAGCATTGCTCAGTGTTCCTCAACATGAAAACAGGACTCTGCCCACCCCCAATAAAAAAATAAACACTGCAGCCTCGGAGGCGACTAATGTGAATAACTATATGCTGCTGAGAGCGTTTACTTGTTCAAAACCCAGCAGAACATTTTAAGTCCTGTATGTGGGCTCAAAGATGACCTTGAACAAATGTAATCTGAAGTGAGAAAAAAACCACCTGTTTTTTTTTCCCCCAGAGCAACAGGCAATGCATATTTTCTTTGGTTGTTTACTGGCAATAAAAAAGTAAATTTTTTCTGCACCGTGTCAACTGTTATTTTGAATGTTTCTTCAATAAGTGACCTCCACATGTCAAAAAGATCTGATTTGATATTCCACTCATTTTTGCCATGGTCGCTTTTAAATTACCTTTTTTGTTCATGTAATTCCCACTGAAAACCTGAGATGCATACTGAATTTCCATTTACATTTCTGAACATGAAGCCTTTTTTCTCCCTCTGTCCAGATTTCCAAGCTCTGCTCGAAATGGAAAACATCAGAATTCCTTTTCGATATATTTGATTACACAGTTCAGGAAATATGTGATCTCTGATTTATTCACATCGGCTACACAGTAGTGTTTTAGCAACACATCTATATTGCAAATCTAAACCTCACCTTTTTTTTGGCCTGAATCTAGTATTATTACCTTGTGAAGATTAAAATTACACAGCTCAAGGTAACCATGTCATTAAACATTTTAATGAAGCTATTTCATTCCTGTGAAACCAGCCTGGCTGATTGAATTCTTTAGTTAAACACTGTATATTATTTGCCACAAGAGAGAGAAAATTGTGTGGCTCACTGAAGTGAAAGACCAAAGTGTACTTTAACCAAAAATGAAAGTTATCCAGATTTGAATGAAGAAAATAAGCATACAGCTTATGAAATATGTGAATGGGATGTGGAAAACACACAAGGAGACACAGAGGAAGCTAACATAACTCAACAGGTGGATTGAGGGAACAAAGAGTTGATGCCAGCTCTGGTTCTCTTTGAATAATAATTTGCTCCTCACTGTCGAAGATTTTATACAATTAAACAATGAAGAATGTTAAAGAAGATGCTCAAATTAAGGCACACTTTTCATTATTTGCTCCATATTTAGGTGTAAAACCAGCAAGGCAAAGGGTTCCCAGAATAGAATAAAGACTTTTTTGTTGTCAAGATATGAAAGTAGGAAAGTATCTGACACCCATTAGCAAGAGCAACACAGAAACCCGCTGCACTCTGAAACTTTGAGTCGTACAAAGCCTGAGGATGACTGAGGCAGTGACTATTGCTGGGGATATTCCTCCTCACTCTTCTCCTGCCCCTTACAGAGAACCCGAGGCCGACCTAAACGATGTACCTATGCAAATCAGTGTCATTGTTATGAGACAAATCTGCTGCGGTAAAGGCCATTCCCCCCACCCATGTCCCCTTAAGCACAGTCATGTCACTGCTGGGTGACCAGCGTGTTGCTGCTGAGGAATTAGCGGGGAGATTTGCAGTGGGATTAATAACTCATTCTGGAGGCTTTCAGAGCAGGCAGCTGGGGCACTTTGGAGTTTGATGTAATTCAACCCTTTGGGTAGTTAACTTGTAAGCTTGATCAATTATTTAGATCATTTTATTTTGTTTTGGGTTTTCTGCACCATTCGCAGAAGCAAGTAGCTGCATTAGTTGGAAGCTGTTTAATTACTGCAGGATATCTCGTGGGAGATAGGATCAGAAATGACCAAGTTTTAATGACAATATCTGATATATTCATGGTATCACACTGTTATATTCTGTGACCTTAAGGAAACACTTGAAATGATCTTAAGACATTGCGTTTTTTGCATGCTTGCAGTGAGCTTTTACAGTGTTATAAACAAAGTACACTGAAATAGTGAGTATGGAAGCCTTCCAAGTCAGTAATGAATACACAAGAGTCTGTGAATCTATAGTAATCAGTATAAAGCAACAAATAAATAATAAATCAGCAACACAACTTCATCCCACAGACCAGCTAACCTGTATTGCCTCTTACGCACAACTCATGAAAAAAAACGTCTTCATTATAATTAAATGAATAAGTTAACTGCTGATAGAATGTAACACGTTCTGACTGCTACTTAGTACTTTACAGTGACTGAATTCTTGTCTACTGTCAACACCATGTTAGCAGTTTGACCACAAATGTCATTCTGTCAGTCTGAATGAGTGTTAAGTTAACAGCAGGAGACACTGTGCTCCATGAGGAATAAATAGCTGACATTTATTAAAGAGAAACCACGTAGGGAATCTTCAAACCTAATCAAATCAAGAGTCACGATTTGAGTTATTATCAAAATTCAAAACTACAGTGATTTTTTTATTACAGTTTTTAATATAACTTCAGAGGAGTCGGTCTTCACAGTGATAGATGATGATACAGTGGGGACTGCTTTGCACCTGGTATGAGGTAACCGTCTTTATTTCTTGCTTATTTCCTATCTGAGGTGCGGAGGTTGCATGCAGGCAGTTGTTTCTGAAAATTCTATAGAGGGATTGTAGATGGTTACTCCCACCATCACACAGTGAAATTGAAGAGAAATATCTGTGACAAATATCTCTTGCTGAACCAAAATCGTCCATCTCTTTGAGTGAGGCTCTGAACTTTGCAGACCTTGCTTCAGAGAGTTCTGTGCATTTCCTGAGGCTACATATCGACTCAAAGTTTCTACTCTCTCTCATGGTGCTCAGAAAAAAGGGACATATTCTTGCCCATAGCCATCTGCGTGACCTATAACACAACATATCCAGGAGCAGGGGAAGGCTAACCTCCAGAAAGCAACAGTAGTTTGAAAACCAACTCACCATCAGCAGTTGCAGTGGCAGGAGCATACAGGTTCCCTGAGCCAGTTTTAACTAAGAATGAATTGGGGCCAAACTCATCCTCAGAGTCAGAGTCCTGGGCTGGCTGAGCCGCACAGTTACCTAGCAACCCTCCCTGGCTCTCATTGGCTGCAATGGAAGGGGGAGGGTATGGGAGCTGCTCAACAGGGGAGGAGGAGGCGGATGAACAATGCAGCGGAGGACCTGTGGACCACAAACAGAGACAACACATGGGGGGGAAATGAAACACACCCAAACACAGGCAACATCACACAGAAGCACACACACTCACACACAAACATGCACACACATGCAAGACTTAACTCTGACACTTCAAAAACAAACAGGGACACATCTGCCTTTGTCTCTGCCACCTCACCCCAGCTGGGAAGAACAATACAAACAACTGAAATGACTTTGAGATGGAATAGAAAAGGCAAATGCCTGGCACCGGCTTAGAGAAATAAAAACAACAAAACGCCTTTCTGAGATGTTCAATGCAGAAAGGAGAACAATTCCAGGTTACAATGCTCAAATCTAAGAAAAACTAGAAAAAAAAAAGAGAAGAAAACCAGAGCTAATCGGTTATGGCTGTATGCATACATCAAAGCACGGCAAATACACACTACAAAAGCACGAGAAGTCGCACACATCAATTATAAAACTAAAAATTCCCAACACTCCTACTTTTCATATTCATAAGTGCCCTTCTCAAAAAGATTCAAATGTGGCACTGTGCTGCACATATGGGAATAACGTGTTCCCATATATGGTGTCACTGGTAATACCCCATACTGTGAAAATGTATGTAACCCCTGCAGCAGAGAAATGAGCTCAAGCTGAACCGATCCTTCCTATTTCGTCTGTACTCTGTGTCTGTGACAGCCTTCCTACTTGCCACTAATATGAAACACCCCAGTAATCAGACTGATCACTCACCTAAACACCAGAAAATGAACAATTTAGAGTTATGACCATTGATAGCTCCTTGTTATATTCCAATTCTAACATATGAATGTCATAGAACCTCTTCTTTCAAGGCTTATTGGCTCCAATCCCATGCTGTCAGTGAATGTGAAATCTCCACATAGAGCTCCTGTTAATGTGTGATTAACTTGTGATGCAGTGCTGCACCACGCTGAAAATGAAGTACTTAAGTAACACGACTACGGCGCACAAAGCGATCAGTTTGGTGCTCTCCCCATCTTCCCATCAGTCCTCCGCTCTTGATGCTGAAATTCCTGCTGACCCGACTGTCATTCATCAGGAGAGATGAATTTCCTCTCGCTTTGTAATGATCCCTGAAGAGTATTAAAACACGACTCACTGACTCGCATCTAATTAGGAAACAATTAGTGATATTAACATATCAGCCACAGCCCCTACACAAGCAGTAAATGTCCACTGCCCCAGAGAGTCACAGTTTGTGCTTTATATACACTTCACGCCACACTCTTCATTTCCCTCTCAACCCTCTAATGCCGGTGCGGTAATGGGTGCAGAGGCACAGTGGCCCTGCTGAGGGTTAATGACCATGACACCGCTGTGCTTCAATGTACAGGAATGTATAACCGGGAGAGAAAGACCTGCTGAAAATACCATTATTACAGTCATTCCCTGATTCCCTTGGATACATCTAAGACACTACATTTAGCGTGTGTCAAAACAACAACACTCTGCGACGGAGTACCACTCTGTGAGCTAGTATCTGCCACTACAAAAGACCAGAGGCACAACTGAGATTCCTGACATGAAAGACAAATATGTGCAGCACAAGAGTCTTGGATGGAATATTATGGTATCCCCCCCCCTCAAAGAGAGAATTCATCAGTGAGACAAGAAAAGATTATAAAGTCCTCAAAAAAATGGTCAAAGTCATAACCTAACTGGGGTCAAGGTAGTTGTGTTTAGCAGACATTACTCTCACACACAAAGGTTTTACTGTCTCACTGTGTTTAATTAATGCTGCCCTGTGCTGCTCATGCCCGAGCCACATGCACCTTTAAGCCGGAGTCGGGGCCTCTGCAGGCGAGAAGCCACAGCTTGAGATGGCTAGAGAAGTTTCTGTGGCTGCCAGAGTTGATTGCCTTTGCCTTCACTCACTATATTACAGCAGCAAAAGGGGACCTTTACTTAGGAGTCCTTGGACCGTGCCCTACCGCTTTAGTTTCTGACAGCTTGGGGAAGTGCCGTTTATTTGCTGGTTTTTGGCCGGGCTGCAAACACAGCTCACCACGCACCGAATTTAAGGTGTTAATCAACTCATTAGCAACCCAATTAAAAGAATGGACACATAAAATGTAGGAAAGGAAATCCGCTAATGATATCGCAGCATTTAGTGCCGGCTGCTTTATCTCAAGAGGAAATGGTGGACACGTGTTTCATGATGAATTAAGTATTTGAAGCGGATTGTTTTATCCCAAATAAGCAACTACAAATGAAAGAACTTAATTCGACATTGACTCTGTACTTCATTTCTATTAGGACAGATTTAGTGATTGTAGAAGTTTATTATTAGTTTCATTTTGATAACACTCATTTTAACATTTCTTTAAAAAGTACTATAGTTCCACGTGACTTCTAAAACATAACAAAAGTGGTACAGACAACTATAATTCAAAGCCCTAGTTCAAAAAATGACATTTATTTTCAAGGGAAAGAACAATAACAGTATGTGGTACCAGTATGACAGACTGAAAGCCGCACAGCGGCAGAAACAGGCTTTTTTTTTCCAACACTAAAACCTACAATAAGAAAGGAAGTAGGTGGTCTGTGCTATACTAATAACCTTTGAGAAGAGCTGTGGATAGTGACGGACATGTGCTGGCTGTTGCACAGTAGAGCACATGGTCATTTGGTTGGAAAGTAACCTCTCTTACAATTGGACCACTATGACATACAGTGACCTAAAGCAGATCAAATATAATTACTAGCGCATGTCATTCCCCCTGTCCACTCTACTGTCAGGACTAATGAGTGCCCAGACAAATCTTTGAGCAGGCAAAGAAGCAGGCAATATGGAAATACATGTGTCAGAATGGTATATAACAGACCATTTTAAAACACACAGACATAACACAATCAGAATGGCTTTAATGCAAAATATATATAGAAATCTGACTTGGTGATACAGTGCAGTGAAACAAGAAAAAGAGCAAGAAGAGCACAGTAAACCTGTGTGAAAAATGAAAGTAAAAGGAGAAACATAGTATAATAAAATATCAACAATAAGAATATATATGCACTAGTTCAGAACATAAGTCAGTGTTTTCACAAGCTCTAATCAAAATGACTGCTGTTAATAATCGATCCGATTCAAAAATATATTACCAAAAAGGCAGAAGCTGAAGGACACACATGTCAGTAAATGTATTATGGATTAGCTGTAGTGTCTGGTTGCCTCTCACTGTGTAACAAGATGGAAGACTGCAGCTTGAGGAGTTTGAGGAGGCGGCCACTCAGACTACGGACAGTTCTGTGTTGGCAAACGTAGAACCTTGTGGGGGTTTTGCGAGCAACGGGCACCATGACAGAGACTTCTGTGGCGATTTACGGTTTCTGACTAAACTCAACATATTTAAGATTAGCCTCAGTGTTTTAGGTCAGCGAACTGAGTGGTGAAAGCACGCTTTTTTGGCAAATGCTACATGTCCTGTTGTACTTAGTTCATTTTAACATTTATACAATTAGTGATTGATAATGTACTCAGCAACTGGTTCAGAAAATACTTCAAAAACTGGATTAATAAGATGGGTGAAGCCTTTCTATAGTTTGATCCAGTGTGCACCAGCATCGACGTGTGGTGGGTGTTAAGGGGATAAAATGGGAGCTAGGTTGAGTTATTCTGGAGAGTGATGGCCCTACAGGAAAAACCTGTTCAGGCGGCTGGTGATCGTGGTCCTAATGAAGCAGAACCTGCCACTGGATGGAAGATTCTGATAAGGCAGTGAGCCTGGTGTGATGGATCCTTCACTACACTACTGTTCCACTGGCATCATACTGGCCCTTGTTCCTGAACTGTAAGTCTGTTGACTGCTTGCTTGATGCTCTCAACTCTCTATTGGATTCGGACAGATGGAGAGGGTGCCACACAGTGATGGAGGAGGTGAGGAGGAGGTGAGGACACTCTCGATGGTGGCTCTTTAGAACCGGATGCATACTTTTGAGAAGGTGTTCATCTTCAAGAGCAGTCTGAGGAGGAACATCATCTTCTGTGAGCTCACCTGATGAGAGTACCTAATTTTGCACTGTGATACAGTAATTTTTCTGGTAATTTCTTTGGAATACTTTGTCATAGGTAACATGGATGCAAAAATCCTACAAATCATCATAAAACCTTTATGTTTATTTTATTCTTATTGTAGGGGCTACAGATATTATAGGAATATTAATTTGGGTAGAAGTAATGAAGTACATTTACTTTTGGAGCAGTGAAAAAGTGTTTTTTGTGTACTTGTACTTGAATCTATATGAAGAGTTCCTTTGCAAAAACAGGTAACTCTGTTTTCAGAAAACTCATTTTTTTATTGTTTACTTGAGATAATAATAATAATAACACTAGTAATTTATTTCTTCTCTATTTTGTCTCGTATTTTTCTACTTAGTCAAATCCACTCAACTTCAGTTTGATTGATATTATCTCAAGTAAACAATAAAAAAGGTTTGCTGAAAATTTCTCAAAACGGAGTTATCTGTTTTTGCAAATGAACTCTTCATATATTTAAGTCTTGTTAAATGTTCTTTTGTTAGAGTCGTGATAAACCCCGTGAGACTGGAGCATAAGAAAGGAGCCAAATTAGAAGAGAAGAAGTACAAAATATGCACAAATATGCATCAGTGATTCATCAGATACAAGATAAGTCCTGTTGGTACATTATGAAAACAATAGAAAACTTGTAACTTGTTCAGCTCAGAAGCTAGATTGTAAAAAAGAAATAGTGAAGAAACTAGGGAATTTACTCTGCAGAAGTTTGATCTGTATTCATGGCATGATTACTTATGTGTGTGCCAACATGTGCTGAGCATCATCACAAGGCTCTGGTTCCATTCTTTGCTGTGATGCGTTCCACACATTGGGCTATATGCAGATTGTACCTTGATTAAATCTGATGCAAATTCAATTATTATATTTCTCGCCAGCACTTAATCGCACAGACAAGGAACTGGCATCAGGGAAAAAGGTCAGGTCATAAAGTTTCACTTGAAACGTGCTACATCTTGCTGCGATGAATATTTCAAGAACCACTGAAGAGACAGAAGACGTGAATTTGGATGCAAACTGCCTCACTTTCTTTATTCTCTGACAATCATCCAATCAGCTATTCAACTAATTGATTTTGCACTAAAACCAAAAAAATGTATAAGTAACTTCAAAAGCATAATTGACACACCTTGTGCTCCAAAGACATCTGGCAATCTGTGGTTATTATGCTTGTAATTGTGTTTATGTGCAAACTAATGAGTGGATTCAAAAGGGACACATGATAAAGATATAGACACCCACAGTAACTACAATCCTCATTGCAGGGACAGTTATGCAGAATCACGCAGTGGAAACCACGAACATGATCATAATAATCAAGTTTGCATGTGCGGCAAGCTGAATCACCCACATAACTGTACAAATAAAGACACGAAAATGTATGTTTAAAAATGCCCCTACTGTGAGGAGGCTTTCCTGAATTAGAGAGAGAAAATTAAATCAGGTAAATATAGAATACCATTTACAGGGAGGATGTAATCGAGTGAAAAGTAGAGTCAACATCTTTCATCCACACAGTCGTGATTTTTTAGCTCTCCCGCTCTATCTTTGTTCCTCTCCAAACCGAGCTAATATTTCAGATTTTGCCACCACCTGATACAAATTCCGAAGCCATAAAGAGAAAATGAGACATATTCAAGGAGATAAAAGTTGTCACTCTTCAAACACACAACAGGATAAATAAGATCTATGACTGCCTTACTTAAATGTACCCCACACACCCACAATACCGAGGAAGGTGAAGCAGACGTGTGACTCCACAGTGACAAGAATTATGTTTACTCAAGGACTACAGCTGCGGGCAGCACCTACACAAAATGCAGGGTATTTGCAATTAAACAGTGAGGGAGGAAACAAACATCTTGGCGCCCGCCCTGTACCATCATCTGATGCTATGTGGCATACAAAGCATACAGGACACAGAGGCATGACTCAGAGTCTCAGTGGGGACCGAGTGTCTTCGTCACATTGCTGCTCAAGCTGCAAAATGCAGATTTGTGTTGAATCCAGAGAGCACAACGGACTGCATTTATGACTAAAGATAAAGGAGTTTTTATTTAATATGAATCCTAATTCACATCTTGTTTTTTTTTTTTTACAATGATGGCGAGGCAAACAAGAAAAAAAAAACAAGCAATACTGCGAGTTAACAAATTGCCTTGGACAGTAGCATGGTAACATTTGAACAGGGGTGTGTGAAAGGTTGGCAGCTTGTCATTGGCAGATCAGTAGAAATGTTGTGTAACTTGCTCCTGGCATCAATTTTTTTCATCCGGTGTAGGTGGAGTGGAATTCACTCCAATATACAATGGCATGAATAAAGCCTTTGTCATATTTTTCATCTGTTGCCTCTGATGAATTCTGGTCTTAGCGCTACAGCTTCAATCAAGGGCCAGACTGTGAATATTCTGATCCTTCCTGTTCCTGCAAGTGTTCCCACTCTGATTGAATGTGGGGGTCAAAGTGAAAAGGACAGCTCTATTTTCCTGTGGGCACATACATGATGCAAATTGGTATTACCCATCACACAGTGGGTTTTGTTGCTTGCCTGCACCTTGATATTGCAGCGTAACTCAACAATGAGCTGTCGCTGATGGTATCCCTAGTGTCGCTGGTAAAGTGACCCTGAATTGTCATTTGAGTATTAAGATACTGCATATTCTGCATCATCTGCGGCTGTTTAGCTTTGGACCAAGTCAACCATTTACTATGGTTGCAGATCTTGTGGTTTCTGAGTTATCTTTAATAACAACAGAGAGAGCACCTTCAGATCTGTCTCTAAAATCACATTTTCATTGCTCATTTTTCACTCTGCAGACATCTAATTACACAGATCCTTTTTTTTTAAAAAAATGTTGATAATGGGAGTGATGCCAGGCAGCCGTGCTACAGATGAGCCCGACTCTTAGCAGTGTTCACGTATGAAGGCCTTCCTTTTTCAGCTGATTAACTCTCTTTGAAGCTATCTGAAAGCGGCAGGTATGGGTTCCTTCTGCAGTGTCTAATTTGAGTGACGCACATTGTGAAAGTGCGATTATGCACACCAGATCCACTGGTAGCCTTGATTACATCTTCAGAATCAAACTTCTGCTTTGTTGTGTACATTGAGTACTCTTCAGGGTCCTTCTGCTGCTCATGAAACAAAAAGACTACACTGGAGACCCCCATCGGGCCTGGTCATAAATCCATCCTTAATGTGAACGTTAATCCTACATACAATCCTTGGATGAACAAAATGCTCAGAGGAGGAGGTAAGCACAGCAAACCAAAAGCAGTTTGAATGATACAGTTCTAAGGAAAACTTTGCCATGACTTTTCTTGCTGCTTAGACTTGAACATGAGACATAATAACTCATTTATTCTGTAGCGACTGTAGTGTGAGTGCTGCTTAAAAGCGATATAGATAGGTCTGTTCAAAACGAAAACTGCTCGCTTTCTAAATAAGTCTATTATGAAACACCAAATACAAATAATAGTCTATTAATTGAGCCGCATTTGCCTACAAGGTGCTTTGGCCGACGAGGTATCTTAATTGGATATGTAATAGCTTTTAAATTGCCTAAGCATCATCAATTCCCTTTTCAGCATTCCAACTTTGTTACCCTAATAATGTCTTGTTGCGCCGCTCCAGTGGCCATATTTACAGAGCTCCTGAGTCAGGATCATGTTGTCCTAGAAATGTTCTGAGATACAAAGACTTGAGAGAGGCTCATGCAGAGAGGGACCCATGAAAGGAGGTCTGATGCCCTTTTTGATTTTTTTTTCCAACGAGACTGGCAGTATTTGAGCTCTGAATGATCAAATGTGCCCTTGTGAACTATATCACTGCCTTTGGTTTGAGCTGGATTTCAAAGGCTCTGAAAAGGTGGTGTTAATCCTGCCTTTGTGTCACTGACAATCTTAGAAATTCAGCATGTTTGCGGCTGAATGAACCGAAACCCTGTAGTGGTGTGTTTGCGATGTAGCATGATGAAAGATGGGATATGTATTAGCTAACACACCAACACACTGCTTAGGTGACATGACTGCATACAATATACTGTGAAATTAAAAATATCATGTACTATATATACATAAATTCTGGGGAATATGCTGCATTATGGGGTTTACAATATATTTCTCAAAATGTAATTCTCTGGATTATCCAACAACAGACAATCCATGTTCTTTTCCTAATCTACATTTTTTTCAATCAAACTTCAAGAAAATATGCTGCACTGCTATATAAAAATGTAATCCATCTGGTTTTATCCACATTTTTGATGGCTCATGTGTCCTGTTTATGCAGTAATTGTGATTTGACATGTGTTCCTGGAATTTGCAGGTCCTTTAACTCACATATCACTCCATGTTTAGTTAACTATTCAACACTACACTTCAATTTTTCTGCTGTTTTCTAACAAGACTAAACAGAAGGATATATAAAACAAATGAAAACATGCCTGCCCATCAACGAGAAAAGGTAATAACCTGCTAATCCCGCTGCAGGGTTTTAAAAACAACAACTTTTTCCTGTCTTCATTACAAATATATTTTTAGTTGTTATTTTCTCTGTAGATTTTGCTGGAGGCTGACTCTTCACACTCTTTGCTAAACAAAATTTGTAGGCACAAGATCAATAAATGCGAGTGAGTCTGCAATTGGGCAACCTTTGAACTAAAAAACAAACAAAAAAAAACATGAAATTGATGTTTCAATTATAAAACATATCCTAAATACTTGTATCTTATTCCTTCTAAATAAGAAAGTACTGAGTTTACAACAGACAGCGTGTCTTTAAAAGCTAAAATGAAGCTATTAAACGAGCTAAATTCATAAAAGTGCTTAAGAATTTGCAAAATGAATTCATCTTATATAATGTATTTACTTTAATGCTTTGGGAACACACTCAAGTTATCGTTTGTGGGCGTTTAGGTAATCACTGAGCTCTCCAGGCAGCACAAGCAAGAAGACGGCTTAATTTATTTCTTTGCATTATTATTAGCATTCCCAAATTGACATAATTGTCTTCTATTACACAGCTGCGAGCCACAACTAGCCTTATTATGGAATTAATGCCTGACAGGTGATGTCATCTCAGTAAAAAAATGAAAAAACTAATGACAGAGTGCCATTTGGAAAAAGTCATCAACCAAACACAGCAAATGCAATTGTAATGCAATATGTTTCTTAATTTTTCCATCATCTACTCAAGATTGCACAAAACATATACCAGCTTTAAGATTACAAGACTTTCCCTTGTTGATTTAGTGCCATTTTATCAATTTGTCAGGAAAACTGCGATCCCTTTCACAACTCCAGACATTGCCCCCATCCCCCCATTCCAACAAACACAGTGCAAAACTCAGACACACTTTCAGAGGAAGTAGCAAATGAGCTTTTATGAGCCAACATTGGAAAACTGATAAATATCTCTCTGACAGTGCCGTTTACCTGCTAGAAATCAATATCATAATAACGGCGAGTGAGCATAATATATGACTGAAAACAAATTGTAAATACCCATAAATGCTTTTTTTATAGACAGGCCTGACCATTACTGAGAAAATGGAAATTATATGAGCGCGTAATAAAAAAAAACTAATACCACAGAAGGCGCAATTCCATTTAAAGCTGACCCGCTACATTTCTATCAGCACTTTAAACCCAGCATCCATTACTTACAACTACTGAATGCTCTTAAAGAGACACTGAATGCCGAATTATAAATGGATGGCTCGAATAAACCCAAGAAACAAGCAACATGTCTCTGGCCATTAACACAGATATCACAGTGTCTGCAGAGCAGTGGTGGGATACCAGATTTGGTTAGAAATTGGTGATTTGGATGAAATCAGCAATTGTAATCATTTCCTGATCAAACAGCTTCCCTTCACTCCTCTTTAAATCGCACCATTATAACGCTGCACTCACTCAGTGCTAATCTATTCATCTGCACGGAGGAGGAGGAAAATATCCAGCTAAGATTTTTAAAAAGCAGTAGCACACGAGCGTTAGCAGACAGCAGAGCAGAGACAGCCTGTGGCATTCCAAGGTATCACCTAGGAAGATAAAAAGGAGGCCAGAGTGGCTGAGACTAGAGATGGCATTTCTTCTCTGGGTGATGATAAGCACACACTCCTTCCTCAGTCATCCTCTACCAACATCCCTGCCTGACTTCTGCCACTCTCATCCATCCAGTCCACTCTGTTTTCTCCATGTCGAGGAGACAGCTCGCCCTGCAATCCAGCCGAAAGACACCATCTGTTTCTACTTTTCTGTGACAAACAGAAGAATGAATCAGACCGGCGATGTAAAAATTGAAATTCTAAACGAGCTGAACAGAATTATATTCCGTTTGAAGATAAACCTGACTGCTGCTGCACTGTAAGCTTCAATCCAGGAGCACCTGTAATTTCACTGTTACCCATAAGACATGTTTGGACACCTATAATAAAAGGAGAACACACTGTGTAGGCTGGTTGAATCATGTCAAAAGCAGCCAAGCTGATGCATTACAATAACACAAAGTTTGTTTTTTTGCTTCATTTTTTTTAACTGAGTAGGCCCAATCACTGTTTGATCCATTTTCAAGACTCCTGAGTCTTGAGCCAAAAATGTTGCTCTTTACTTCACCAGAATTTTGAATCAATGTTAGTTCTGAGGCGATCTGACACCGCTAAATCCTTCTATACAGCCCCATTTAAGCACCCCTGGGGTTTTCTTTGTTCTGGGATGAAAAGTAAAGGCTCCAATCTCCTCACCTCTCACTGTTCCCCACGTCCTGCAGGCATGTGATGGCTCCTTTTAGGGATCGCCTGGTGGAAAGACATGTTTGTGACTGACATTGCGACAGGATATCTTCTCTAACGGCACAGAAAAAAGTGGCGTAAAAACAGGCTTATGAACGCATCCACACCCATTCAGCAAGTCCGCTGCCGATGATTCCAGACTTCAAAGACGCGCACATGGTAATCTGCTCTAAATGGATGTTTCTGGGCCTCTATCACGGCGCGATCATCAACTGAGGCGACTTAAACCATGGCTGAAAAAACAATGCTAATAGTGGATAATTATCAGCTTTTACTCCGTCTGAACTGGCTGCTCCATTCCCTCTCCCATCACACACAGAGGCTGGTGAATAAACACAATGGCATGAATAAATAATGACCCCACAATCCTCTTAAGGTCCCCGAATAGTGAGGAGAAAAAAAGACAAAAGTTTACTTTTGGTGTTTGAGAGCAAGCGGAGCCTGAAATTGTAAGCGACTCATTAGGGCTACATGTGGCTTGCCTGGGGCCTTGCTGCACAAAGATGGCACCATCCCCATCCTGTCATTCCTCAGCGCATTCAAGGCCTGGCCTAATAAAATTCTAAAGTATACCCTTAAGAAAATGCTACATTCCCAATAAAAGACAGTAAAGAGCTTAAGCACTGCTTCAGAACAAAAAAAACTGAAAACCTTCACATCTTCCAAACTTTCTTCTGGAATCAAAATTTTATAAGGCTGAGTGACAAATTGTCAGTAGTGCGAGGGACACCTATTGCGTAATTTGCACAGATGTGAGATGTTGTGTTTAAGCGTCATTGTAATATGTAGGCTTTCATGCTAAAACAGCACACCTCTGTCAAAACATGATTTCCTCCTCTCATCACGCTCTCCAGATAGCTTATATAAAAGCCCACTGTTTTTCATTTCAGACACTTTGTCGGTGTTGAAGAATTGATTTGTGTGTGCCTCCAGCTCCCACTGAGTGCATGACAGTTCAAAAGGCTATCTAAAACACACACTGTCAAGAGGCCTGTGTTCTAAGTGCTTATATAAGTCATTGCACGGTAAAACTTAAGTTACCAAGAGTCAGCAATATGGCTAATAAGGGATGTTTATAGTGTAAGAAGTTGCAAGAATTCAGAGAAATCTAAGGCTGGCTTTGAACACAAACAGTTAGTCCTGATCTTGCATTAGCATTTTCCAACCCTTCAGGTGCATCTCGTGATTCTCTTTCCTGAAAATAAATCCCAAATGTGCATTCAATGCAACGGCAGAGACGAAGATGTTATAACAAAGGAGAATGTGTGCAGATAGAAAACGCTCATTCTGGAGCATAATTGTGGAGGCTTCGGTCAGAAAGCCAATTTCTATTCAAAGTTTCTACTGAGGTGATGAATAGGAATGAAGTTGCCTGGGGTAGACTGAGTTCAATCAAATGGAGATGGGCAACAGCATGATTATCCTTTAATAATCTGTCAAACTGTTTTGTAACTCAAAGTGAGAATTTTAAATATATTTCCCGTTTCTGAATGCAGCACATGAACTCTTTTAGATGCTAATTTTATTAATGGTAACTTTAGTCAGGAGCACCAATATCCTGTTATGCACATTTTGTTATTCACACGTTTTAATTCCATATAAATTCTGCACGGGTTTAAAGGGTTTTAAACTTACTGCCTTATGAAAAGACTCCAGTAAAACATTTAACAATAGGATTTGTAAAGATAAAAGTCAAATTTTAAACCTTTGTTCATTGCACTGTAGCTTTGTTTCATCATGCTGGCACTTTTCAGAATTAAATGCATCTTGTAAAATGCATTTTTCCTTCCATTTTTTAAATTACTTAAAGTTGGCGAAGAAAGCAGAATGTTGCGTTACCATTTACAGTCGCCTATAAATGTGACATGCAATGCTTCTGCTTTACTGTCGTGTGTACAAACGATGCACAAATGTTCACACAGTGCCCTTGCAGCATTTTTGACCCTTAATCAAAGCAATGTTTATGGCTCTGCAGTTGTGACTTTTCAAGCTTAAACCGAAAGCCTGGTTGCATGGATGAGGAGACCTTCCCTTAAGCGTTCTTTAATACTGCATCTTTACCGTCTTTACATTAAATAAAAAAATGCCTGCAGGTCTTGCTAGGCACATCACATAGTCAACGCCTTTAGGTGAAATCATCAGATGCAAACAAATAATTCTAATGCCATTTAACGATATCACCAAGGCACAGAATAAAAAAGATACTCTCTTGTCCTCACTTTTCAAGCTCTTTCCTGCAAAAGCCCTCCAAACGCTGTTATCTCAGCGATGCACCAGCCGTATTCTGCAGGGTCGTATAACCAACGTATGTTTTTAATGTAGCTGTTTATCAGGCCGCTGACTGACAGAATTGAATTTATTTTCGAGTTCCTGAATTAAGCTGTCCAACTTGACATTTGAAAACAACTGCCTCGGGGTGCCATCCATACCAAAACTCAGGGGAAATGTTCCTGTCCGTCCCGGGCTGCACTTCCTATCAACAATAAATGAATTACTAAAACTGCAACATGTCCGACCTACTGTAAACAACTGGTAGAGGTCTGCTAGTAATAAGCCAGCTTAAATCGTCTGAAAGTGCATCAATGCCAAAATTTGGTAATTCACAGACAGTCAGAATGCAGCTGTGGTGTGACCTGCTGCAGAAGCTGGCAATTCATATGGCAGCGATTAGACTAGCGTTTCCAGTGTGGCAGCAGCACTTTAGGGGAACCTCTGAAGGCAGCAGAAGAGAAGAAAAATTAAAGCTTATATCCTGAGCTATTTTCTTCAAAATTCACAGGCTGTGAAATTTCTCTGTGCTGAGCGGTTTTCACTGGGACAGAAATAATCCAGGAAGAACCAGAGCTGTCCAGCACAACGAGGGTTTGGAATTAATGCATGTGGAAATCCTGTGTGCAGAAGCCCTTATATTTAAGCATGCTAATCTTATTCTGAATCACGCTGTATCGACAAGCGCCGAGAACAAAAGTGGGGCTGCTGAAAATAATTAATCATATAGTTAGACTTGCACAGACGGTCTTGTAACCCACACAGTTCAAAGCTGCTGCATTCAAGTTTTAAAAGATAGAAGCAGAGACGCTGAGAACTGTCATGCATACTTGTCTTCTGCAACTTTACTATTTTACTGTGCTGTTTTCATACTCAGAAGTGCTTTGATGTTAGATACTTTGCCATGTGCAAGATAAAAATGATGATAAAAATGATAAACAGCAATTTAATTTAGCATGATTCATGCATTTTTAACGTATCAAGAGTGTCATCAAATTTTTAATGATGACGTGACAGACAAATGTTTACCTATTTAATTGAAATCGCTGGTGTTTACTGATGAATCCTTTGTAGATTAACTGAGCCTAAAAGTTCTGTACCTGGATTTGTATCACAGACTTATACATATCAGAGGTGACTGCTAATGAGAAAAAATCTCAGCATGAAAGTTTAATTATTTTTATCTCTTACAAGGGCAACACCACTTTATGATCTCTGCTTCCTCAGCCTCAATAACAACAGCTAATTGCTTTCATTACAGATAACCACCCATTCAGAGCTATCTGGGATTTCACTGCAAGACTAGTATACAATGTTACTAGCAAAAAATATGATAAGATACATGAAGAGATGCTCATGTAGGTTTTTTGTTTCTGTGAAAGGATAGTTTTTCTGGATTGCGATATCTTTATTATATTTATGACAAAAAAAATACAAAAAAATGTAATTTATGTTGGTTGAATGTTTAAGTATATGCACTGATACAAATCCTGAATTTCAAATCAGTGCACTGCTACTTGTACCCCATTTTAAACACGGAGAATATTCCCTGCAACTTACATAAATATAACATGAGCGCGGATAATTGGCTGTGTGCTAAATGGATATTGCTAAGAGAGGGGCAGAAGTTGTAAGACTGGGTTGGGATGATCCTCCACAGAGGAGGGCTCATCCTGCTCCATGTCATTCTTTGAGCTGTAGCGAGGCCCCGGAGCCTCCGTGGCGAGATGGGCCCTGATGTGCTGTTGGTTTAGACTGTCAGAGGCAGTGGCGGGGAGTGGGTATGCAACTCCACAGATAACAGCCCAAAACTGTCCACAAGGGCCTCTAAAACCCAGCAAATTAGCCTGCAAATGAGCCAGAGAATATCTCCACTAATCCATGATCTGAGCAGAGAGTCTGCCAAAAAAGTAAACAAATAAATAACTTCACAAGAAATACTGGGGGTGGAAATAACCACGGCTGTGAGCCGGGAAACCACTAGTGATTTCTTTGAAGCATCATTTCGCCTGATATTCTGCTGCTACGATTCCTGTGACCGTTGCAGAACAAGCCTCCACGTTGTGCTCCATGTGGATGCAGTGAAATTACAGATCCAAATATTACACAAAACACTGTCCCCTACAGCAAATGATCAGAGTCTCTATCGCAGATGCCAAAAGCCAATGATGCATCAAAATACCATTGTTTGACTAAAGTGATTATGTTTGTATCTGCAGGAAAACTGATATCATTAATAAACTACAGTTGGGTACACGGTATAATTGTTTCTGGGCTTCTTTAAAATACAATTTTCTAAAATATTCCATTCATATTCGTCACTTATTTTATAACTTAGCAACGAAACAGGGGCATGTTCTGTCTTACTTTGCTTGATATTGGCAATGATATGTCATTTGTGTTTCTTGTACATATTATTATGTGAATGTTTTGTTTCAATTAGAAATTTGAGCCTTTAATATTTCTTGTCAGCTTTGCTATATGCGACTCGTACATCATGAACTAGAATTAAAGATGACTCATCTTAGAGAATATTCTGTAGCACACAGAGAATTAAAAGTGAAGACCAAGATTAATGGGAAACTCCTGCAGGGCAGTGGTACAGAGTAAAAAGAATCTCTCCACATAGTGGGATAAAACATTCAAGGTTTGCTATCTGGCTCAAATTATATGATATATAAATTATAGGAGTATGTTTAATTATAGAATTAGTCAGTGTCAGTGTGCACACAGTTGCAGTGCACTGGAATCCACATTACACCCCATCATTAGAAATTTATGATCACTTAAATTGGTAAAATGAGACCCTGACATTAAGCAGACTAAAGTAAATGCCGCTGTATAAAAACAGCAAAGATAAAAACAAGAGTGAATTTACTGTCGATATTAAGAAGATCATTAAAATAAAAAGTGCACGCTTGTTTTTTTGCATGGATTTAGATACGTTTTTTTTTTAAACAAAAACCATACAGACTTGATAACATCCCTCTTAACTGACGTTTTTTCTGGCCAAATATTACCATAAAAACAGGCTATTTCTACATTTGATGTGCACATTTGTGTTGCAGCGTGTGAACAAACACACGACTTCTCCTCCAAGATCACAAAAGGAAAAAAGCCCGTCTTTGGTAACACCCTGCTGTGATGCTTTAAAACAAGGCCCTAATGAAGTCAACCCTGTAATACAGAAAAACCTCGTTCTAATTGGAAGTCTGATGTCACTTCTCACCACAGACTCCTAAAATGGTGGCAAAGCTCAGGAGAATTGGTTCAAAGTTAACACACAAATGCGGAGCGTGCAACAAAGAAATTTGCTCGCGCGCTCAAGAGGGCGTGGCCATCAGCGGCGGTATTTTGGTATGCAGGGCCTATGAGGTACAAGATTAAGGTACACGGGTTTTGTATCAAAGTGCGAAAGTGCTGCTTGTTCTGTGGTTATTTTTAGGAAACTATCATTATGCAGGGGGTATGTGATTCCTTATTTTCTTTCATGTGTTGCAACTCTTCAGTCGCTCCATGTGTAATAATCAGAGAAATGAGGGACACTGAATTCTTCAAGTGACACTGGAGAGTGGTAATAGTGATATGAGACAATGTTTATTCAGATTTTACAACCTTAATGTTTCTGTGACTGCTGAAAACTGTGATTTTACTTGGCTTTAGTCAATCTGGAGAAAACAACACTATGTTTATCAGAGAAAAGCGGTGCAAGTTTTTGAATAATCGCACTGAACAATCAGCCCCAAGCTCAGCAGGTGCTTTCCTATGCTATGGAAATGCAGCTTGGGCCAAGAATAATGACAGTGAATAGAAGTGAACAAAGGTTCTTTCAATACATGGATGGGGGACAGGTTGATGTACTCCCCGCTCAAGTTCAAATCTGTGAGAGATTTGCTTTTCAAAGACGCTCAGCCTTTCGGGGGTGTGACATGTTTCTACGAGGAACACCTGTCCCTCATAGACAGTCGTGCTATGTTCAAAGATTCAGTAACTGAGCGCCGCCCTGCAGCTCTTAACCTCAATCTTTCAACAGTTCAAAGTTTCGGCAGAGTCTCGAACCCTCCACGAACAACTGATGCAGGTAGCAGGGGAAGAATTCTTGTCACCGTGGAGTTCCTGCTAAATGCGGGACTTTTTCCTTCGTAGTTTGTTTTAGAACTCAGAAAAGAAGGGTTATATTTATTAATTCTTTCATATTTTTACTATGGTTTATCTGTACAGATAACAGAAACACAACTCCAATTACAAGAAGCAATTGCAAGATGTAGTTTTATTAGTTTTTGTGGTTTATCTTCACAACTATTATGTGTATTTATTCTAGGATTTGTGTAATAATAATACATATATCTTGACAGCTATAAAAAAAATCAGTTCAAGAATGCAGATGCATAGTAAATCCATTTGAACAGACTGGCCACTTTTCGTCTGCCAGCTCAACATCGATAAATATTGCTCTTACGGCAGCTAAAATGCATGATCACATCAGCACATTAGCCACTGGGTGCTTTGAAGGTAAAAATGCTGATTGATGACTTGTGTTTAATCATGTAGAACTAAAAAATAGAGGTGAATTAAGAAACCTGACCTGAAAAACTGAGGACAAGAAAGCCTATTTCAAATAAATTGTGAGGTCTACAGCAGGGTTATTAAAAAAAACACACAGCACTGATATATTTTTTTCTTAGTACTTAGATCAGATACTCTGAGTTAAGTGTGGGAGAAAGTAAAAGATCCCCCCTCAAAAAAATGAACTTGCCATTTTAATGAAGTTCCCTTTACATTATCACAAAACCTCTTAAGCTCATCTAAAGAGCAGAGAATCAACTGGCACGAAAGCAAGAATATGTCACACCGATCTTTGCCTCATTCCTTTTCAGATACCTGTGAGACTTTCTGAACCAGGCTTAAGAGTTTAGTGAGAACTTTTAAAGCATAAATGGCTCTATCACTCAATACTTGCCAAGCTTCTTGGCACTCGAGAGCACCAGCAATCTGTTGTGACAGTTGCAAAGGTGATGTCTGCCATCAGGGCTGCTAATTTTGTGTCTTGAGGGTTTTTCTTCGACATTCTGTTTTAAAAGAACTTTGCCAAGTCAAGCCAAAGTTTCCATTGTTTTTATCATCATCATCATCATCATAACCGTTATCACCGAATCTACTATTAGTGCCTCTTCAAAATGAGTAAAATGTAGGGATTTTGTTTGCATACAACCAACAGATGAGGCAAATAAATATAAAAAAGAATTTAACAAAAGTTCCAAAGTGCCACCAGTTGATCGTGTTCTGTAGGAAAATCAAAATACAGCTGAAAGGATGCAGAGATACTTTCATTAGAAGATTTCACTGAAGTTCCTAGAGGCTCTGCCCTGAAGCGCTGCCTGCAGCTACCAGGACTTGAGTAATGAGCAATAATAAAAAAATAAAATAATAAACTCCAAGAAACTCCAAAAAACTAAATATCACACAGATGACTCCCACATTGTGTGCTCCCCCCCCCACTGGCAGAAAATATTCATAGTAAAAAAAATGCTAAATTTAAAAGAAAAACTTCTGCCGTGGTTGATGTCATGATGCAGAGGGACAAACTGCATCACTAAACTGGAATTACTCTGGATCTTGTCCTGAGTGATTCCTTTTATCCTATGATGAAGAGCGGCCTCTTCCAGGATGATACTGCCACCTTTCATAGCGCAGAAAGTGCCACTAAGTGATCTGATGAGAATGGAAATGATGTGAATCATATGCTGTGACCTTTGAATTTACTTTAATCTTAACCCAATTGTACACCTATGGGAGAATTTAGACTGACATGTTAGACAACACTCTCCACTGTCATCATCAAAACATCAAATATCTTTTGGATTATTGGTTTTTATCATGCTAGTAGGGTTTAAGAGTCTTTGAGTTGAGAATCAATGGAAAGGCATACTGAAGGTGCTCTGCAAGCCTGAAGCCTACCTATACATTTGCATGTTGTGTTTTCTTTAAATTTGTCACCCACTTGTGTGTGTGTGTGTGTGTGTGTGTGTGTGTGTGTGTGTGTGTGTGTGTGTGTGTGTGTGTGTGTGTGTGTGTATATATATATTAGGGATGGGAATTTCGACTAATTTCCGAACCGACTAGTCGCTAATTTTATTGCCGACTAGTCGGTTCGGAAAACTTGCAATTTAACCCTTTAAGCGCCAAAGTCGCAATATTGCGACAAGCAACATTGCTGAACATAACAAGCCATAGCTTCAAATATACTGCCTCATGTGCCTCATGTACTGTACACCAGGAGATGGCAGACATCTGGAACTTCAATCTGAGCATCAGTTGTGAGCATGTTTTCATTCAAAGTTTTGGAGTTTAGAGTTTGAAAACCGAGGAGACGAGACTCGCCGTCGGAGCGTATCAGAGCGCAAGACGGCACATTTTAGAGTGAGAAAACTCACCATACCGAGAGGTCTGGTCAACGCTGACAAAGTACTTTGTCAAGTAATGGCTTACTCATATTCTGAAGAGGACTATTCATCCTCTGATGAAGATGTTCAGTCGTCCACTGAGACAGAAAGTGCCGCTGCGTCTGTGCGTAACGGCAGCGGGTCAGTGCGCCATGACAGTCCACGATCAGCACATACTGGAGCCGATGCTTTGCTTCGGGGTGGCAGGAAGGGACGTGGTGGGTGTAGCTGGAGTGGTCAAAGCACCGCTAATGATGAGGGGGATAGCGGGGGTTGAAAAAAGAGACAAGCATATGCTACTGGCAGGATCAACCAGGTAGCCAAGACGGGACGAGCACGCCCGAGCATAGAGCTGCATGGCGGCGCCCTGTCGGGACCGGGGGCCGCGAAGCGTGGCTGTGCTGGGGGCGGGGGGCGTTTAACCGACTAGTGAAATACTAAACGTTTAATAAATGAGTAGGTGGTTAAACGATTAAACGGCTCGTCCGCACATCCCTAATATATATATATATATATAAAAATATATCCTCAATCAATACAGAACGGATTCCCCAGGAGGATGGAGTACGGAAAAGCAGAATCAGTATGTAACTAACCACCCACTGGAACTAATTACATTTCGTCCCCAGCAAACACACTAGCATCACTCACACAAGCATTATATTTTTTTCTATCAAGAAGAACTGTGTAGGCCTCAGCAGCATGATTTTTTTTCCCCACAGGTTATGAAACACATGAATTACAATCCTTCAACAGGCTTTTGTGGCCTATCTCCACCGCCGATTCTCATGGCTACAGAAATGTAATAGCCTCGCCATGACAGTGGGGTAAAGTTGGGATTAAAGCACACATCTGGATAAGCTGTTATTGGGTAAAAACCAAGAACAGCAACCCTCTCCCAAACCCAGCAGTCTGGCGGGGCTCCTTGCTGTTTGGGCTCTGTAGGATGTGCAATGACTCAGCAGTTGACGGCTGCTGGAATTGTCCTCAAGGGGCTCCCTAGGGACCAGAGGCAGCATGGGTAGGATGTGCGTGCACACGCACGCACACACACACACACACACACACACACACACACACACACACACACACACACACTGCATGAATGCACTTTTAATGTTACTCAACACGCACGCACACACACGCAATCAGTGGACATAATCGCTTATCCAATACTATGTATAAAATGCCAATAATTGAAATTGATCTGTCTGTAGTGCTACACTTAGTTCCCTACTTAAGTTTTCGATTATTTTTATACAATGCGTGCGTGCATTACGATAGAATGGAAACCAAGGCTAATACAGTCATCACATAACAACTGGAAAGAATGGTAGCAAAGTACATCATTACTAAGGAGGGGTTTTGTTCGCAGCACAGAAGTGATGACTTGGAATCACAGCATCAAGAAAATTGTTCCTAAATTGCTGTCGCTTATTTGCATGCATTAAAACCAGGGTCAAGTAAGTCACATGTGAAGAAGGGGGGGAACTGCCCAGCGGCTTGAATACATTAAAGCTGAGTAAATGGTTTGTTGATTTAAAGAGATTAAAGCACACACAAGCAGGCCTGCTCGATGGATTTTAATTAACTTGCCATATATAAATTGTATGTTATCAGGCATTACTGAATTAAATGCTGAATACAAGTGCTCTTTCTGCTTGGGTGAGTGGAATAAAAAGCTACTTAGATTCTCGATTGGGCCTTGCAGATGCATGATGCTGCAGCTACGGGTGCTCTGAATACATTCCAGCATCACGACCCCTGAACAGCCATCCAAGGAGATTCTCTTTAATTATGTACAATGCAGCCAAATTCAAGTCCCTTGGCATCTGAGATGATCAAGCAGAGGGATGCCACGTTCTCTCCCTGAGTCATTCGGGCAAATGGATTCCACTTCCAAGAGTCATTTCTGTCAGGTATAATAAGAACCTAATACATAATGTGACACACTCTGAAATGCAAAACTATTCACAAGGTTCTCTGCAAGGCTGTGCAGGGGCAATTAGAATTTTGCCGCTAGGCCCTTGATGAGTTCTTCTATCTGTGAAGTATCCAGGGAACAGTATCATAAATCTGCCAGTTAATATGCATGATTTAGGTTTGCGTTTAAGTTTGTACGTGTAAAACAGAGCTTAAGTTTTTACCACGTAGCACCTCTGTATCACAAAAACATTTACATAATCCATTTTGGCAGAAGCTGATGTAAACAAATGCAGAGTGGGGTAGACATTATGGACACAAACAAGGTTATCTGTGCAAAAGAATCCCTGTCTGGCGGGTACAGCCTCCACACTGCGCTGAATTTATTCCGAGAGCGTTTTCTTTCAACAGGAAGATGCAACAGAGTTTACAGATGAAAAAGTGCAAGGGGACTGAGTATCCAAATTCCTTCTTCCAAACAGAATCCTCTAACATCGTGACTTTAGAGCACACTAATCTACAATTTGAAGAGTATCTTCAGCAGAACTGCAGTTGTCTTCTGGCATTTTCTTTCTGACTTCCTGAGCAAAGATGCAACCATACACCCTCTGTGCCCTCTGGGGTAAAATAGAAACACCAAGTCACAGGAAGGTGCATGTGGTTTCCCACTTTCTAGATATTTGCTAGATCTTTGTTCTGTCTCAGACAAATACACAGCGATTCGTACACTGCAACACAAAGAACAAAGCAAGACTAAAATGATCCAAGAATCATGAACAGAAGGGGTAATGCTATGCCAAAATTCTGCTTGTGCTGGGAAACCCAGAATTGTCTTTTCTCTAAAGAAGTCGGATCCATAAAATATCAGTCTTTACCCTAAATTTTTAAAAAGCGTGAATAAATATGAAAAAAATAACCTAATTAAATGGTCAGCTTCAAATTAGTCAGAATAAAATACTTCCAAAATCTGCCCAGATACTGAGGAAAACAGGAAAGATGCAGCTCATCTCCCTCGCCTTCCAGTTCAGCACTGACAAAAACTCAAATCAAATTCCAGCCAACATAATGAAAAATGATTTACACTCTGCAGTCTATCCGGTGTTATTTATCTTTTTTTTGTTGCCTCAAAGCCATAGCATGTTATTCCGCTTCCGTGCAAAGGATCATGCTCAAAAAAACACAAATCCATTCAATTCTAACCCCACAAGGATACGGACATGGTGCAAATTCAGCCATCTGACAAGCACTGGCACAGGAAAGCAAAAAAGAGATGTGCCTTACCGTTTTCCGTGTTCTCGTGCTCGGTGTCGGTGAGGGTTAGGTTGGAGTTGGCCCGGCTGGAGAGACATGAGCTGCGGCCTGACTTGGTGTTGCTACGGCCCCATAATCTGACCGCATGCTCCGGCGACATGATGCCGTCTGTCTCTGTGTCTGCATCCGAGCCCACACTGACTGAGTAGTCGCGGTGTGGCATCCCCAGGTCAGTCCTGTACGTGGCCACGTGCGATGGGAGGGCTTCTCCAAAGCCAAGGTCTCGAAGGGAGAAGTCTGTCCCTGCAGCAAGCAAATAAATACAAAGGTCTAGTAATTACAATTGCCACTGACGTCATCAATTCACAAAATGAACTGTATTCAGTGCAGGAAAAAAAATAACAAAAGCAATACTCTGGACTTGAAAGATGTAAAAATTATTGAGAGCAAAACATTCACAAGCAGGTGCATTTAGTGTTAGTACATTTAGTATTTAAAAGAGTGACTATAACATCTTTAAATGTGTGAGTCCCCCTGTCACCCCTGTATATATGTATTGCCAAAGTAGAAAATGTTGAAATCCCACAATTGGAGCTTTAAAGTAAATGCATTTGATATTTTGCATTGTTTGCAATTTCTGCCTTTTATTCAAAATGCCAACAGCAGATTTCAAACTGCAAATTCAATACATTTCTTTATTTTTTATACACACAATTTTCTATCCAATAGGTTCTATATCCAGTAAACTAGAATCACAACCTTAAGTTGCAAATCTTAATGATTTAAGAACCTCACTAACTAATTGTGGGGAAAAAATAAATGTCATTAATAATTCAAAGACACACAAGGTTGTTGTTTCTTCCCTTCAATGCACCACTTAGAGGCCCTAGAGGCTTTGTCATTGTGATAAAACATTTATTTTAAAGCAAAATTCAAGACCTGTGCTTTAGTTGTATTTAAAGCTGCTTCTACTGTGCCATCACATCTGGGGTGAACTAGACGATCAATAATACATTTGAAGGAGCAGGTGAAAGTGCGCATGTCTCCCATGCAGTTTTTAAACACTGTCACTGTAAGTTCAACCCCTGGCCACCTCTGGTAATAGTCAGGTTATGCTGAGTGACCTCTACTGTCACTGAATGTGAATGTGAAGAGACTCCTCATTAAAAAACAATGATGCATGTGCTAAGACCAGCCCGTAAAGCGCCCTTTAACGAATACTCAGCCGCTGCTAATGTAGTTATAGACGAACCTTGTGATGCCAATGCCGTTCTGTTCTATTGCACAGTATTGGTCTAACCTTGCCGGCTGAACTCGTCCACTTCGTGATGAACCATTTCCTTGACACGGCTCCCGTACGCCATCCTCGAGTCATGGTCGAAGGCCTTGAGTGTTTCACTGGAGCTGTAGGATTTGGGGTTGGGTTTGCCGTCCTCGCTGTCGGCTGAGGAGCTGGTGTAGCGGCGCTCTGAGTCCTGCCGGGCGGTGAGCGAGCGGTAGGGTCTACGTTCCTTCACTTCCATGGCTGCCTCCACACTCTTTTCAAAATCAAATGTGGGTTACAATGCCAGTTTAGTTTGAGCGCTTCTGCAGGAGAGAAACACAAACGACAGAAAGGTGTGCATGAAAAAATGCCCCGACGGCAGCATTGACACAATTCTTTCTTAATTCATTCATCAGTTGTTTTGGCTTTATTTAACATCCACACCAAAGTGAAGACACTGCAACATGTCTACTTCAAAAATGCATCACTTGCAAACATGAACTGGTAGTTCAGAAGGCACGTTCTGAGTTGACACTAAAATCTGATCATCTGAAAATACAACACACACATTTAGCCAAGCAAGTGCAGGAATACATAAAATGCAAATGCATGTTTCCAACCTGCGTATGCACGGCTCAGCACACACAGCGAGAGCACAAAGAGCCACCAGGATTGGATTTAATAAAATATGGTACAACAAATCTTGCACCTATAAAGTTTACGGTGCAAGTCTCCCACAAATATTCCACTTTATGTGCTGTATAGAAACGCCGGCGTCTCCAGCGTCTGTAAAAGTGGCATGTGTCCTTCCATGAATTGTGTTGTTTATAAGTTACAAATCATCACCGGTTGAAGACTGAGGGGCCAAACAAATCTGAGACTACTCCGAACCAGCAGAGATGATTAAAATCGGCAACATAAAACCACAACTGCCAAACAGCACACTGAGTATAAGATCAATATAGAGAGGAACTTTTAGCATTTCAGCTACGTGCCGCATTTCATTTTCTGCCTTCAAGGGCAAATTTTTGAAGTAAAAATAGACAAAAAAATAAAATGAAGATAAAAAAAACACATGCCTTTCGCTGTCTCAGTGAAACATGGCATAGATCAGAGAGGCAATATTACAGTAGTTAACTGATGATGCCGTGCAAAAAGCTCATTCACTGTGACCATGAGGTTTAAAGATATCGAGCGGGATTAGCAAATGTCAATGTGCGTGTAAAGTTTATTAAAGGCTTCACTGCTGTTTACTTTGATGCTCAAGAACTCAACACAGGAATTTAGATTGAGGCAATTTAATGTATTTTCCTGCGTTCACCGAATGCAGTGTAATGATAATATATCCATAATTATACATCACGAGCCGAACACCTTATCATTCATGCTGCAGGATGCTGCTTCTCTACTGCCCGCGCACACACTTGAAAATGTATTTTACTATAGGCAAAAATGGGATGCAACTCACTGGATAAGGGAACACGGCTCTCTGAAAAAGAGATAAAAACTAATCCAGGCAAATCGGAGAGTTTTTACTGACAATATGCCTGTGTTGTTCAGACAAGGATTTTTCCACAAGATAAGCTCTTTATGAATACTGTATGAGATTTGTGCCGGACAGAACAGTAAACAATAATCCTTAGTGAACTATATTTGCCCTTACCAAGTAAAGGAAAAAAAAACGTCTAAATTCAGACACCATTGTTGGGTTTGGGGGGGTTTCTTTTTGTGTGTATTGACAGCTGAAAAGATCCCAGTGATTAATGACTTGAGGCCTCAATACCAGGACCTCCGCCACATGGTGAGGTGGGGGGTAGGGGGATCGCTCCCACTCTGCTCGATGCCACAAGAGCACTTCAGCTGCTTCCCAAGATCTCAGACGCAGCTTGTATGAGTTGCTAATTTTTACCTTTTACTCAAGATCCTCGCTGCTATGCAAATGCGAGGCCGTGGACAACAAGCGGCTTTCTAAAGTTTCAAGAATGCTCTGTAAAGTGTATTGTTTTTGTTTCCAAAGAGCGGGGCTCAGTGGTTTGGTCATCTCTCTAATGCACAGCCCTTCCTCCTCATTATTAATCAGCTAGTATGCAATGAGATGTACTTTGGAGACCATGGGAAGCAAAGTGGAGTTTTTTTGTTTGTTTTTTTGAAGAGGGAACAGGCCATCGAAATGACAGATGAAATGGATGCGAATGTTCTCCTGTCCTGGAATTGTACCCACCTTGGGTGTTGCTGTCAGAATTTCCACTAAAAACACCCTGTAAAACTAAACAGTGTTTAGCTACATCTGACATTATCATTGTGTTTTGGCACCAGAGAGCAAATCTGTTGCTCTTGTTGAAGCTTCTAAATTTAATTCCTGAGAAAAGGTGCCGAAACATAGATGTCGCCACTGCTCTATACCGAATACACCTGTATGTGAGGATAATAAACAAAAGCTTCTATTTAACTAAAACGTCTCATCATTCACTAAGAAACAGAGGCAATACGTGATACAAGCACTATTTTTAAAGTGTTATTATCATCCTCACAGCAAGACACAAGGGACTAAAAGAAGTGTCTTGAAGCAGTGAAGGAGAAGGTTAATGAGGGTACATTCTCACAAAGACTCGGAAAAAGTTATTTACAAAGACCAGTGAAAACTAACTGCCATGGAGTGAAATCTCTGAAACTAAGATAAGAATCACGCTTTTATTTCAAAGACAAAGTTCTCCCTAAACCTGAGCTGCAGAGCTCGAGCGGTGCCAAAAAGATGCTAACTGCATATCTATGCAATGATCCAAAATCAATTGAGGTCTCTCTGGATAGACAAAAGAAATGACGGATGGTCTGTTTTCCTCTTTAAAGCAATTGCAGACTCCACAGTTTTCAATTACATTGTCTACAACTGGCCGGGGTAGAGTCAGGTTTGTCTGTGGGTGTAAAGCAAATGTATAGCAGCTGTAAGCAGTGCAATAATGAGCTTCTACACAAAAAGTGTTGCAGGGAATGTTGGACAATGAATTGCCAATTGAAGCCATCAGACACAATGATGCATAGGAGCCTGGTAGAAGTGTACAAGAGGTGACTGCAGACTCAAACATTATGAATAATGAGATCACCGAAGTTGGATAAAGATTACCTGATCTATTCTGGACCTCAAGGTTTCTATGGTGCATCCAAGAGTGCAATCAGCCAATAAATTCTCCAAATAGGTCCTCACAGATAAAATCAGGTTCAAGAAAGAGTTCATATCACACAGGGCTTTAATTGGCACTTCAGGAAAGTGAAAATACATCACATACAGCAGATCAAACGTTCAATTTGTTACAGACAGCAAATCATCAGCACATAGTCCGTCTTTTTCACCCTGTGGTTTAGATTTCACCACCTATGACCAGAGATTAAAGCAAGTCTAATATACCAGAGAGAAGGCAGAGCTCATGTAATCGCAGTGAAAAGCCTTTTTCAGTAGGAAAGTAACCATCCACGCAACCTCAAGTACCATTTGGATAAAACCAGCAGTTTTTATCTCATAGACTGGTCAGCTAGTTCAATCTCTTTCAGGGTTTTGGTTCTCTTCAACAGAGGCTATTATTTCTCTAAAGCTTTTATTGTCATGACAATTTAATATAATGTAATCACCTTTGTCCCTATAGATTTTTTCGCATCTCAAAGTCACCAGAGGCCCTGCTTTTATACACACACTCAGATGATTTACGATAGCATAACAGAAAAAAGAGCACTTAGTGCTGCAAAAATATATATTCTTGTAATCAATCAATATATTTTATTCTTTCAGTGAATATAAGAGAGAGGAAAAAATAACACCCTGAGTACACAGAGGCCAAGGAGACATCTTCAAATTCTTTGTTTTATCAGACCAACATCAAAAAATGTAAATATATTGACTTTACAATATACCTGAATTGAGTTCTAAATTATAATGCTTATACCTGCTGTAAATATGATGTGAATTTGTCAGTGTGAAGTCCATCCATGCACACAAATGCCCAGAATTGGGATTTATGTTAAGTTTTCGGCGTTTCTTTTTTAATTGCATTTAATTAATTCTGGATAATCAGCACATTTTAACTCCCAAAATCTAAGTAATGATATAGAAGACAATTCCAAAGCCATAAAAATGTAAGTGGGCGGAAAACTTTGTAGCTGCAGAGGAGTACTTCGACGCTCGATGGTAGTCTCTTACACCACACAACATCTGTCAAGCCAGCCCATAAAACGAACCACCTGCAGTGTGAACAGTGGGTTACAGAAGCCCCTGTTAAAAGCCTTGTTCGGATTTTTGAGGCAGTTACTGTGGCCACTGCTCCGGTGTCAGGAGTTAAATATGGGATCTAAATAGGTGGGAGGCATTTGGGGTACAATATAAATGCAAATGGCTGTGTACTATCCATCAAACAATTAACAGTGTGCTGAGAATTGCTATTCAGTGCTGGTGCATATAAATCTAGCCTTCTCTCTCTTTCTCTCTCTCTCTGCACAACCCTGTTTTCCATTATGATTAACTGCTGGCTGCTTTTTACATGTCATAGATTTCTCCATGCAGATTCCAAGACTAAACGTGAACTAAAATTCTTAGGCAGCACAGAAAGCAAAGTAGCACAAAAGCACGATGTTTGCCAAATCCCTCGGAGTATAATCTAAGATGATTACAGATTACTCGCTTGTGAAATCACTTAATTAATTGATCACAAACACTGAGACATGTTGTGTTACTGATGAGTGATGACACTTTTAGAAAACTGACTGCCTTACATTGTACATGAGACTATAGCTTTTCAGTTCAGGGAGACTAGATTCATATTTTGATGCACAATTAATGTTAATAAACTTTTTATTACTCACAGCTTTTAACTACAATTTCAAAAAAAATGAATGGAATCATGTGTATCTGTACTAAATACGGTAGCACCCATGTAAGAATGTGTCAAATTTCTCCTTTTTTTATGATCTTAACCAGTCATGGCAATAACTTCACAACTCTGCAGACAAACATCTACACACACAAGCAGCCTGCAGTGCAACTAAGAGGAAATTTGGGCAGATATCAAGAACATTGTCTACAGGGTCTATTGAGAACAAGGAGCGCTCCACACAGGCACCACTTACTTCTTTTCTGGAAAATTTTCACATGCCTGAGCTCTATAGAAAAGCCTCCTCAGTCAACAGAAAGGTGTGTTTTCAATAGAGGCGGGGAGAAAGAAAGAAAAAAGCCTTGGGTGGATGTGAGTGGGTGGGGAGGGGGGCTGAATGGCTTGCCAAACAGATCTGAATTTGGTAGGCCTAATTCAAGCTGGGCAGGAGAGGGGCCGTGCTGGTGGCGGCGGTGGTGGTGGAGGGGCATCTCAGCAGCCGCCTCCTTCTGGGATCAAAAGCGAGCCCCGCCAGCGCATTAAACAGAATGCGTAAAAGCCTTAACATAAACAAAAGTAGCCTGGGACCAGCGCAGCAGCACACTCCCTGTTACTAATCACTCTAAGCAATTCAAGGTTTAGTCCTGACAGGGTGGAGCAGCCAATGGAGTAATGCTTTTAAACCAGCCTGGTAAATAACAGGGAGAAGCGGTTGATTTATTCTTTCTGCACTGATGTACAATGCTGACCTTGGCAAAAAACTAAAAACGGCCTGCGAGTGCTGATCCAAAGCTACATATGCTAAACTGAATTAAAGAACACAAGCAAGGTGTGCTCATAAGGTTCACTATAGACCTGAAGAACAACAGAGACAACAAATAAATGTGACATTCTCGCAGGTTCAAAAGAGGACCTCTCCACTAGGTTGAAGTACTCCGGTGGTGACCTGCGTCTCATTAGTCTGCGACTAATGCTCATTATCCTGCAAAGGCTAGACCCGAATGTGATTTATAGTTTGGCCTGCAGTGCAACCAAACCTAATACCAGCTGAGGAATAATCAACTTACTGTAAACTTGCTACTGTCAAAGTCACTGTTACAAATATTTGAGGCTTTACAGCTGTAGCCCGAGGAGGGTCTACGGGACCGAAATGTTGCAAATAAATGATGCGCTGAAAAAAAAATATTTGAAATGCTGCTTCCATGCCTTAAGGCCTGGTTCAGTGGAATTACAAAAACACGCATTTTCACAGCATGGTGAGTATGTGAGTCTCATACAACGGGTTAAGAGATGCTTCCCTTTGAGATTTCAGCCACTGGCCCTAGTACAACAGAGGAGAACGGAGTATTTGTAGCCCACAGTATTGAAATACTATGCATAAAACATGAAAACAAACATTTGTTTATGTCCCCAAAACTGCAATAATTGACCCTGATGTAAACATGTTTCACTAGAAGCACTTTCTAGTGATCAACTAACATTGGTTTACCAATGCCAGTTATTGGTAGTAAAGAAAGGATGACAACCAATATTTTGAGCCAATAATATTGGTGTACGTAAGAGAGGTTCCCATATTTTGTCTTCTGCTCCATGATTAGCTTGCGTGACTCCATCTTCTCCACCAGTTCACCATTTGGACCATAAAATCCTCCAGCAATATATTCAGCAGCCATCTTTCAGGTGACATTATAAGCTTCCTGGCAGCCATAGTGGAGGTCCCTTGCTATTTGGCAACAGTGGCTGGGAACGGCTGATTAAATTTATAAGTGTATGACTTAGCCATCTGAGCAGATTTTAACCGACACAGTTAATTAGTGTTTTTTTGGGGGCCGCTTTAGCTGAGCGAGCCGATGATTTGGCTCAAAGTTTGTTTTGATTTTTTGGCTAAAATTACCAGGTGGCAGGTTAGTGAGCTAAAATCTGTGTGGAACCAGCTTCACTACATGTCAACATGCTTAAATGTTTGTCTTTGCATGACAAAAGGTCCTTCTAGGTACTGTGTATGGCAACAACTTCATCAAATGTGATTTGCCTCGGTCTTTTTTATAAAAATAACTGTACACACCTTCTTTCATGTTGGCCTCACAAGTAATCATGGAATTGATGTTGCCACTTAAAGGATGCAAAACGAGGTGAAGGCTAATGTTTGTTGTGTTTTTTTTCTCCAGCACTTTATTAGTTTTCCATTCAACCCTGAGATTAGGCTGCCTAGGTAATTTAAAAGACTCTGAAGAGTACTAAAGGTACCGAAATGAAAGCAGGTGACTTCCACACTGTCGACATTGTATTCAAATAGTAAAATTAAACACCAGCAGTTTCTTGGAAATCAAATATTTACAAAAATGAGTCACAGATATGATCACACCGTAATGCGACCAATGATCCTGCAAATGCTGGATCCAAACACGGTGCATGAATAATATTTTGAAGTATAACACTGTGTTGTAAGTGTTAAAATAACACAATGAAATCATGAGAAATGTAATTAATGCACATCTGTTTAAAGACAGACAGAAATAAAACTTCAAATACAGACGTGTAAATCACTGCTCCACCTGTACACACAGAGGACATACGATAAAGAGCAAACAGAAAAAGAAAAAGCCTATACGCTTCATTTAGAGACTGCTTCGGTTTAGGTTTCCCATCACATCTAGTCGTGTATTTCAGAAAGAACTGACTGTTGTCACCTGCAGTCCAAAATTCCTGCAGAAGTTTCTCCAGCATACATTGATATGACTGTAGTAATAACTGCTGTCCATTTGTAATAAGACCATCGAATCCATACTTTTCTTCAAAGTGTGATCCCACCCTCCAGGTGCCCAGTGGAAATCCCCAGCTCTGCTTTTTTCTTCTCCCCTGCGACAGATTGGGATGCCAAAGCTAATAAATGGCCACCACAACGCTCTTAAGGAGCAGCTCTGAGTGGAAGAACTCCCTGCAAAGAGACTATGAGATAGTGCTCTTGTGCTGCTGGATACCAATTACAATTCGCTCACAATGGGGGTCCATAGATTTCTTCATGATAACTCATGCAGGCCCAGAGAAAGAAAGCGTACTGCAAAGATCACAGATGGAGTCCAGTCCTCCAGTTGCAGATCACCACCGCCATCACAGGAGTCCCTCCCTCTGGACACAACAAGCCATTTACTTTAAACCTTCCTTTTCTTTAGTAAATATCACTTATAGTTTCTTGGCAAAATAAGAGTGTAACCCAGAAAGAAAACTAAATAGATTGACTACCTGATTAAGCAGAACTATGTTAATGAAACTAAGATGCAGGAAACACAATGTTACATATGCAGAAATACAAGAATCCATAACATAGGCCAATCCCCTCCCCTCGATCAAAGTGAACTAGTGAACTGTGGGAAGCCCTGTATTCAGCAAAACCATCAATCAATCACATAAACGAGAGTAATTAGGTTTCCTCACAACAGGAATAATATGGATCTGAGCTCTGCCTTGCAAAATGAATCCGCTAAACAGTTGGGGCTCGAGAAGATACGAACACGAGAACCGTGCAATAACCTGATGCAAAACAAGCAGAAAACACGACAGCGTTCGAGACAATAAAAACCAGCGTCTGCTCAGTATCACCGGTAAAAAATCAGCACACGCAGCAAAGCTAGACGAAGGGTTCCTGCATGGTAATGATCTTACTCTAAGTGCTTAACTGAGTCATCTCCACAAGCCCTGCTTTGACAACCACACACCTCCCACATCTCCCATCTCAGCAGCCTCTGGGTGGGGCTAATCACTCTGTAGCTTCATCATCGACCGGATGACAGCTCCGGCTATAAAGATGCAATTTTTTAGAAGGCGTGGCCGCTGCAGTGGTCTACTGTAAACACAGAGTGCCGGAGTTAAAAACAGAACATCAAAACATTACATTTCCTTTATATGAAAAAAACATGCCCTTTTATAGAGCACAAAGAAAGAAATCCATTTTGCCATCCTTACAGCGCAGACAAAAATCCTAAGAGGATTTTCCTGGGGCGCTGAGAGTTGGTGTATGCTGATTTGCCCCTAACTGATTATGACATGAAATGGCTGACGGGTAGCTTGGCAGTGCTGTGTTGACCTGCACAATCCCCTTCCTCTGCCTCCGAGGCACCAGAGGTCTGCACTCTCTGATCCCAATGGCTGAACATTAGGCAGTGCTGAGGCTCGCACAAACCCTTATGCACAGGCGGCTGTGCATTTTCTTTTTTTGGCCTATCTACTATCAGTCCTTAATGCAGCTTTCATTCCCTCGTGAAAGCCCAATGCTACGTGTTATTAAAAAGCACAGCAAAACAGTATCTAAGATCACAGATACGTGCTGTCTCCTTGTTAATGACATTTTGATTGTTTATGCAGAAGAGGGAAATGCCCTTTCATCTATCAGGGCAGGGCACGGCATCCTCCTATATATAAATTTAATTCTCCAAGTAAATTAGGATTGATCACTACAGCTCTAGGCCACAATCAGCATCCATGATCTAATCAGGGCTCGGCCCTAGACAGAAAAGGATACTTCCATAAATAAAAACCATATGAGAGCCAGCAAGTGCCTATAACACCGGGGGTAAATATGATTACCCTCTCCCTCTCCACAGGTGTGCTTTTAGCTTGCTACCCCACACACTGCCAGGCTGATAGAATACCACACCATGAGCATCCTCACCGTTGTTTTTCTGCACTCAGGGTTTTACATCATACTTGCATCAGCGGATGTGAGCGCCACATGCTAGAGTCACTGCTAAGCAGGCAGTGCCCATGGAAGCCTGGCTGAGGTGATCCCAGTGAGACAGAATCTGTCAGAAGCGCCTTGCCCGGCGACACCCTGGGTAATAAATTACCCAGAATGAACACGTCATCCTGCGCTCCACACAGCAGCCACACTCCACTCATGCCATGCTGCTTAATGGATCTATTAACAAAATGGATAAAGGGGTACACTGCTTTCAGAGTTAAAATTCTTGTTTGGGAAATGCTAACAACATAGGCTGGGGAATAAAAATGTGCTTTTCATTTTGACATTAAGCTATTGCAAAAATTCTAAAATGTGATCTAGGTTTTCATGCATGACTCTTACATCCCTGTATATTCCTGTTTTTTTTAATGTAAGGACAGTTTGATTTATGGGGGATCTGTGTCCACTGGCTTAACTGTTCTTAACATGCCACCCATATCGGAGCACTTATGATATCCTGCACTACAGACAGAAAATCTACGCAAACAGGGAGCATTATAAAAAGAGAGCACCTTCAGAAGCCTCCCGCTGTGTTCCCTGTGTCACCTGTTTGGGAAGTCCTCTAAGATGTGTCTCTGCGGCCATTAAAAGCATACTCTGCCGTTGATGTCTGTCACTGATAGCAGGGGATATTTAGTGGAGGATTCAAAATGCCAGTTGCAGAGCCTCTATCTACTTGGCATCTCTGGCACCCGACCAGCAGTGTGACGCGCTGACAGCATGGCACACAGCACCAGGCAATTTTTTGACCAGCGCTCACTCATCACAAAAGGTAAATAAAGATAAGAGAGAGGCTCACAGAGTCCCTCATTTCTTTTGGACATAGCTGACATGTTTCGACTGCGGCACAGGAGATAGACAGTGTTAAAATTAAAACTCGCCCTTCGTGAAGGAATGAATAAAAATAAAATAAAAGTCCATGGGATGTGTGACTAATACCATATCGGGTTAAATACAAATATTGTCTCATCGGCTTAGACTTGTACGGACGACGCAACAAACAATTCCCCGTGGTTTATCTCATGGACATTAGGATAGCAGTAGCATTTCTTCCTCCTAAGCTTCAACTGTCCTTTCTTCCACTTTTTGCATATTTTGCCTGCATCAAGAAAAAAAGACCTCTGGAGCCACAATGAAATTTTTATGAGTGAGAAAGCATGAAACCTGAAAAGCATAAAACTATGAAATTTGAATGATAAAACTGCACTGAAAAGTTGTGCATTATGTCAGAAGTAGATGCAATGGTTTAAAAAAAAAAGGAATTTATGACACTACTGCACGCACAGTGTGGAAGAGATCAATCATCAGTCAACCAAATGCTCACACATTCCTTGTGAATTCTTATACAATTGAAGAAATCTCTTTCCAAGCAGAAGAGACGCCATTAACGCAGAATGCCACAAAGGAGAACAACATCTTATTTACAGGAGGAATGCAGATACATGAAACTGATGTCTGGTCCTTTATTTATGGCCACTTGATCAATATCATCATCGTCTGTGAACTTTGTAGCTCACATAGACTCTTTTTTTTCAAGGTACATGACATTAAACGACTTTTTTCTAACAGTGAAACAGAGATACACTTTTCATAAATCATCTTTCAAAAAACAATTCCACACACGCTGAAAAGTCACCATATTAGACCCCAATTAAGAGCTAATGCTCCCAATCGCATCGACATTATTAAAAGAATAAGCCGGATGGAAGCATTCCTGTGGGCATGTCTCTTAAAATGCTGCCAACCTCGGCCCAGCTTAAAGGGAGTCCAACCATTGCTGCCAGTCAGACCACATCTAATTTGTGAGTAAGTTAAGTGGCAATGAACTTCCATTAAAATTGACTTTTTTGAAAGTGTAATAACTACGAGGGTAATGCGACCATGGAGACCAATTCAGGATTTGAGTACCTAGAACACGAATGCTTTAAATTCATTTCAGAGTAGTGACCAACTTTGCCACGGTCCAGAGCTGTGTTTCAAATCAAAAGCACCCAGATGGATCCATTTCAAGCGGCATTCACAATTCTGACCGGTTTGACTCAATTCACCCGTCAAAGAATTGTAGAAAACAAAACAGGTCAGACTGGACAGTAGAGTTTAATCAGTGGGTAAATGATTAAAAAATGTTCAGAATTTCTAAGAGTTTATTCTGAAATAGTAAGAAAAATTATCAGTTTTGTCCAAACTTAAGCTCTTGTGATTCATTTAAGTCTCATCTTCAGTAAAAACAACTGTGATTTGAAAGCTAAATGTAAATGGAATATGGGGAATTACTTTTTTACATTTCTGAATATATTTTGATATATATTATGCATTATAACAGTGAGAAAAGGGTTTCCATTTAGTCTAAGCTTAATGTTATATGATCTTTTTAATTCGCATCCCCAGTAAAAATAGTTGTAATTAGAAAAAGCACATTTAATGGCATCTGGGGATTAAAAGAGATCATGTGCCCTTCGAAGAATGTAAATGTAATTAATTCTACATCAACCAATAATTCATTATTTACCAGCATTTTAAAGAACATAACTGTTCTCAGGAAACTTTGTCATAGCCGATCTTGGAAAACATAGCACACGTTTGCCTGAGGACCGCAGAAAGTGTGGAGCAGCAAGGTTCAAAAGAAGGAAGACCTTCTCAAGTGCACTCATTGTCTCCAGCTAAAGTGGGGTCAAGAAAGACCATGTTGAGTCATGAGCATGAAGTCTCACCAAAAAACAGCCACTCTAACCCTGCATACCATGCAGCATCTCCCCGGCACAAAGACCAGCTTTATCCCCCCGCACTTAAGGTGCTCTCTCCTGAAACCTCTTATGAGGTGGACCTGCTTAAAGTTTAATGGGAACGCTCATCCAGAGCAGAGGACCCGGTAAAGAAAACCTAAACTCCAACTATCGCTCCAGATCTGACACAGTGCGTTAGGGAGCATTCATTACAACGTGGGACGGAACGATCTGGAGGCAAAGGAAAAAGTGAATAAAAATACTGAACAAATAACACTTAATTGAGGTCAGTGTGATTGAGCGCTGCAAGGCTGGGATGGCTTTAGCATAGGTTCCAGATGGCAGGCTGTTATTTCACTGTGCCCTGCTAATACTGCAGGATTCGATGCTGGTAACCTGAGTGTCCCCTGGGCCCCCTGGCTCCTCCGCTGCACTGAAATCAGGGCCAAGCTCCCTCCACTGCTTCTCTGCAGGTTTACTCAACTTTAAAAGGGGGGTGTGTGTTTTGGGTAAAGTAGTGGAGGAGGGGTGTGTGTGTGTGTGTGTGTGTGTGTGTGTGTGTAGGTGGGGGTTGTGCACTAGTGCTGGAACAAAGCATGTTAACACCATCTCTGTGTTTAACAAGTTTGGAAACAAGCAGGGGTTTCCTTTAAATCCTCATTGGATGGCGTTTCACCACTCCCTGACAGCAGGAGAGAATCCCAGAGTTTACGCTGGTCTTTCTTCCCACTGCTGCCTGACGCAAAACTGAGTGAAAAAAAAAAACACTCTTTCTGTCATTTGAATGTCTGAGACACGCTACATGTCAATACTTCTCGTTGCCAGTTCCTCGGAAAATTATGAAGAAACACACAGATCGATGGTGATTCTTTGAAAATGTCTTTAAAGCCTTTCCATTCATGCGCTGTGTTTTCTGTGCTGTGTTAAGATAAAAGCACATCTGAGAGCCAAGGCCACTGCTGAGATTTCCAGCAACATTAGCTCTGGGTCTTGTCCAAGTATATGCTTGTTTTTTCTTCCACCTCTGGTATTTTCTTTAAAAATTAGCCAGCCGTTTGAATGTGATCCCAATTTACATGTAGAATGTAAACCTCAGGCCCTGCCTTCATATGAGAGCATGCAGACAGACTCCAGCTCCATGTGGTTCTAATTTGCAGAAATACAAAAAATAAAAAAGTAGATACAATAGATTATTTTATTACTTAGATTAAACAGCAGCTACGGCTGTAAGGACAGAAGAAGCAATGTGGCAAAACATTGTTAGATAAACTTACGTTGTACATGGATGCATTTTCTTTACAGCCATTTTCACACAACGCCAGTAGTTTAATGGTTATTGAATTTTTTTTGACTTGAGGTCCAAAACACTGTATAAAAACAGTATGAAATATAACAAAAAAAACATTGCCTGAGATCTGTGCATAATAGAGAACTATAAGGCAAATTAATGAGTCTCAATGTGGTTTTGGTACTGCGTGCAACGAAGTATAAGCTTTTCTAGATGGCAGTGACCACCACAACATGTCATTTTCCAATAGAAGAAAACCAAATGTATCAAGTTCAAGGATTTACTTTTGAGTCCAGTTAATTCCTGTTCTTTATTCAGCATGAAAAATCACAAGATGAACTCGGGCAAATCACTTAAACACAAAGGCTGCACCAGGGTTTGCGGATCAATAGATGCTTGAATGGAGCCGTATTTAAATACAGGACACAAACCAAACACACCACAACCAGAAAGACAGACACTTCCAGCAGCTTAGCATTGAGACATTATGTCTCAAATAAAGTGCGAAAGGCTGATTTCACTATGTTTTTTGGCCAAATGAATATCAATTATTAATGCTGCCTACACAACTGTAACTATACTATAAGTCTGTACTGTAAATCTTAACACATAACTATGCAGTATATAAAATATTCATATATCTTCTCTATGCTGTAGCTGCTTCTGTGTAAGAATCTTATTTCGCTTGAGGAAAATCTAAGTGTTCTTTATGAAGAATAATGTGTTGTACCCCACTGTGCACTTACACAACATGGACTAGATAGCAACAATACATGCATTTGGTTGTGGGTGTAAGGCACAATCCCACACATAGTTAGGCATAGAGTTCATAATTATCAGCACATATTTCAATGCTCAACATCTTCGACTTACAAAATATGTTGCTTCCTCTTTTCTGCCCTTAATATGAGCACTATTTAGAACCACAAACTGCTAAACCAGACTCAAGTGATCCACATTCCATTTACTGAGGCATTTCAAGGGCAGCGGTAGTAAAATAAAAGGCCAGTTCAATGTGTTTTTGGGAAGAGAACTATTCAAGCATGTTTGGAGCACTTAAGCTGGTTTACAGTGTAAAGTATTTTACCCTTATGAAATAGATGAAAAAGATTTATTTGATTTTGCAGGCAGGAGATTTGGATTTCTGCCTATTAAAGGTACTTTTTTATAAAAGCAGGAGCTCCTATGAGGATCACACCAGGTGTTGCTGACAGAAACAGGCTAGGTCACGATCTGAAACTTAACTTTATCCTCCTGGTATATAATTAATATCAGGTTAGCTGTCACCTGACTAGCTAAAAATAATGCATTTGTGGCTTAAATCTTCAAAATGATTCAGCTATTTAGACAACTATTAATATATGAATGAATTGGGATGAGAGCAACTCTGATATGTTATGCTTCAAACTGATGAGACTGATGAAAAAAGCCTGTTGTAGACAGTTTTTTTTGTTTTTTTTTCCAGCACAGCTTTGATACTCATTTTGTTCTACAGTCAGTTAATTTTTAAAAAAAATTAAAAAAAAAAAAACTTTCACAGGCATGCACTGTTTCCAACCCACAGAGCAAGATCAAGTCCTTGAACTGATGTTGACTAATAAAAATAAATCACTACAGGAGTTATGGGCTTGTCAGCTGATAACAATAAATAACACCTGCTATAGGTCAAGCTGCGTACTATAGAAGAGCAGTGATTTTCCTCCAACTCAGCACAAGAGCAGCCTTCTCAATCATGGTCTAAATCTCCTAAGCTCCTTTGATGTTTTTGCCTGTGTTCAACCACAGACAAAAACACTCAGGCACGTACCGAGCCGCACATACAGTCGCAAAAGGTGTTTGGCCCGGAATACTGAAGGCTCAGAGATACAGAAAATACAGGTAACTAATGGCTTTGAGTCACAGCAGCGCTACCACAGCCTGGACAGAACGCCCAGCCGAGGCTTTTCATACCTTCCCCTGCCTCTTTTTCATTCTCCACCTTTTATTATCGCATCATTCTGCAGCACAGTCTTCAGAATAGCATCTACTGAGCCTTGTGAACACAACACGCCTTTATGATAAACATGCATGTTTTAGCACCATCTGGTCTTTATTGTTTCTGGGAGTGTGTGCCATTTTAAGACTTCTGTAATTTACTGACCCTGGGTTATTTCAGTGGGGGAATGTGAACAATTAACAACTCAGCACCAACAATTAAAAAACTGATTTGCAGAGAAACGATACACTAAATTATAATACTGTATGCACACTGAGAATACTTATGTCTGCCACAACCAGGACTTAGCAGGAGATTAAAGTAAACCTGCTGTATGTGTAGACAACTAACACATCACTGCTTGACATGTATAAAAGCATAATATTTGACACCTGTTTTACATTTAAAGTGAAAAACTTACTGACAGGTGAAGAAATAGGGTTAGAATATTTCATTAAATGTGTATAATGTCAAGTTACAGTTATGCTATTTTGATAGTACATCACTATTAATTACCATCACTAGCCTCGTTATAACTGGAGAGCACTTATTTGTGAGAAAGCAAATTTTCCGTGGTAGTGGCTGGTCTGTGCACAATGACTACACACTTCCCTGCTTGCTCATATTGCTGTACAATCGAAGCCGAGCAAAAATAAGAAAGAGGAAACTTCAAAGGAGGAATGCAAAATCCCCCCTGCTTTAAGATGAGCCCAAAAAGCACGAAAGCATTTCCACCAAGTTGTCATTTTACACAACACTGCATTGAACAAAGAGAAGCCGAGCAATAGAGACACAAGGCAGCGTGTGGGTGGAACAGTGGGCAAGAAGAAGAGACAGAAATGTGCCAGAGCTCTTTTACTCCTGATTAAAACTGTTCTTTTTCACCACGCACTCAGAAACTAAGGGGACAAAATTGTGGAAACTGTTTGCTTGCTTTCCTAACCCTTTAAGGTGATCCTGAACAAGCAGACATTCCACATGAGCCACACAGACTCCTGGCTTTATGTCTGCATCTTCTACCTGCAATGTGACATTTTGACAATGTAGTTCTAAAATCAGCTTCCATTGGACATGCTTTGGGAGCAGACAGCTTCTGAAGCATGTTGTTCTCCTGGAAAAAAAAACAACCTGCAACCAGATGAATGTGGAGTGACTTTAACAATAGATTCTACATAAAAATTGACTCCCGTATGTCCATGGGAGTCAACGGACATACGGGATCCACCATGTTACAGCAGAGCACATGCATGACTGCGGCATTACCTGTGAAGCACATATGAAGACAGGAAGATCACCAGAACTAACACGGATTCAAGCTGCACTAACGGATTTTGTGGGTTGGTAGAGATAAAAGGCTGATGTAAAAAAAGAAAAATGTTACATAAACATTCATGAAGTTACATCAATAAACTGCATGCAGCTCACTCATTTTTTACTCTCTCACAGTCTCCTGGTCTGCTATCTCTTTTTACCAGAGTAAGAGGGGGTCTGGGGCTTCTTCTATTTCGCACTGCCACTTTATGATTTAGGCTGATAGGTTGCATGTATTTTTACACAAAAATACTTTCTGCAGCTTTAAAGCAGATGCTTCGAACTGGAAAAGGCTGTAAGGGCACTTGGGAGAGTCAGTGGGTTTGAAGTGCATTGAGCAACTCTGTTGATCTACACTGTTAATGCATGTGTGCTGTGGCAACCCCATTACTTATTCAACAGTGCACATGTACTACATATCAAAACGACAGCAAAATACTCCAGCCTGCACGTAGGATATCTGAAAATGCAAGCTTGCTGTGAAATTAAGAATATGTTCTCTGATCCAAGAATAGATTGCAATATTGTGTGAAAGGTCATGCCGATGCACAGGACCATCTATGCTCAGTAACAATGCTGAACTTATTGTTTCTTCCTAAAGGCTGTTCAATTAATTAAACCATTCAAATGATTTGAACAGTTTTAAACATCACTTATCCAACCATAAATGACACTAAATTAGATGTAAAATATTCAAAACTGTTAAACATTCAGAAGAATAAAGAAATATTAAAGGCAAAACTGGCATTTTTTTTTTCATCTTAAAAGGCACAGTGTGTAATTTCTGCCACCAGAGATCTCTCAATCAAAATGATAAGAAAAGAAGCACATTCAAGATGTTGCATAGTAGCTTGGGATTGTGGGAATTGTTGTCACCACTGCTACTACAGATTAAAATCTACCCGGCATGACTGAGACAGATATCATGCTCACATGAGATAATGCATTAAAGTTTGATTCACATTACATGTAGTCACCTAAATTTGCATTATGTAATTTCATTCTAATGAAATAGTAACATTATCTAATGTAATGATGATTGCTAAATTACCCATACAGCTACTGTAAATAAGATAATGTAACGAATCATGGGGCAGCCCGGTGCTGTTATCTGAGGTCAAAATAATCACACTAAAATAGCCATGATACAACACAACTACACAACACAAACAACTAAATCAAGAAAAGAAACACATTATAGCAGCTAACTAGCCAGTTCATCGACTTCTTCATCTGCGTTCTGCTTGCTGATACATCATCAATTGTTTCATTACATTGAATAAAACTATGTTTTCCTCAAATGCTTATTGTTGCAAACACTTAAGATATTGCAGGTATCCCGATCAACAAAATACATAATATTGGTCAAGTCATTTTTAGACATTTTACTCCAGAAATGTCAACTATTAGAGCTGTTAAACAAGACTTAGTGCTCACCATACTAACGCTGGTTCAATAATGTTGCACTGCACTATTACGCAATCAGATATAAGTATATATATTACAAACAGGAGATGCAGCAAATGCTGGGCGGCAGTGAAAGGATTACTTAGATTATCAGCCAAAGTGTAGGTACTCTTTACCCCTTTGCAGCCCAAACAAATTCTTCATTTTTATCCTCGTTTTTTGGATTCTTTGAGTAAATATCACAGTTTTAGAAGTGAACATCACACATGACATGATGGAGTCAAAGTCTATTGACAGATGTTCCATTTTTTGGTAATTTTATAAAAAAGAAAACATACCTGTCAAACTCACTGGCAGATTGTGGTCTTCAGACGGTTAAATTACCCATTGAGAAATATTTGTCATTGGAATTCAACTAACTGCAACTGCTGTGATCCACAAAGAAGTAAATTGCAGCATTTTTACAGTTACCGTTCAAGCCTGGATTGATGTTTGACACTCAAAGAATTTCAGGGAATCATTTGAACTGGATCTTAAGCAATGATTTTGCACTGAAAAGACACTTCCTTAAACTTCTTTTAAATTATTTAAATGTCATTGAACACTCTGATCTCCTACATAACAGGATAATATTGTCTCATAATCAAAGAATACTGTTTCAATATTTGTTGCTAAAGCACAATTTCTAAATTTAAATTCACATGCAAAGCTTTTAAGTCAATCAGCTTTCATGTAATAACCCTGAATACAATCAGAAATAAAATAGTATAGAAGCAGTTGGTCCAAACTGATAGAACAATCCATCACCTCCGGCATTTCATGCATTCTAACACCTGGGTATTCTGTGAAAAATAGCACATTATAAAATAATACCATCGATGACAACAGAGGGAAATGTTTGCACATCTGGCAAAATCCTGTCATGTCAAATTTATTTCCTCTGCACATATTCTACATCACTACACTTTAACCATGTTTTTTCATTAGACACATTTTTGCACGGTATTTTCCACTAACACATATATTAAAGCTGTTGACAAGAAAGTACTGAAGTCCCGAAGAAATCGTCTGTCCTCTGAGCTTTCTCAAACTCCATTTAGATGTATTCACAGGAGCAGGTAGAGGGACAAAATATTGATTGCCAGTTACTGCAGTTTTATTCAATTTCACCAAAAAAAATACTGACTAAAACCCTCAGGCCTGTTTGAATTGCCTCCTGCTCAAGCTCTGTCATGTCTTAGTCAAGATGCCGAGGTACAAATTAGACACAAACAGTTTATAAGCTGCCCTTTCTCAGTTTCCCTTCGTCGCTTATTTTTACTCGTTCGCACAAAGACACAGATCCGAACCAACACACATACCAAAGCGCTGAGATGTGCCAACACTGCACCAAAACTGTTGTTGTGAACAGCTGGTTGTTTTCCCAAAATATTCATCTCTGCTTTTCCAACACAACTAATCCTTTGACTGGTATACAGGACATGAAATTGATTTTGCTTTTAGATAACCAACAAACAAAACTGTATTTGAGTAACTTCACGTGTTTGTAGTTAAACATCTAAAAACTAACATTAAAAAAAAGCAAAAATTCATGACAAAGTCTGATATTCTTTTATTGCTTTTCTTAATTACGCAGAGAAAAATGTCACGTTGCACTCAAATCTTTTTCAAGTTGGCTGCAATATAAAATAGAATGGCATAAAAAAAATCTCATGAGCAATGGTTAAATGGAGGTTTTCAACAGAAAAGAATGCAGAAAAGCACAATGAATCCAGTGCAGTCTGATGACACTTTGGTCGAGCTTGAAAAGTTGCTTTTGAAATGCAACTGTCATAGCCTAGTCGTGCTAGACAACCTACAGCAACGAATTTAATTCTCTGCCAGGGTGGGTCTAGTTACCCTCCATAAGGCTCGAGGTTGGATGCTCCTAAAACTGGCCGGACCAATCACCATGAAGTGTAGAGTCAGAAGGCGGGCGTAACGAAGTGACGACAGAGGCGCGACGATTCTGACAGAAACAACCGGCGCACAATAAACAGTTATCTTTCGACTCGGCTTTGGCCATAGCCCTTAAAGATTTGAAGCTAAAATTCAACTTGAAAGATAAACAAAGGACGGCACTGAAGTGTTTCATTGAGAAGAAAGACGTATTTGGACTTATGCCGATGGGATATGGCAAATCCTTAATATATCAGTTGGCTCCACTGGTTGGGAAGCTAATGGGACTTAGCCACAATCCGGCGCTCTAGGAACTACGTCAGCCTATTCGTTGCGCTGATTGGTTGTATACCTACCCAATTGCTGCAGAGTGATTTGAAAGACAACCTTTTAGCCCGCCTCCCTCCCTGTCGAACGTTCCTAGACCCTCGTGTCTTAAGAGCTGGGTCTAGCGTGGCTAGGCTACTACTGTCATGCTGTTTTGGCACAACATTGCTTCAGTGCTGCACTAACTTCTATTTGCGCTGCATCCTCACAGTAGGGGACGGCCACTCTGATGTGCCACATAATGGCCCTGGCTTGGGAAAAGTGCCAAACCATGATGGGCAACCAGACGTCATGGGGACCGGACTGGCAACACGCTTAGACACGACATATGTGGTCAAATCTCAGTATATTCAGAATTCAGCACTTGGTTTGTTTCTAGAGAAATGGTTGCTATTCTTTGGAATTTGCTTTATTCCTTTATTTTCAAATAAACAGGTAACAGCCCACTATTATTACCCTGCTGTTTGAGCTTCCATGAAGTGTTCTGTAAGAGCAAAGGCTTCAAAATAAAAGCCCTCCACTGGAGAACCACTACAAAGCTTTTATTGTGAAGCTTTTGGATTTTTTTTAAAAGTACATCTGGAGTTAAACACTAACCGCTAACTGATTGTTTGTCACAAGCATCTACAACTGGATATTTTAGCATAGTGTAATTGGTAAAACAATACATACAGCAAGAAACGAACGAAATAAATATAGCAACTACGACTGTAGCGGCTACAAGAAGAAACACTGAGATTTAGGGTGGTTTGGACAAATCTAATCTCCACGATACAGCCAAAGTAAGCAGTCTCCTGCCGGTTTTGTGGAAACAATGGCAGTGCTGTGTCTGCACCGTCATCATGGTCGCTCTGTGCCTGACACAGCCTGATGAAAATCTGCCATTAGAGGATCCACAAGAATTTTGAGCAGGGAGAGAGGGTGCATTAGTGCTCTGTATTCAGTGTGACCATATTTTGTCTTGTTAGCTGCTTGGTTTCACAAATTTACTGTAAATAGAGTTTGCATACCCTGCATGCAGGCTGTGTTTTTTCAAAAGCATTCCCTGTAAATGCCAGGAAATAAAACATCTTCATCTTGACTCGGTAAAAAGAGGATGTGTGATAATGGAATACTAAGTTAAAACACATGTCACTTTAATTGATGTATGGGCCTTTCTTTTCAGTATGAATGAAAGTATGGCGTACTTAGATGAAGCATTAGGAATTATATATGCTGTGTACTGTATGTACTCCTGTACAGCACATTTGGAATTGCTTGCCTAGACAACTTGTCAAGGTAAATATTCCCTGAGCTCTTAAATATCACAGCTCAACTTGCTGTGCATTTAGCTGTCGTGATGCACTCGGGTTTTTTTTTTTTTTATTTACAATTCCCAAGAGGACTAGAAAAAGCTGTTCTAGTTGAATTTCACCATTTATTGGAGTATCTTGATGATTGCTTATATAAATTGTAGAAGACTATTTCAGCATGTTACATTTTGGACAATGAATTCCTTCCTGAAAAGTACTTTTTCTATGACATCCAGACGACATTAACGACTCAATTTCTGGAGTGAATAAGTAAAGCCTGAACTGATTTTAATTAAAGCATTTACAGGTAAACTGTCTTACATGTGTTGCATGTTATCTTTCTTATCCGTTTTCTTTGAACTGAAAAATGTAGCAACCCGATCTCAGGCCAGAGGGATTAAGAAGGAAGAAAAAAAGCTCCAAGAACCAAAAAGATTTTTGTCAACTAATTAACACCCTCATCTTGAATCTTAAATAAACTGCTTAACATCAAAGCTGCTCAATTTTACACCTTACCACACAGGAATTATCTCCTCAGTGGTGTGAAATGCCATTAATACGAATGCTTTGGATACCATAAGCTGAGGGAACGAGGCTTTTGCATAATGGTTGCCATACTGAAGTCATGTCAGTGAATGCAACTGTTTAATCTTTGGATAAGGACGACTAAATCATGTCTCCATGCAATTCATAACGGTAACGGGTGGGGGGATAACTAACCAGATCTTTACACACCATTAATGACAATTTCGTTTGATTCAGTAGTATTAATGTGGCATGCAAGGAAATGGAAGAAGAATATAGGAATGATTATACAGATAAATTATATTACAATATCTTGCAGGTCAGGTTAGCTATGTTAACATACTTCGTTGTTTGGTGTTAAATGGACATATCAGGGCTGAGAAACTAACTGCTTTTGTTGATGGAGACTGGGTCTGTCTGAAAGCATTCTCCTGCATAACCTTGAGGCATTCTGTACTGTGAGTTAGAGGACAAATGCTCGGAATATATGCTCGAGCCAAATGAACTAACCTAATGATCCACTTGAAATCTGTTCAGGAATAGCTCGTGATGATAACTAGGGGTGTAATGGTACATGCATTCCTCTCAAAGCAGTCAGTAAACGACATTCGGTTCGCCATGAAATTTGCTCAGTTTGCAACCTCCTGTGAGTCAAATAATTACCATAAGAAGTCTATTTAACTGACATATTTCTGCAGCTGGAAAATCCTACAGAACGAGCTCCACCTGTGACGTTTAGGCAGCACACCAGTTGTTGATCACTGGCTATAAAATGTTAGTAGGGCTAGCCTTGGCAGCTAGACAGACCCTGCGCTGATTTTAGTAAATATGTACATTATTTTATCTGACAGCACATTTTGAGTTTTAATCAGCTCTTCTGCGACATCTCCACTCACACCGTTCATCACTTTAGTCCAGTGACGAATCTACGAAAGGTGTTTCAAGATTGGTGTGCCCTCAAGGAAGACAAAAAGAGAGAAAGGCAGCATGATTTTGTGCAACTTTTAAATCTGAAATTGCACTGCTGAATGTAGCAGTTAATTTAACTTAATTATGAATATGTTGCACTTCTCTTAATGGACTTTGTCTTTTCTTTTTTTTTGCGATTTTACTTATTCAGTTCTTGAGAGTAAACAGCTAAGAGTCTTTTTCAACTGACAATATAAAACATTTGAGTGCTTTAACAGTCACTGCGAAATTATGGATGAAATTATGGATAATTAGGTGCTTGAATATCCACTTTTTGTTGTGATTTTCTGTTTTCTCTGCTGTACTGAAAATAGGCCAAGCCATGATTCAGAAAATGAGGTTGATAGGTACGTGAAGTTTTATGTATATATATATATATATATATATATATATATATATATATATATAATGCGGCATATTGTCATTAAAACATTTCCATCAGTAGTATATTAAAGAGGCCAAAGTAGTTTTTTGTTACAGCAAAATCTGGTACCAGTGCATCCATACAGGTGATGTCTGCACATCTAAGAACAAAGCTAATACCAGTGTTACTGTTGACCTACTACACAGAAGGAACAAAAAATAATACACCGACATAACAAATCCATCTTTCTGTGTCGAGCACAAGCCCACAGAATTCTACCTACCTTGAACCAACAAATATTGAGGGTTTTTTTTGTATTTGTCACACTGTATATTCATTCAATAAATGAACACACTAAAAATGCACAGCCACCATATGCTACATAACGCACTGCTGGGAGAAAATAGCCCTCTACTACTCTAACATATAGCAAACTTTGACACATTTTGCACTGAACAACAACGTGGGTCGGTTTGCACCAGAAATATACTGTCTTTAATACCCCCATTTTCAACAGTCAAAAAAAAAAAAACTGACAGGATATATTATATGCTAAGTAGTTTTCATGCATCTGTGACTTTCTGCTCCCATGATAGGTTTAAATTGGCTCTCTGATGAGGACTGAAACTTTTTAGAGTAAACCTACAGCTGCTGATATCAGGACAGGGATAGCATGCACAGTAGAGGGGATTCTGGAGCAACAAAGATATCCAAAATCAGACCAATATGTGACGTAAGCTGGGGTGGAAAACATGGAACAACCCAAGAACTTTAGGGTTGAAAAATGACATTTAGTAAACAGTGGCAAAGTGCAATGTTGTTGTACATTCTGATTGTGGCACCAATCAATGCTCACTGACACTTCGAGAAACTGATTGAAATACCAGCATCGTGAAATCTTCCGCACACTTGTAGCAGTTTTAACACCGTGTTTCTATGCATAATTGTAATTTGCATTTTCCTGACGATCAATGCAACATCCATGGACGCTTGTGAATCAGTCGTTCTCGGCTCTCAAGGAAACAATATCTGCATGTACTGTAGATCTTGAAAGAAACACAAACAAAGCAAATGCTCTGCATCTAGGAGCATGCCAAAGCGCTGTGTTGCTGCTTAGTCTTTGTTGCATACAACAAGTGCATCTTGGCAGAGCGATGTCAGCAGCAGCCAAAACCTTCTATTCTCGTCTACGTTTTTGGTTCCATTAGTTTTCCAGTTAAGCAGTGAGACTCAAGTGCTCTAATAGCAACAAGAAGCAATCCATTTTGAAGACATTTTAGTAAAAATAGGTCATACACAAAGTTACATGTAAGATTATTAAAGCATGTGTTTGAAACAAAAAAGGCAATTACAGCATGAAATTATGTTCACTATCAGGGTTTTCACACAGAACGGCTCATGCAGGTTGTAAGTGATTGTGTAAACACCGTTCTGTTAATTATCTAAATGCCCACAAGACAATCTCAGAGTAATCAGATTATGTCAAATACTTGTTATTTGCAACAAATTAAATTTAGACAAAGACTCCCACTCTTCTACCAACACGACATAGACACCAAGTTGCTCAAAACATGAACTTAGCCGGAACAACTACCTTGCATGTGTATAAGGGGCTGAAAAATATGTCTTTTTAACGTGCTGATATTGATTAATAGTAGTCAAGGATCCCAAGAAGGAACATACATTTAAAGTAAATGCCAACATTTTGAATAACAGAAATTCCTGGAAAGAATCATTAGATTTTTTTTAACTTCTAAACAGTCCTTGAAGGTCTTATCCATGATGTTCTATTCGATTGAAAACATGTTTAATTTAAAAATTTGCAAAAAAAATTACCAGGTTGCATTAAACAGATTTAGTAAAAAAATAAATAAATAAAATACTGCACTCTTGCAGAACCGAAAAAAAATTAGTGACTCAGTTGCAATCTACAGCCATGCGACAAAAATTGGAGGAATTTTCAGCTTAACTGGGTTGACCTGCAGTCAGTGTTTACATATAGCAGATAGGAGAACACACTGGGATGAGAAGCAACAAATTATCTATGGTTTGGAGTCACATGCTTTTTCTCCTGTATTGGTAACACTTGATTGTAAAAAATACTGTACATGTTGATTCCAAGTCTTTTTCAAATTTTTGTCAAAAAAAACTGAGAAATTCTGCTTTCACTTTTTCTTTCTGAAGATTTCAGAAATGTTCAAGTTCTCCCTACTTCTAGCACTGGTTATACAGCATCTACTGAGGTTCAGGACTGCTTGAGGTTTAAGAGGTTATTCAAAAGAGAACTTTACATCACTCATCCTTCAGTATTGATTGGCTATTATTCGTGACGTGAAACCGAGCAGATGGTGCTGTGGGAGGCAGAGATAAAGAGTGAGGCCAGTGCATTCTCTAAATGAACCTATTTTATCGGGAATCGGTGGCAAAACTTAAAAAAAATAATAATCGGACAAATGCTGAACACTGGATCCGATAATCAGGCAGGCCAGTAATGGGTCGGCCCCTGGGGTGAAAAATTTCATTTCTATAGAACCGTTTTCAAATGCATCCGAAACTGAACAATCAATGTTTCAGCCGCGTCTTCCAATAATCTATGTAAATATATTTTGTTACGGCGGATGCTGAAAATTGCATCCCACATTTAAGCACGACACAGGTATTGCTTGTGGCGTCACTATTTTTTTTAACTTTGGGGTCAGCAGACTGAGCTTCTGTTCTAAGTGATGGCATTTCATATTTGAAAAATGAGACCTGTCATTAAATGTCATCTTACCGCTTCTTTGTCATCTCATCACTCTTTTCACAACTTGTCACACTGAAGCCCTGTCTGTGACATGAGCAAACTGTTACCTTCCTTCCAGGCAGGCCAGTGGGCTTTATTAATATTTATAGAATAACAGCTTAAGGCCATCCCCCTTGAGAGCTACCACTCCGCTTTGCTGCCTAACACTTGCAAAATATATTGACAACTCCTTTTCAGCACTTTCCTGTCCCTGAAAAACCTCCCTGTGCAGGTGTAAAGCAGGTTTTCAAAATATGCCAGTTTTCTGAGACTTTCGGTCCCATTCGGTTTAATCACTCGCACAACTGGGCAGGCCAAATTCAAATCTTAAGGCATTTGAAAGTGAAATTTAAAAAGAGTTGGGACTAGTCAATTAAAGAAAAAAATGGGGGGAAAAAACCACAATCTTAATGTTACGTCATGCATGTCATCCTGGTGTCTGGTTAAAAAAAAACAGGCCCAGATGACAGCACCATGATGACTCAGCCAGCCAGCTTGAACCAGTTTTCAGACAAAACTTTGGCCCAGGACCTGGGTACAGAGCGGCACAGAAAGAAGTTTCTGATGTCACTGATTCCTTATAGACCTCATTAGTTGCAAAAAACTGACCCTTGACGTGAAGTGACATGCACATGGAGATAATCAAAGAGGATAGTTTCCTTCCGGAGACACTATCTGATTGTTTGGATCAGTAAGAGCCAAAGAAAACAGACTGCGAGATAATTTCATCACTCTTTTACCCATATAAGCATTTCCAGAGCCATCCTGAGGGCTGCAGGCAGACCAAACTGTCCCATGATGTTCTGATTACTGCAGCAGGATCACCAAGCGTACCTCGGTAAAAAGAATCACTTGTCTCGTCGGGTTTTAAAGCATCCATGTACATGTTGGTAAGATTTTGCCGCTTTTCCTTCAAACAGCGCCTTCTAATCTCTAAGACTCCCCAACGCCAATTCCCTAAATATCTTTGGGTTCAGGTAACCTGCAGTAATCCTCCAGTGTCTTTCTCATCCATGAGCTGAATTAACGTACTTTCAAGCTCAGATCCAGATGACATTTAAAAAATAAAAGAATATACGTGATCCTCCAGGCAAAAGGGAAAAGAGAGACCCCTCCAAAAACTACTCCTTTAATCATAGCTAAATACATACAGTATAACAACTGAAACAGTTCTATTACTTATTAACTTTCCCTGCATTTAGAAGCATATAAAATTACTTGTGTGTAATTTGGAAGACATATGCTGACAGAAAGCTGGTGCCACCCTTATAAAAAAAAAATAGATCTGAACATATTTTAATTTGTTAAAAGGAGGCTTAATCAGTGAGGAGTACGATAAGCTGCTAAATGTCCTGCACCTTCCCTTTCATGTCGGCCTAATTCACATCCTCTAAAAATGCCTCTGTCAAAGCAATCATAGCTCAAACTCAAAGTAACAAATTAGCATGCAATCGGAGAGGAATTTGGCACAGAAGTCAAGCACTGTGAAGCTAAATCTTACAAATGGTCTGTAATGCCACGGAGGAGCAAAAATTGTAGTAGGCCTCCCCCAGTCGTACCTGAAATAAACATCAGAGGAGCATTTTCATGATGCCTACTCTGACCTTCTGAAATCATCATTCTCTAAAAGCAAACTAGTGAACAGCACTTCACACGCATCTCCAGAACAAAAAAAATGATTTTACACAGTATATGAGTACTCCAAATGTATTAAAAACTGCATGCTGTTTATCCACCTACCTACTAACCACTGTCACAATCAATACATTGTGTTAAATTAAATCTGGGCAGTTAAATAATGTATATTGAAAAGCTTTAAACAACATTAACTTTCCAAACATGAAAGAGATCTTTCTGTTAGTGTTCTTTTAAATCTGAAAAACTCCTCTGTTTGTAGCAAAGTTATATATTTATCAGCTTTTTTTCCAGGAATCTAATCCCCTTTACGCCTAAAAATGGCTTACATGTGATTCTGCACGGTTGTTTCTTCTAAAATATGCAAATCTATGTAGTTCTTGCCTCTATTTCCACCAAGTCACTGCAGCTCCAGCACACCAGCTCAACATATCAGTTCAGACACTATAAAACCCGTCCACACTAGCATATTTGACTCCATTCTGCAGACCAGTAAACGCACTGAAAACTTGTTTTTGAAACTATACTGACAGTCAATAGAAACTTTGAGGTAGAAATGTACGCAGAATTCTACTTGTAGGGGGGTTGTAATTATTCATTGTGGATTTACTGATGATCTAGTGCCCTGGTAGTTGAGATAATGATGAGTTGTCATTTTGTCATGATTCATTGCACATGGGCTGGTCACTTTGCAAAAGTGAACCAAACACACACCAAGCAATACTCAGTGAGTATCTGCACAATTTGAGAATGGGTTTTGAAGGCCTATATAAAGGCCCAAAAAAGGCCACCATTGTTAGTCCAGTGAACAGCATCATGCCGCGTCTATCACATGAACGTCTCCGGGCACTGGGTATGGTGGAGGCCGGTTTGAGCTACAGTGATGTAGCCAGGCGTATGGCCTGTTCCCAACCCACAATCACAAGCCTGGTCCAAAGCATGCGCCGACGGATTGCTGCCTGCATCGAAACAAATGGAGGCCATACTCGGTATTGACTGTTGTGACTTTGTGTTTGGCAGGTGCCGTTTTCTTTTGTGAAATTCTTTATTTTGAAATCATTCTTGAAACTTCAGATTTTTGTTTCTGTATGCCAATATGCTAAACAAATGATTGATATGAAGAAAATCCAGTTTCGGGCTTCAAAATAAAAATTATGTTGAAAAATATGATCTCAAAGTTTTTAATGACTGTCAGTGTATAATCAGTACACTGCAGGTTGAGGGTGAAAATTCTCGTGACATGTCCTCTAGCATGTGAAAAACATCACACTGACATGTTAACTAGGTAAAAAAAACTTTCACTAGAGCGGATCTTTAATCTGACACAGTTGAGCCGTTGGCAAAACAAAAAGGTCAAACGATTTTACTTTATCTGAATTACTAACTCGATTCTAAAAAATGCGGGTCAGATTTCATGAACTGATGCAACTTGACCGTTTGACACTTGCCAATTATCAGACATGTTTCATCCAGATACAGTTATTCACTTGAACTTTTCACATCAGGGTAGCAGTAAGAGCTGCCAATATGTGCATTTTGAACACAAAACAAGAATACAGTGCCTCATTTTAAAATAAGTGCATGTCTTTACCATCCTAGTTAGATTTTGTTAGAACTCAAACCACCTTCTGTTTTTCCGATTATCCCGTTTATGTGGCGAGGTACTGATTTAGACTACTGCAAAAACAACAAAAAAATGACATGTCAGTTTATTAAACCTACCACTGAGACGGAGAAAATGCCACATTCAGAGTTTAGCATCGTCGTCAACACTCTCCTAAAAATCCTTATGCTGTAGATGTGAGGAATATTCTGCTAATGCCGCAGCTGTATTATCACACAATTCATTCCAGTATGCTGTCATATTGTCTGCTCACTGTATATGTTGCTTTTTCCAACTGTAAATCACAAGGGCTTAATTACCTGCAAATTAACTGCTGTTTCACTATCTTGCATAAGATTATCCTGGTCATGATGAAATGCCACTAGGGAGGCTGTTCTGATGGGAGGATTCCAAGATGCACAAAATACAAGATGCCACTTTGTTAGTCTGATAGCTGCAAGGAACGTGATGCCTGTCAGCTAAATCGCCCTCGTAATGTGACTTTCAAACACTGTAAGGACATCTTATTATTCCTAGCGCTTTTTTTCAAGTTCAACACGAGTTGAAGTTCCATCATCAAATTTCTGCCTTTATTTTTGTATCATCTGCAGTCCATAGCTGCAGCAGGCCACAGCATATACACACAACAATGTGAGTGGGGCAATTTGCTGCAGTGCATTTAACTCAAGTGGTGTAAAATACATTGACCCGACAGTTGGGCAGAGTCAGTCTGCGTGCAGTAGTTGGGAGCAGTTTGAAATGGTCAGCCTCAATTTCTCTCCATCAGTGTAGAGGTTTTCAGTGCATGATGGGCAATCAAACATAAAGGTTTGTAAGGCCAGCAATTCCAAATCGGCTCTATTAGAGCAAACCGTTTAACGATGCTTTCCTTGACATTTAATTTTTTTTAACAATTTTTAGGTTTCAGACCGTCTCGGTTTACATACAATGCGCTCCATTTCAGTTCTGCATTCTCCAGGCATTTTACTCACAGCTCTGAGCAAAACCTACAAAACGGCAAAGATGTTTTCAGTGGTCGAAATAGTGTGATTTTGATCTAGCTGTTGCATTTAAACTGCAAGTCAATCTGACACCTTTGCTGCATAGACAGTCATGCTTAGCAAGAAATTTAATATAGGTTAATAGGAATAGAGCACACATTTACAGTTACAAGTTAGCAATCCATACAGCAAAATAAAAACAGTTGCTGTAAATCTATTGACATTAAACTTATGACCTGTGTGTCACAATGTTTGACAGAACAGTGGGTTTGATTATTATGATGAATTAGAAACAAGTGAGAAAAATATTGTCATGGGAGAAACTCAGAAAAAAACTCAGAGAAGTAGTAATTGTAGAGATATAAACGTGCACACACACATCTCTACAGAAATACATATGGCCATATGGTTAACTGTGGATAATTATGTGACTGCATTATGAATAACTTCTAAATACACACATATATATAAATCTGGATATAGATGAATGAGGAAATTAACACAGATATATATGCATCTGGAAACACAAACACATGTAGATGACATTTTCCAACACAGTAGTTCTTGTCAGGATAAGCAATCATAGCCAACTTCAGCTAAAAACTTGCAACAGATACATGTTTATTGGACTGTTTTAACTCACATCATCCTGTATTGCAGCTAGTAACTGACAGACTTTGAAGGAACTACCACCTTTCTCTCACTGTCAAGTTTGACTTTCTTAAGTCAAGAAAATCGATGACTTCCATCATGGAAACTATACTTCCTGGAGTGCAGGAAGACCTCCTGAATGTGTTGGGAGCATCGTCGTCTGAGAATAAGATGATAAGCTGAGAGAACAGTGTTTGCACTAAGTACACCTGGTCCTCTGAAATGGCCTCACATTATTTGGCTGTTAACAACCATCCAAGGCAACCATCAGATCTAATGACCCTACTGAGATGGCTGTTCCTCCCATTTCCTTTCCAGAACCATATTTAAAAGTAGGAATGAGAGCCTGTCAGTCGAAGCCATCCTCGTGTTTGCTATGCATGCAAACCTCCTCTAATGTACAAGGGAGAACCAAAGATCAGACTTAACATGCTGCACACCGGGCGCTGCTCTGCGTGTTTAGATTTTTGCAGCCATGTCGAAAGTGCCAGCTTTCTGAAATTCAAAGATTGAGTTATTTTTTGAGGCTATACGCCCGTGATTGAATTTGATTTGATTTAATTTGGGGGGCAATTCTGAGGCTGGAGAGCAACTACCTAGTTAAGTGCATCTACAGCTTCTTTAAACACTGTTCAATTTTAATTTCCACAACTGCCTTCGCCCTCTCGCCACTCACATCAGAAAAAGCGGGTCCATGTGTTCCAACTAATTTAACATATTTGGAAGTCTAGTTACCTCGTGTTTGCCTATGAGAACTCACATGCTCACACATCTAATACAGCAATCTAAAAGGATATAAATCAAGGTTATTCAATTTCTTTTTGCCTTCATTTAATCAGGGGAAGTTTAACAGAGAGGTAACCTCTCTTTGAACCTCCCTTTGGTTGGTCCCCCATCAAACCCAGAAAGAAAGAAAAAAAGCTCAGTATTTGAGTTTGTCTCAGATTTCAGTATATTCCAGCTCTAATGGAAAGTCTTTAGCTATTATATTTAGATACCCTGCTGTTATAATCATGAGCATGCCAAGGGTATTTGCTGTACCCTGAACTGCTGGTCTTGATGTGTCATCTGTGGAAGCAGGAAACAGAGAGTAGCCAGTGGCAATAGAGCCAAAAAATATGTTTTCTTTAGCAAAAGAGGGCTTTTTTTTCCATCCTTCACAAAAGAAATCTAGTCTTTGGAGAATAAAACAACTGTATCACACTAAAACAAAACCAAATGGAGAAATTTAATGTCAAAAAAGCTTGAAAAATGTGTAGCATAGGCGTAGAATTATCCTACACAAAATGCAGGATTAAGGCATGAACACTTGCCACCACTATAGCTGTGCTCTTACTTCAACAGTCTCCCTGACTGTGAGGATGATGGTTCTACTTTACTATCTAAAATGATATCAAAGAGCGCAGGATATGGGAGGATAGCAGATATTAAGAAAAACTTGAACGCTCTGTTGTGGCACCGAGCAGACAAGAATATATCAAAGCACAGTTTGTAAGGATAAAGAGTACCACACCTGTGAATTGTCATTAGCTTCTGCAGCAATGAGAGTCATCGGAAAAATTACTACATGCATACTATGAAATGTCGGACACAAAGGAGAGTCTGTTGCTGGGCGCCCAGGAAGAGAAATACTAGCCTGTGTCTGGGGGCTCGAGTGCGTAATTTCAACCTCAATCTCACTCCTCAAATACTTTGAGTGATTCAGACTTTCAGAGGCACCAAACAGGTGTAAGATTCCCTCTTTTTTTTTACAAGAGGAAAAACTGAAAACTACAAGCCTCAAGGACAGCAGACATGTTCAAAAACATGAAATTTATCCACAGAAATGAAAATAGTGTTTCATGCTATTGCTAAGGTTGTTTATGCCTCACAAAATGCTGAAAAAATAAAGAATGATATAAAACCAAGTGCTAGCTTTAACTGGAGTTTAAGCAACCTGATGTGATGTTTTTCTGTTTCCTTTATATTTCTTAAGTAAAAATATAAGTGAATACTGTTAAATGAGACAAAACTGAGCATTTTCTCTTACCTGAGTATTTGAATTTCTCTTTGTTTACTCTGTGATATGGGTCCTAATGCAGTCATTACAGCATTATTAAAGCAAAGTTAAAGTCTGGAGTTATATGAGCATTTTGGAACCAACAACAACGAGCTGAAATCAGCTGGGGACCTTCTATATTGCAATTTTCAGCCTCTTTAGTTATTTCAAAAGTCTGAAGCTTTTTTGAATGTTTCTAGGCACTTGTCACATCAGATCTCTTTGATTGACCACCTCACAACAAACCTTGAAGCTTTCTAAAAGCACTAAAACACATTGGCTCAAAAAATAACAGGGGACATGCAAATTCTGTTTATAAATGCAGGTCAGGTTGACAATGGCCATAAAAATAACTTTTACTTCAGTGTTTTTGCTTGTCCGATTAGTTGAAATGGAGGGGGGAAAAAAGCACAAAACAAAGATTTGATATAATTTAGGATTTATAAAATTGAGGTTTCTGTGTATTTATATCCACAGACTAAAAGTGATTATTCACAAAAAAAAAAAAATTGCAGGCCACTTGGTAACAGCACATGCTTTTGATTTCTGCAGTGTCTTCAACTTGTCACACAAAGTCTGAAGCTGTCTTGTCAACATTAGTAAAAAAAAAAAAGAGTGTTTTTGTCTGTGTGTGAGTAAGAGAGAAAAAAGGGGAGAGAAAAAGATAGTGTGCGCACTGCCTAGCTTTCATGTCCAATAAAGTGCTGTAATCGTGACAGCTACCCATTAGTTCTATATGTGATAAATCACAAGATGACAGACTGCAGCTTCGACTAAACACAATGCTCCAGGCTAGAAAATGCACCTCTTCTTTTGTTGCATTCAGTGCTGCTAACTTGAAAAAGCAGGTACGCACAGATCACTGACTATACATAACCAGAAAAATCACAGATTTCACTTCACTGACATACAGATCAGTGCAATTTTCTGTTGTCAAAAGCAGGCAAACGCTGTCTCGCTGATTAGCCTTTATTTCAGTGGCATCATTTTTTCTCTCTTCCCACTGATCATGGGGAGAGCAGCTACTGCCTCCCTGAATGACCGTACGCTTTCTCACAACAATTATTAGTTGAAATACACAATATCCCCCGGAAAACTCCAGAGGGACGCAGGCATTTCATTGTTTCCTCTCTGTCATCCTTCTGCCCCCGTGCACTGCCAACATTAGTTCAAACACAACAATCATTTATGGAATATAACGAGGTCTAACTGCAACTTGCATGTCATCTCTCTTTCAGCGATCTGTCCTTTGGAGAATTAGCCGCGTTTTCAGTTCACAATGAGGCAACAACTAAGGTGAAAAGACAAGCAACAGATTTTTCATTTGTGGCCACAAAGGGAGGGCTGTTTCCCCTCTTATCATGCGGAGAACTAGTGCTGAGGCGGCTTCTCAGAGCTCATCAGCACGACAAAGACAACGGGGAGAATGCAGTCTTGTTCTACAAAGGTTAACCTCAACGGGACCTAACAACTTCAGACTTCTCATTTGATGCTTCCACCAAACACTTGCCATGGAGCACGGAGGGCCCCTGGATTCCCCTGGATTTAACCTCTAATATCTGAGGTCACGCATCCCGCCTGGCCAATGGTGGCACTTGTGAGTCCTCTTAATGGTCTGCATGTCTGCGGCATGGCCTGGGAAAAGTTGCAGACTCAGAAACACGGCAGCATTTTCCCTCGATTTACAATTCATTTTTAAAATACTCAGACAGCAGTTGTACATTTTAATGCCAAGTACTAATTATGAGAAAATGTGAGTTTTTAAATGATAGTTTAAAAACTCAACTGGATAATATTCACATTTTACACAACTATCTGCTACATTGTGGTTTATTATTAGAGATTTATTCCACTAAACACCAATAATAGTGACATGTAGCATGAATTCAAATCTATTAGAGCATGAGTAGAATCCTACCACTTATTAAAATGTATTCTTGCAAGACAAATAATCTAATGTAGTGATTTCGATAAACCTTTTAGATTGTTTAGCGTCATTTTGATGGACTGGGTTGACATGTTAATGTTGGTAATAGCATCAGCTTAATATTATGTGTGATTAGAACTCAAATTTCTGCGTTAGTTGACTTAAAACTAAATTTCAGCTGAGATAACGTCATTAAATTAGCTTGACAACTTCATTAATCTTCCCTTCTTTTCTATCTTAGCATGCCTGGACAATCTCAGATAGTTAAGACTGATAATTAAAAATACATTTGATTGTAGAGGAAAAGCTACGTCTGCTAACTGAATTGTGTGTTGGTTGAACATAATTTCATTAAAAGTTGCCCTAACTCAAAAAGACTAGCGCAAACTGTTGCATTAATTTGTTGAGTTTGTGTGTCTTGTAGTGTGTACTGCTGCATCATTTCTATCTACTGTGTGTGAGTGTGTGTGTGTGTGAGTCTTACAAGTTTCCCAATTGAAGTGCAAAGCTAATCTATGCCCCAACAATGACTCCCAGGGGTCCTCGTCATGCTTTTACTCTTCCAGTCTGTTTGTGAACTGCAGTACATTCAAACGAGCAGGTTTCTTCATTTATCCCTGCTAATTCCACTGCTCTGACAACGGCCCCCTGCACGTTAAGGCAGTTTTCAAGGCTTTCCCTTATAAATTTAACAGGACAACATGATAAGAAGCTAATCAAATTATGCCACATGTCTCACTGGATTTGATATGACTCGGTTGCACTGCGCTGCGCGTCTTGGGAGAAGATGTCTCTGTGTGATGTTTACTCATATTATTATTATTATTTATTATGCTGCAGCACAACTATCAGCTATGCAGTTTTCCCTAGGCCTTGCTGCATTTAGAAAGCAGCAGACACAATCCACCGGGCTTGCTTCTGCTGCCACTCTATGGTACAAAGCCTACTACAAAGTTGAATATGGACCCCAAACAAAATGCAAGGGGGCGGCTGGAGTGCAAATTCATGCCATTTCAAACCTGCACTGTATTCCTACTGCTGCACACACAAGCAGTAATGCAATGTAATGTCATGTCGCAGTCTACATGAGGTTAGTCTCCCAGTCACACATCAGGGCTGCTCTAATGTACCTAAATTCACAGAGCCCCGTCCTTGTCCGTCTTCACCCTTATTTATGAGCCTCAGGACGCGCAAGCAGCCATTCCTATTCATGAGGCAGCCAGCAAAGGCAACTGTGCACTTTTATGATCCCTCACAAGCCCTCAAAAATCCTCACGGCTGCGATGTTAAGGCGGACTGCAAACCCTCCCCTATCCAGGCGGCTGAAACGAACAGGAGGAGCAGGTAAAATTTAAAAAAAAAATACCCGAACGGAGCCGCTGCACCGCTTCTCCTCCACCGCCGATGTGTCCGAGGAATTTTAAAAAAAAAACGCGACGCAAAAAACACAACACAAGCCTCCGTCTGTAGTGAAACTGACCGCCGCTGCCTGCATTAGTTGTGCGTCTCTACTGCATGATGCTCTCTCTCTGCAACACCGCCACATGAAGGAATAAATCTCACTCAAAAATTGCGCTTACCATTCTGAAGACACATCCAATGGAGCAGGCCTGTCCCGTTGACAATTCACCCAATTTTTTTTAATTTTTTTTTTTGGTGCGGGATGCTCCCCACGAAATAGCCCCTTATGCTGCTACTTCTTCTTCTTCTTCTCCTTCCCTCCCTTTCGGTTTTGATAGTAACCGGAGCAGGCGAGTGTATTTCCACTGAGCACGACACGGTACGGCAGAAAAAAGAAATCCTCCTCCTCCTTCTGCTCTTCAAGGTGCTGCTTCTGCTGCTGCTGCTGCTTCCAGCGCGCTCGGAGACGCACACATGGATGAGGAAGACGGCCGTCCAAAGATGCCCATTAACATGCGCAGCCCCCCTTTTAATTGAACGGAGGAGGGGGGGGTAGAAAATATGTGAAATAGTTCCCCCCTCTTCTTCCTCGAACACACACGGTGAGGAGTGAGGAGATAAGGTGGTGCGATCGAGGGGAATGGAGAGCTGCGCGATCCCTCACGATTTACAATTACGAGTTTGGAGCGAAAGGATGAGTGTGCGACTGTGCGTGGTCGCCCCCTTCGGTGTAGGCTAGCCCTTCCAAATAACTGCCTTTTTCTCTCCCCCCCACACTGTCCTTTTATGTTTTTTTCTCTCGCTCTCTAGCTGTAAATATCGTCCTATAGGGGGATTTAAATGCCAAAACAATTATTTTATTTTCCCACCTGGGCAAATAAAATTGAAACACGGATGAAGGATAAAACATTTAAGGATATCATTATGACTAAGTAACTCTAAAGTGTGACTGGTGTCCTCCTATTAAGTCAAGGCTTAGAGTTAGATAATTATTATCAATTATGAAGGTCATAATCAATCAGAATTACAGTAAATATGCCCTACTATGAAGGGTGTTGTGTTTTTTTACAAGTATTACTAGTTTCTGGCAAGCTTAACTGCAGAAATTCCCCTAAGACGACAATAAACATTCACTGTTTTCTCTTTTAATGCTATTGAGTCAAAGACAAAGCAGAAATAAAGCCCAAATTTCAACCCTTTCCTCAATTTTTAAAGATATGCTTCTTCTACATCATTCTTAGAAGACTAAAAGTGGATTTTTTTCCTTCAGCAATCCTAAATGTTCCCCAGTTTATTTAGGATTTAAGTCATCTTTATTTAAAATAAGCTTTCTCTTCATCAATAATTAAATGTTAGGGGTAAACACATAATCAGCTGTAAGTGTTTGACTTGTTTGTGAGTTCTTAATAAATATTTAAGGAACGGCAACATGTGCTTTATGTTAACTGTCAGGATTACAGCTTTTAGGCAGTTAAAGTCAGGTTTTTAGTTAAACAATCGAAATGAAAAGACATTGTTTATAGCATGCGAGATAAAATGTTCCAGCGTGATCGTACAACTCAGTATTGCAGCGTTTCACAATGAGTTGCCCAAGTGTTGTCCTCCACCTCTGCTAAAATCCACTGACACCAGAGTTTGGTAGGTTAACGAGGAGGCCATCTGTCTCGTTCCATCTGACAAAACTTTTGTCTGGCCAGGTTCTGATCCTAAATCCACTGCCACAGACTTATCTCCAAATTCCGAGTTTCTCCTTCTTTTTGGGTTAAAAAGACTGGTCAAGAGTTCCTGGCCCTGGAAGTGTGTTTGGTCACCCAGAGAACAAGAGAGGGGCCATGTGTGGCCTTTAATTCACTGCATTGTCTGCCAAAAGCTAATCTTGGCCGGGCTCAGAGCCTTACTGCTCACGGGCGGTGAATGGATGAGTGAAAAGTTAAATATGCTTTCAAATGTAAAACTGAAGACCGGCCTGGTATTGTTGGGTTGTGTCATTGTGGGAATGTGAGTTTTGCCGTTGACCCAGGCAACAGCAGGAAAAGAGGCCAGTTTCTGTATTAGAAGCTGCATTTAAGCTCGTGTTTGCAGGTGGTCGGCTGTAATTCAATGGTTATTCACCAATTTTCATGCCGCCCCCATGTGTGAAAAATAAATTGCTGGCTCACAGTAATAGACTGTGCTCAGCCATCAAGCAGAATTGATGACTTACAGTGCATATTATACCAAATGCACATGATAAAGTTGAGCTAATGTGATCCTCATGATGTACAAATGTTGCTGTTTTTATCCCAACTTAAATGACATACTGCTGTCTGATAAAAATCTCCCATGTTTTTAAAGAACTCTTAATCAGAAATAATCTCAAAGCTATCCCTACTGTTATGAAAATCACTATAATCATTTTATAATAACATATCAACGACAGTATTTAAACTACGCCAGAGGAGCTGCTTGGTAGCGATGACCCTATAGAGGATTGTCATTGTTCAGCTGTTCCGCCTGCAGCTTTACTGTTTGGGTTCATTGTCACTGCTCTCATAGCAAAGTTCCAGCTACAGCAGGCAGCTGTTTCTTTGTTAAAAAAAATAAAATCCACTGTAGACTACCTGTCAGCACCAACAGGCAGACAGACACAGTAAGCTGGTGAACACAGTGGAGCGTTCAGTAGATAAAGAGGTAGCCATTTCCCTAAGGAGTTGGCAGAGACCAAAAGCAGAGCTTAGAGGGAAACTGTTTGCAAAACTGTTTAGTATTTTAACCTAAAAGGCGATTTATCAGGTGAAGCATTCAAAGTTCATTCCTGTTGCCCCCAAGTGGCCAAAAAATATAAATGTATCAGTGTTCCACGTAGTAAAATAAGTGATACTGGACCACAGCAGCAGCAAATAGTGAGGAAGTAGAAAATATATAGAAGAGACAGATCACACAAATGGATGCAATTAGGAATAAGATGAGTGAAATGTGCAATCACAAAATACCAAGACTGTGTCTATAAAAAGAAATAACCGCAACTCATTTACATTTTGCCACTGTCCTCTTCTGCCAATTTTGTGTCAAACAGACCAAACCTGGTGACTCGAGTTGGGTCTTCAAATACAGAATAAGGCATCAGGTCAGCAGCACAAACATAAGCTTGCTTGTCGTTTTTCAAGTTTCCAATTGAGAACGTTTGGTGCAAATGACACGAACTGTGTGAACAAGTTTTTTGGCCCCATCCACCCAGATTTGGCTGCCTGCACCTTCTTCCTCTTCCCCTAAATGAAATTCAAGTTGAAGGACCACCATTTTGGCACCGCAGAGGAGATCCAGCACACTTCACCGAATGGGCTTAACTGGCCTTACAAACCAGGACTTCCAGGGAGCATTTCAAACTTGGCAAGCACTAGGAGTGGTGTACTGCTGCACAAGAAGACCACTTAGAAGGGGAAATTTAAATTAGGTATACAGCTGCCATCTGAACTTTTTGATCCAATGATCTACAAGGAATATGAAGCTTACTTCTCAATGAAATATGCTTTAAAATTATAGAAAGACAGAGCATGGAAGTATACATTAATCTATATCACAAGTAGCAGCTTTTCCTTTATCAGAACTCCAGATGGAGATAAGAGTACCTGTTCAGAGAAGTGACAGTCATGTAATGTGAATGTGCATGGTTGTCTGCTCTCATAATGACGGTTATAATTAGAACATGCTGTACATATGGCCCGAGACAGAATGCACAGAAAAATCTTTAAAACGTGCTATTGAAAATCAATATCTCGTCTCTTTGTCATTAGATAGTGGACTTATCAAATGTCAGATCAATGGATGAAGTATGCAATCTGTGTGGACAATATAAATTCTAAATTATTTAAAGCGGCATAGCAATTGGCACTGCTGTTAATCAATTGCATATAGAAGATTTCGGTCTGCCTGTAAATCATTTACTCGGTTGCTGTGAACTTGTGAGATTTCAGTCTGCAGCAGCACGTTTTTGTAATATCCAGAGGAGAGAAAAAAAAGTGTTAGCTTTTGAATCAAGGCTCAGTGCTGTGACTCAAATTATATGCCCCATAAAACTCCTAATTAAGGAATGCTTGGCTATGCTGTACCGCCACTCCCTGTCTTCTTTTTCCTCTTGCTTTCCTATTTTATTTTTAATCAACAAAGAAATAATCAGACAACAGAACCATGCTGCATGTGAGATTCTCTATTCTTGGTGTTTCTAATGCTATTAAACACAGGTGAACACACAACAGTATATACATAATTACACACACACATATATATATATATATATATATATATATGTGTGTGTGTGTGTTCTACAGGGAAATCTTAGGTCCTGGCATTTATATGGACATTGCTCCAGTCCAAGCACAGCTCTTCGTTGCATTAACACTCCCTAAAGCCAGTGGCCTAACCCACCAGGACACACTGCATAACAAGAAACAGCTCGAGGAACATGACAAAAAGCCCGAGGCATTGACTGGGCCTCCAAAATCCCCAGATCCTAATCTGATCAAGCATCTGTGAGATGCGTTGGAACAAGTCTGTTCCACAGAGAACCCACCCTGCAAACCACAAGACCCAAAGGATCTGCTGTCAACATCGCTGTCCCAGACAATACAGCATCCCCCAGAGGTTCTGTGTCAATTCCCTGACGAATCACAGCTGTTTTTGACGACATGAATGGGATCAACACAACACTAGGTTGTTTTAATGTTGTGGTCAACCAGTATTTATGTATGTATGTGAGTAATGTATACATTAGTTTCAGTTGTAACTACCAAAAGCACATACAAAGACAGTTAAAATCCCAAATTACTAAATTAGCTTCCTCTTCATTCAGAGTCAGTGTACCAGTGCCAAAACACACAAAATGTTTAAACTACAGAAAATCTTATGAACAGGTGTGTCAGATCATAAACGGCCAAAACATCCAACACATTCACTTGAAGTCACTTTATTAACGATGTTTTCAAGCATCAGATGTTTGATGAACCTTTTCCTGATGAAGTTCTGAAGACAGAAGTATTGTTAATATGCTATGTACAAGTGATTGTCAGTATGCAGAGTGTTTAGATGCTTTCATGGTGCATCATTGTCATAACTGTGCCAGCTGCTTTACTGTGTGTGTGAAAAAATACTAATGGCACAATATAATTTTCCATCACTGCTACAAACAGGTTGGAATTTCCATTTTGCAAACAGATTCATATTTTCCCTCATAAGGAGCATATGGTATGAGGACAATGATAAATAGCTGAGATATACATTTGCTAAGATGATGCAATATATATTTTTTTAAATCCCTTAAAAAGAGGATCCATACATTAAGTATTATATCAGAGTGGATGGCTGTCGCTTGCAAAGTTATTCTACCTTCAAAACACAAAGCAAGAATTATCAGTTATGTTTTCTATACTAAACAAAACCTCAGTGTCCTTCGAAGCCTTCACCGCCATGACTCACAGCGTCCATATGTATAGCTAAAGGAGAGGACAGATGCATCAATGCATGACTGCTGTGAAGTGAATAGGTTTAGATTTCATATTATTTATTGGTTCAATTTGAACATTCAATAGATGGTTTCAAAACCCAACATTATCTCTATTATTTTGTACGATAAAAATCTGAAGCAACGAGTTGTTCCCTTCGACATAGCAACACTATCTCCATGATAAGGATCCTCTTATTTACTGCAAATCTCCTTATAGCTCAATGCTCTTGATTTGGAAGCACATTTGGACCTAAAATGTTTTATAAACTATCATCAGAGAAGCTTTCAGCTGTGATGAACCATCCATTATTCTTTAGCATTTTTCCTAAACTGGCCTCATAAGAGAAACTCGGACTGCAGACTTTGTAAACTCAGACCCCGTTCAGGGTTTGCATTTCATTTAGCCCCACACTGATGTGTGACTGCCACTCTCAAAGAAGAAAACAATTTCTATAACCTTCTCCACATTTTGATGTTCCCTGAAGATTCCTGTGTTGACAGCGAGTGAATTACCTCTTCTAGTTTGTTTGCTTTCAATTTTAGCAAACCAGTCTGAGGATTTTCCTCGTCAAATTAGCGAGCCAAACGCAACTTGCTTGCATGACAAACTTTCACTGCAGTTCTCGTGCTTGTCAGTTTGAAGCTATTTTCCTCAAACTGTAATAGGATCAGGGCTCTGAACTACTTCCACATGATTGATGAAAGATTAAAAGGATTGTTGAGATTGAAGGCACATTTAACTCCCTACTGAGGTCCAATTTCTTGTCCTTGTGCTGGCAGTAGGGCTGCCACCATGCAGATGCGAAGATCACCGCGGTGAATGCCAATAATGTGGAATGGTTGTGAGTCTGGGGGACACGGCAACAGGGACAAGCAGGCAATCATTTTTAATCTGACTGTTCTCTCTCCTCACGAGAACTAGTGTCAGCAATGGTCATGAAGGTGAGAAAAAAGTGTTCTTGAAAAGAAAAAGTGGGAAGAGAACAAAAAACATCCTCAAGCTTTCAAATGGCCAAGAATTTACATGGCAATTATGTGGATTTCTGCTGTTGCTGATTATGTACTTAGATCATGTACTTTAACCCCTCAGGAAACATTTGACAGCTTTTTGATTGAAGACAAATGGCCTTACACAAACCCAATTATCAACTTTTCCTTTAGGAAGCTCTAACAATCAAGAGCATTTTCACGTGCCTTTGTTTTGTCCTTCATGCATAAATACATTTAGGGCTGATTTATATTGTGCAGTCTATGGAGGTCTCATGAGTTTTTCTTTAATTTCAAGACCGTTCACAATTGAATTTAGAACAACTGACCTTTCGATTAAAAGATTTGTCCACTAAAAACAATGGTTGAATACATAACAGGAATGGGGTTTTTTTTCTCTGTCATGAATAACACTTATAGTCAGCTGTCAGTTCTGTTCTCCCACAGGGTGTCCATGTCAGGTTGAATGTGTAGGAGCCCTGTAATTAGCGATAATACGGCTAAATAAAGAATCATCCGCTGAGCGATATGAGGCAGTACCTTATTATTTTTACAGAGTATGAAATTCTCAGCTTTGTCATGCACTTTGTGGGCGGAACACAACCTAAGTACCTTGAAGTGTCAACCAGTCATTATTAGTGGACAGATTAATTTGATTGAAGAACTTTATTAATGCTTTTTATTGATTTTATAAAGCTGCAGTATAGAGAGCTTTGTGACTCTGCAGTCCTGGCATGTTCCATGTGACGGCTAACGCACGCAGCTGACGTTTCCATCTGAAACAGAAACGCTGGGCAAGTTTTGCCCTTGAAATTCCGTCCTCACCGTGTCCTGAGCCATGACTCTGTGGAGGCATATCATTAGTGGTGACCAACAGCGATAACGACTGCACGTCTGTCAAAATCAAGCTGCAGCTCAGTGCCCTGACCGTGTTGTCTTAATATGAGCTGAAGTGTGGTGTCAGGGTCTGGGGTCAATTTACCAATCCAGCAGTGCATTAAGTCACTGCCTAAGCCTGCTCACCCCTACTGACAATTATTAATATGTGGCCCTAAGCAGAAAATAGCTTTAACACGTCACCTGAGACACCTTCAGAAGCAGAAAAAAGTGCTGCAGCTGATGCACTGATGCATGCAAATATGTTGGATGGTGCACAGATGATGCATTATTAAGCAGGTTTGCAATATATTACACACACCAGTGCAGAGGTGAACACACACATGCATGCATCATCATGAAGTGCAAGTAGTGCACAACAATAATAATTATTCCAGTCATCCAGATTCTTTGTTAGAAGAAAACAAGAAGCTTGTTGAGTCATCCGCCATTGATCAAGACAATTGAAAAACAATCTCCAAGCTGAGTGCTGCCCCTTTCAGAAGCAGAGAAACAGCCCTTGATCAATTGCATCCCGGTGAATGGTCTGAATATGAATGTAATCAGGATATTTTGCATGGGGCCCACTCTGAAGACCACTTAAAGCCATCAGCTATTATCAGCAAGCAAGCAGCGTCTGTGGTCTGACCTCATCCACTGCACTGTCCCTCACAAAATGGCTGAGTTATGACTGGCATAGAGGGGAGCTGAGCTGCTCGCTTGTAAATGAGGGTGGTGTGAAACGGAGTCTTCATGCGTGTCACGAACAGTTCATCATTACTTTTACAGGGGTTGATTTGAGTCACAGCCTAACATATGGGTTCAGACGCCTCAGACAATAGACACAGTATGCATTATAAGAACAGATGTATTCCAAAAATACTATACTGAAGCAAGCGTGTCAAATGTAAATACAGAAGGCAGGATTTACACTAGATACCACTTACTGGAGTAGCATCAGTTCTATTTGTACTGATAATGGCGTTCTGTTTTTTCACATGGCTGCAATAAATCTAGATGTTTTTCAATTCTGATCATTCATACGTGATGATTATTTTTTCTATGGCACTCAGAGCTGCAATCTCGGTACAAGATGTGCTATAATAAAGAAAAAAATATTCTTGATTAAGTCAAAGGCTGCAATACTGCAATTTGATGCAGGATTTTCAACTTCAATTATGATACAATAATAGACTTTATAAAGCCAAACGGCATATGTCACATTACTTGATGCCTAATTGACCGAAAACACAACATCTTTTTACTTTAAGTTAATATTCACATATCTTTATGTGAAAATTCCATTTTGAAATGCGAACAATTTTATTTTTGAGTGAGTATAGACTATTAATTGTGAATATGCACGAATCTCTATTCAGTATTTTCTCATTAATGGTAATAAAAAATTGATTCTGACACTTGGAGATACTATGCAGAAGAGAAATACAAATGCAGCATGTGATATTTTATTCAGTTCTATCCATTCTTTTTGTCATAGGGGAATAAAAATTTCTTGTGCCGTCGCTCTGCACCTCAACAACAGAATAATTGTTATGAAACAACAAAGTATACTCTATACTGGAAATGATCATGAGCAGATCAAGAATGGGGTTACACGGCAGAAATCACAAGTCAGTAACAAGTCACACATCTGCAGCATGTGAAGTTAATGAAGATGTCGATGCTGGATTGCGGAATGCATTGAAATTTTCAGGAATAGGGACACACTGTCACACATCCTGAGCATGTCGGGTACCAAGCTGTTTGCAACAAATTCCTAGATGACAAATGGTGGAGTTGTGGACATTCAAGCTACGACTCTAACTGACCTGCCGACACCCAGCCCTCCTGTAACCTGATCTGGTCTTTCAGTTGTCATCTGTGATTTTGTGTCATCTGAATAACCCCCCATTATCTGGTGGCCTCTTCTAGTCACTGGTTTAAAGGAGTGTTTGTGTTCTGGTCACACTATCTGATCAATGTCCTTTAAAGCCACATGTGACTAGAATTTGACACCAGCTGAACAGCTCGAAAAGTTTTTGTGCAGAGTTGGTCAAACTGAACCCTGTTCTAAGTGTGATGATAGAAAAAGAGTTTCAACTTTTTTTCTCAGATAAAAAGGTCCTTTTGCATGCTACATATATATTTTTGTTCAAAATATAAACTTTCCAGAGGTTTTCTAAGGCCTCGCAGCTGATTTTAATCGACCATCTTTCTCTTAAAAACAACACAGCACAAAAAATTGATTTCAATGACTTAATTATTTAACACTACATAGAGAAACTTCAAACTACAAGCAGCTCCCAAAACCAGTCTATTTGCACTAAAAGGATGATTAAGCCACAAAATCTCTCATCTATGACAGCAGCTTCATTCTGGATAAAACACTCCTTTGATCAGTGCTTATTATATGACCTTTTTTGTTGATGAAAGATGAATTTGGGGTTTTCATTTACAGCAGGTGAAGTGTTCATACCTTGAAGATTCATTTATGCATTCGAGGTAGCTTAGAATTGTCTAATAAAACAAAAATGGGATGCTTAGCTCCAACACAGTCTTCCTTGTGTCTTTGGCTGGCAAATTACGGTGATGTTTACATTTAATTCTTGACTAAAATTGCTTGTGCATAGCCTTGCAGAGCCACCACAAATCTTGCAGGCTCAAGATTTTCATGAAATATGGAAAATAACTATTGAGGATCACAAATCTAAATAGGTTTACTGTCTTTCCATACATTCATAAACTACCAAGCGCATACTTTGTGCCAATAAATTAGCACAAGCTCAGATTTTAACATGAATATTTACACCGCAGTATGAGACAGTAGGAGGAAAAGATTTAGAAGACTTTGAGTTTTCCCAGTGATGTTCACTGTTTTTGCATTTGCTGGAATAATTAGGCTATTTTACAAATAGCTGATCTGAGACCCTTTGCTGCTTTCAATACAAAGTGTCTCAAAAGTGTGTGATCCTGGAAATACACCAGTGTCATCAATACAAACTTGCCTGCATGTGTGAGCTCTGGAAATGAGAATAACAGCCACCAGTAGATGTTAATGGCTTTGGACATCATTTTCTCAGTAGAACCCTCCTCTCTCTCTCTCTCTCTTTTTTTTTTTTTTTTACATATCCCTACTTTCAAACTGTGAAGGGTCACTGCTAATTGTCATTCCTGTCAGAAATTTCTTAAATTGCAGCCAAAAATACCCATTAAGGTTCTCATTCTGTCCTCTTTGTCGATTTCTGAGCTGCTCATTATTGTTTGAGTTTAATAAAGAGTTGTGTAAGAATCCTAAGAATTCAATGCATGTCTCACTTCAAGATAATACAATGGAGGAGTGTTGAACCATTTTTTTTCGAAGTTAAACTATTCTGAAGGAAAGATCATCATTTAGAAGTTTACAGAGAAACTGGATAGGCTTGGACTAACATTGTTTTAACAAAACACTGAGGGGAAAGTGTCATATCAACATGGCAGCCTAATTACAGTTTGAGTCATTTCTGTACAGCATTGTTTCAGAAATGGGATGACGATGAGCCATTTAAAAATAGTATTGTATTCATAACTCAGATTCATTAGGAAGGATCAGGTTTGCGTATGTTGAGAGACTCCTTTAAATAGCTCTTAAGTGTTTTTACATCCTCAAAAAATAATCTGAAACTGCAAAAGTGACATGACAAAAATGTAACATAAGAAAAACACTCAGTATGTGTTTGACAGAAATCCCTTTGAATGCAAGTTTAATCGTTAATTATCCAAGGGAAGTTGCTGAAGATTTTTCTCGCATACAGATATCAAATGCTCCGCCATTGTCACTCCTACAATCCGGCATAATGAGTGTTCTGTAATACAATTCACACAATAAGAAATCAAATAAAGTCTTCTAGCATCAAATTTTAAATGCTCATTTTGATCCGTTACGTGCAGAGTGATTTAATACAAGACGGCACACAAATTGAAACAAGATCCTTTCTGTAACGAACTTTAGTTTTGTTTTACCTGTTGTATGAGTTCCATATATATATATATATATATATATATTCTACTATGTATTGCCACAAAGATTATGAGATTGTCACTTTTCACCCTACAGTTTTCTTGCATGAAGTTCAAATCACTGAACAATTCAAAGGTCCCTGTGACACTGAGTCAGAGATTGGCAGAAACTACAATTTTCCCCTCACAGAACAACAAAAAAATGACTTGTGTATCAAATTAGCATTGCTAGCAGCAGATATCTCCATTCTATTCTCCATTCAGTATTGACCAGCAACAACTGTGTTTCCGCCCACTTGCTTATTGCCTCCAGCCAAGATTGTGTGAGATGACCCGGCACGTCATGTGACCCCCATCGAGGGCAGCACCTGTGAGCTTCCTCAGAGAGCGTTGTGCCTGATAAATGAGTCTGAGGTGACGAGCAGCTGATGGAGTGGCTAGCAAAGGTCACGATGCTCGGGGAAGCTCCATTCTGCTCTCTCATTTCAATTTGGACCAACACCGCTTTTTGCAAATGCTTGATAACCTCAGACAAAGGTCGGCCGGATGGAACCAGAATCCATCACTTTGTTTATACTCTACCTCTTCTATTAGATAGTTCAAATGCAACTTGTTGGTTGAAGCTTCAGTGGTCAAATGCAGAAGGCATCTAATTTAGTGCACTGTGTGTTTGCCAAATGAAGTTGCACGGTGCTTGCACTTAGGTGTAGCTACAGACTAACAAGCCTCCACAGCATGGTGAGAAAGCAGCGGATGTCGAATGCATGTGGAGCATTTGTGTGTTTTTGATGTATATTACTTTTGCATTCTCTCGCACCCATCGAGTTTTAATCACTGCTTCACGCGCGAGTATTAAGCGTTCTTTAGGATTGCTTTCAGTATTATAAAGCTTCTAATTTCCAGGGAGAAGATAGCTCTTCAGGAACAGAAAAGGGGATTTTTAATCGAGCTGAAAAGGATTTTTGTTTCCTTTTTTTCAACAAGATGTGCAAAGATGTTTTGTCAGCTTTACACCTTTGCTGTGGTGATGTGTGCACATTGCGTCTGAGCCATAATCTTCCCTGCTTATACGGTATTTTTCTCGCTGTGCGTATGTTTGTGTGTGTTTGTGAGCACATGCATGCATGAGAGAGCTGCGGAAAGAGAGGGAAGGAGGGTGGGAGGGAGAGTGAGATAGGGAGATACAGGAAGTGATGGAGTGAAAAGGGAGGGAGAGAGCAATTTGTATGGCGGTGCAGACACCTTGCAGCCCATATGGACACAGGGAACAATTGACCTGAACGCTGTCTGCGCTCACCCATACTCACAACTGAAGATGGTCTTGATAAAATGTCATCTATGGCCCTGTAGCCGGTCCACACCCCCCGACTGGAGGAGGCAGGTGTGAATACTTTGAAAATAATGCCCTTTGCCAGCTCCTGCAGTTAGAATTTGCATCACAGAGAACAACTGCAAAATGTCAGTGGTCAATCAATTCAAATAACCTTGGCTGCAGAATATAAAGCGCAGCATATCCATGGTGTTGATAGAAAATGTAATAAAATGACCTCTTGTCCCCAAGAAAAAACAGAGAAAACTCATTTGCTTCAGTGAGCCAGTTTTAGGAAGCGAAAATGTGAGGGGCAATTCATCCATGGAAATTAAACATATCCCTGGGGTAACATATCTAAATATGCAGGGAAAACAGTTTTCTTTTTCTTTTTCTTTCAGTGTTTTCACCACTGCAAGTGGAACAACATACAGTTAAGGGAGCCTGCTCTATTTTCATTTGTTTGCATTTAAAAATAAAATCCAACTTGGGGCAGCTGAACATTATTCACAGGATTTACAAAAGCACCATAAGCTATACATGATAACAGCACCGAGCTGTTGAACAAAGCCATTTTACAACAGCCTATTGAATTCTGCCCAAGTTCAGATCCTTAGGTCATTAGGGAGCCCTGCGTGTGGCTGGCTGCGCATTCCAAAGCTAGCTGGGTACGATTGTTTGGCTCAGTTCTTTACTTCATTAATGCACATGAACTGCTCCCAGGCACCCTCGTCAATGCTAATGAGCATATTAGTTTGCTCTGAGGCCAGCCACTGTCTTTTGATCAAGTTAATGCTGGTCGAAGATACAGGGAACCTTGCACCAAAAGGATGGAGGGGAGCACAAGATTTTGAATTCGTGGCTTTTTTATTTTTATTTTTTTAAGTCCGAGCGGTAGTTCCTCCACTCTCCTTCCACCACATCTGCCTAACTAAACCAGCTGATTAAAAACCCGGCAGCTGCGGTGGTTTTCTTTGTGCTCTAAAGCAACGTTTTGAGTAATTCCTACTTGCAAGTGAATTAAACAAAAACCGCCTTTTTTTTTTTTAATATGCCCTTTGGTGAAAAAAGAAGCAATCTGTTCTGTTTAATGGTGCCACAGTTCATTAGCATGTGGTTTTGAGCGGAGCTTTTGTAGTCATATCCCAGTGCATGATTTCACCGCCTCAGATGTGTTATATTTGTGCCTTATGCCTCAAAGTGAAACCCAAATGTATCCTCAGAGAATGAAACACTCGCCGGCTGAACGGTTGTCTGATGAACACGCACCAGTCGATACACGCATCTTTTCACAAGCTCGACAGGGCTGCATCTGAGGATTAAGAGAGGAAGGTGTTTGTGTACACATTTGACAAAAAATTTTTTTTAAAAATACGACAGTTTGCAACTGTATGATTTAGAGGTGACGGAGAGGCACAATCCATTCTACCTGGTGTCAAATCAAACTGATAACAGCCTCCATTACATGTGAAATACAACAGCAAAGTAGAATGTTTTTAATTCTACTGCGGTTGGAATATCACTTTGCGCTCATTTGATCACACAAACACAAAAACACAATCTAAGTGAACATAAAACTGGCGGATTTGATATTGTGAACACACTTGTCATTGTACAAACTGTCGACTGTTTTTGTATGACTTGTACTGACACAGACTGATTACAAATATCTTAAGAGAGGCGGGGAAAAAGCTTCTTTCAGATACTGTGATAAACTCAGTTCTTTACAATCAGCCCACACACTGGGATTCTCGAAAGAGCAATATTGCCATAGGTGGGAGAGAAAATGCACCCCGAACACTGTGCAGAGCGCTGAGCCAAAAAATGACAGATCCATTTCAGCTACTTAAAAACACATCTCATTAATAAAAGCAAAAAATTAAAAAAAAAAAACAGAAAAGAGATTACTCGGATTGCTTTTGATTCATTTTACACCCACTTGCATGCACACAAGTGCACCCACACACACACTTACAGTGATGACCACAAAGCAAAACAGATTGTCCGTAACATACCAGGGAGTTTGGAACATACTTGGCTTATATGTTGTGGCAGTTCTCTCAGATTCTGACAATCTGGCTCCCACGCAGCTTGTAGTTGGTGAAAGAGTTGGGTGAAATACAGATATAGTGTTATAATATTGTGCGGAGCTGCAAAGTTAGAGACTTTAAACTCCCTTTTTAAGAGGCACTATGCTGTTAAAAAAATATTTGTCTTCGTTTTTTGCATATCTCCCAACCACAAATGTTCCAGAACATCAAAGTAATGTTTATATTTATTGAATATTAGACAGAGAAAACCCACACAACACAAAATTGAAAACTTAAATCACCCAAGTAATTGTCCCCATAAACCTAATAACTGGTTGGGTCACACTTGGCAGCAATGACTGTAATTAAATGTTTGCGATAGCTTGTAATCAGTCTTTTACATCAACATGGAGGAATTTGCAGAATAGTTTTAATTTGGCCACATTGGACGGTTTTCGAGCATGAACTGCTCTTTTAAAGTTTTGCCAAAGCATCTCAACTGGATTGATGCCAAACTTTGACTTGGCCACTCCAAAACTTTCATTTTGTTCTTTTTGATCCACTGGGAGGTGGACTTTGTGTGCTTTGGGTCATTGTCATGCTGCAGAACCCATTTGCGCTTGAGTTTTATGCCATGAACTGATGGGCGGATATTCTAACGGAGGACTTGCAAAAATAAAAGCTATCTATACTTTTCACAGCACTGTTGTGAGACTGAGGTACATAAACAGAACACATGTGCAGTAAACAATGTGCCAAAATTAGTGGTGATCAAACTGCCTCCGCACAGAAAAACAGCCCGTTAGAAACATAAAATGGTGCTGCAGGGAGTTGGAGAGAAAAGGAGCCGTGGGTGATGATAGATGGGGGTGAAAAAGAGTATGAATCTGGCCGGGATCACAGGCATCCATCCCCACCTGTCAGAGAGTGACTAATTTCGAAGTGGGAGCCGGGCACCAGCAAGCTGAGTGCCTCGGGTCAAAAGAGCCGCTTGGGTTACAGCGAGGTGCTCTGTACTAGCTGGGAGATAATGACTGGGAGCTTACATGACACACCATGCACAGAGCCTTGTTACAGCGGCTGTCCCGACCGTGGAAGCACACATCTGATCAATCACACCGGGAGGCGCCACAGCTGGTAGTATGGCGTGGTCATTGTAGGCAGACCTTGTGGTGCATTCTCTCCCAAAAGCAGCCTAAATAACTCAGTAAAAAAGGGGACTAGTGTAAGATTAATGTTCCTGAAAATGGCGTGTGAGGCATGTGTTGCTCATTTCCTGTGGAGTATCTTAGGGAGATTTTAGCAACATTTTTCAGTCTAACTGATTGCAGAAAAACAACACTGGTAATGAATGTGAAGTTATACTGACAATAATCCAAACAAAGCTCACTTTGCTGAATTTTAGCATTTAATAAAATATGTTGCAAAGATATTACTACTATTGCCAAAGTTGTCAGCTATAATTCTAGTTCTTATGATTTTCTACTTATGAGCCACTGCAGTTACTGCAACTGTACGTGTCACTACTATTAACACTCCTGAAAGTGTTGCTACTGCAAACACACCAGCAACAACTACTGTTGAGACTGCAGTTATTAGTAATCCTTATACACACGTGGACAAAATTGTTGGTACCCCTCAGTTAAAGAAGGAAAAACCCACAATTCTCACTGAAATCACTTGAAACTCACAAAAGTAACAATAAATAAAAATTTATTGAAAATTAAATAATCAAAATCAGCCATCACTTTTGAATTGTTGATTAACATAATTATTTAAAAAAAACAAACTAATGAAATAGGGCTGGACAAAAATGATGGTACCCATAACTTAATATTTTGTTGCACAACCTTTTGAGGCAATCACTGCAATTAAACGATTTCTGTATTTGTCAATGAGCGTTCTGCAGCTGTCAACAGGTATTTTGGCCCACTCCTCATGAGCAAACAGCTCCAGTTGTCTCAGGTTTGATGGGTGTCTTCTCCAAATGGCATGTTTCTGCTCCTTCCACATATGTTCAATGGGATTCAGATCTGGGCTCATAGAAGGCCACTTTAGAATAGTCCAACGCTTTTCTCTCAGCCATTCTTGGGTGTTTTTGGCTGTGTGTTTTGGATCGTTGTCCTGTTGGAAGACCCATGACCTGCGACTGAGACCAAGCTTTCTGACACTAGGCAGCACATTTCTCTCCAGAATGCCTTGATAGTCTTCAGATTTCATCGTACCTTGCACACTTTCAAGACACCCTGTGCCAGATGCCGCAAAGCAGCCCCAAAACATTACTGAGCCTCCTCCATGTTTCACCGTAGGGACAGTGTTCTTTTCTTCGTATGCTTGGTTTTTGAGTCTATGAACATAGAGTTGATGTGCCTTACCAAAAAGCTCCAGTTTGGTCTCATCTGTCCAAAGGACATTCTCCCAGAAGCTTTGTGGCTTGTCAACATGCATTTTTGCAAATTCCAGTCTGGCTTTTTTATGAGTTTTTTTCAGCAGTGGTGTCCTCCTTGGTCGTCTCCCATGAAGTCCACTTTGGCTCAAACAACGACGAATGGTGCGATCTGACACTGATGTACCTTGGCCTTGGAGTTCACCTTTAATTTCTTTGGAGGTTGCTCTGGGCTCTTTGGATACAATTCGAACGATCCGTCTCTTCAATTTGTCTTCAATTTTCCTCTTGCGGCCACGTCCAGGGAGGTTGGCTACTGTCCCGTGGGTCTTGAACTTCTGAATAATATGAGCCACTGTTGTCACAGGAACTTCAAGCTGTTTAGAGATGGTCGTATAGCCTTTACCTTTAAGATGTTTGTCTATCATTTTTTTTCGGATGTCCTGGGACAATTCTCTCCTTCGCTTTCTGTTGTCCATGTTCAGTGTGGTACACACCTTTTCACCAAACAGCAGGGTGACTACTTGTCTCCCTTTAAATAGGCAGACTGACTGATTATGAGTTTGGAAACACCTGTGATGTCAATTAAATGACACACCTGAGTTAATCATGTCACTCTGGTCAAATAGTTTTCAATCTTTTATAGAGGTACCATCATTTTTGTCCAGGCCTGTTTCATTAGTTTGTTTTTTTAAATAATTATGTTAATCAACAATTCAAAAGTAATGGCTGTTTTTGATTATTTAATTTTCAATAAATTTTTATTTATTGTTACTTTTGTGAGTTTCAAGTGATTTCAGTGAGAATTGTGGGTTTTTCCTTCTTTAACTGAGGCGTACCAACAATTTTGTCCACGTGTGTACTAATACCACAGCTACTATAATCGAATCAGCATCCTCTTGAAAATTACTTCTTAAAACCCATTTTATAGGCTTGTTTTATATGACGTCATCTATTTCAATTTTTTATTCTCATTTTTATTGCCTAATTGTTTTTAACTATATGTATTTCATTGTTCATTGTATTGTCTTTTGCCCTTTATTTAATTACTTATTTTTGTAACAATTTTACCTACAAGGTTTTTTTTAGCCTTGTGTTGTTGGTTTTACCCTCTATTTTCTATTTTCCGTGGATGCTTCATTTCATTATTGTATCTGGTGTCACTGCACTAATTTATTTTGAAAATGTTTTACCATGTTTGGAACAACTACTTTTCTGTTAGTCAATGTTCTTCCACAATATCGAACAATTATGTGCAGACAGACAATAGAAAAATCTAAATATATAGATAATTTAAAACCTGCAAAATCAATTAGTAAAACAAATTAAGATGCAAAAAAATACTAAGACAAAAAAGGATAGCAACTTATAAGAACAATGTGTAAAGTAAAAATAAATGTGAAACATAAGCACTATTAAAAGCATGTGAAAGCATGTGAGTCTTGAAGTTTTTCTTGAAAATATCAATGAAGAAACAACATTTGAGTGAAAGACGAAGGTGAAACAGTTGATACTGCAAAGACTTTTTCTCCAGCCTTGATCGTGCAACAGTTTGAGGCAGCTGGTCTGATGATCTAAGAGGCCTTGAGATGGCGTCACGGCGAAGAAGTTCTGAAATGTACCCAGGTGTCAACCCATGTGTGGCTTTATACACCTTAAAATAAATAAAAGAACCGTCAAATCAATTCTGTATTCAATCAGTAATTATAGGGATGAAACTACATGTGTAATGTTTTCCTTTTCTTGGTACAAGCTGAAAGTCTTGGAGTTTTTATGGTCTTTATCATTGACCATCCATTCATTAATCCATCCTTTACATGGCTGCCTTTCCCAGCTGACATCGGGCCAGAGGCAGGGTGGAGAGGCGGCCAGTTCATTGCAGGGTTAATGCAGGAAAACCAACTAGCATGCGCGGTCAAATTCATATCTACAGACAATTTAGCATCACCAGTTAAACCTGCGAATTATGAGTTGAGGCCAGTAATGAAATATAATATAGACTGGAATAAAAAATCAGTGCAAACCATATTCACCCAAAATTATGAAGAATAAATGGGTCCACATATAAAAAAAAAAGAAAAAGAAAAAGAAAAAGATTTTAAGAAAGAGTAATTTTCCCAGTGAGATCTCCTCCAACAGGCTGTTCTAAAGCCACAGGGACAGTCTAGACTGTGGAAATACAGATGCAAAAGCAGAATAATAGCATAATGAAGTGCCTCCCAATTGGCTATCTTTAGTGAACCAGGCTTCTGTAATGAAACAAAAATAACTTTCAGTGCTACTAGAATAACACACAGTAATGATCTCTTAGTGAAGAGTCCCGTGGCCACCACAGTAATAAACTTGAGCACTGGATCATAGGTTAGGTTGCTCTCTGAACTGCACTGAAATTACATCCTCCTCTCCACCTCTTCAGTTCCTGCTATAATAATAATAATTTTTAAAAAAAGAAATGTGTTTGACCTCTGTTCTCATTATGACCAGTTGCTTGTAATGATGGTCATATAGGAACTAAATCTGCATAGTAGCTTTCGATAAACTGACTGGAATATTGACTTTAAAATATGTTCTTACTCTCCCCTTTTCTGCAATATTGCATTTCTTTGTCCACGCCGTGCCCACATCATTGACGTGTGCATTGATCTTAGGGCTGAGGATGAGGCCAGCTATATTGAAAAGGCTTCTATAAAAGACTAACTGGGTGAATGACAAGGGCCGAGCTGTAGAGTCAGCAAAGAGATTTGTTAAAGGGAGTGCATGACTTCAGGCGTCAGCAGCCACCATGACATAAATGTTTATAATCAGATTTTACGGGAACACGAGATTGTTTGCACTGCATGTGTAAAGGAGACGCTGTTCCATTATTTAACAGCAGAAAATCTCAATTTCAAAAGCTCAGCCCATCCACTGTACTTCTGCTGTCTCCCCTCGAACACTTCATTAAAGTGTCAGAGATTGAAGATAGAAATTATTGACCTCCCTTCTGAGCCCGTGTCAACCGGCATTATGAATCCAAAATGAAGCAATCTGCCTCAGGTCTCCTGGATTGTGTACGCACAAAAAGAAGTGTATTTCCACCTTAGATTTTTTTCATTTTTTTCTGTGATGTTGGTCAGATCGACCGTTTGATCCACCTTGTTGCTGAAAGCAGCTGAACCTGTATAACTCTCCTTTATTCAGTTGCAGGAGCTTGTTGTTGATACATTTTGGTTCATTTTCTTTAATCTACATGCCAATAAGAACACTCACTTATCTTCTTGGCATGTAAAGTGACTCCCACTGTTCAGGTGCAATCATTCATCTTTCATTTACTGTACAACTTGAGTTATGACTGAATAGCTTTCTCAAACATTAACATAATGCATGTCTTGTATAACAATTTCTTAATGAATCATTTCAGCAACAACTTTTAGTTAAAGAAATCCTTCCGCTGGCAGTCTATCAGAAGTATTTTCTATGAACAAAGTTAAAGTGAGCTGTTAAATTTTGATTTGCAGCTAACAGGTATATAATTTTTGAGATTGGTACAAAAAGGAATTCAGACTAATTTTGCATTATTGCAGGAGAATGAGTGTGGAAGACAGATCAGTATGCCTTTGACACTATAATTACATATTGGTGTTTCCAGGGGAGAGCTACTACCGCTACTGAGGTAGCACTTAATGATCATGCTAATATTTTACAAAGCTGCACATTGTAGATTTTTCATCAATGCAGAAGCACAAAGACCCTCAAATGAAGGTAAAACAGATGTCAGGTAAAAGTTTTAAAGCTTTTAAAAGCCTGTTCGTGTTTTTAAGAGCAAGTTACTACAACATGGAAGTGAGTGAAGCAATGTAATATTATAATGTTTAAAGTTTTCAGTCATTTTTTATACTGCCACAGGTGTGTGACCTTGGTTAAAGACTACTACTGTGTGATTATTTTCCTCTGGCAACAGCCTACAAGGTTTTGGATGATCGTGTCATCTTCTCACAAACAGGGTCGGTCCCCCTTTAGTGGAGTGATTACAGCCATTCCCAAGGTGTCCTTTTTACAAGAGCATTCATTGCTCTCAGGGAGCCTGTTTTTAAGGCTTTTTTCTGTCAGTTTCTGCAAACATTAAAATGCTGCGTGATATTGATGAAAGCATTAGAGCATAATTTGGAAAGAGGGCTGTGCATTTCGTAAGGTGTAAATTACTTCATCGTAAAATGAGCTGCAAATATTACTTTCAAACTGTGTTCAAGCTGTAACCAATTACACTGGTAAAATAGTCTTCATGTGATAAGAGCTCGTGCCCATTTTTAAAGGCTGATAAGTGAATTGTGACCACCGCCGAACGCCTGCAAAACCCAAGATACTCTGAAACCTGAATATCGCCAGCCATGGAGGATTTTCCATTTTACAGCGATACAAAATACGTATTCGACAGCTAATTTAAATGTAATTCTGAGACTCTGACAATACAAACACATACTGACATCAGGGTGTTGCCATAACTTTAACAGACAGCTTAAGAGTAGAGTAAAACAAAGCTGTATCTAACACACAAGCAGCTACACAAAGAAAAATCCCATAAACTCATTTCCTCCTAAAAATAGATGACAGGGAGGGGGGAGAAAAGGTGTGTTAAGGTCAAACTCTCCCAAGTAAGGTGACTCTACCCAACAAATTGTGTCAGTCTTGAGGTTACCAAACTCACAAGGAGAGTGCAGGACTATTTTAGCCTCAGACAGAGTACAGCACCCTTTAAAGCAGCTTATTAAGCCGCCTGAATCCAAGCAGTTCCCGCGGGTGGAAGCCGGGGGCTGACACTGTCAGAGGGGGTAGGTCCTGCTTCTTGTCCACTGCCTGGGGAGACGGTGTGTAATGCAGAGCGAGCAGCTGAGAAAACATTTCAGCGGAGACAGAGCGACCCAACCTGCCGTTTTCCCAGCAGCTGGAATAATAAATGCCCTGATTTAAGATGGCTTAAATCCACCTCTGAGAAACACAAATAATCTTAGACTATGTGGAGAATATCGGCGGAGCGAAGCCTGTTTTATGCATTACCTCTTAAATCATTCAACATTAGAGCCACTTTTATGAAAAGTATCAAAAGTTTAAAAACACACTATAACTTCATATAGGCATATATATAAATTTGCTTTTGGAGTCTGGCAGCATCTTTGGTGATAAATGTTCAGGATGTTTTGTGTTTCGGAAATTTAAGATCTTGTGGCTTTTGGTGTCTCTAGTTTCTTCTCAGTCGCGGTCGTTATCACATCTCATCCTAAATACGCAGTTCCATATTTCTCTCTTTATAATTAAGCGCAAAAAAAAAAGCAAAAGTACCACATTTATGTTACAGGGTAACCAAAAAATGTTGCATCATCTAAAGAAAGTCATGTAGAATGGACATTTATCTGAAAATATTGGACGTTATTTTGCTGAAAAGCATTTGATTGCAAGTGAAAATGTCAACAATTACATGTAGGTGTGTATTTGTCCCGCAGCCATGCTGTTTAGGGGACATGAGACAATGCTGTGAATGATTGCTTATTATCAGTGCTTGTCCAGGTTCACATTGAAATAAATTTATCGTCTCATCTGATAAGCAGCTACAGTCTCCCTGAGCAACAGTGGAGTTAAATTACTGGGATGTCAGATTGATTCCAGTCACCAGACAGATCTAACGGACAGTGTTGGTTAAAATAGTCTGTCATGAATGCCTGATACTTGACATGTTTTTCGCATGATGCATGTTGAACATCTGCAGACTGTAGGAATCGAGAACGAGTCACCAATTATTAGTAATACACCTATTTACCTAATTTCCTTCTGATGCAGCATCCTAGTGCAGCATTTCTTTAAATACAGCAAGCTCTCAACCTGATCAGTTGTCAGTGGACTATTTTTGCTTCCACAAATTGAAAGACTGCATTAGCCAGCTGGAAAATGGACATGGAAAGTAGACTGATGGGCCAGAGGGGGACTGAATGGAAAACTGTCACTGGGTCCCTTGATACAGAAAATTACTCGCACATCGAGTTCATTTTCATCAAGATGTTCATAGCAAGTGCTACAAACCTTTTAACTCTCCTCTGATCAGCGGAGATGACAAAAATACTACAGTATGTACTTGTCTATGAAAATCACAGAATTAAGTGCTCGTTTTGGTGAGTGCATTACAGAACTCTTCAGAGAGTTAAAAGGCAAATTAAATGCGAAAAAAAAGACTCCATCGCACTAGTTTTTAATTATTTTTCATGCAAAATAGATCAGTGGGAATATGTTCAGTGCTTCGTGTTCGTGTAGGTCAGGGAGAGGCCTTGGTTATTAAACTGACCAAACAGACATGCACAGAGCAAAGAAGGAGAAATAAATATATGAGAGTTAAGCCCAAACGTAATTAAAGGACAGAAAATGGATTTTTCACCCTTTGTCTTGATGATCTATTGTTTGCTCCTGTTTAAGGACTTCTATTTATACAGCATGTTGAAGGTTAAGGAGCAAAAGGGACATCCATGAAATGATGTGACTGAATGAGAAATTAGGATCATTCTGTCAATGTAAGACAGAAGTTTCCTGCTATGATATGAAGGCATTAAAAACTATTCTGGTTAATACAGGATTAAATGCAGCAAATCTTACATTTTATTTTACATTTGCATATTATTAAGATTATTAGATGCTCATAATTGGGAGCATTTTACGGGAATTTTGCTCTGCTGCAGCTAGTGGCTACCGAGAAGGACTTTCTCAGGGCTGCACTCATCATCTACAGCTTAATCGTATGTGAAACAAAAATCTATCTTAAGATTTTCTGCTTCCACTGGTTTAGGATAATCACCAGCAGTGACTTTGGTTGCTTGTAGACAAATCAGTGGTATCCTGAGCTCAAACAGAAGATGTAAAGGGGTTGGAGGGAGATGGACTCAGATACAGAGAAAGAGGAGAGAACATGAGGGGAAGAGGAACTACAGAGATACTGACAGAGCTGGAAACATAGAAATAGATGGTGGATAAAACCTTCCAGCCTTGAGGAAAACAGAAGAGGGATTTTTTCTTAAGGTGGGTGGTGAAATTGCTTTGGTGAAGGCAGAGACAGGAGTTGTTCACAATTGATGCCCCTCACCTCTGAAACTCTACTCAACTCTGATAGAGTTGCTGTCATTGTGTGAGACTCAAAGCCGAGTGAAAATGAAGAAGAAGAAGAAGAAAACTCAACAATATGCAGAAATATCCTGTTCCTCACACATTGGTTATGTGTAAAATGACATATGACCACCGGTGTAAATAAGCATTACCGTGGTTTCCTGTGGCAGTCATTTTCCTGTCACTGGAATGAAGATGTGTGCTCTGCACTCTAATTACTTCAGACAGTTTTTTATGTAACTACATCAATTTCAAGCACGCCGCATGTTAAGATTTATCAGATAATTTCCAGTGGTTGCGCTAATACTAAGCTACCAGACCAGCCACTAGATAAACAAATCAATCACATTAATGCCATATATGGTCAATTATAGCACACGCTGCCCTACTTCTTAATTCAGACAGTGCTGCCTTGAGCGCATCTTGTTTTGCATGGCTAGTCAGAGTTATTTAGTGTCTGTGCATGTGGCATATTTCAAGGCCACGGGCAGGTGATCTCAGTGCGTTGTGTTGGGGCTAAATTCACTGAGAAAATCATCAGAGTTCATATTACATTTGCAATCTTTTCCATCACTGTTGTGGCATTAATCTGCGAGTAACTGCATACTTTAAATGTACGCACACATCACCGTGTGTTTGGACAGCACGGCTGGCTGTCACATGGACACTGGAGTTCCTCCTGCCACAGAAAGCGAAAACCTGTCAAGGATGGGCCAGACCAACTGTTTTCCATTCTGTACACTGATCTGGCCAATGAGCTGTTCTTTTTATGCTTGCTCTATTAACTTTGCTTCTCGGAGAGTAAAAACCCTTCCTGATAAATTAGGACACATCCATTTATTAGAGAAAATATATGTATATATATATATATGTATATGTATGTATGTATATTTGAAAAGCTATGTAAAACAGAGCTCATAATGCAGTGATTTGGATATTTCTGTTTACACACTGCTGAAAATAACCATAAAATACATTAGACTTAACTTGTAGAGTAGTTTTAAATGAAAAATCTAAAAGTAATGTACTTCCTGTGTGTTTTTTAATTCTCAATTTCACCTAAAAAAGCTTTTTACCAATTAAATCTGGCAGTAATCTTGTATGGAGCACTAATGGATGCTGCTGTATGTCTGTAATATACTGAAAGGTAACTGCATGCTTATTCTGTTGACGGTTTTCAGCCTCACACTGTGCAGCCACTGCAGTGAAGTGCTTGCACGGCTGACGTAAGTGTGAAAGACAGATCAGTGTAGTAGTATTAATGGGAGTTCCTCTGCCAAGGAGCCTCGCTGACCTTGGTCTTATCTCTGCTACCTCATGCATGATTGATAAATAAAAATGAAACTCAAGATGTCTTCCTTAGCCGAGGTATCTAATCTCATTATGAGCTGGTTTCTTTTGGCAAAAAAAAAATGAGAATAGACACTTGGTTGGTCTTGGCTGGTGTGATATTTAATTTTGCAGCACTTCTAGTGTTTACGCACAGCCAGACAGGGACTGGAGATACAAAACAATATCTCTGTGACTTGTCTACACCTCAATGACAATTGGATTCACTGATGGGTCAATAAATATTCTAGCTCGCCAGTAATAAAATACATGTGTTAGCTAGTGGTGGTCTTTGTTGTTCGTATACAAAACAAAGAACAAGAAAATGACTTCATGTGGGATTTTAAGCATGCATCCTTACTTTGCCTCGAGTCATTTGTTTACAGTTAGGCTCATGAACTACTGGAAGTGAAAATGCAGTGTTTACCCTTGATATCGCGAGGTCCTTTGAAGCCCCAACTCTGCATTAGTTGCCGTTATTATGAGTCTCATACAGTGGAGATGACACCACAGAAATATTAGTGAGACAAATTTTAGTAGACAGTTGAGGATTTCATTGTAGTACACTGGTTAACTTTTATAGCTTCACATGGAAAACAGACATTGCTCAAATTTAGTCGAATAATAATAGTAATATGGAGCTGCAGCATTAAAGATTGTAACAGCTGTTTAATAATGTTGCTTATTTCCTAACAGGGAATATTGCTTTGAAATGTTAATCAATAATACTCGCGGCCAATGAGATCGTCTAGAAATGTTTATTCGTGGATTCTCATGTTTCTATCTAAGCTTTCTCAGATCGCTGATAACTTCAAGATGAATTACTACACAACGGTGCATGTGGCTATTAGTAGTCCATTCATACTGTATGACCTACCAGAGGGTTTTACCAGGCAGAGTGTAACATAAAACCAGAGGAATTGTTTTCATGTCTCGGCTTATGGTCTGTCTGTGAGTGATGATTACCCATATAATTACTTCCATGAACACAACAGAAAACCATGTGCAGTATATTATTTCTCAATAGCAGCCTGAGGTAAACTTTTTGGTAAGGCAAGTCTGTACAAAATTATATTTACTGCTGGTGGAACAGTGTTTCATTGGCAACTTTAAATGCAAATGTACTGTAAAAAGTTACATTATTATCTTAAATGACAGATATTTTGCATTAGTGCTTTGGCAGCAATGCTTTCAACTGTTTATTTGATACCTGTGTCATTTAACTTTATCTTTCTGAGCATTTATGAAATAGAATTTGAAGGTTGCACAAAACACTCACCTCAAGTTTGTCAGCTAAACTGATTTTCAAATAATAAACTACCACACCAAAAGGAAATGCAGTTTTTAGTAAAAAGATGTTTCTTGATTCTGCAGATGTTTTCGGCTGATGTTTACAATAAGCAGAGCAAATTACAGTAAAGAGTGCAGACAAATCCATCATGCCTGGCTTAAGTTACAGGAACTGGATTCTGCCACAAGCAAAATATCTTGTTTCAGAGGTTTACAGGTTAGCAAAACTCTGAGTGTGTGATCACAGCCTGTAATGGCATGTGTAGGATCAAATGTCACAGCAGAGTTTGGGTGTCTTTTGATATCCAACAAAAATTCAGATAAAAAAAGGAGAATATATTTGATCTGTGTCTGAGCTTTACTGTCCTCAGCTAAGTTGACTGTATGTTGTTTTTTCCCCCTGGAAGACCAGAGGGAAATACATTTATTTATGTGTGTTCCATTTTTTTGTATTCATATATACACATACCCAAAAGCACACTACAGCCACAATTTCATTTCCTCCTGTAGAGATATACTTTTGTATTTTTTCCTAGTAGATATGGTTGTGAACTATTTTGACTTAGTTTGTTTAGGTGTTTGCTTGTCTCATTCAGATTGCTTACTCGTGACATCTTCATGCGATTTTCATATAACAAAATAATTGTAGAAAGCAATATATATAAATATACTAGTTGATTTATTATGAAAAGACTGCTACAGCACTGAGGGATCATAAGGAGCCAAACTAGAGTTCTCTGCCCCTGTTGCTGCAAGTATCCACACTCATCTTAATGATAATTTCTACAGCAGTGCCACTGGAGAAGAAGAAGAAGGTGATGATGATGATTAATGATACTGACCCATAAAAAATAGCTCTTTTTTCCAATAAGATGATAGCAAGAGCTGTGGTTTAGTTTGTTGCTCCCAACTGTTTGTAGGAGTCTAGCTTTGAATTTATTACATACCTGCAGCAGGATTTACATGAGCATCTCCAACCGAGAGATTTCTGTGCATTGTAACGACCCTCCAGCTGGACACCAGGTGTCTTCCCAGAGCTGAGTCAGGGTCGTCAGCTGATTGAGCCACACCTAGGATCAAGTGGCTCAGCTACTTAAACCTCCCTCACGACAGTCAAGGGGCCTCGCTGACAGGAGCGGTTTTTGTGGAGCTCCAGCCCCACGTGTGGGTTTTTGGCCCTGTAGGGTTTGACAGCCGTATGGAACTCTTTTTGATCGGTAATAAAAGTTTTGTTTTGCTCACCTTATCGTAGTTGCCTCCGCGTCTTTGTTGCAACTAAGAAGCCGAGTTGTGGTTAAATGGGGAGGAAAGCCTACCTATTATCAAGTATTTAATAAGTAAGTATTTATATCAGTTGAAATGCCAGAGCATGATGTCAATTTATTTGCACATTTAATGTAGATCCACTGAATGCTGCATTTGTTTTGTTTTGAATAACACATAATTTAATATTGTTGATAACAGTATAAGTAGGTGAAACTTTAAAAAGAGGTAATATCACTGGCTTCATTCTAAACAAAAAACCTTGATCTAACCCTTGAGTTAACCCTCTGAAGCCCAAAGCATGCTGGTGGATTGAAAGAGGCATGCTGTCTTTAAAAAAGACACTATTTATCAGAATTAGAAATATCAGATTAATAATAAATTATCAGATTTTCATGATGATCAGCGTACGTTTGTCCTTCCGTCTGTTTGTCTGACTTTCTGTCCGCAACATTACTCAAAAAGAGACAGACGGATTTGGATGAAAATTTCAGGGAAGGTCAGAAATAAGACAAGGACCAACTGATTAGATTGTCGCAGTGATGCGGCATAAAGTCTGGACTCATGGATTTGTTAAACATTTCTGTATCATTGTGAGGCAGTGGCACGGCGTCATTGCAGCTATGACAACAAGTGAATGATTCATCAGCTGCTTGCTGACAATCCCATGATTGCGATCCTACTAAAAATCCACCGCTGTGGACTTATCGGTCGGAAATGATACGACTGTGCAGCCTTGGCGGAGTACTGCGCTCTCTCAGTGCTTTTTTTGTTCCCTTTTCAACAGTCTTTAAACTAATCATTTGTGACTTGGAAAACTAACTATACCTAAGCTTAAAATTGAGACTTTTCACAATTTTCACAAACTAACTTGCATGCAGTTTGATATGTTGTATTAAGGACATCCAGACACTTGCACAATGAAGGCTTGCAACACTGGTTATTACTCCCTCACTCATACATACATCCATGAGGTCAAATCTTGATGTGGCATTCTGTAATGTCTACAACGTCATCATTACAGTATAAAAGCATACAACAGACAATGTGAAAACAACACTGAAACACCAAATTCAGAAACAGTGTTGTTTCACTGGCATTTGCTCACAAACTAAGCCGCTTACAGCCCATTCTTGAATTCACCTGAAAAAGTTCAAGCAAAAAGACACCAAGACTTTCCATATCCTGCAACACAAGCATCCTAAAAGAAAGCTATAATGCATTCCATTAGAAGTTGTCACAACTAAAAAATAATGGAAATAATAAGGAAGTTAAAAATAGGCTTGCTATATTTGATATAATGAAATTCAACACTCAGTGGACAAATTGTGCATATTTGCATCTAATCTGTCATGGTGTGGATGATCAATACTGATGACTGATGAAGACGGTCTTTTTTCCTGTTCTGTTTTTCTGACAATGTCTCCTTTTTTTAGATTAGATTTTTCTATTCGTTACATGCACTTACAGTGTGGCAGTGAAATGTTGTGACTGCCCACCAGGCTTTGTAAATACAAATGTTACAATAGGAAAAAATATCAAATACACAATAAAAAAATTATAATAATAATACAACAAAAAATACAAATAGGTAAATCTATAATATACAAGAAATACAAACAGGAAAAAATGGAATGTTAGAAATCGTATGGAAAGTATGGGCTTGTATACAAAGCTTTGACGCTCAGTGAACGTATTAGATTTCCAAACTGAAAGCAGATTTATGCGTGCCGTCGTCCCTCGGCCATGGGGTGAGTAGTTGTAAGATCGGCTCTTGTCAAATGACATCTTTGTGGCAGAGATCACTGCACCGAGCCGCGACCCAGTGGTTGAGACTCGTTGCACTATTGCACAGGATCAGCACATGACGTGGTAGTTATACTGAGCAGAAAATGATACAACACACATTCTGAGCATTGTAGAGGACGGACTGAGGCTGAAAAATGGCGCCTGTGTGGGAGGACTGAAGTCTCACAGGGTTGCAGATGATGTGAACAGTAACAGATTGTGCACATGGCACTTTGTTAATAATACCCAAGTGGATTTTGTGTTCCGAAATAGAAATGACACGAAGCACCTCACATTTGATTCTTCCTATAATTCTGGAGCTTATATAACAAAATATCAATAATAATGATCACCTACAGTAAGAAGTGCAGTTAAACTGCTACATATCTGAAAGGAATATCACTTAAGGGAATAACATTCAAGAGCCTCCTTGAAATTATTTTCCTCATTAGCTTTTAAAAGAACAACCATTTCAGTTTAAACAACATAAGACAGCATGTTTGGCCACTGATATATCAATTTAATTTAAAAAACTAAGGGCATCAGTACAGCTAAAGTGGAAAGTGGAATTTGCGCTGAAAGAGATTTTACCTTTTAACATAGAAACAATAATAGCTGCAATCTAGTAATCTATCCTTGATTTGCCCAAAGTGACAAATTGCCATTTATGGACTATAAATGCCGCCAACGAAATTCCAAGTATTTCTAATGATAATGTCCCAAACAAGGTCAAGTGCTGAGGACGGCAGTTAAACGTTCGGGGGCAATGAGGCTCCAAAATGACCTGCCATTGTGCCAATCCTGAGTCCTCGCCTGTGACAGCCAAATTGGCAGCTTGGACATGTAATAAGAGCCTCGACCTACAGTTTGGTGGGAAGTCCAGCAAGCCAAGGCTGATTAGGTTTAATCAGAGCAGCATTTGTTGTTGTTGTTGTTTTTAAAAGCAGCTGTACAGATTCTGCTGCTGTATAGAAAATCAGCAAAAAACACCAAATGTGCTGCAGATACACAGGACATTTATTGCCTTTATATAAGAAGCCCTGGCAATTTCTAATTAGTGCCAAGTGCAAAAAAAAAAAAAAAATCACTTAAATATGTGTTTTTATTGTTACTATTACAACATATGGGTAGGCTTAGTCACAACCTGACAATCTTGAGCTGATTATGGAAATTATTCAATTTTACTAGACGGAGGCTGTTCAGAGTTTAAATCTGGACAAGATCTGTCACAAGTTCTCCAACATCTTTTGAAGAACCTATCTGCCAAATAGCTGGAAAAGCTGTTAAAATGTGCCAGGAGAGTTGGCTAGATGGTCACACATTGCACACATGCACGTTGTGTGAAGTGAATTGTTATTTAACTCATTCAAAAGAATATTTTTGTTTTATTTTTAGTGCCTAACACCTTTAAACTGTGCTGTGTCTTTCTTTTCTTGTCAGATCGCTTCTATGCTGTCACTGATCATGTTGTTTTTCAGTGTATTTAAGACATTCAAATGCTTCTATACTTAAATACATGATTACTTTCACGTAAAGCATGAAAATTAGGTTATGCTGCGACCGACCCGACACATTTGTTTTCTTCTATTTTTATATGTATCGACCGGTTTTTAAAACACAGTGAAATAAGAATAGTAATCAAAGTGGATATGAAACTCCTATATCAACGTCTATAATAAGTAGTCACTGACATATACCAATTATGCTCCAGGAATCCAGAATTTTATGAAGATTTAGCCAACAGCTTCATTTGATTTAGGATTTTTTGCTAATTACTATCTTAAATCATTTCATACTCCAAAGCAAAATCTCACAAAAACAAAATAGTTGTAACTTAGTGACACAGCGTATGATGTTGACTAGTGTTACTGCAGATACGCTGATTTAATTCCTGGTGCGCATACTTATTTCCTCCTAATTACTTCGTGTGACATGTTTTGCCTGCTTTCCTTGGTGAAAAACCTCCCGCTACAATGTTCACACCATTGCACCATTCTCGTTTGCGCTTACGAGTCACTGTGAAACAAGAACAACTTGTAATTGCAAATCTGTCGTGTGCGGCGTTTTGCTCCACTGTGTGCTCTCTGCCACTTCTATGCCAGTCTTCAGGCAACCTGTCACATATACGCTCACACTAATTAGACTATACGGCCACAACACTTTCATGAGCAGCAATTTACACTGTGTGCAATGGATCACTGTGATTTTCTGTGCATACGCTCACGACACATTTCTAGTTAGAAGTAACGCTGCTCTTCACAAGAAGTACTAAACCTATTGGGGTCTTTACAGTTTACTAAAACCTGCTATAACTTTTATTTCAAGCTTAACAAATAAGATGCTTGAAAAGTGCTGACAAATTCAATATAATGTGTCCAGAATATGAGTTGAAATAAATCATCACATAACCAGTCATTACTAACTTAAATATGATCATAAATCTTAGTTTCACTTCACTCCATAGTGGAAGGTAGAGAGTCCGACCCAGTGCGTCGTTATCCAATCCATTCCACTTGTTCCTATAGAGCACGCCCACATCACTGAAATCCAGTCCATGTTTTCCCTGCAACCACTCGGTACCTGCAGCATGTATTTAGAGGAACGTGTTTTCTTTTTTTACCATATACTATCTTTGGGGTGACTTCCTTCTGGAGCATCAGCTCCAGCATCAGATGCACACAGCACGGCTGCCAACTCTCACGCTTTGGCTGTGAGACACACGTAACTCAGTCCCTTCACACGCTCTGAAGCCCCACTCCAAATATCACACGGGCAAAAAAAAAGTAGTAGTAGTCAGACTAAAAGTACAAGCAGTAGTAGTAGTAGTATAAATAGCTGTTAGAGTCGTAGATAGGGCGGCCACCTTTCAGAAATGAAAATAAAGGACACCCACCACGGCTCCTCAGGGCCACAGTTCAGTAAAGTTGGAAAGATATTCACAGATTCAGACTTCTGGCATTAGTAACTCATTAGATATAGGTTGTCAAAACATAAATGATGCCTCTTTCCCATCGTTGAAAGGTAGACAATGTGCTACAAGCCCAGTTTTATCAAAAGTAGCTGTCTTTCAAGTTGCAGGAATAACATTGGAGTCAACAGGAGCCAGTTGAAGGCTGCAGTGATTTTGGTGACACTGCAGCAGGCATGTCCAAAGTCTGGCCCGCGGACCAAATGCAGCCCGCGGTTGAATTTCATATGGCCCGCGGCCTCTGTCATGGAGTGCATCACTTGTGCCCTGCCGGCATTTGTGATCAGGGTATATATATATATATATATATATATATATATATACACATACGTAAAAAAGCTATTTTAGGTTTCACCATGAGGTAGCAGCCAGAGCTCTAGAGATAGTAAGAGTTGCGACACTCATGCGCTCGCAGCGGGGCGGTCACGCGGTTCATGTAAGCCTGAATAGTTCCAAACAGGCAGTGCTGTCATTTCCTTCTATGGGACTGAGAGCGGCGATTTCACGGTAAAAAAGGAATAAAATCACACCTCCAAGTACTTGTTTGATTATTAATTCACTGGAGTATGTATGTAAATGTCAGTTTTACATTTTGAGCCATAAGGTGACATATTAAAGACACTTTTGGGGTTTTGGAGGAAATGTTTCACATTCGTGTTAGCATGGAAAATCGACTTTTACACAGAAATGTAAGATGATTGAAGATGTTAATTTTTGCCCAGCTGGATTATTGCATTTCCAGACAATGTCTATATTTCTCTGATTCACTTACCCGTAGTCTGGGAGTTATTGAAAAGCAGAGTAACAACAGTCCATTCAGCAGATAGTGTCCAGCCACTTCTGATGAGGCAGGAGTTGACTCACTATAACCATTTTAAGACATACACAAAATATATATTCAAGAATAACAACTCATTATGCTTTGATGAATGAAATAGTATGTTTTATTGACAATGGGAGAAACAATGAGGGTCTTCGTGTCTTCAGTGAGGACTCTCGGGATACTGGCGGATAGATAGATACGATAGATATTAATGAATATATTTGTTAAATACTTACAAGTATAAGTTTATGCATTATAAAGGATCTCATATAAAGGACGCAGTCTTGACAATTAAAAAGAGGTAGCGATGTAGCTAGGTAGCTTTCAAAGAAGAGCTAACAAGCACATGGCAATGCCTGAAAGTCGGTCATCTGCCAATATTCACAAATACAGATAAATGTATGCACCACAAAGGGCTTCTGATATAATATAAAGACATTAAAATTAAAAAGAGGTAGCGACTCATCAACAATTAATCCGTCAATATATCCCTGGAGATAACTTCACAGCTAACAGCAGAGTCGAGCTAAAAAAAAGTAGCAGAAATTCGGTCGTCTGCCAAGATAAAAAATATATATAATTACGCTGCGCAAATACAAATAAAGCTCAGCATATGCATCATAAAGAGCCTCTGATAAAATATAGGCAGTTGACAATTCAAAAGAGGTAGGCATTTCATCAACTTACCTCCACATATACTCAACGACCTGCAGTGCAAATGAACGGTGGCTATCACTGTCGAAGCGGTGCTAGGAGCTAAACAAGCCTCCACAACCCGGAAGTAGACTGGAAGAAAGCGTACAACGGCACCCTATGGGAGTGTTGCAACTCTTACTATCTCTAGGGCTCTGGTAGCAGCATGACCCATTCTGACCATAGGCTGTATAAAATGGACACCAGCAATTGCGCAGTTGCGTTCAGCGGGATAGTCGTTGTGATATCTATTACAGTATGCTTCTGATCCTTCAAAAATGGCGACTTTTCAGAAAAGGAAAGTTGATTGCTTCCCGGACAGGTGAAACTGCAGTATTTTTTAAAAACTGAAATAAGGAACAACTTGCCTGATTTACCAAGAGACTGTAGCTGTGTGGAATTCAATGTCAGTCGACACTACCAGTGTCAAACACGGGGAAACATGCTAATCAGGACGGGCTAATAGGGAGCCACCACAGCGAAAAAGTGAAGCAACTGGAAGCTGTTTTATTGTCACAGCAGTGCTTTTTTTTTTTTTTTACCAGAACGCTGCACATCTTTTTCCGATGGTGAATTCATAAAAGATTGTGTGTGAAAATGGTTGAAAATATCTGCCCTGAGAAGCAACAAGAGTTTGCCAAAGTTTGCCTGGCATGAAATACTGTAACGTGGCAAATTGAAGATGTTTCAGCAGACATTAAAGGACAGTTGGAGGGCAAAGGAGCAAATTTTGACTTCTTTTCAATAGCGTGCGATGAAAACAGATGCATCGGATACTGCTCAGCTGCTTATTTTTTTTTGAGAGGGCTGGATGATGAGATGAACGTGACTGAAGGGCTTCTTGACCGCCAGAGCCTTATGGACAAAACCTGCTGTGGATGATATGAAACTGCCCTGGAAAAAAAGTCAGTGGGATTATTACTGATGGCACACCTGCCATGGCTGGAGAACCAAGTGGACTGTCAACCCTAATCTGCAACAAGGTGAGTGAAGAAGGAGGCCAGTAAGCTTAATTGTATCATTCATCAACAAGTTCTCTGCGCTAAACATTTCAAATATGACCATCTCATGAAGCTGGTGATAAAAACTATTGATTTTATTCATTCTAAAGCCCTGTCCCACTGCCAGTTTAAACAGTTTTTACTGGACATCCAGGCTGAGTATGGGGATGTTTTAGATCACATTGATAAAAGATGGCTCAGTCTGAAGTAGGTGAGAAGCAACACAAAAACAGTTCAACCGCTGGTTTCCAGAGGGTTAGACGAGAATTTATTTGAAATAGTAAGTTTACAACAACACAACATGTGAGGGGGTTAAAAGCAAATGGGTGTTAGTAAAATAAAAATAAACAGAACTAAAAGTGAACTTCACGTTGACATTGATGGGCATTCCAACCAGGAACAAAGTAAAAGATCATCAGTACGAAAAAAAAAAACTCTTATTGTTCACCTCTTGAAACCAAAAAACACACCACAGCAGCACCCTAAACTAGAAATACTAATGGGTTCCCTGTTTTCTTTTCTGAACAATTCAAAAGTCCCTCTCTGTCTCCCCACACATCCACCAACCACTGGAACACATCTCCAAAGTTCTGCTGAAGCTCAGCTTCCCCTCAGAAGAAGTGCCACCAGATGAAGGAGCCTTTTGAGAGGCAGCTGGCATCGTGATTGGACGTTACTTTGATCTGATCCAATCCAGCTTCAGCTCCAGAGACGGCAGGTGGGATGAGTGAACGGAGGCTGGGTGGATGAAGGCATGCAGCTGAGTACAATCCAGAAAACAACAGAGGAGTAGTGCAGCGGCCCAGGGCCAGAACAAACAGAGTAGCATAATATGTCTCTGAGAAAACATCATATTATAGCCTTTGGGATGAAAAAACACCATCAACTCCAAGATTTTAAATACTTTCATTTACTGCAAATGAATATCTCCTCCAAATGTCTCACTAATAATCATTATCAGCCTTAAAAAACCCACAAAACACCCCGCTATACTGGAGCACACTTGGTACAGTCCGGTTCCCCCTTCTATAAATATCCTTGCAATCTTCCACTTCCTGTTTGTCAAAGTGGCCTTCTACCTGGACAGATTTTGTTGGAGCTCATGCAACAAACATTTTGGGTAATTGCACTTTAATAAACTGCAGTCAATTCCAGCCATTTTCAGTACAAAAAATTGCTAATATTCTATTTGTAAATAAAAAATACGACGAGAAATACAGGGAATATTGGACGCGCATCGCGAGGTGCATTTCCTTGAAAACGACCGATTTGTGGATTATATGCCGACTTCAAGACATGTTTTGGACCAAATATTTTACTGGCTTGTGTTGTCTGGATGTCCAAGGTTGGATTATGGCCGTTTTTTGTGGAATATTTTCATCTGTGTGTAATAATGAACCCGGAAATGTGAGTTGCGCTGTGTGCGTTGAAGCCGTGTATAGAGAACGGATGGATGGATATTCGTTGTTTGTCGGACAAATGTGTTTATATTACCCGCTGTGGTAATCACATCTGAAAGTGGTTTATACCGGCAGATTCATGAGAATCTAAGCTTTCCATCGACATATAGTGTTTGTATAATCGCGTTTGCAGCCTTCGGACATTATTGAAATTCCTATGCAAATTAGTAAGTGTACCGCCGGCGGTACACTGAAGTTTAAAAGCAATAATAATAATAATAATAATACATTTTATTTATAGGCGCCTTTCAAGACACTCAAGGTCACTGTACAGAGGAAACAGAATAAAAACAGATTCAAAATACACAGTTTAAAACATAAGAATTTTAAAATTTAAAAGAAGAAAATTTAGCAATTTTAAAACAGGAGGAGGACTGGAGGTCAAAGTGAGTAAGCTTGTTTAACGGGTTAATAGGGATGGATGACACTGAATTAGAGTCTGTTTTAATGTGACTGAGTTAAGACGTGTAGCTCTGTCATTAAATAGTCAATTATTTCTCAGAATTCACAGAGAAAAGTCTGAAATGTTTGCTAGGTTAGCATCCCACATGTTCTTTGGCTCAGCTAAAGCTAAATCTCTCCAACTTCTGGATGTCTTGAGTTGCTTGTTGTTAAAATATCTTGCTAGAAGTGTTGAAGCTCAGAAAGTGTGAGATGTTTGTTCAAAGTCACCTCATTCTAAAGTCTCATCTGAACTGTCCTCTTTTGTTTGAAGTTTCCCTTAACTTAGGAGTTAATGACAGAGCAGCACATCCAGACTCATTCTCTTATGTAGAGATTAAATGTCAGTGCCATTCATTGATGTTAAAGTGCAGTTTCTCACATGTTTGCACATATTCCCGACCAAACCAGTCCAGGTGGAAGATGATGTGAAGAGAAGCTCCAGAGGATGAATATCAAACATTTACATTGAAAATAAATGTCCATTAATAATTCATTGTCATGCAAAAGTTGTATTTCCCTTTAATGATGTTCAGATCTTTGAGTGTTTTGTTGATATTGGTTTCTAAATGTTTTTTTGAGACTCTGCCGCAAAGATTTAAACCTTCTATGGCTCACAAGCTGTAACAACTCATGCATTATCAACTACACCATATTGCCAAAAGTATTTGCTCACCCATCCAAAAAATCAGGTGTTCCAATCACTTCCATGGTCACAGGTGTATAAAATCAACCACCTGGGCATGCAGACTGCATTTACAAACATTTGTGAAAGAATGGGTTGCTCTCAGGAGCTCAGTGAATTCCAGTGTGGAACTGTGATAGGATACCACCTGTGCAACAAATCCAGTGATGACATTTCCTCGCACCTAAATATTCCACAGTCAACTGTCAGCTGTATTATAAGAAAGTGGAAGTGTGTGGGAATGACAGCAACTCAGCCACCAAGTGGTCGGCCACGTGAACTGACGGAGCGGGGTCAGCGGATGCTGAAGCGCATAGTGCCAAGAGGTGGACAACTTTCTGCAGAGTCAATCGCGACAGACCTTCAAACTTCATGTGGCCTTCAAATTAGCTCAAGAACAGTGCTTCAGCAGAGAGCTTCATGGAATGGGTTTCCATGGCCGAGCAGCTGCACCCAAGCCGTACATCACCAAGTGCAATGCAAAGCGTCAGAAGGCAAAGCACGCTGCCACTGGACTTTAGAGCAGTGGAGACCCCTTCTCTGGAGTGACCAATCGTGCTTCTACATCTGGCAATTTGATGGACGAATCTGGGTTTGGTGGTTGCCAGGAGAACCATACTTGTTGGACTGCATTGTGCCAAGTGTATAGTTTGGTCGAGGGGGGTTTATGGTGTGGGGTTGTTTTTCAGGAGCTGGACTTGGTCCCTTAGTTCCAATGAAAGGAACTCTGAATGCTTCAGCATACCAAGACATTTTGGACAATTCCATGCTCCCAACTTTGTGAGAACAGTTTGAAGATGGCCCCTTCCTCTTCCAACATGACTGTGCACAAAGCAAGGTCCATAAAGACATGGATGACAGAGTCTGGTGTGGATGAACTTGACTGGCCTGCACAGAGTCCTGACCTAAACCCAACAGAACACCTTTGGGATGAATTAGAGCGGAGACTGAGAGCCAGGCCTTCTGGTCCAACATCAGTGTGTGACCTCACAAATGCGCTTCTGGAAGAATGGTCAAAAATTCCCATAAACACACTCCAGACCTTGTGGACAGCCTTCCCAGAAGAGTTGAAGCTGTTATGGCTGCAAAGGGTGGACCAACATCATATTGAACCCTATGGATTAGGAATAGGATGTCACATATGCGAGTCAAGGCAGGTGAGGGAATAGTTTTGGCAATATAGTGTATCTTTCTGACTAAACTAAGATAAAAAGTGAAAAACTCTCTGATTCCTGCATCATGAATGTAAATCTTTTTGGTTTTAATGACAGTAAACTGAATATATTTGGGTTTGACATTTTATAAACCAAAACAAGAAATGAATTACTGGAGAAAACAATCAACAGATTAATGGGGAAAGAAAACGTGTTTTCCAACATATGTGGCTGAATTACTAACATTACAAGATACATACAATTTAAATTCAATTTTATTTATATAACGCCAATTACAGGTCAAATTGTCGCAAGACGCTTTATTTTTTTTTGTCATATTTAGAATATGAAAAAGTAAGAAATTTAAACCTCTTGACTAATCCAAATAATTATTTGGTTTTTAAGAGACTAATCAACAACTAAAATAACTTTCTCTACTAAAACTAATAAACATGACGTTCAATACAAGGAACAGTTTTAAATCCTGCAGTCCCACGACGACAAGAATAAAATTTCTCAACTAAAACTAAATCTGCTGCTGGATTCCATTAAAGTCCTAATAAATAACAATAAAGTGCGATACTAAAGGTTTGTGGTGCTAAAAATCTCAAAGTAAAGATATGAAGTTGAACATCTGGATGGAGGCTGATAAAAGTTGACCTTCCTTCATTTCTCTGGAGCCGACTCCGTGGATTTTAGGGTTGCTCAAACTGCAAACAAATGTTTCTGTTGCTCCAAAGTCTGGTCTCCAGAACTTCCTAAAAACTCTCAAAGTCTCTTCTGCTGCAGGTTGCTATGTAGAACTGTTAAAGAAAACCTCACTCAACCACATGGAGGGGCCTCAAGATAGTCGTCCAAATGAAACCGTACAAAAACCAAACTAGCACAACCCAAACGCTGAAGTCTCCTGAAGCCTACCAGAGAAGCTCTTTAAACAGAGAATCAGGACAGGAACTCTTACCTTCTGGACAACCAACATTGGTTCACAAACAAGAATACAGAATGTGTCTGAACAAAAACCTCTAAAGACTCACTACAGTCAAGATAAAGACACAACTCAACTGCACCAAATCCACCAATCACTGCACACGTTAGCACCATGTGCTAACTGTGGCTAAAGAACCACATTTACCAAGACAACTATCCTGTACAAAGCCCTCAAACACACCAAGAAACGCATTAAAAAGGATTTTACTGCTGGAAGCTGCAAGCCAACACCTAAAGAACAACCTAAGGCAATGGAGCCAAACCCAGTTCAGTGAAGAGAAGCAGAGGAAATGTTTGACTGCAGCCATAAAGTAAGAAGACACTGAGCTGCTCAGGTGTTCCTGATAACACCAAACAGCCACCTGGACAGCCAATAGGAACACAACTTACTGGAAGTCCGGAGGGCTGGCTTAGTGAAGTCAATTTAGTTTAAAGTTGAAGCAGAAAGTTAACAAAGAAAGTTGAAAACCACCTTCTGATTCCTGAAATCTTTTAGTTTTCACACATAGAACGCCTGAACATGTCAAACTGGTTTCATAGTAGAACCATCACTGTAAAAACGTCATAGTATGGTGTGTTGCTCAAAAAATATTACGACCGGCTGTCTGGGGTCTCCGGGCACTCCGGTTTCCTCCCACGGTCCAAAAATATGCAGAAGTTAATTGATTACTCTAAATTGCCCGTAGGTGTGAATGCGAGAGTGATTGTTTGTCTGTATATGTAGCCCTGGCACCCCGTTCAGGGTATCCCCTGCCTTCGCCCGAATCAGCTGAGATAGGCTCCAGCTCCCCCGTGACCCTAATGAGGATAAAGCGGTGCATAGAGAATGAGCAACACAAGAACAGGACAAATGCTGGTTTCCAGAGGGTTAGGAGGCTATTTATTTTAAAGAGTACATTTACAACGACACAACATATGAGCAGAAAAATCACAAAATCTGTCTTTAGTTCAGCTGAAAATGTTAGTTTTTGTCTTATTTATTGACCAAACTTTTTAGGAAGTAGATGAAGAATAATTCAAGCTCTCATGTAGAAGTCCAACATATTTTGGATCCTTGTGGAGAGTTTAGTCTTAGAGTATTTTAGAATCACATGTATTGTTTTGACATTTAATAGTGAGTTTAGTGTCTGATTGTAATTCTGTTCAGTGAATGGATAATTTCAGTTATGAAGATATGTTTTGTTTTTGCTTAAGCACTTTTTATTGTTTAGTTGGCTGATGTGGTCAACTTGAAGCTGTTGAGTACATTAGAATCCTCCAAGACAAATGTTACAAAGTGATTGCTGGAGTTCTTTCAATTATGCATATATTTATGGAAAATACTGAAATGTGTTGTACACATCCAACCACATAACTTTCATCCATATTTTACATGAAGAACCATTTTCAGTACTGCCTGCCCTTGCTCTGTTTTTCTTTTCTTTTTTTTTTAAGCTCAATGTTTTGTTTTGTTTTTACTATCTCTTAACATTATCTCTATAATAAGATTTGAAAAGTGCAAAATTCTCTTAAAATACACCAGAATGCAGGAAATAGGATCAATAATTTTCAAAATATTCGGGGGGAGGACCCCCAGACCCCCCACCAGCATCACACTCAGACCAAATCTCACTCTAAGGTCTGGTCACAAGTTGGCAGCCCTGAATTATTGTGTTGTGAGCAAAATTCATGGTCACTGTGGCCCCAAACATTTACACAGTAAAGTATCTCTGAATAAATCTAAATCTGTCCAAAAAGTGGAAAAGCAGTTTCTCAGTTTTTGTTAGCTGTTTGTGAAATTAAACGTTCACTCACATCCTGTGCATCTCCTGGGGCCTAAGCCCCCCCCCGTCCTTAAAACCTAGTGACGCCCCTGCATACAAACATACATACATAGAAATTAGCTAAATAAATATATAAATTAAAGTGAAATAGTGAAAATGAGATATGTATATACAAAAGGTGACAATGAGCTGGAAGATGCTATAAAACTCCATGATAATGTGAATATTTTGCAAGTTTATCAGTAAAAGTGCACACTGTCATTTGATGCAGCATTTCACAGTCAACACGTGGCTTTACATCTAAGTAAATCAACAATGCACTGATCATTTCACTCATTTTGAACAGCATAAAGAGAAAAGAAGTTATTTTTCCTAAAAATTTGAAGCTTGAATTAATAGTCTGTGATTAATATTTTAAGTATGATCAAGTAGCAGGAGTCATGCCTCCTGTGCTTTGAACGCCCACCACGAAGCATCACTTTGCATCCCATGTCGCGCAAGAAGGTAAAACTCAACTTGTGAAATTTAGCTACTTTGAATTCTGTTGCTGCCTGCAGCCTTGAAAACAGAGACCTTGTAGTTTAAATTTGTTTCATGTGTTGGAGTGAAATTGTGAAACCTGCCCACTGTAATTTGCAGAGGAAGAGTGAAACACCAGATAGCTGATGGAGCAGCCTTATTTTTCTCGTCCTTCGTGCAAAGCCTTTCACTTGAGGTTTGATATTCAACTCAGCTACAAATGTGAGCATTCAGACTTTTTTATTCAGGGGAGCTAATAAACCAAAAAGCTACCTAAACTAAAATGATTATACAAGTTATTTTGATAATAATTTAACAGGTGAATGACAATGTGCCTCCTCAGCTCACTAACCCCAGTACAGCAGAGCAAATAAAGACGCTGTTAGGTGTCAGTTAGGTCTACCGTTTTCAGAAAAGGTCACTTTGTGTTGAAATTCTAATTTGCTCCACCGTGACCTCGACTGCACTTTAATGTCAATTATCTGGCCAATTTGCAGGAACTCATCTCATGGTCAAACTCAATTTAAGATTTACATATTGAACATTAAAAGTTTGTGTTGCTATCAGTATTTTGACCGCTCTACGAGTATACACACTTTGGACTCAATAAACTGTCAAACTCTGTGAGGACCGTGAGCATATACATGGATTTCTGCTTTTTGTACACAGCATGTTTTCAATTCTCTGGCCTTTCAAACAAGTGCAATCCTGCATTGTTATCTCTCAGAAGGAGAAAAGTCGTGACTCAACACTTCCACCCTTGGATTTGTAATACGCCTGTGGAGTCCTTAACTTGACTCATGAGAGTTTCAAAGTTAAGAAGAAAGAAGACACAAGAGAAGAATGTGTACTTCTGTCTAATGCAACAGAAGAAAAGAATATATGACTGACCTTGCAGGGTACTCTTATATAACACATTCACAATGCAAGCAGCGTGATCAATAACACTCAATAAGTGACAGTATAATGGAAACGGACAACTTGATCAACAAGATCTCAGGACAAGCTTGAAGGTTTTATATCTAGAAGTCTAAAGAAGTTACGATATTTTTTTCAAGAAAACGTGACAATTTTCAATTTGTCTTGTTTCATTAGAAATATTTTTGTTAGAATCAATGAAGAGTTCTTCCCTTCAACAGTATTTTTTTTAATGCTGCCACTATAGATATTAAACATATTAACCAAAAAAAACATGCAAGCTGGATATAATAGAGTACTGTAATATTTGAAGCAAACTTGCATCATAACATAGCTAGATATAAAAACAGAAAGAGAATATGTCTGCTATTATTGGTAATATTGTCCTGGTTGCACAGTATAATCCACAGTCCCTGCTATGTCTAGGCTCCATAGCTCCTAATACAACCTGCAGACTCCAGCACATTTCAAATTCTGCACTCATCATTCCCAAACATCACATAGTTACTGCTCCCTTATTTAGCAATGTTAGCTCACCACCATGATGTGACCTGTCCTGAAAAAGATTCTAGAGCTGGAGAATGCTATAACCCTGTAAACATGGTCCGAATAGTCTATACACTGCTTAATCCTCAGTAGGGTTGCGGGGGTGAGAGTCTATCCCTGCTGACTTAGAGTGAAGGCAGGGGACACCTTGGACAGGTCGTCGGTCTATCACAGGACTATACATAGAGACAAACAAGCAAACTTACATTCACAACTATGGACAATTCAGAATCGCCAATCAACCTCAGCCTGTTTTTGGACTGTGGGAGGAAGCTGGAGTACCCAGAGAAAACCCACGCATGCACAGGAAGAACATGCAGAATGATCCCAGGCCCAAGCCGGGGCACGAACTGGGCATCTTCAAGGCTGGACAGAATAGTGCAACACATAAACATAAATGAACAGCAGTCAGCGCAATGTTCACTGAAATCAAATAAATCCACAGTTTAGACACTTTCAGTTCTAGCTTTCGGGCTCTCTGATGAAGTAGCCTTTCTATAAATGTGGAGTGGAAAATCCTAAATGGTTGAAATGCCTCAGCTCTGCTCTTGACTTGATTTCACTTGTATATACACATCGCTGACACAGACTGCTAAGTCTAATGTATCCAGCACCAACATTTACAGCGTATCCTCTTTTCAGCTGAATCTTTCATCTTATTCACAAAGCAACCTTCGTTCACTGTTTTAGTTTGTTGTGTATATAAAGTAGATTACAGGACAGTGAGCCTGTTGTCATTCTGTGGGAGAGTGCGTGCATGGCTGTGTGGGAGGTTTGTAATTATGACAGCTAACTTAAGGTTAGGAGCAGCATGAGTCAAAGCAGTCAGAACAGGGAAGAGTTTGTGTGTGTGTTTGTGTAGGCATTTGTGTGACTGAAAGCTCCAGAAAGGTTGCACAACTTTAAATCTCGTACCCAAGGACTGTGTGACGGTCAGGCTAGGGGACAATTTAGCTGATTTTATGATTTAAAGTAATACCTTTCATCCTCACAGCGCTGCATTGTAATCGCAACCAGAGTTAAATTACTTCAGTGTCAACCGGAAATTCTACAAATGCTGATATGACAGAATGGTAAAGGACCTCCACTGTATACATACAGACTCAATTTATGGGGCGACTTCACTGTGAGGATATAACTTACAAGATGCTGTGTGCAGGTTCCACCCCCAGCTGTCCACAGCTTCAGTTGGTAAGATAACCCCTCTTACATCCGCAGCGTCCTGTTTGCTGTTTTCTACGCGTGTTAAACACAACATGATATATATATAACTTCTGCGTCGTGCTTGAAATAATGCGTTGCTTTGTTCCTGACAAAATGGGGTCATGTTGCAAAATATAAAATGCCAGCAATTTAAATCTTCCTCTCCTCTGATCCCAGCAGTAAAGAATCAGTGGCATGCTGTCAGTTCGGCATCTGGTGGATGGTACAGTGCTAAATGGTGCAGGTTTGTTCTTTTAATGTCCCTCTACCAAGCAGCACTGACTGCTTAAACAGAAACCCTCCACTCAAGGTTATTTGCAGCACACTTGGTTTCACTCTGCACAGCCTTTAACAGATGCCTTTTTTCCTGTGTTTTCTTCTGCATTATCTTAATCTAGTTTAAACTTAAGGCCACAGCTTCCAAAGTTCTAGTCTGACAACTGCTAATTTTCTATTTGTTGCTGGAGCTCAAGCAAGATTTGTGACCTCTTAAGCTATCACGCTAATGAGTGTTGTTAATTGCACTACGAATATCTGCCAGCAGTCTTTCTATTTGGAGAACATCAGGTTATTCACTTGAAATGAATATGTGACTTATCAAGCAAAATGGAAACAAACTAGGTATTTATAACCACAGAAGTAGAAAAAATAAAAACATGTCTAGTCCATTTGACTGGCTTTACAGCTAAGGAAAACGTGTTTCTCCATAATGGATATGAGTGTTGTACCACTGAATAATGTTTTTAATGACGTGTGAAAACAAAGTTGAGGTTTGTTAAGCATTGACTTGACAAGCTTCTAACTAACATCTGCATGGCCATACGTCACATCTGCAGGACAATTTACACACAAATTGCTTTTGACCTCTCCTGGCAAGAGTTAAAATATCGATCTTTCCTTCTTGATGACAACCAGGAGTCAGCTGTAATTGATCCAAATCAATTAGAGCACCAAGTTTCCTGATAGCCATCAGGAAACTCCACAGTGTGAAAGCCAATAGTATCTGAGAATGCACTCATTTACTTCAGTGCACACATACACAAATCTTAGCTGATGCCAAAGCACTAGAATTGATAAATTATCTATGAGGAGAGCTCTGGTTTGAGCACACAGGATGGACTCCCCCCCCCCCCCCCCCCCCACACACACACACACACACAGTATTTAATGCAACAAATCTGATGCAGGAAATCAGAGATTAGAGCAGAACGTGCAAATGTATTTCAATATCATGATAAGTGGCATTTTACATTCCATTTTTTGAAAGAAAGCTTTACAATTAACAGCTTTTAAAGTTATTTTGATATACACTACTGTTCAAAACTTTGGGGTCACTTAGAAATGTCCTTATTTTTGAAAGAAAAGCTTCATTGTTTTCAATGAAGACAACGTTAAATTAATCAGAAATCCAGCATAGACATTGTAAATGTGGTAAATGACTATTCTAGCTGGAAACGGCTGATTTTTAATTTCCAGCAACCATCACTCCTGTGTTCTAATGCTACATTGTGCTAGCTAATGGTGTTGAAAGGCTAACTGATGATTAGAAAACCCTTGTGTGATTCTGTTAGCACATGAATAAAAGTGTGAGTTTTCATGGAAAACATGAAATTGTCTGAGTGACCTCAAACTTTTGAACGGTGGTGTATGTAAGGTAGGGAAAAGACCACTAAATTGGGCATTGTCTTGCTCAAAAAATATAATCAAATGTGACAAAGAGGACAAGGAGGAACCAAAGAAATATACATACAATTGGCTATGTATTGGCTCAACTGAAGTTATTCCATGTAAAGATACAGTGTTTTAAACACAAGCAGTTGTTGATAACGTACATGGTGCGACACTCCATATATATATATATATATATATATATATATATGTGAAAAATACTATATACAACAATAAATGATCTCAGTAGACACATAAATTACCTGCTATGTTTGTGCTATAAGCTTTTTGGGGATAAGGGATGCTTCTATCCACGTACAATATCACTGAAACATCCCATGATCCAATTAGGCCACCATTATTTGATAACAAATCAGCCCTTTTCATTACTTTCATTCCTGATGTAGCTGGTTCTACAAGTAATAGACTTTGGAGACAACATAATGAAAACACAGTGAATTTCCCAATTTCTACAAGCACAAAACAAAACCTAGTGACACTAGTAATTCACTGCCAGAGCAGACATACTCCATTTATCAGTGCCAAAGATATAAAACTGTTTTTGGTATCATGATTCATCCCTCTCATATGTTAATCAGGTCTGCTTGCACAGACATTTTCACACTTACTAATATTATTACTCTTAGTGCTCACATTACAGTCGGTTCACAAGGGACTCCCTGTATCTCAGATATGATATTGGCTACAATTCCCCAACAATAAAACGTTTAACTTTGAAAAATCCCCCCTATTCTTGGAGGATCAGTTGGGAACAATCAATGTGCCACACAAGCGCGGATCATTACAATGCAGGAGAGGCATGCGAGGCAGAGGCAGACCACTACAGGCTGTCCATTATCATTGTTTTTGGCTGGTTTCACACGTCTTCAGGCACAAAATATGTTTACAGGGTCAATCACCTGCCACCTACTCAGTCTGAGTAATTGGAAATGACAACTGTTACATATTGCATTTCCAGCAGAGAGGAAATTTGGTTAGTGGTTCTGTGCTTCAGTAAATACTTATTGCATCAGCGGGGTCCTTTGCACTTTACATAAGCAGCTGTTCAAATGACCTCAAGATGTTGTTGCAATGAATTTACATTACATGCTGCGTCTATGAGTAGCCAATGAAAAGGCTCAGGGGACCTGCATGACGCGGTAAGAAGCAGCTGAGTGGGTGCTTCCTTCAAAATTACACTTTAAATATTTACAATATGAGATTACGGATACCGAGCGGAGAAACATCTTGTACAGTATTGAGCAGAAATATCACATGAAGAGTTTCCTGTAAAATAAGCAGCAGTGTAAAGAAGTAAAATGACTGTCAAAACCCCGCTGACATCGTAATGAATGCTAAAAATGTTCCGCAGTCGAAAAATCCATGCATCCATTCTCTATACACCGCTTTATCCTCACTAGGGTCACAGGGGTTGCTGGAGCCTATCTCAGCTGACTCGGGCGAAGGCAGGGGACATCCTGGACAGGTCACCAGTCTGTCGCAGGGCTACATATACAGACAAACACTCACATTCACATCTACGGGCAATTTAGAATAACCAATTAACCTCAGCATATTTTTAGACTGTGGGAGGAAGCCGGAGTACCCGGAGAAAACCCACGCATGCACAGGGAGAACATGCAAACTCCATGCAGAAAGATCCCAGGCCCACTCCGGGATTTGAACCGGGGATCTTCTTTCTGCAAGACGAAAGCGCTAACCACTATTTCACTGTGCAGCCCCAGTCAAAAAATGTAAATGATAAATGAAAACAAATGTGTGCCAGAGCCTTTCATAAATAAAGAATTAACTGACAGCAACGTTAGAGAGCTGTTAAACGTATTTTAAAAATGTTTTTCAGCAGAGTATTTACGTAAGCTTCAGCACACGCTACTTCAGCTTTTAGAATAATGAAAGCTAATAACAAGGATCGTGTGTGTCCTTCACTCTACTTTTCCTCAAATAACATTAGCAGCGCCGCCCAAAGTGAACAGCAGTACTACTTGTTTCAATTAATGCTGCAGCGCCATTAACAAAAGTAATGAGAAAACACTCTCTTCGGTTGTGGCCCTTTATGTACCGTGGGGTACGAATGAAAACATGAATTTACTAATAACATAATAAAACTGAACGTCTTAAGCGGGTTATCTCTAAGGGAAAGAATACGGAAACAAAAAGCACAAGATATTCATGCTCATTGTTTGGGAGGAAAAAGAATGTATGATGTCCAATGTTAGATTTTATTAAATGCTCATTTTCAATTCGCGTGTGATGTTTTGCTTAGAAGCTGCTGCCAGCAGAAGTAGGCGTGTTTCAGATGGCTGAGCATGCATGGATTAAACCATGTCAATCATTTGATGCACTTTAAGTAAACAAGCTGTGGCTACATAATAACAGCAGTATTGTATAAGGTTATCTTTACGCTGCAGGTTATTTTATTTAATGGGGTTAGAAAATTAGGGAAAACCGACTGTAAAGTGACTATTACTGTATGTAATACACGCAATTAAACAACGGAGCAAATGAGAAAAACTCAACACTACCGAGTGCAGTGTATCATAAGATGTCAGGAGCTATTTTTACAGCAGCTTCTCTCCACTGGACTGCTGCTGTATGTGTCAGTAATCTGTCAGCGGTGTGAACTAGAAGACATCATGGCCTGTCACATAATATCATGTGCTTCTAACGGAGGGGGGGGGGGGGGGATAAATAAATAAATAAGAGAAAATCTTTGACATCTTGGTGGACTGGTTGTGTTGGGCACATGTCATGCAACTGCCAGAACATGTCTTACACGTGAACTAATCCAGAGACATGTACCAAATATGATCCTGTTGTTTTCTCGCACTTATTTCTTGTTTTTGTCCACTGTCATCCATCTACTCACACAGATGGGGAAAAAAAGGACTTACAAATTGAATATCTTGAAATTAATATATCCGAGGGAGCACTTCCACGGTGCAATAATGAAAAATGTAAGATCGACTGAGGGGTGAAATGGAAGGATTACTGGCATCTGTGGTGAGCACAACTGAACATTAAGTATAGATTCCTGCATTTAGTCATTCCATGAAAACATGACAGTTTTCACATTCCCCCATACTTATGCCAGATAAAAATAAACCCTACAAACAAAACACACAAATAAAGACCTTCGTGGGATAATAAAAAATGGCAGATTAGCCACTCGGGATATTGAGGCGATAAGTAGAACAAGACTTAAACGATTCCTTCGCATTTCAGCCTCACAGCAGCTCTTTAGAAAGAAGTCATGGTTAAACTTGGAAGAATTAAGGTAGAAGAGGAAGAAGTACTGCAGCTTTTAGATTAGAATCAAGCTTTTTAATAAAGTATTCGGGGAGACATATATTATAACTTTTAGAGGATTAACATCTCATCTAATCTTAATATCATCACAAGATTAATAAGAACACCAGAATGAATGAGATTGGAGGACGGACAAGGTCACAGCAACCTTCCAGCTGAAATGGGTGTGAGATTTTAAACAGCTGTGTCAAGGGCCAAACTCTGCAGCTAAAACTCACTATTTTGCACCAACAGGAAGTGATCCAAGCTGCGTGTACCATCAGGTGGACATTACAAACACAAATTCCACAACATAGAACAAGCAAAGCAGTTTTTACAATGATTTATTACTTGACATTCTCTTCTTTCTGGTTGCACAGCCCGTCATCCACAGTTTTGCCACTTCTCTCCGATTCCTCCTTGTCTAATGCGCATCCAGTCGTGGAACAACAATGTCCGTCAACACCACAACACAACGCTCACAATGCACGCAGGTGGGACAGAGCTCTACGTTTGTCTCCTTTCACTTTCATTCAGCTGCTTGTCGGCTCCATTGTGAAGCCAACAAAACGGTTAGCAAGCTTGCAGTAGACTGTGGAAACTAATTTGTCATCTTCAGATACTGACAATGACATGTCACCGCCAGCCCACACATGCACAAATGTACAGAAACGTACATACAATCCCTCCTTTTGTATCTGTGAAATATGCATCGCATATTATGGCGGCCTTTCTGCAGCTGTTCAGCCTTTATACCTAAGGACAGTTAGCCTACGGCGCACATTTAGCTCGGTGCATCCTCAAAATGCAAATGCAGACGTTTTCAGCTCCGCTTTGCATTCCAACAGGCATTGCTGGTCAATATAAATGAAACGAAAACAACTAATTTATGCAAATTTTCACATTGTTAGCGGTCTAATGAATTTTAATGCAGGTTATCAATTCTAGAGCAAGCAATTCACAAGAAAATAAGAGGCTTTGCTTTACTAAGCTGCTGTCTGCTGTGCAAGCTATCAGTCAGAGAGGATATTAACAGAGCACAGGGAACCTCTTTAATCAAATGTTGTCCAAGGAAACACAACTAAGATCATCTGCGGTCTGCCTTTCCAACTTTCAAACCATCCTTGAACCAGTTAATGATTTTATCTTTTGTGCATGGAAGAGTTATGATTGAATATATAAAACATCTGAAGAACTGGTGAGAATATAGTTAAATATAAGTTAACTGTTGAAGAAACACGACAGTGGGGAATATTTGATGAAAGATAAATAGTTTATACCAGACTATATCCTCCCAATTCTCAAAATAGAACACCAATTTAACAGACACAAGTAAAACAAAGAAACAAGAATTAAATACTAGAGGTTTTTATCCCCCCTCCCTATGTTTTACCTCCGATTTTTCCATAGATAAAGAACTCCATTCTTTTGCTAGAAAGGACTCCCTGAAGCGTGTAAACAAGCAAACAATAAGTCATTTTCCAAACAGAAAGTACTGATTGCTTATTTTAATTAACTTCATTTTTTCATCTGCTCATAGAGGCCACAAGGGAAGTCAAAGTCTTTCTTGTTTACCCAGTAAAGACCAAAAGCATGTACGGAAAAGGGAAATGTGTGTTACGGCGGCTGTGGTGCAGTGGTCCAGAATATTTAATGTAAATAAAACTGCCAGCCACTTAATCCCAAAGGAAAATGAAAAGTGACTAAACTGCTGTGGGGGAGGGAGAACAGGCACACAAGTTGTGACTATGCATGATTATCAAGCGTGATTGAGGTAGTGTGTTATTGGCCTCGGGATAGCCTCTATTATTTATGTGGATTAATTATCAGGTTTGTAATGGAAGCGATCACTTCATGTTATTGTAATAAACTGTACACAAAAAAAATAAAACGCCTATTTAAATCTTCAGCTCAGTCATTTTTTTAATGCAAATATTAATTTACTCAGATGTGAAGGTAAAACCGGTAACCTTTAGTGAAGAAGTTTCTTAAAGTTAAGGCTTGTGCACAAAGTATACTACTGACAGCAAGAACAAAGGTTCGTGATACATAAGGGAATAGTCACAGGATAAGCAAAAAAAAATCCTTTTTATATCACAAAATCATATTAAAATGACATAAGAGGTGAAGAAACTGCATTTGCTCTTATGCAAAGTGACCTCCAGCCTTTAATCTGAGCACTCCTGCAAATGAAATGGGAAGAACAAAAGGCTGTAAAACAAATACAGTAGGTTTCCTCAAAGCTTTTACAAGTTCAGCAGGGAAATTATGTTTATATGACAATATTTTAATCGTGTCATATAACTCTGAAACGATTACAGGAGCGGGTGTGACCATACATGCGGTGCAACTATTTAGCGTGGCACATGGCAGCAAAACCCTTGGGGGAAATCAGTTCTAACAAGAGTGTGTCCAGACATATCTCATGCTGCGATCTAATGGCGAAGCTACTACAGAGTGAATCACGCCTTCTATCAGGGATTTATCGCTCCCTTTTTGTTTTGGAGGTTACCCCGCTAAAGCACAACCTGGAAAAAAATGTGGATAGTGACTGAAAAACAAATACTTCTTCATGTGACACAGTGCTCATCGTATATAGTCTCTCCCCTCCTTCTCCGAAGACATCATTTCAGTTTTATGTTTCCTGCACTGAGCGGTGAAGTGGGGGGACAACGCCTTCATTTTAGGCAGTAAATAATGAGGACCAGACGTCTGATTGTGCAGATATAATAAAAACTCCCTCTTCACTCGATTAAAGCTGCGTGCAGTCCTCATAGGGGCCAACAGACTCTTCCTTATATTTGTTAAGTGCAACTATGCAAATAATTGTATTTGTCCTTTGAAAGTGTGGTTTTGGCCCGAGCTGTTCCATCCTTTCTCAGAGGATATGACCTTTTGGCGTATGTAAAGCCATTCATCTGTGGCGCTCTGCTCTGACACGAGAGCCGAATGATAATGTATTGATGCTGCCGAGCAGAACCTCTTATAATAAAGTCAAACCACAATGCAGTGACAACTGAAAGGGCCAAGTTACTTTAAGTTATAATCAACATGAATGCAACAATGACAGCTTTCTACTATGTCATGCTCAATAAATAAAATATCAGAAGGAGCTTTTAAAACAGATTTTGCAGGCACACATAGATTGTGTCATGTTGCACTGACTCTTTTCATACACTGCTGTTGTTCACAAAGTCAAGTCCTCTGTATCTTATGAAAACTGTTCCTAATAAGGACACAGAAGGTGCCATTATTGCTCAATCTGATGGATGAGCTGCTGGCTGGAACGTGAAACTGCCCTGGCCTCCGTTTCAGTTCAAGAAAGTGCTATTCCTCAAGGGGAGACACGCTGTGATTGAAGTATTTACGACAAGACAGAAATGTGATGGTATAGAGAATGTGGGTGACAGTGACACATGACTGAACAGATTACTGTGTACAGACTGCGGAGCGGCCCTTTGAATTGCGATGCCTCGCTTTATTGTGCTGAGGTTAAAAGGCTCACCTCTCAGGGAGCCGCATTACTCTACCCCCTGCTCTTTTTGATATAGCAGTCCACGGAACAAAGACCATGTCAGCACAGCCAGAAAAACCCCCCAACAGACAGTTTGGTAAAACTGAAAATGCACTGTGACAGGACACTGATCAAGACTGATAGAAAGACGGTTTCTCTAACATCTAGATGTCTCCTAATGCATGATAAATCATGTCTGCCTCAGAGCACTCATTATTTTCCACAACTGCCCAAAGTCTGTTCATTTAATACAGCCAGTGGAGAGAAGTGCTCTCCCCCTGTACAAGAACCTGCTTTAAAAGCAGGAGGTACCGCTTAATGGAGTACAGCGCTTTTAGCAAATGCAGATTGACTACTTGAATGTGCAGTTTCTCCATTTCTATGGTTAATATTAATCATGACGAGTGGCTTTACTGTTCTTGGTAAAAGCAAACAGCAAGAGAAAAAAATGCAATGAAAGTCTTACTGCATCAACTTTGCATATTCCTCTTTTTAATTCTTTTGTGCTCTTTAAAAGATTGATGAAAGAATAATGCTTCAGTGATATTATGGCGAGTTAAAAAAAACTCACACATTTGCATTAGCTTAGTGCAGGAGGTGATCGGGTGACAGCGGTTACGTATCTTGACTCTAATTGTCAAAAGAGCTGAAGAGATATGATAATGAGATGTGCTCTAATGCTGCAAAATATTTTATAAAGTATAATAAGACACGCTGACTATTGTGAAATTGATTGTGGTACCTTGGTATGAACGCCACGAGGAAAACCATTGATAATCCTCATCTCTGGTCAGTTTCTCAGACCTAATTAAGATAGTATTTTTCATAAACCCTGTGGCCTCTTGTCATTTTCTCTCCATCTTTGGGTGTTAGCTTCATAAAGAGTACAACACTTTTATTTTCAAATACAGTCCTAAACAAAGACTACAACCTTGATATTTTCTGGACATTTCATTCGATGAGATAAATAATTTCTAGCCGTATTTGAAACATGTGTTTAACACAAAGAGGGGAGAACATTTTGCCCGCGTTCCAAATTCAGAACAGAGACTTTACTCATTATTTATGTTCAGAAGGAAAAGGCAAAACAAGGCCCATCCTCCACTGCAACATTTACTGCTACAGAACGTGACGAGACAAATGGCTGTGCCTTCTTGCTGAGTTTGCTCACTCACGAAATATTAACAGGTGTAAATCAATCCAGCAGGTTTTTCAGTGAAATCTGACCTGGTGGTGTAAAAATCACAAGGAGAGGAAGCTCATCCTGGCAGCTGTGGTTCATCTAAGTTACTCTCTGCAGCCTTCAAAATGGACATGGAAAGTATTTACCCATGTTAAACTACATGTGCATGAAACAATTACAACATAATATTGGATGTATATACATATAGAAGGTTAAAAATGTGTTTTGAAGCTCCTTTTTCACTGTACTTCATAAAGAAGTGGTCAAATTCAAGTATGAGAGATTGATATGGTCTGACAATACATTAATTTTGGCATGGAATGACATTATTTAGAAAAAGGAGAGGGACAGTACTGACTGACATTTTCACATCCATATATCTCAACGTCTCACCTGTCTGTGTTTTGACTTCATCTCATGTGTCATAAAGATGTGAACCGCATTATATAAAGCCTTTGAGAGGGTCTATCTTCTGTTCAGGAGTACAAGTGCAACTCTTGTGGATTTCACACAGCTGCAGACACGCATCCTTCTGCTCCATTTTAAGGGAAGCTGATACCGAATGATATGTATATATCAGTGTCAGGATATAAATTCTGCTGTCAGTCTCAGCTGCTGCTATCAGTTTATGTCCTGTGAAAATGAAATGGTTACCTGAGCAGATCATCACTGCTTACACCGATTGCACACACTGTTCTGCAGCTGTGAAGTCGTCTTTTTCCTTTATTGCAGGACCCGCTTTTTTTTTTTTATTTTTTTTTTTAAATACCCTGACAGCAATAAAAGGGGGCCTGCGAGAGTCGCGAGCATTTTCAGCACTCACCAAGGCCACACAGGCTTAAACTCTCTGTATGGCATAAGCCTTTCACTGGGATTGGTTGCTTTCTAGTTTCAATAGCCATGCCTGCTATAATCATGCATTTGCAGAAATTTAAGTCTGTTTTGTAAAACAGAACAAAATAAATCACTGGATATAAGTCAGACTCAGCAGGATGCTGAATTAATAGACTCCATGGCAACTGATTTATCAAACGGACAACCATGTCTTGCTGACCCGTTTTCCTTTTCTATCCCTGTATAAAAATACTTCCATGTTCAGATAGTCTCACACAGTCATACATCACCATTCTGTGATGTTCAGAGCATTTCAGGACTTACTTCATGATTAACTTTTGCAATTCCCTTTTCATCCCTAGTATACCCACTTTTCCTCAGTCTGTCTTGTGTACTTTAGCTTGTGATTCTTGTACATTTCCCAGACCTGTGAACTTCTAGCTTTCAGCTGTGGGTGTTATGTGTAGGTGGGAGAGTGATAGTGATAGCGACAGCGACAGGGATATGAGAGCAAGAGATCAAATTTTTCCAGAGGAGAAAAAGTAAGAGTCATATCCCTTACTCAAACTCTATCACGTCTTGTGTCTGTATTGCATTATGGTCTATTGAAGCCACTGTCAGCAGAGAAATTGGTATCTCACCCTCTTCTGCCATGGATTTCCATCCTGCATGATGGCTGAACATCAGCACAAAATAGTCATTCGAGAGCAGCCCTTGCTATTTTATTCAACCTGACATTGATGTGTTTAATAATTTCATCCATTTTCTGCTGTCGAGCTGCATTGTAATTTGGAAATGGACCGCTACAACTCACATTGTTTAGGATTAGTCAGTTATCCATGTAGTTTAAGAAAATTACAGCTCAGCATCCAATTAAATTTTAAAAAAGTGTGACTTAACTTCCTGTAAACACGCAAGATTCATTATTTTCACATTAACAGTGTATATAATGACAGCGTATATGTGAAAGGCATCACTTCTAGTGACAAAGTGACAGAATTTTTAATATTATGATCTGACTCTGATGGCATCTTTCTGCTGAAGCAGGTAGCTGTTTCCAGCAAATAAGCTCTAAAAATCCACCCCACACTCCCTGCACTGCACCAAATGGTTGACAATGTTTATGCATTTCTCTGAGGAGTTAGTGGATGCCAAAAACAGAGTGAAGAGGAGGATTAATGATGGACTTAAATTTGCCAGAGCATCAATACTAACATCATTTATATATAGTGTGGTTTTGGCTGGGTGTAATGCAGTTACCGCCGGCTTAAAATGCGGTAACGTGTCAGGGCACAGTCCAAAAAAATTCTGTTTATGCAAGTTAAACAAGAGAAATGTGAATTATGTGATTACCAAAATGTGCTACATGTGTGTATATGTTGTAGTTCTCTTGAGCACGAAGCTGCATCCTGTCAAACTGAGGCTTACTGCCGAGTGAAGTGACTCTGCTGAGTGGAAAGTATTCACTGATCAACAGGTTTTTGATGATGCACTAAGTGATGTTGCAGCATTAAGGCCTATATAAGCGTGTTTATGGGCACTTCTGTCAATCAGATCTGTGGGAGGAAACACAAGATAACACAATCTTGTCATGTTAGCTTGCGATTTGTCACTGTTCCCTTTTTTCCATCCCATTTCTCACATTGTGACAAGCTGACAATGATATTTTTGGCCCCGAGACATATCTCCAGGTAATTGGTTCCTCACCTCTCACCTAATGGGAGGTGTGAGATGTTATGCCATCATATGCCTGCAGGTTTAAGGTGAGCTGCTGTGGGTCAGCGGCACCTATTGTCCTCACATTTAAAGCAGGATGACCAGCTGCGTGACAGGCTGTACTGCAATTGAAATGTATGTAATTAAAAAAAAAATCTTGTGGAACAGTTTCATTGGTCTTTCAGGAGTTAATATTCCAAATCTGTAATTCAGTTCATGTTGACATTATCTGCATCCATTAAGGGCAGTCATAGTGATTTTAGCAATAAGTCATTTGAAGAATCGATCATGAATATCATGTAAAGGACTGTATACAGTCTCTTATCAGCAACTATAGCTGGGATTGGTTTTGACTCAAAGGCAGCTGAAATTCAACATATGTTTTCCTTGTTCCGTTTTCCCTCTTGCGAGAGCAGAAACAGGCAGAGAGAGAGACACGGCAACGCATTACTACTCACAACGAGTCTTTAAAATATATCCAGTGAGGGTTACCAAGTCACAATCTGTCTGAGAATTTGTTTTGAAAATTCAGGATAGGAAGTGGGATCTGATCAGACCTCTGGCGAATGAGTGTGAATGGGTGGTCTACGCTTATCCTGACTCTCAATACGGGGATGAATAATGCATCAGCTCTCAACAGGATGATGTGATAGAAACCAGAGTCTGCCAAAGTTATGTCTGGTGGTCTACCGGCCTGATTCAGCCTTGGCAAATGTCACTGGATGCAAACATACTGCCTGGAGTGATACCTGTATTTTTAATATGGCCGTTTTTATACACAGGCAGGAGTGTTTTGCTGCAGAATCAGCATTTTCACAGTTTTGGCTCATCTTTGTTTGTGGTGATGTATATAATTTTTCCTTAATGCATATGTAGTGCTACACAGTACCAGTGAAACATAACTCTTGCATGAGATTTTTAATGTATTTACACAGCACAGATGGAAATACAACACACAGTCCCAGAGCACTGAACTCCCCCAGTTTGCTTTAGAGAAATACAGCAGAAACGACAGCAATCTGCATCTCATCCCTGCCTCTCTAATCCCTTTACAACTGTTGTCTTGTATCGACATCCACTGACCCACTCAGGCCGGCTCTCCTCTTCTCAGACAGTAAACAATGTGCACAGACACAAACAGACGGCATTTCAGCCGGCCTGCCAATACAATCCTGTAGTCCAGCTGCAGACTCACTGCACCAGTTTAACATATATTTATATATGCATAGTCTATACAGAGAGTAAACTTCACCACTGAAAAATAAAATCCATAATTGGATCCACATGCTTTACATTCGCTGTGCACATGATACAAATAACCGACTATGACCACAGCCTGAAAACCCAATAATAGTACAGTAGATAAATATTTGCCAGAAGTGTGGTTGACACAGAGACGGTTGGCGGCGAAATGATTATACTATCAGTAAATTCAGGAATTTTAACTAGCTGTTGTCCAGCTGTGACAACAGATAGGAGAAAAAACTCTGGCTGAAGGCATTTTGTCTTCTCTTGCATCCTGCCAGTTTTGTTCCACTGCCCATTTGTCAACAGTGATGTCCAATCGCTCAGTGCCAGGCGGGCAAATCAGCACCTTGTCACTTTCAAAATGACAATTTGAGTCTCAGTCAAGTCTGCGACCGGTTTTTGCCTCGCAGCCACTCACCAAAACAAAACAAGCACTAAAAATAAAGCCAGGCAATCGGAAAATGCGGGCTTGCATGCAATCTACAAAACTGACCACATTAGAGCTTTGAGGTGACTTTGAGATTGAGGACATTTCTTTTCATTTATCAGAGGCGCTAATGCGAAGTTGAATCGGAAGACTCGGAAAAACCTCTGTGGGAGCTTATTGGGCAGCGTGACAAATGTCGGTTTCATCTCAGAGCAAAATAATCTAAAAGCTAGAGGAGCTGTCATGGTCAATCAGTCATGTAATATAAGCAATCTAAGATGAATGCAGAGCCCCAGTGCTGTTAATGCACAAATTGAACCCATACAATATTGTACATGATGCACACCCCATCACACAGCAGATCTCATTGTTTTAATTAAGGGTGAAGCCATCCAAGGATTACCATATCAGTCATCCCAGGAAGTCATTTTGCCACTGTTAGTGTTCCATAACTTGCCATTGTTATCGTAACTTGCAAATATTCAGCAAAAGTCTAAATTAATAGCAGCCAAACAGTTGCACAGGGAGGAGGACAGATTCAAACACAGATGCTAAAGTCTGTTATCTAGAAGACGGCGTTTGCAATTGCCTGGTGGCACCGGTTTTGATCATCGGATGGCTCCCTCATTAAAATAAGTCTCTGGATGTACCTGCTTTATGTTGAAAGAAGCATTACAACAACAGGTGCTGATAATGAGTCGTTGTCGCAACAATAGCCTGAATCATGTACAGCCATTTGAAATCAAATCGCTGAGCTCGCTGTCAGTTTTATTCATCAGAAGCATATAAACAAAAAGAGGATCTATGTGGCTGCAGCCTTTGCTCAAGTCTTCCTTTGACTGCTTCGGTCTGAAATTCAGAGCTATAAATTTGCCCCCGTCCTACCCACTTCCACTCGTGCTTTGTGTAATATATCTCAGAAGCAGCTGGTGTCCATATTGTGCACAGTGATGCAGTGAGAATACTGTGGGTGTCATTTTTACCACCTAACGCTGCCCTGTGCTTGCTTTCATGAGTAGTCTCATATCTGCAAACAGAGAAGCTCCCACTCCACATTAGGTGTGACTCTCTCTGGGCTGCTTTCTATTGTTTACATTTTGCTCCCTGTGAAGGTGAAGTCTCTGATTCTGGAGAGAGATTGCTCATATTGTAGCCATTTAGAGAGAATGTCCCAGATTTACCACCTCTGCCTATAAAACATTGGCAAAGTCTTTCAAAATCAATGTGAAAACTTAAACTAGGATGAACCTACAACAACAGTCATATAGGAGTCGTTAAATCTCTTCTGTTTATGAGGGATCCGCTGGGATTGATCAGTTTGTCTCCTGCAGTATAACTTCTTGTCTGTTTTCTTAATCTTTCTCTGTTCTGTAACTTTTATTTCCCATTCATGTCCAGCTCTTAAACCATTATAAATTATTGCTTTCCAGATTCCGTTTCAGGTTAATCTGTAGGTGTATTCCAGTTTAGCTGCTAGCTGTTAGCATAGCCTCAGCCACTAGCTGTGAGAGAAGCTAATTGAGAATCAGCTTTAATGGCCAAGTGCGTACGCAACATACAAGGAATTTGGATTCGGCTGTTGATGTCACTCAAGGAAAAAAGAAAGAAAATAATGAAATAAGTATCGAAAGAAGAAGAGAAAAAATGTTGAAAAAAATGTAATAAAAGAAGCTTTACTAAACTTGGACCGCCCGGCAACAAAGATGACCCCTGTGACCTTGAAAATGAGGCCAAGGTCACCAAATGCGAACTTGACCTGTGTGTTATTATGGTACACCTGTGTACCAAGTATGGTGAGGCTACATCAATATTTCATGGAGTTATCACACGGAAACCAAATTGTTACAGACAAACAAGCAACCAACCAACCAACCAACCAGCCAACCAAGACCATGCAGCTCAAAACAATACCTTCCAGAAAACGATGTTTGCCGGGCGGTAATAACAATACTAAAAAAACATTAGAAAGTATATACAGATATTTAAACATATGAAAAGAATAAACAGAGTTATTGGGTGCTTGTATAGCTCAATGGGTTAAGCAGGTGAACCATGTATAGGGGCTGGTCTCCGACACAGTGGCCCGGGTTTGATTCCTGCTTGTGGCCCTTTGCTGCATGTCTTTTCCCCATTTCCTGTCTCTCTCTCACTTCATCTACCCAATAAAGCCAAGAAAAGGCCATAAAAATTATTTTTTAAAAAGAATAAACAGAGTTGTGCAAAATGCTAATTGCTACAGTGATAATACAATGCAAAAAGCAGAGAATGCTGTTCTTACTGTGTATTTGGTTTGTGTTTCTTGTTCTGTTTTTCCTGCTTGAGAGAAATTTCTGAGACCACAGAGTGATGACAGAGACAGAGGAGGCTGCATCAGACCTGAATAATTGGTCAATAAAAGTACAGACAGCAATTAATGGAAAAATGCCAAATATCAGCCACGACATTCAGCCAGGCTGATAACTGGTTCATCCCTGTTCAGGTATCAAACCAAGCCTGCCAAACCCCTTTAGTCCCCTTTACTAAGCGCTTGATGGAGATGGCCGTTTCCATCATAACATAAGGACTGAGGACTGTCTTGGGGTAAAGGTGAGCTTCGAATATTTCACCTGAAATTAGATTTATGTAAATGCAAAACGAGTGCCAAAACACTCAGCCGGCCTGTTTGTTCATCAAGTGAATTGGCAGGAAATGAATGACAACATGTGCTGGCGGTCGGCACGGACCCTCGAAGAGACCAGATGATTGATACGCTCAATCCCACTATATTTGATTAACTTCTGTTCCCAGTTTAGAGACAGACATTTGAAATCTCCCTCAAATTAATGAAAAGGGAACAAACGCGATCGATTTTTTCTGGTATGTGCCCAAATCACCGCTGACATCTCACAAAGCTGCATAATCCGTTGTTGACAAGAACTTTGCAGAGAATCCCAAAGCAGCAGACAAGAAGTCAAGATCTCTCACTTCCGCCCACCTGTCAAACGTATGTCGGCTAGATTGCGAGGATATAGGAATAAGGGTTCTCAATTATGTGGATCTGAAGAGGAGGAAGGGAATTAGAATTATAGAAAAACAGCTGTTGGAAATGCTTGACCTTGTCAGCCTGTTCTAGTTGATATTGATAATGAGAAAACACTGAAAATCTGTTGTGTCTTTTATGGCTCATGTTGCTAAATCATAAAGTGGCTGCGTGTTCACATTATCATTCACCATTCCCAAACTTTATAAATATTGTATAAAGGAGAAATGTTTTAGCAACCTAAATAAATCACTCGCAACATTTTGTTCCAGTGCAGTAATGTGTGACGCTCAAATGGGAAAAGCGAATGGCTTTTGGTTCCAACGTCCCTGTTCTGTTAGAATTATCTCTAACTGCTACACAGAGAATAGCTTTAGTATACTTTCTAATACAGTCGAGAGTCAATTATTTTTGGAAGGGAGACTGACAGTTGTGCTCAGGCTCCAATAAAAAAAAGATTAAGCAACGTGATTAAGACGATGAGCGCAGCTGAGCAAAATCTAGTCCAGAATTGACACTGCATTTCAAGTATGTCAATTAAATCCCACAGATAAACAAAATAATTCAACAAGAGACCAGACGCTGATTATTCTATTACGCACATGCTAAAATTTCAAACTCAAGTCGCCTCCATGTTTTTGGGGGGCTGCAGGAATCTGATTAGGATGATGCACTGGATGTGCATTTGAAGGTCAGAAACTCACCCAACATTTTCTTTTTTTCCACCAAAACCAAAAGTCTCACATCGTCTGGCTGCTTGATGTGGTGTCCAAAAGTTGAAATGACCTGCACACAGCAAAGGATCATAGAACACACACACACACACACATACACAAGGCCAGGTCCTTTGTTGCTAAGGCAGCTGCAGAGTGAAACGGATGTGGGCTATTTTTTGCAGCAGAAAAAGTTGCAGAAAAAAGGTGCATTATTCTCATATGAAAAGACCGCAGTGAGGAAATAATTGCTTTGGTTTCAGGAGGTTGGAAAATGGCATAAAGTAACCAACCTGCTGCAGCACGGCGGTTAAACTAACCGAGCATTATGTCATCATATGGCGTTAAGAGTTTACCAATTAAACTCACCTGTTTTCCTCAGGAGATAAAAACATTCTTTTTAAAAAATCTGGATTTTTAACAGCTCTGACGGCTGTTTGAAATGTATTTATAGGATCTTGAAAAGGCTTCAAAACATCTGGAAATAAATTTTAACTGGTTTCCAAAATGTAATTCTGTTTCCTAAAGCCAGACAAGATACGAAAGCCACCAATGTGCCAAAAAGCCTAAAAATACAACTGATACAGTGGTTTTATTGGTTGAAAAAGCTTTGTACCAGTTTGACTCCTAGAATGCAGTTTGTACATGTGTGCATTGTGATTGAAATGTTAGTTATGCATCAAAATGACTTTATTTCATTTATAAGAGTTCAATTTTAAGGGTTAGAACCCATAGCAAAATTGCAAAAATCTAATTTTTTTTCTTTATTTCATTTGTAAAACCCATCCATAATTAATATTATTACAGTCTCAGCATTAATATTAAAAATGTCAACTACATTAAACCAAAATATTGGAAACAATGCCATAGAAAAAAGCCTATAATTATCATAAATGTCAGCTATGACTACATAGTAAACAACATGTTAGTTTTTGGTCAGTTACAAGAAATGCCACATTCTCACAAAGACAGTGTTTTTGCTTTAAACACAGACATTAAAGTTATTTGTATTTCCCTGTTAACACTGCAGATACAAGCTGCAGAATACATATTTAAACTGAGGGGGAAAAACAGTTTTAAGCTTGATTTTTTTTGGAATGATGTCACAGAATATAGCTCCGTACAGGATTTGCAGCTCCCAGTAAAAATTCTACATTTCATTATCATGTGCTTTTTGTTCCACTAATCTCTAATATCTCTATGTAGCATACAGATGTCTGCATGTTACTTACAAAATGAGCGGGGGGCATTTTCGTTTGGATTAAGAGCTGAAAAACCTTGTGGAAGAACACGATGCCAAAATGACTCATCTCTATGTAACATATAAACAGCTTGTTAGCTTTAACTCACCATTGGATGTAAGCTGCCGCATCTTTTTTTTTTTTACTTTCAGGTTCAGGTTTTCTGTTGCTGAAGCTGTTACAGCAACAGCGAGATATCTGCAAAGTTGTGAAAGCATCTAAACAACATAAACAATGTGAAGTGTGGCTAAAAGGGTTCAGCTCTCTGGCACTTGGAGGCGATTCAGTGCAGTAATGTGTTTTTAATGATAATTCAGTAATATAGGCTATTAAAGGTTACATTCGCCACTATTATGGCTGTGCACTTTATGCTGTTGTCTACATGACAGTCTGGAGTAGATGAATCTATGTTGTATCAGATGGGCTGGCAAAAATCTGGAAGCCTGCGTCATGCTTTCAAGTCACAGAATTTCTTCTTCCATTCTATGTTTCATTGTATTATTGCCAGTAAAACAAACCAAAAGGGTTCAAAGGTTTTCGCCTCGTCACAGTAAATGATCTGATCTTTCTAATGGCTGTTCGGGACGGCATCTTAATCATCGCACAGAGCATCCTACCGGAGTAACGCTGATGCTTACAGTGTGGCGTTTTGCCCCAGCAAATGTGATGCGGAGGATGATTCACAGGCCCCTTTGTGCCGTGCATAAAGTCTCCAAACTAGAACTTTCTGGCCCTAATGAGGCCGGTCTCACAGTGTATAAGTATGAGCATCCTTGATCTCTGAACACATCACACTTCTGTGTGATCGTGCACATCAGAGTGGAGAGACACTCTAAAAAGGAGTCAAAGCACTGGAGCCAAGTCTCCTGCTTGATATGCTTGTTATGGCTGCGGTGAAGAGGTAATCCTTATCGCCCAGACTGCGAGGGACGGCGGCTCTGTGTTTTCATTGCATAATTCAGAATGTCATTACATCAATATTCAATTTACAAGTCACATTTTGTTTCCAAACTGAAGGTCCAATCTTACCATCATCGCATGTAATGCCTCTACTCTGTATTACAATTAATGTGTGATTTAGTTGTGACAAACTAATGAGGATAGCAAAATGGTTTTCTCTTTTCGCAGGCTATGGTATGTCGTTATGCCATTTATTCAGTACCAGGTGTTCAGGGTTTTTTTTCCCTTTTTTGCAGAAGGGACCTTAAATGAGAATAACACCGGTGTCCCTTTGGATCCAGGCTCATTAAAACATCACTTTGTTATACTGGAGAGCCACCAGACAGGCCCACAGTCCTGGTGAAGGCCTGCGTGGTGTGTCATGTGCAGGTTGTTAGCCTCGATAAATAAAGTTGTTCAAGTGCATGCTGCCCTTCAGATATTCACCTCTAATTTTCATCTTCACGGAAGGACACTGTGCATTTACCTTTGAAAGCCCACCTCTATCAGCTAGAGAGAAAAAATCCGGTCTAAACTGGTGGTTTTCATATAAGTACCTGAAAGCTTCATCGTTTTAGGTTATATACAAGACCTCAGGGGGCGGCACAGAGCCTGAAAGGTCTGGATAGCGGGGATGGTTGTGAAAAATAAATTAATAAATACAGGATACAGCATGTATGACTCGCATTTGAGAGATATTGTCTTTCTCCATTTTTTTGACTTCATGGTAGTTTCTTTGTCCCATTTTGTGGCTTATATTGTTAATATTTGGTCTCTTTGTAGCCGTCTTTGCTCAGTTTGAGACATTTTGTGTCTTCTTCCTTCTCTTTTTGCCATTGTGTCACTTTGTGGTACGTTTGTTGTTGCATTTTAGTCATTTTGCGACTCTTAATGTTGATTTCTGTGTCTCTTTAAGCTTCTTTTAGTTACTTTTTGGTTGTTTTGTGTCCGATTTAAGTCATTCTACATCTTTTTGTTGCCATTTAGTCACTTTGTTGCAGTTCTTTGTGTCTTGTACTGTTAGTTTTTTGTCACCTTATGGTTGTTTTTGTTCAGTTGTGTTCATTTTGTATCACATTTGCGACATTTTGTGTCTCTTTCCTTCTCTGTTTCCATTTTGTTCCTTTGTGGTAGTTTGTTTTTGTCCAATTTTGGTCATTTTGTGTCTGGTATTTCTATTTTTATTGATAATTAATGTATTAAATTCTTCTTTTGTTCTCTCTTTGTAGTAGTTTTTTGTCGCATTTTGGCCATTTTGTGACTCTTACTGTTGACTTTTGTGTCTCTTGATACTTCTTTTTGGTAGTTTTGTGTATGATTTTAGTAATTTTGAATCTCTTTCTTGTATTTTTTGTCCCATTTTGGTCATTTTGTGTCCAGTGTTGTGAATTTTTATTTCTCTTTATGCTTCTTTCAGTTCCTTTTTGGTTGTTTTGTGTCTGATTTTAGTCATTTTGCATCTCTTTGTTGCCATTTTGTCTTTTTCTTTGTCATTTTGTGTCTTACATTGTTAGTTCTTTGTCTCTTTATGGTTGTTTTTGTTCAGTTGTGATCATTTTGTACCACATTTTGTATATCTGAGTTGTTTTTTTTATGTATTTTTGTCCCATTTTGGTCAGTTTGTATCTTTTATTGTTGCTTTCATGTCTCTTTGTTGCTTTTTGACTGTTTTGTGTTGGATTTGAGTAATTTTGAATCTCTTTGTTGCCATTTCATCTCTTTGTGGTTATTTTTTGTCACATTTTCTGTCTCTTTGTGGTATTTTGCATGTCTTTGTCATTTTTGTTCCATTTTGATTGTTTTGTGTCACATTTGGACATTTTGTGTCCGATTTTAGACCTTTTTAATCTCTGTGCTGCCATTTTGTCTTTTTGTGATTATTTTTTGTCACATTTTGGTCATTCTGTGTCCCATGTTTTTTGTTGTTGTTGCTGGTGGTGGAGTTCAGTTGTGCTCATTGTGTATCACATTTAGGACATTTTGTGTCTTGTCTTCTCTTTGTTGCCATTTTTGTCATTCTACTGCTTGCAGCTCCTGAAAAACTCTAGGTCTGAATGTATGATATTCTTGACATGCTTTAGTATCAACTCTGATCAGCACAGAACCATGTTTTTTTATTAACTTCATTTCTTGGCACAAAAAAAAAAAACAAGGCAATTGGTGTACGCAGTAATGTAAATCTCAATCAACACATGCTGCATACTATGATATTTGCATGATGATGATGATGATGAGTTTATTTCGAGCTTATACAAGGTAAAGTTTATACATGTTGTAAACAGTACTTTGGCAGTTTTGGCAGTTGATATAGATATGTTTAATGTGCACAGATGGAATGACAGAGCAGAAAATAGACATGTCAAGGTGAGCGACACCTCACATCTCTGTATAATTCACCGCAAACGGGCACCCGAAGCTTCACAGGAAATGAACATTTTCTTCCCCCAAATTGGCCTGGTGTGTGCCTCATAATTACCTCATGTTAAAACTTCCACATATTCTTTCACTACAGGATGCTGCAACTAAATGAACGGGGAAAGCTTCTCAGTGTCGGTTGTTAGCGGCTTTTCGGTAAATTCACAGATTTGGAGTGACACCACAATCTGTGCTCCTTGACTGGCGCATCAGCGTGCTGTCAGTCAGCCTGACAGCAGTGCAACAGTGCCATCTATGGTGTTCTAGCAAATGAGACTGGTCATCCGTGACAGTGATGACTTGACTGGACTGCACTCAGTTTCCCAGTCATTACCATGGCAATGAGGAATGGTTTGTTCATATTAGTAAAATGACTGTTTTTATGCCTGACAAAACTCAATGACATAGGGAGGTGTATGTAATGTGCTGGAACCACATTACGTCTTGGCAACACATCTTAATAATCTCTGGACATTGCCCCTTCTCTCTCCAAAAAGGACGTTCACCTTCAGCAGCCTTTATAAAAAGCTGCTATTAACCCCGTGATTACAGCCGCCGTGTGGACATAGTATAGGGAATGGGAAATGATGTGAGGAGACCGCAAGCAGTAACGGACCATGCAATTTGGCAATTTCCATGCTGTGATAGGTAGACTTGACCATCATTGTTACTTATTTTTCCAAGGTCATGGAGTTTTTTTTAGGTGAACTTTATGATAATGTAGAGTGAGAAATTGCTTTTACACCCTGGCGCACAGAAAGCCAGTCAAACTATGCTCCCATTGGGGGAAGGGTGTTTTTAATTAAAACAAAGTTACATACTTATGTAATTAAAGTCAGAATAATAATACATCCTTTAATTATGAGGTTCGCGCTGAAAGGTCTCACTGATTAGATGCCCAAATATGGATGAGATTAACAAGATGTGACACAGAAAGAAAAAAACAGGCAGTGGAGGTGCTGCAAGTATATCAGGAAATATTCTCTCTCTGGGGTTTATAGGCTTACAAGGATTTGAGAGGATATTACTCTTTCAATTTTAGAAAAGTGTGAAATCCCTCTTCATGTAAATGAAACAATCAATATCAAATTAATAATCCCTTTTAAAAGCATACTTCTTAATGATTCGTTGAAATTCAAGAGAAAGAACAGAATATAAAATCCATATGACTGCATTGTAGCAAGCCCCTCCTCACACCTCAAAATCCCAGTTTTGAAATCCAATTTGAGGTTTTAATCAGAAATTGCTATGCCTCCATACCCTGGTAATCATCATCGAAGAACAAAAAGCAATTATCAGCCATTCATACACAGCGCCTTTTTAAAAAAAGAGAGAGGGAGAGAAAATCATTCTGCATTGATTACACAGGAAAAATGGAAAATGCTTAGTTGGGTCAGAATCCTTCATTATCACCTTCATGGAAATACGAATACCAAAAGGTCTTGCATGCAGTTATGCAACGACAAGCAGGAGACAAGAGCTGGATTCATACGCCACTTGTCAATGCTCATTTCCCTTGCTGACCCTACGTGTACACTCAATTTATGAGGCCACTGAAACCAAAAAATAATTGCAATATTGTGCTCATAATGGAATTTCAGGGCCGTTGGGGGTAAAGTGTTGCCCACCTCATGACAGCTTAAAACAAATCCTTGACCAAAGAACGGATTCGCTTTAATTTAGTCCCATAACATAATGAAATCCAACCCCGCTTCCAGTGGGGGAAAGGAGTCCATTAGGCTGCAGCAGATGTATTTTAGCAGCTTGGAAACTCCGCCAAAGACATTTTTATAAGCATACATTTTTGCAGTGCATGCTTTCTACCAAATGACCTTCCCTTCACACTCAGCCCAGACTGAGCAGCAGCTTTTATACACTCATATTCATGAGGCCTGTTTTATGGGACTCATAAGGCCACCTTCATCCAGGAGCATAATATGTTTGTGTGAGGGGTATAAAGCACATAATGTGCAATAAAATATGTCCTTTAATGAACATTACAGAAAGATTGAAGCATCCACACTGCCTTAAGTATGGGGCACATAAAAATGGCTAATGGCAACTTCTTGTACAACTGCCATTAGGGAAAGTGATCTTTCTGGTATTCACTTCTCCACTGCTTTCCATTTGAAAAATGCTAGTAGAGGATGGTGCAACCCAAACTCACATAAATCATTTTCCCAGAACAAGCTACTATAACGGGTACACGCGGGAGCTTTGTCTACAACAGGTCTATGGCTTTAGGAAATGTAAATAATAAAATATCTATGAGTCCAATGTAGCTAAGCCCAACAAATAATGTCGCAAAGTGTTTCATTTTGAGCTTCATTTGAAACTCGTCTTGATTCAAAGTTAACTAATCAAACCCAGTGAAATCCGTTGCATTGTGTGAATATGGTGGGTATTTTGATGGATGATAGCGGTGAAGGAGCTGAGAGGACTGCTGGACAGGGCAGACCCTTACACCTGAGCAGCCAGGGAAGGCTTGGCCACATGCTGTTCGCATCATTACACAGCCTCAGCCTAGACCTCTGGTGCCGCCCTGATTGATGGGCTCCACCAGGCCAAACAGCCCAATGGAGGCGTTCCATCCAGACTATAGCCCGGCCCATCCATCTTGAGTCCCTAGTAGAGAGTCATGTTACTGTACGTCTTGTCTGGGGCCGGGCTGCTCAGCCTTAATCCCACTCTCTGATTAAATGGGCTGCGGGGTGCAGTGAGGGCAGGATTCAGCATTGTCCACTAAATTGCCAGGGACAAACCAGGAAGGGGGAATGAATGCAACACATACACATACACACGCACACGCACACGCACACGCACACGCACACGCACACGCACACAGTAAAACAAACACAAATTCTTGCTTTATTTGGATTTTTACCTGCAGCATGCAATTTGCTGTATTAGAGAGGGTCTGTAGAGGGTTTATGAGTGATGGCGGTGACCTACAATATGATGCAATTATCGCCGAAGGTAATTTTAGACTTGAAAATCTAGTTCAAGTGTCGGAGCACAATATGAATGAGGATCATTCAAAACAGTGTGATAGATGGAAAGCTATGTGTTTGGAGGGAAAATCCCTATCAGTGGGAGCCACAGAAAGGGGATTGTTAAATAATGCTAATTACCACAAAACATTTTCTTAATTCAAATAATATCTATATAGCGCATTAGCTTAACGGTTTTGTTCTGCAGATGATGAAGAAAAAACTGCTTGAAGCCTTACATACATTGGACCTATGCACAAGCAGTGTATTGTGATTAACCATTGTGTGCTATTCAGTGCAGATTAAACAATGGAACAATTGCATTTTTATACATTCTAGTGCTTCTTTCTTTGTGTTATTTGCCATTTTCTAAGTAGCATTCCCTACTTCTGTGGCTGAATGTATGAAATGCTAATGGTAATGGCAGTAATAAGCCAGTTATCAAATCAAGGGTTATGGTATTAAATATAAGCTGTATGAAATCCACTTTGTTGTGTATTAGATAATATAATCCCATTCAAAATGGCTCCCAAGCAGCAGACATTGTATTGCAAATAGAGATAGATTGCTGCATTAGTTCAAATAATAACATTTGTGCATTGGTTTAATGCGGAGGCAAGTTTGGCTGCTCTCTCTGGCTCTTTTTTGCCAAACTAAAGGATGGAGATTTGAGTTCTATCGGCAATTCAGATCTATTTCAATACCTGTCTTGTGCTCATTTCTTAACACAGAGGGAAGGACGCAGATCGCCCAGTGAAAGCCATTCCCTCGATTTACCCTAAATGACATCTTCAAAATTTCGACAGCGCACTTAGTATCCATAGCCGTGCATGCATCAACATGCAGCCCGTGAGATCATTTTCAGTACATGACAATTACCGACATGCCATTTCGCCATCCACGGGGAAGGAATGGCTATAACAAATGAATGCCTTTCCGCCTGCCCCTTGGATGCTCCGTCACTGCAGCCAGATGCAGCAACCAGATGCACACAGCTTGTCTGCTACCTTGCCGCTTCAATAACTCTCATTACGGTAATTGTTGCTTAATGTTTTCATAATCTGCTGCTTACAGGAAACTGTTTTCCTTTGTCTAATACCATAGCTGCATCCCTATGGTCCAATTCGCAACGCTATTTTTTAAAAATTCTAATTTTTTTTCATGCCAATAATGAATCGGGAACTGTCCCAACTGGCTGCTTTCCCTGATGGAAGTCTCGGGCAGAAGTGTTTCTGGTTTGAATGAGCGACAGAGCCATCAGAGAAAGGCCAATGGATTCCACTCCTCTGATATAATGAGTCACTCACATGCCATGTTGGCACCGACTCCCAGCATCTGGCACTTGGGTGGCCGTGCACATTCACAGAGTTTACTTACATTTCACCTCTGCTGTTGCTCAGAATGACTGATTGTCTACTTAGTCGTGCACTACAGAGCATCTCCATCCTACAGACGCACCCTGACATATTCGGTTGGAGTGATTATCTCAATATCGCGAGATAAAGATGAAGTATATAATTACAACACAGCCCAAAAATGGCTTTATTTTTTAATGTCAAGCTTTGCGTACACCCTGGAGGGTTAATTAGTGGGAAATTACTGTTTGAACCTCTTTACAGTGTGCTGACAATTATCCACTTATCACCTTAATAATCTGCGATTCAAATTTTGACGTATCACAATTATGTTGAAGTGAGAGAGGCAGAGGCGTCGCTTTTGCAAACCAAAGTCAGATGCAGGCTTAGTGTCGCATCGCAAGACATCTAGAGCCAAAACATAATAAAGGAGACATTTTAGAAGTGAGGTCTAATGAGGTAAGCGACAATAACTTCACTTCTCTCATCAGCAAATTGTAGCGATGACCAAAAACATTTTGTGAGCTTAATAACGACAATGCTATTTGAAATGCATGATCGTGTATCCGAGAGACCTCTTTTTTCCCCATCAGCAATAATTATGACTGACCAATCCATCTGTGGATCATTCATTTTTCTCTAATTATCTCACATGTGCATTCTGCCTGCCCGTGACATTTAGCAGGGGCTTTTTTCAGGAAGTCACAAGGTGGGCAGAGATGCCATTAGGTGATAAGGTTCATTTATTGTGGGGCCCTCATCAGCACATTTTCCTGCCTTGAGGCATAAAATACAATCCCCACTGATTAGCATCAGCCCCATATCAGGAGAAACGTAATAGCCCCACTCTGAAGGTGAAGCTTCTGAGGGCACAATCTTTACTCAACGCAGACAATTGTCACAGATTTTATTCTTTGCAGCTAGAGCATTATCTCGCCAGCGTTGTGTCCTGAGTGTCGTCCACATGGGGGAAGTTGTTTTGTATTCACGTAACATCGTTGTATAATTTTGTAATTAAATCATTAAGTAACGGCATGTCCTTCATACTTTCAGTTTGTACCTTGATGTAATGTTGCTGTCAAGGTTTATTAATTGATATAAAGACAAATTAGCATCAAGCCAAAGTGTTTCATCAGACTGTAATTGAAATGACCCACTGCCCTGCTCGCCCTTGGGAACAAGTTGCAAAAAAATAGCTCTAAGTTTGTTTTTTCTGACCTACAGCCGCTCTGCCCGGACTTCCTGTATCTGTTTGCCACTCAGATATGACATTACAGAGAATTTAATGACACCACAAACCTCTCCCTGCCACCCCTCTTCTGCTTAGCTGGCTTACTCTCAGATGTGATCCACAGCAAGATGCAGTGAAACAATCTAATAATGCAGTTGATTATGTAAGAGAAACCACCTCCAGCGGTTGTTAGTGGATGTAATGGTTAGGACAGCTAATTAGTTGGGTTGGTTGTCTTTGATTTATATAGTCCTTCCTATCATTCCTTAATCAGCTGAAAGCAATGATCCATGTGCAGACAAAGCCCATTTAATTACAAAGCTGCGATCGTGACAGAAATGCCGAGCTCCGAGAGGGGTGTTTAAAACCCGCGTAAGATTGTCACATTTTCTACATTGATAATTCAGATAATTGAGTTGTAATTAGACACATCACATTGTTTAGGGAGTATCAAGACAACATGCAAGTGAATCATTTACTTAGTGCGGGGGATCTAAGAGCAAGGCCATAATTCATTTATGGAGGTGAGAGTCTGCTCCAGATGCAGAGTCTGAGTGTTTACAACAGCAAGCTGAGTGTGAATCACGAGTCGCCTCATGTCCTGATAAACAAACGTAGATTTCATTAAATACCATCATGGTTTTAAATAAATTAACCCAAAATTGCGAGTATGTTGAGGATACATTTGGGAAAACAAATGACAATTGGCACATTAAGGACTATTTGAGGAAATGCATTTCAGTGCAAAATGCACCTGCTTTAGATTAGCAACCGTCATATAGACAAATATCTAATGCTATACAGATCTGTGATCATTATGCTGCGACAAATGTGAAACAAACAGAGGAGCAGCTGCCTGGGAAGGTCTGAAAAGAGCAGTCAGGTGGGAGGGACATCATTTCGATCAGTGTCGAGGGAGCAGAAAAGAGACGCGACGTGAAACTGAAGAGATCTATTGACAAAATCAATGCGCAAAAAAACCTGCTTTGAACAGGTTATGACAGATGGTCGCACACATTCACACTCTGTCATCCAGACTGTGCAAACATTATTACGACTGCTGTCTTGCTGAGCCAACTTTTGTTTGCCGCTATCCTTTTTTGGAAATCGCAACCACATGAGGACAATATGGTGAATTAAATACAAGTTTCTTTTTGTTTTGGCATGTAATGAAAGCAGAATTAAACGGCTTCTCCGAAAAAGCTATTAGAAAAGGACTCATTTATGTTTCTTAGCTGAAAATAAAACTTATGGATGCTACATTGCACCAGAACGCTCCCTGTAATTTGGGATTCACACAACATGATTTGTGTGGGAAGCAAACTCATTTACAGTTAAAAAATACCGAGCTGGAGTAAAATGTGAGATGTGGACAAAATGTGCTGATTTGCTAAGAGGTTGTTACCCTCACAGGTCGGATTAAAACCAGACAAAGCCAATTGTGCCTGACCAGCCTTATGGTAACATATATCTAAAAAATAAAGCATCTTTAAGTGTCTAACGCAATGCTCTATACACTCATCTGCAAGAGATTAGTTCCTTTTTTCAGGTCTTTTAGGTCAGTTGTTTTCAGTTTATTTTGAAGTTGGAGGAGCTTAAGGATCATGTGTTGCACAAGGTATAAATCTATAGCCTGCTCCTGTTCTGAGGTGTCCTGTAAACCAGTCCAGCTGTTGAGGTCAGTGCACCAGCTTTTGGTCAAAGTGCAATCCTCAGTAGCCACTTGACAGCCTTTAAAATCACAATCCATTACATTTTGTTTAATATACCATCCTCTGCAATAAAATAAGCCTAATAAAAACCAACAAAGGGTATGTTAATCTCTGGAAATACATAGTTTACTGGATTTTATGCATAGAAGGTTAATTTTCTCGATAATGTTTGGAGGAAAAAAATACTTTTTTCCTTATTAACTCAGTGTCCATACAGTTATATGGCATCTAATATTGAACTAACTCAATGCATTAAACACTCATCTACTGGACAAACTCGGGCCCTTTATTCCAAGTCCATTGGATCAGTTGGTTTCAGTCTATTTTCACTTTTGAGGAGCTTCAGAGAAATATTGTGCACAAGGGATAGAGCCAATGCATGCTTCTGTCACAGTACAATATTTAATAGCCATTTGGCTGCCTTTAAGATCACATTAAATTAGATTTTTAGCCCATATACCGTGCACTGCAATAAGACAAAAATAAATAAAAGGTATCTTAATCAGTTTTCTAGATTTTTGAGTAGAAAGTTCGACATTTGGATGATGTTTAGAGAAAAAAAATACTTTTTTCCTTGTCAAATTGGTGAAAGACTTGGTGTTGAAGGGAATAAACAGTCCAAACACTTATACAGCAAAGCACTCATCATCATCACGCTGAAGCTTCTCTCATTCCCTGCAGCAGGAATCAGCAAAGCATAGGAAGACTAGCAGACCTTGAGTCTTCTCACTGTCTGTTTGCTGTTCAGAATGCAAGGGCACCTCTGACCGGAGGACGGCCAGCCTGTGAAAAGACAAAAACAAGCTGCAGAAAACACCTCCACTACGAGGAGCACAGCAATTGGCAAGTGTTCCTTGACATTTCTTTTTCAATGTGCTGTTTGATGATGCTAACAAGAGACTTTAGTCAGTTGAAACATGAAATCAAACATCAGGGTTTGATGTCAACTTCTAGAAGAGCGGAGTTTGGGTGTAAATCAAACATTCTGCTGTGTGGTCACAGCATGATGTTTAACACTGCCTCAAACCTAGTTCATGTTTTATATTCAAGTGGTATAACAAAAACAGTAAGCAAAAAAAAAAGAAATAGGAACAAATCTGCCGCTGACAGCACCGTCGACGGATCAGAAATGTAATGGAGCCACAAAACCCTATGTTTTGAGTGGAGGTGTGTCCGCAATCACGCAGCGGCTAACAAGTTCACTGCGGAGGATGTTTCAACTTCTGCAAGAACCATGTGAAATTACAAGTTGAAGCAGCAGTTGACAAGCCATACTGAAGGGAAGTGGGCTCACCAAAAACAGTAAACTCCGACACTTCATCACCAAACAACACTCTGAGCTCCACCGACTGATTATATCTAATAACGCAAGAGTATCTGAGGGTGGATTTTTCCTCCCATTTAGACCCGCACTCAGATCCCGCTCCCTTGATCATTCATTTTCATCCGCCGAGTTGATGAAGCATTATTTGTTCACGCTATTATTAGTTCACGCTTTTCAGTTTCATCAGTTACTCCAAAGCTATTTCACAATAATCTCCGGGATGACATTGAGATGATATTATCCAGCGTGTCCCTCAGCAGCACAGCCTCTACAGCGAAGCCATGCTTTACAGTGCATCTAATATGGCCCTGCACAGCATGCTTATCACAGAAATTACATTCGGAGACATGTAGCTCATTAGACTGTAATGTCATATGTACTGGTAGACTTATCTGAAGGGAAACTATTCACCTTTGATATCGTGTTCACCTTCTAGAGCTGAGATTGGTAGGAAACCTCTAATAATCTGTTACTTTGATTTAAATCTGACAAAAGTACCTTTCCTGTTATTATCTTTTTTTTCTGGGAATATGCAACAGAATTGCTCTATTTCTACTATAACTGTTTGACTTCTATCAATCATAAGAGACAAAAGGATATGAGAGAAATAGGATCAGGGAGGAAAAAGTCGAGTTTATTGGTATATTTCTAACTACATGTCATCTGCAGTGACATACATTACAGAAACACATTGTGTCGGTTAGATTTTTTTTTCCAGCATTTGCTCTTTGGACATTATTAATGCAGAGTCTCTTTAATTTAGGGAGAGGTATGTTCATTTGCCCTGCCCTCTGCATTTATCAGACAACGAGTGATAGCAGCGTGTCCCATTACAGTATTAAAATAGCCCTTAATTAAAGCCAACGCAATTCAATTAAGATGAGCTTAAGATTCATGTATGTTAATTACAAAATTAAATGGTAAGTAAGCATTGCGTGCCAAAAAAAAAAAAAAAAAAAGGATAAAAGCCCTCAAGTACTATTCCGTTATCACTGCCTGTACTTCGATGGTTCCTGGAGACACTAAATGTCAAGATAACACATACACATGCAAGAAAAGAATAGTCAATGTGGAAATATCACAAACTCGAGGACAGGACAAGGCACAACACAAGATTTCCCAGTGTTATCATTAGGAAAATGTTCTCTTTATGAGGGTGACATTTTACCAACATAATGGCATTTTATCTGCAAATCATCCTATACACCGGCGGAATTACAATGCATAGTTTAGTTAGTAAAAAGCCATCTCTGGCTCAAATGAAAGCGCTCGAAATGAAATTCATTGCAGTAAAGTATGCATCTTTACCACCTTTGACTTTGCCTGCCAGGATGCAGCAAACACAGTACAGTGGATCTTTTTTCCCCCCTACAATGAATGTCAGCTCTACTTAGAATGTTCACCAATTCACTCCTAGATAAATGCCACAGTTTGCATCCAGGTGCCATGTGTGACTACTATTAAGTACCATGAGGTTTACATGCAGTGAATGATGAGATAAAAAGTGATTCGTTGTCACGGTGCAGGTGTTGAAAGAATGTGCTTCACTCCCGAGGTCATGCAAAAGTGGCATGAAAGCATCTAGCGGCCAACACATGGTGTCCCAACGCAGATGGTAGAGCAGCGGTGGTGATATATTTGCTTTTTTTATTGCCAATATCAGCTCTGAAACTGTTTGCTTCTTGAGTGCATAAAAATGGCTATACAGCAGAGCTTAAACTATAAAAACTTAACACCTGACTGTAGCGCAAAATGCATTTTTGCTGAAACAAAGAAGCAGTTTGCTATCATATTCTGCAAACTGAAGCTCTGTGCAATAGTTGAACTACCTGAATTGCAAGGCATAAATTCAATAATTCAGAATTATGAGTGTAAAAACAGACTATTTTCCAGGTGAAGATAAACACTGCGGTTGTATAGTCAGACGCAAAAGAGCACATGAGATGTTTGGTTGCTCTGACTGCACAGAAGGCTGAACAAAACATGGCATTGAGTTATAATTATTATAATTATTTCAGTATAACCAGAATACTCGGCATGCACAGTCAATTAACTATGCATAGAAAGAATAAACTTAAGACATGATACTGAGCCTTTACTAACAACTAAATTCAACACAGGAACAAAAGGGAATCACTCACATAAACCCTGTTAAATTACTACTGAACAAAATGGACTCAGGACTCACACCTGAAACGCATCTTCCTTTAGAGCGACTCATCAATCATCAATTTCAGGCTCCTCCACATGCTGGATTTTATTATTAGAAACAGTAAAGGAGTCCTTTTCAGTCATGGTTCCCTCCTAGTGTGCAGCTCAAACTGAAAACGACGACATAAAATGAATACCTGAAGACAAATTGGATTTTTTTTCCTTTGGAAACTCAATTATAGAGATATTTATGCATGATTAAGTATTATGCGACACGCAGGTCTTTAGTTTAAGCCCAAACAGACTGACAGAGGTCACGACTCAGGATGTTTGCAGGTTACCTGAAAGGGTTTCTTCTCACTCTCCAAAGACATGCCAGTCACTGCTGAATTGGTCCACAGCTACTTTGTAAGCCTTTCAATAAACTGGTCATTTGGCAGGTGGTTTTCCTGCACTTTGCCCAGGTTGTGTTGAAATAGACTCCAGAGATTACAGAAAGCATCACATAACTGTCATTATGTAGCCTCCATTTATCTATGTGGAACATTTTATCGTCAAACTCGCGTACACAAGCTGCTGCTCCGGTGTGTTTCCGTCTATACACTGGCATATTAAAATTCTTTTAACCATTCCAAAGCTTTTCTCTATGTATTTGTGTTGTATTTACCCAAACATGCACCAACAGTCTATTCAGCCGCTGTGCTGCAATCAATAAAAAGTCCCAGAGAAATTAATTAATAGGGTCAAAGCTGGGGTTGCTGTGAGTTCAGTCTTACCTGACCAGAATTAAGCTGCTGAGGTGAGTCAGAGCTCTCGGTTTTATTTCAGAGATGGAGTTACTGCAGACAAACATACTGTGTGCATTTGTGTGGCAGAAGAAAAGAAAAATCAATTTGGTGTCAGAGTTCACTCGGAGACTCAATCTTGATGAGTTTTTATCCTCTTAATGAGTCACGAAAATGTACTTTTTCAAAAACAAGCAGGGAAACATGACATATTAGGGTTTATTTCCCCATTAATATAGAAGACTTCTATTGAGCAAGCATGAAAAATGAAGCGGATTTTTACCAGATATAAAATATTTGTTGTATGGTGTCATTTTTTGAAGCCAAGTTGTAATTTAGTGTCATTATTGGCTAAAAAAATTACTTATCAGGATGACTATCGACAAATCAAACTGTCAGACAAGACACTTTGTTTTGACCTTAATCAGCATGTAATCGGTGAAAAATGTTGAGATAATAAATGTGCCTCTGTGGAGAGTCGGCCATATGCTGCCGTTTCTATGAGCATCTCCTCAACAGCATGTCCCTCGCTCCTTGCTTTAATATCTAAATTAGAGCAGCTCACACTGAGCCATTCCTCCTCTGCACAAAAGACGACACTCGTTGACCTTCTCACCGTGTTCGCTATCATAACGCGATCTGAAAAGGTCACAGAGGACTACACTCATACTAATGATGTTTATCCTGATTGATAGAATTAGAGCTGTGGTTACACATGAAGCCGAAATGTTATCAAGTGAATATTTAATGAGAAAAGATTATCTTTACCATAAAAAGGGATATTATGTACATGAAAATCACAGATGGGCTTCTACCGTAATGAGATCAGCTTCAATGGCTGTAATCATTTCCTGCAGGTAGACCTTAATTGAAAAGCTTTTAATGTGGTAAACATTTGTATGCAGATTTGCATGTCTTTGTTAATGTCAATAGAACACATTAATGAGCCCTCATGTTGAGGATCAGAATCTATTGATTTGAGATTTTATTTGGTTAAGCTTTTGACAGATTTACGAGTCCGGGGTGAAGGTTTATTGATGAGTCAATCATTTTGTTGCCGTGCATGTAAATAAATGCCGACTCTGAGTCTTCATAGCCAATTTGTCCATATTCATCACACCTTGAACCTTGTGCGCAGGCATTTATGAGCTCCTTTGGCTTGGCGGGGCTCTAAAGCTGTGCAGATTTATATCTGACTGCGCTCATCATCTGCAGAGTTTTATAAGATGTGTCGCTATCATAACATCATAGTTGAGAATAGGTTGAGATGAGACTCTAGTTTTATTTCCAATTTAACTACTGCAACATCTGTTAGAGCTACTTTATTAAATAGAGTTGGGATATGAGACCTGAAGCATGGCTCACCAGTCACTTGTTTTACAACAATAAACTGGGATCAAATCGGACTTTTTATGTTATTGCATTTTGTTTTCCTCACATAACAGTTCCTTGTAAAGAGTGCATCTGGTGACTTAGTGTTATGACAGCAAGACAAGTTACCCAATAGATTTCATATTTGTGTCAGTATATGCCGACAATACTTGTTACAAGTTTTCTATCTATTAGAGGGAAGTTTGGGCATTTTTATTGGCACACAACACTGGTCTTGTGTTTCTGCTGAGTGCTTTATATCATCTTTTTGGACAGAGTTCATAGTTTTTTTCAAACAATTGTTTTTCCTTCTCAAGTGTTTCCTGTGACAAACAAGCTTTCGTGTCTCTTCCAAGTTGACTTTCGGCACTAGTTCTACTGAAAGTCTATACAGCCATAATGAGTCAGCACATAGCAGCCCATTAATAACAGAGACGGAGGGAAATATAAAAGAGTGAGAGCTTTCTACTCACAATGCAGTGGAGAGTGATAAAATGAGCTGACCTTGATTCGAGTTTGTTCCACTTAAAATCAGGAATCAATAGAAGTAAATGCTGACGCTAAGGCATTTCCAGTGTGCTTTAAGCTCTATGATAATGACATACAAAGCTTTTATTTGGGTTGTGCACTGTGGCATAATGTTAGGAAACATACTGTACAACACAGAGGACGAATACAGGAAAATTCACCTTCTGAGAATGTGACTGCCGCTACTGTAGTAAAAACAGCTGTTAGTCATTTGTCTTTGTATGGTCAATGAACCAGTACTGAATGCAGCTGCTCGAGAGGATTTCACCTATTGCACACATCTGCTTTGGAGATGTAAGCCAGCACGGCTTCTGTGAGAGACTTTGTGATATATGCAAACTTCAGCGAGGACGCTATCATGCACACAAATTTTAAGTTTAGGAAGCTCGACTCGTTAAATGACTGCTGGAAACAGAAATAATATAATTGGAGATCATTTTTGGGGGGGAGGAAATAGATTGTCCTGCGAACTGCATTCCGAAGCACTGAGCACTTAAGAAACGCGTCTCTCCAACATGTAATTGTGTTGTCGGAAACTAGTAATAATTATTGATATCGCTGGAGAAAAGGCTGGTATTTGGAAAGCCTAAAATTATTTTTTGCAGGGAGGCTAATGGAACAATGTACCAGATGAGGAATGGAAGAAAAAAAAACACTTTGTGTGTCTATATGAATTTTTTGGCCCCAGAAACGCAATCAGTACATATGCAGACATATCTCATGGGACAAAGATGCTAATGGTCCCTTGATCTGCATACATTAGCATATCACAAAAACGAACAAGGACATAAAGAGGCACAGCGTCTCATAACTTTACGGCTGCAACTCTGACTGCAGGGAAACAGTGAAATGTGACTGAGTATATGGAAGACATATCGTTCACGTTGAGAACCAAAATATTAGAACAAATAACACATTGATATATTGCTATGGCCGGTTTTATGCTCTTGATATCTCCTTAGAATCATCTCTGTGCACAAGACAGGTCAATTAACTTCAAAAATGGCTTCTAGTAAAGACTTTAGTCACTTTTATAACTAAGAATTCAGCTTATTTAAGAAAAAACTAGTTTTTCTCACAACGAGAACCACAATATTGTAATAAATAAGAAAATGATATTTTGCTATGACTATAATTGTATTCTTGATATTTCTTAAGAATCTACTTTCTGCACAAGGCAGTCAAATAAGTTCAGTTTTGTTAGTTATGTGATACTTTGTTGGTTTTTTTTAAAGGCTTCTAATAAAGAATTTTGCTACTTTTATAACCAAGAATTTGGTTTTTGAAAGAAAAATAAAATTCTCTCACACTGAGAACCAAGATATTCTAACATATAAGAAATTGATATATTGCTAAGACCGTTATTGTGTCCTTGATATCTCCTTAGAATCAAGTCTGTGCACAAGACAGTCAGATAACTTCAGTTTGGTTAGTTTTGTGATATTTCACCTTTGAAAATGAGCTTTTGATAAAGAATTTTGCCACTTTTATAGCCAAGAAATTTGCTTTTTTAAGAGAAAAAAAAGGCATTTTCTCACACTAAGAACTAAAATATACTGGAAAAAAATAAGAAATTGATTTGTATTGCTATGACTGTTTCTTTCAACACAAGACAGTCAAATAACTTCAATTTTGTTACTTTTGTGATACTTCAGCTTTTAAAAACTGGCATCTAATAAAGAATTTAGTCACTTTTATAACTAAGAATTCAGCTTATTTGAGAAAAAAATATATTTTCTCACACTGAGAACTAAAATGTTACAACAAATCAGAAACCGATATGTTGCTATGACCATTCATGTGTCCTTGATATCTCTTTGGAATCAGCTCTGTGCCCAAAACAAACCAAATAACTTCAGTTTTCTTAGTTGTGCGATACTTCAGCTTTTAAAAACTAGCTTCTAAAAAAGATTTTAGTCACTTTTATAGCTAAGAATTTTGCTTTTGTTTGAATTTGGTCCAGTTTGTAACACTGCTAATGGTTCCAACAGCATTTATTTATTCCACCATTTCATGTTGAATCATAGTTTTCATTGCTGTTGCTGGTCCCTTGATCCGAAAACTATTAAAGCATAGCTATGTCATTCATTCTCATCAAGTAACCTTAAGTAGGAGTGAAAATTTTATTTAGAAAAGGTCAAGAAAGTGAAATCCATTCTGCCGGAACAGGAGATATGCTCATTTTTCAAAGCAGTCTGCTATGTTTTCTTCTAAATTATGTTCTTTATCACTGCACTGCAAGTTTTCAATCATGTTTTTGGCAATGAACGGATTTCTCAGCTATCAGTGAAATTTATTTTATCATCATATCCTGAAGGAACGGTACGATATCACAGAGATGACCTCTCTTACAGGCAGGATCACACACACACACACACACACAAAAAAAAAACACACAATCTCTGCCAGTTGATCTCTTGGAAAGTCAGAATCTCATAAATTATTTGAGATCATTCCTCCTTTTTTATCTTCTACTGCTCTTTTAAAGTGTACAGAAAATCTCCACATTTCAAATGAGACAAAACAAAATGTCACAAGTAGGAGTTCACTGACTCTCTCTTACTTTCTGTCTCTGTCACTGCCTTTTCATGGGCAAACATCAAACATCTCCAGCATCCAGGCAGCAGATAAACAGTTCATTAAAAATGAGGGCATGTCATCATTCACGGAATCGCAACGCTCAACCTGCACCGCCATGCAGAACAAATAAGAGACAAACAAACAAAAGCAGCCTCATCCAAGCAATACACCTGGACACAACAATTTCTTGGACATTAGTCAGATCATCGAAACAGACGAGGGGATTAAGCGATGAAAAGCTGGAAGCAGAAATGAGCTCCGGAAGAATACAAAAATAAATAAAGAAATCAATCAAGCCTAAAAAGGAGACAGAGCTGTGGCATGAAAGAACAATAAGATGCTGAAATGTGATTTATGCTACTATCATAACTTTGAATTTATTTGTTAATCTACAACATTTGCATTCAAGGGAAGTGACAGGGGCCTTATATAAAGCATATATTTGAGGATTCTTACGTAACTTGAAGATGATTATGTTCAGTTTTCACCGGCTTACTTTTTCTTTCTATTTTTGCTGAATTACAACAAGATCCTGTTTATTGTTTTGTCAGGGGAACAAAGGAAAGCTCAGAGCCATTTAGTGGACACGAAGACCCGAGGTATTCCGATACTCTGTAATTGGGTTGGCTAAGATGTAAAGCTGAACAAACGGAGCAGCGGGAGCCGAACAAACAAGTGTCTGGACCAAGCGACCTTTGGTGGCAAAGAGCCTCTCTGGTCAACTCTCAGAGTCACAGGGTTTGAGCTGCTCCTAGGGGAGGACGTGAACAGAGGCAATTAACTACACCTGTTTGTTTTTTTTAGCTTGTTCAATTAGAATGTTATATATATATATATATATATATATATATATATATATATATATATATATATATATATATTGCTTGTCTGAAAATCCCTTTATGTGTTTTGTGCCTGTGAGATTGGCCAAATACAGTAAAACAGGCAAATGAATGGAAAAACTAGAACCTTTGACCTCTACAGTGAGGGAATTCTGTGATTCTGTTATGCTGTGGGGACATTTTACTGGCCTAGTTTGGGTCATCTTGTCCCTTTAGAGAGAAATTTCACTGCAAATCAATGCAAAGTTGTATTAAGTGATCACCTTTAACCTATGATAACATTTCTAGCCTGATGGGAGTGATCGCTGCCAGGATGAAACAGAGGAAGTCAAAGCCTAACGAAGGGGTTTATAAGTACAAAAATGATGTGAATCACAGGCGGTGGCTGTCACAGTCACAAGAGCTCAAAGCCAACTCAACACCTTTGGGAGATTTTGGATCGAAATGTTAGACAATCACTCTCCACAACTGTTATTCCGTGTAGGGGTGGCCGTGATACAAGATGGAAGTGAGCCATTTTCCCAAGCAGAAGCATCCAAGCAGCCACAGAAGAAGATTGCTGACATGCTACCAACTGGTATTTTTAAGTACAATATTAACACTTCTTAACATGAAGGAAAAATGATCAAACATATGGCATCTCTACAGCAGAAGAGACATCACGTCATGAAACAACCAACTATGTCATAAATGATAATGTGCAGATCCAGAGTGGGATCACTGACCAGAAACAAGACTTCGTTAACGCATGCCCATCACATGTCATCACATAATGTAACACATTTGCAATGCAGAGAGCTAATGAGGTTGTTGATTTGTGGAAAGTTGTCTTCCTTCCTGAAGGTCCTAGTGAAGCTAACAGACATTTTGTGGGACAATATTGTCAGATATGTCTATCCAGAGCTGTCAGAAAGGATGACAAAAAGTGGAGTTGTGGACATTTAAATGCATGGCTATGACCACAGCTGACATGTCAGCATCCAGCCCTTCTTTTGTGATTGGTAGCATGATGTTATTTGAACAAAGCTGCATTTTAAGGAGGCCTATTACAGTCACTGATCAAAGAAGTCTCTGTGTACTGGTCACACTATCTGATACCAAAAGACATACCTCACTTAGGTGTGGATTAACTCAGTGTTTCACAATTTGTCATGATGAACACCTCAAAAAACTTCATGTGTACATTTGGCTAACTTTACCTCTTTTCTGAGCACTTAAAAGAAGGTTGCAACTTGTTCTCCAAGTCAAAAAAGAGACTATTTGCACGCTACAATTATATTGTTCTTCAAATGTATTTACAGGTCTAAGGAGATGGATTTAACTAGGGCAAAACAAAAACAAGCAAATCTATCAATAAAGAAAACCAACAGGATAACCTAACCATGATCAACAAACCATAATACAACACCTACCTGTCTTGAACAGGCAGAGGGAAACAAGGTCAGAAGAAACATCTGTTCATCACTACAAACACCTTCTGGTTAATAAATCCACATGTGTAGCAGAAGGTAAGAATAAACAGACTGGATATGAGCTGGACGCTGTGGTTGGTTGGTTGGCATTAGAGGAAACCTTTCTCCACTGGGCTCCACCATCTTGGCTTCTTCATGGTGGGCCGTCACTCACCAGGAGCCAATCGCCTGCAGGATGGCAGTTGATCCACCAATCATCACCTGGTACCTGCACACTCACATTAGCATACATCCCTACATTTACACCTAGCACACGCTGTTCCATCAGTCCTAACCAGACCAGAATTAGGTTACTATGGTGAGTCAGAGCTCTCAGTGTGTTCCAGTGCTGGAGATACTGTGGGCAAACAGACTGTACACTTGTGGCACAGAAACAACTCACAATTTGGTGTCAATATTTAGTCTGAGAATCCCAACAGTTTCCATCTTGATGATATTTTTACCTTAATTAGTGTGGAATCTTGCTTTTTCGAAAGCCAATAGAGAAATATTTGCTAGCAGGATCAGTTTACTTGCTTTAATTTTTTTTTCTTGAATATAAAGCTTCAATAGCGTATGTTTGAAGAATTAAACATTGTTTTTTTTTAAAACATACTGAAAATATTTTCTTCTGTGACGTAAAGATGAAGAATCTAAACAGGTTAAAAAAAAACTCATTATTTAAGATCTATAAATTCTTTAAAAAAAATATGTCCTGCACCTAAACTGCACTTATTTTTTGGCCTATTGCACAACTTTCTACTACATTTCACTAAAATCTGTCAACAAGGTAATAGATATCCCATGAAATAGCACACAGACAACAGAAACATGACCTCCAAGGTGAAGGGAGTTACACATTTGCAGTTTCCAAGGCTTTTCGAGGGATTATATGTTTGTGATGAATGACAGCAAGTGTCTAATACTAAACTGTAACCCAAAAATAGATATGAGCAATCCAGTAATTCAGCCCAACACTGGTTTACACAAGTGTGGTAATTGTTGTTAGTATAAAGCCTCAAGGTTTGTTGCTCTGTAGCATCAAGTCATGATGCACTGGTGTCACTGCAGTGCTGTTTGATGCCAAAATCCTTTTTCAAGGTTTTGAGAGGGGCCAAACCATGCTATGGGAAAGACAAGACTAAAATAGATGTCCGCTAGATTTTTCCCGAAGATAGTCTGATATCAGTGAGTCTGGCGTCCTTCACCCTCTATCCCTCCCAAAGGGGAGGCTACGGCAATTATGAGGGAAGAAATCTGTGACAGGTAATGGGATTGTCTCTGCTTTTAAAGATTATTATGCTTCTCGAGGGATGTGCAGGTGGTATAACACAACTTCCTCTCCTTCAGATGATAGGCATATCATTTATATCTTTAGATCGGCTCCTGCCCTCAGTACGATGCAAAGACAGGGAGGCATCACAACACATTTCCATCCTCACATCTCTGAACATTTGCGCCTGACAACAGCCAGAGAGAATTTTTTTTTCCCTTTACAGGATGTTAAGAGTCATAAGTTAAGACACGCAATACAGGGATAATTGCAGTAGCGCTGTAAGACACACAAAAACTCAACAACAGAGCAGCTCTGTGGGCCTCGTTGGCAGCCAATTTTGATGATTTTCATGAAGTAACTATTTGAGGTGAAAATGTTACTCACGTTCCCACTTTGCATGAAGGCAGGCAGAATTTGCCAAAAAAAAAGAAAAAAAAAGAAGTGTTATCATGCCTTGTGCAATGGCAGACTTGGCTAGATTAAATTACCACAGACAGGCAGGCTATACATATCCAGCCCTCAGAAGAGGTGTTATGCAATGCTCCGGTTTCTCAAGTCTGTTGCTACCTAAAGCCAGTAAGTGATAATAACGGAAATGAAATACAGGTTTTTGTTTTGTTGTTTGCTCTGAGGTCTAAATGAACTGCATCTCAGACTGAAAACCGAAAATGGCCGCAGGGTAAGAGATGTCTTGCTGAGTCTCGCTGCTAATTTTGTTAATTTTGTCATTGCTAATTATAATGAGTGCTCTTTTCACCGCCCAGATGCTGAGAAGAGTGTAAATGAGTTGCTGTTGTTATCAAATGTTATGACTTTGAGACTTTATTCATGTTTTAATCATCTGTCTGAATATATGATTGTTTGAATATATGCTTCTTTAGCATTATTAAATAGCAGCATTTATTGTTTGTCCTTTGCTGGGCAGAAACAGGACTCACAGAGAATGTCATGTAAACATCGTCTGTATACTCCATTCCAAAGCTCATGCTGTTGCTGGAAGTATCCACATGGAATTTGGCTCACTGAGCTACTGAACATCAACCGCCATCCAAATCCATGTTCATGCAGTTAAGAGCAACCACCGCCACACAGCGCCGCAGTACAGCAGGAAAACAAAACAAACAGACAAGTAAATAAATACCCAGTCATGATTTGTTTTATCTGGGAGCGCATGGGTGAGGCTTCACACTGTACATAATTGCTTTGGACAGCTGTATTAAAAGAGACATAGCTAATTGTTTCTGCGTTTGAAGCCGCCTTAGCGCCAGCCGTTGACACCTGCTGCCCCGCTGTCTGCATTTCGAGTAATTCTGAGCAACTGACAAGATGAAAATCAAATTCCAAACATGTCACGTGGATCGAATTACAGAGCCTTAGTCTGCTTTAGTTCATAAAAATTCTGCACAGCTGGTTTATCCACAGAATGCCTAAACGGTGGAAAAAGAGCAATTACAGCAATTATCAAGCTTTGCATTTCTGCCTGCTCATGGCACAGGGACATGCTTTTTACCCTCTTGAAGATAATCGAAGGGTTATGGAAATATGCAAATCCTGTCTTCATGTGTTTGGAGGATGTGGAGAAGGCTAATGATCGTGTTCCCCGAGGTGTTGCAGGGGTAACAGCGCAGCTTACTGCCTGCCACCTCTCCTGATTTGTAATATTCAAAGACAGCAAGTTAAGAAAGTTTGGGGGACATCAATGCACAGCAGGAACATGAGGCCAGTTTTGTGATAAAATACCACAGTGCTGCTGCCAAAGTTACCATCACTATTTTCGCCAATTCAAAGGTTTTGCGATGATCATTACCTCCACAGCATTCCCTCAGATCCCTCTCAGATAAAGGTCACCGGCCCCATCCAGGTGAGGGAGCACATAGCCGCAACAACACCAAGAAGATTCTGAAATTTTGACTGCCACTTTGGAGCATTAGCTGCAGTAATGTTTGACCTGCATGTGAAAAATAACACAGAAACACAATCTGCGGCTTCTTTTTTAACTTCATCTGTGGCCACATATTTTGGATGGATCCTGTGGCAAATGGCAGAAACTGACAGGAGGAGGTGGACAGCCTCAGTAGAAAGCACCTCTCTTTGGAGGTTTTCAGAGCACAGAGACACGACTCGGTGAAGGAAGCTTGAATAATTCAGAGGGTCCAGAGTTGGATGGGGCTCTGAAACATTTCAGGGATAACAGATATTCAGTGTATTAAAGCTTCTGTTTAGCTGTTGTCAGGGGATACAAAATCTCAAGCTGTGACTCTGACAGACCATGACCAACTATGAGAGGAGGAACCTGAGGAAATTGCTTGGCTAAAACATGCCTCTGATACTTAGCTCTCCCAAGCATGACCCCGATTAAGATGGATGGATGGTTGGGATATTTCAAAGCAAAAGAGGTAGAAATGGTGTTTTTATGAAACTGCAGACTCCATAAGCTTATCATACCATTAATTAATAGTATGATATTCTGTTTTTATTTCAGCTCCAAGCATAAAAATGAGGAAAATGGAATTTTAGCATCCTTAAGAGCAGCACTGGCATTTATCATCACACCATCGAAGCCAAGACAACGCTGAATTTACTACAGCAACATTGTCATTTGGCTTCCCTGAACCCTTTTAATAGCTCGGGTTTGTCCATTCAACCATGCTGCGGTGAACGGAGGTGTTTCTTCAAGTCATAACAGCACAAAGTGCACCTATCAAACTCTGTCATCGGAGCAAGGAAGGGCTTTTAGACGGATATTTATTAATGTGATTTGCATGACAGACTTTTTTTCCTGTCAATACAGGTAACATCTGCTGGAGAGGAGAAATTCGAGGCAGTTTTGTCTTTAAATCTAGCCAAGACTTTTTGTCTGCTGCACAGCTTGCAATTGTTATCACACTGACAAAAATACACAGATGTAAGCAAGCATTCCCACAATACCCTGAGGAGGAAAACAGTGCATCATAGCTGCTGAAAATGAATGCAGACTTAAATGGAAAGCGGTGAGACATGAAATGCATATGGAAAGAAATATACTGTGCTGCGAGCAAACTGGCTGTTGGGGTAATCTCAGTGCAAAGACAAGAAGAGGATCAGGCTGGGGCGCATTATTATCATTTAAAATAACAATTATTAATCACTTGTCGTTAATGATAGATGTATTTATATTCTTACTTGCTAGTATTTCCTCTTACTTTGTATTTCTTCATTGGTGCTCCACCACACCCAAGCAGTGGCCCTGCATGTGCAAACTTATCTGCAGCAAACCTGATTCTGATTCCCACTGCTATCAGTGGTTGAGGCCTTGCAATACAAGACGCGAGAAATGCAGGGTGTACTGCGAAGTCATATCTCTCGGCACTGACCTTGTTTACAAAAGAACTTGCAGTAGGGTGCCCTTGAATGGTGGGAAGCAGCCTACAACGTGCTTTATGATGAAATAACATTTCTGAGTTTCAGGATTTACAGTTTAGTGTGTTGCTGAATGGAGATCTATTTGAAGACTTAGATAGAAAATCCTCAGAAAGACATAAGAAGAAGAAATGTGTCAGTTACTGTGTGGGCTGGTAATAGAAAGACACTCTCTGGACACTGAAGCACAAATGAAATCACTGACTAATACTAGGGTATGACAGATATATAGCATTACTGGGTATATGGGCAAATATGCAGATAGAAATGCCGAATTTCAAAGATTAATGCAATCTTTACAAGCAGATAAACTATAATCAGGGGATACCGAGAGCAATTCAGAGGTAATTTTATTAAGCCAAGCATGAACCTCTTTTAATTTATAATAGTTCCTGCAAAGTAATTAGTTTAGGATAATGGTAATGCATCAGCAGCCAATGTAGGAATCCTTATTTGCTCTCCATTAAGAGGGAAAAAAGTTATTCTTTGACACAAACTTATAGATAAAAGTTGAATGTCACAAAGAGAGGCTGTAAAGGCTTGTGAATATCATCTTCCACGGAGCTTCCACCCTGGTGGTGTTAACAAGACATGAAGACTAACTGTGAAAGGTCAGTGGGAGGGCAAGTATGGATGTGGATGCTCAATTTCCAGTGCAGCACAGTAACTTTTCTTCAGTGGAGTTCATCTCAGTTGTATTATATATACATTATATACCATCTGCCTGCATGCATTGTAATATTAGCCCAGAGCATTGTACACCATAGCAGGAAAACTGTGGTCTATATGATGTAGTTTACCTTCATATCTGGCTCTTGGTATTCAGGTCTGCAACAGCACAGATCCTGTTAATCACTTTAACAAACATTGCATCTCCTGTGTGGCATAAATCAAAGCGGGATACAGTCGTGGCTCCATCAATGGGGTCTAATCTAAATGTATCAGCTGGTGTTAACTCAGGGACAGAAAATCCATGCGCCTTGTGTGTGCATAGTTTGCTGTAGATATTGTTCTGCCCTGTGTATGACGAAGGGCCAACGTGGACCAAATTACAAATAAAGCCAGGAGGTAAAACCAAAAAAAGGCCGTCAGACAATACTAGATCCAACGTAGAGCATGCATTGTGATGAACATGTACAGCATCATGTTTTATGCTCACAAGAGTAAGCATCTTAACGGTGGTGACCGGGAATCCTTTTAAGCCAAAGCTGAGGAAGAGTGAGGGATGAAAAACGATGCTTTACAACCACCCATTCCCCTCCAACATGCTAAATTCAGGACAGATTCATTTTTATGGACAGGCATCTGAAGGAGCACTCAGTACTTACCACAGAAAGCTACAATTACATACATAATATCAAACATGATTTCTGTCTGGATGGGAGTGGTGTTCGCTGGGTTTCAATAGAACATTACTGCCATCTAGTGCTTGTAACTGCCTACAGGCTTGGAGACAGCACTGAAAAACACACTAGTATGTGTGGTCCTCTGAGATTTGTTATGTTTTCTTGATTGAAAACTGAAGAAGGGAGGAAGCTACGGGTCAATAAATTGTGGGAGAAAAGTAAAAGTTGCTTTTGTTTTGTCTTTTTTTACCAAGTAACCATGGCACAAGACCTCACGTAAACTCCATTTGAGCTGCCAGAGGGTGAAGAATTAGACTCTACTGTAGCAGCCTAATGAATGTGTGCAAATGCATCTCTTTAAAGTGAAGCATGTCAGCACTGAGACATCTTGCATGCTCAGTCAGCTAAGATAAAACAGCTGCGTTTCTTTAAAATATGAAAACAGAGATAGCTTGGAGTTTATAAATCATGACTTTTGGGACATTCCTTGACTGCAAATTCCTTTTCTGGAATTTCTGCTAAGCATGAAACATCTGGATGACACAGGGAAACTCCTCCTGAGTCCTTGAAAAAGATTCAAAAAATCTTCTTGCTTCAATATCTCTCATTTGTCTGACAACAAGTCTGGATGTTCTCATTGCTTTTAGACAAAATGGACTCAGGTTTGCAGTTCCTTGAAAGCAGATTCAGTTTGATTGACTCTCTAAATCATCGGTCTTCATGCCACAGTCTCCTCCAATCATTTTTTCAATCATTAAATCTTCAAGACTTCACCGTGCACACTTTGCTTCCCCATGATGAGATCTGCCTCCATGTTAGAATGTAAATGAATGAACCTTCAGCAGCCAGCAGAGGGAGGTAATAATGTATGCGCTTAGTAGGACTGTGCTGTTCAAATCCCCAGGGAGAGATCCTCAGTGAAAAGGTTAAATTTTCTCGATTAAATCCCCAATCAACTTCGCTGCAAAAACTGCAGAAAATAAATGAATAATTACCAGCACAAAGCCCATTATTAGACGTTTAGCCACGCAACGGACCAATGCAGAGGCGTGGTAGCCATAAGTGTGAAATTAATTGAGAACAATGTTACACTTCTTCCATCTTTGCTCAGTTGTTGAAGTACGAACGTGTTTGTCGAAAACTTAACAAGTTAATTAGGGGTAATAATGATAACAGGCTTAACATTTACATGAACTTATATTTTTTTTCCATCTCCAAATTTCTGAGGTATTTATGTAGCAGAGGGTGTTTACCGGCTGCTCACTGTCCCAGAAGAAATGGAAAATTAATGATGCAGCACCAGTGTGTTTCTGTAAGGCCGCTTAACTCTGTACAAGAATGCATAAATGTACTTTTGCAGACTTACATCGTCTCCCATTAAGGGTTTTTAATTACACCCCACCTTCCACTACGCACACAAAAACAGACACAGTAATAAAGACCAGCTTTATTTTGTCGTCTTACAATGACTAGACACATTAAATGCTTTTGTTCCAAAAAAAAAAAAGACATAAGTGGTCAATCTGCCAGCTGAAAATGAATTCAGAGTTATAAAATTTTGTAAAGCAAACATGGCATCAAACATTGTTGCAATCATCATTTCAGCAAAAATTAGTCGTCCCTTTTTACGTCCCTTTTTATCTTCTAACAGGAATGAAAAAAAGTGCTTCTGTTGTGTTGTCACAATTCTATAATAATCACTTTCTAGGAAAAGGCTGATGTCTGGTGAACTAAACCAACAGCTACGTCTTTTGTGTTCTCTTTTTGCAAAATATGAAAATGTTTTGACGTCTGATTAACAAATTACCAGTTTCATTGACAAAACTGAAGCGGAACCAGCATTAGATGTATTTTCATACAGAATGTCACTGCAAATTGCCTGAGATAAGGAAAATCTGATCCACATGTGAAGCAACTGAAACTGGGACACTTTAATGAACTTTTCATGTGTTTTTATGAATGACAAAAGGCTTTTTCATGGGGGGCAGAGGGGGGGAAGTGGCATGACACATTTTTTTGTTGGCCAGGGATGATACTACATGTTTTCCAGTTGCAATATTACTTCCACGACAGATAAACACATACAATACAGTAACATGAAACTCTCTTACTCTACTGTTAAACTTGTCTCTGCAATTTTTTTTTTAAACCAGCATTTCTAACAACACAAATGTCAGTTTCTCATAGAGATGAATAATTAGCTCTGTTATAACCACCGCTTAAATCATAAGTGACCTGAGGTATGGAGCAGTCTGTGAAGAAGTTGGGGAAGGCCAAAGTGCACAGTGCATTGTCTTCTATGGGCCCTGAAGCAGCCTCAGAGTGACAGTAGGCAGGAGGCTGGGCTGGGCCTGTACGAAGGCTCTCCCCTAGTTTCTTAGAGGGTCCTGAGCAGCTAGTCCATGGCTCGGAATAGAGGAGACCGCCGACTAAATGGTGAGCATCGTAGGAGGCAGGATCCGGGCCCCCCAGCTCTGGCTGCACCCTGAAAGGCATACCTTGATACAGGTCCTGGTCGCTCACCATGTTGCTGTAATCAGGCCCCAGGAGCTCAAAGAAGTCTGCAGCCTCAGGATTGCCTCGTTCCAAGTCCTTCAGCGACATCCCAGATGTGGAGCTGACTTTGGAGCAGTTTGCGGGCTCAGTAAAGAAAGAAGGAGGCAGATTGCGGTGCCTCAGGGGCGGCTTCTTGGCTTTTTCACCCCTTATATCCTTCACAGGGCTGAAGAGGGCTGCCAAGCTCTTGCTCTGTAAGTTGGCCTGGACCCCATCACGCTTAGGTAAAGTTTTGCTCTGCAAAGGGCTCGGTTGAGTCAAGGGGGAGCCTTGTCTCTTTACTGGGGCCTCTGCTACATTTCCAGGTGTTATAATGCCGGTGCACCTTTTGATCTGCTTCTGTAGATACTTCCGGTGGTTGACTTTCCGTTTGGATTTCACTGGCTTGTCCAGAGCCAGCTTGATGTTGCTGGAGGCTGAGTCTATGAAGCTCAGCAGGTCCCTAGTGGTCTCTTTGTAGTCCTCATCATTTTCTGCCTCACCCAGGAGACTCCCATCCAGACTTTTTTCCACGTCGTACTCCATCACAGAACCAGGGAAGCAGAAATTCATGAACTGAGGGTTCATGATTGCAGTCTGAACAGCCATTACTGTGTTGAGCCCAGCGGCTACACCTGTGGCATCCACTGTGATCTCTGAACCCAAAATTTCTTCAGAGCATGTCTTTTTTCCTCTGATAAACACTTGGTCCTGATGCTGCTCATGAAGTTCCTGTAAACATTCCAGAGTAGAAGTGACGGGCTCAGAGGAAAGCGAGGAGATCTTTCAGGGGGCCGGGCTAATGATGTCAGAACATCAAAGAGGAGGGGCAAAGGGAGCGCAGGACTTAACTCTTTGCTTGTGCCCGACCACCTGCATCTAAGAGGGATTTGTCTGAAATTCCCTGCTGAGCTGAAGACAATAACCTCTGTCAGAACTCTCCCCCTTCAGTTTAACTGTTTGTGTGTGCTCTGAACCAAAAAAAGCTTTCATGAAACTGGAGGATATTACTGTAACAGTGAGAAGAAAAGCCTTTAAAATCCTGGTGGATGCAGTATTTCAGCCAGGCAGAACTGAAACACAAAAATCTCTATTAAACCTAGAAGTAAATGTCCAGTTTTGATTGTCAAAAAACTGTGTTTAACCCAGAAACATGAATAAAAACAATCTTTAAAGTCAAACATCTCATAAAAATCCTCATCTGATCAACACGGGATTCTTGCTTGTTTTATGAAACTATTTAAAACAAGACAGAATCACCAACTTATGTGTTGCCTGCCAAATAAAAAGTTAACTTGTAATTTAATTGCTGTTCCTTTGGATGCTGAAACAAACCCAGCTATCAAATCACGGCTCTACAGTAGAGAGAAAAGCTTCTTTTCTGTGGGAAAATCTTTGTGCCCAAACAGATGCCACTATTTGGGAGAATCTTCCCAACTGCTTGCTTGTGTCTTAATCTGCTCATGGCAAAAGTTGATTTCTAGTGCATTCCCAGGCCAGTGGGAATTTCTGCCCTGGCCTGACAACTATTATGGGCTGCCTTTGACATAAAGCCCTACAGGGTCTAAATAGCCTCTATTCTTCGCGCAGCACTGAAAGGGAGCTTTGTGCCAGAGATTCATTAAATTGCACCTCACAGCCCCTTCGTAAAATGGGTCTCAATAATGAACAGTCGATTTAACTAGAAAAGCTGCCGGAGCTGTTAAATTAAAGGGGAATAAAGTGCAGTTCAGGCTCAGTGTGCCAGAAGAAATGTTGACCTTAAGAAATCCTGGGTATGAAACTTCTGTTGTAAACAATAACGTATTTACAGGAAGTTTCTTGGCCAGCAGTGAATACAATGGAGGATGTGTCCGAGAGCCAGACTGCTGCGTTGCCAGCACTTATCTGAATTTAAGTGGAATTTCAAACGCAATTCAAGAGAATTTTGGGCCATTTAAGCGTCAGACAAAGTTTGACTGCACAACTAAAAAACTCGGTTACACTCACTGTATGTTTTGTCGTTTTTCCATCGGCCAGAAAATTAAAAAAAAAAATTCTATCTGTCAAATCCTTTGATCACATCAAACTTTCTTTTTTTCTTATTTTTTGAGATGCTGTAGCAGAACAATTGAAAATACAATAACTACTGATCCTCTCACTGACTCATTTATAAGTTTGAAAGCTGAAAAAGTCTGAAGCAGTGAAAATCCTTCATGGTAACTCCTGGGAAAGTGACATTTATAGCACAATGTGGCTCAAACACGAGCTTCCAATCCAGGTAACAAACCTAAAAGCAACAAATTGTTATAAAACAGAGAATACTTTAGCTGGTATTGAGAAATCTTTGACACTGAACTTTCATTTGTACTTATTTCAAATGTTTTTGTTAAAATAAGTGACTTGCTCAAAGTTTTTAATATAAATTCAGAACTTTACTAGACTACAGGCTTTGAATTTATACTCCAAACTTTACTGGTTCATTAATAGTTCACTGTAATAAGTGTAGGAGGGAAGCAGCCACATCACAGCGTCTCATGGATTCGGTGGAGTGCTGAGCTTTTAATGCCTGCCCAAAGTGATTTCGCCTCCCTCTCTTCGCTAGCGGCACAATTTTGGCAAAGTGACATCATCACAGTCGTGGCAGCCATATCCCCCTTTTTTCTAGTCAGGGGGTCTTGGCTTTTGTGCTGGTGGGTCATTCACATCACAGAGCCTGACGCACAGATCCCGGAAACAAGTTTCTATTGTTGCATAAAGGCTGAGAGGCTGAGAGGGGATGGGCTGCAGCAGACTGGCTCGAAAAATATGTGTATAAATACACACAACTGAGAGAGGATTTCACTTGTTTCTAATCTTGAGAATGCAAATGTGAAAGTGTTTAGTAAATCCCTATAATAAAGCAGTGTTTATTTCAGTGTTTTTGCCACGAATCATCAAACTATGCATTGCATTTCTAAAAATCTGCACCTCAAGGGGATTTATGTGAAGAATTTCTGATCTTTTGCACTTTTTTCCACCAGCAAACTTGTTCCATATTGTTGAGATATTGTTAAACATTACCACCACACACATTCTGAATTTCCTTATTCAGCAGCACCCAGGCCCGAGGGAGCAGGCTGCTCGCTACAACGTGATGTGACACGCACAGCCTTAATCTCTTCCTACTAGTGTGTGGTCCCCCGTCTGAGCAGGGACGTAGTCAGAGTTTGAGGTTGAGCGAATACTAATAACACCTCTGATTGATGGCCGGTGTCAGAGACACAGAAAAGGCTGGCGAAATTAATGACCTCTCAAAGTCCTGAGAAAAGTTTTAAGGAGGGCATTTAGCGGCGGAGAGCCCGTCCTCCCCCATGTTTAGCCGTGTTTCTCTGAAATTCAGTCGAGGCTGTGACAAAAATGTTGAAAAGTCAGGCGGCTTTTGTGTCTCCTGGTAGAAAATCAACCCACATACCAGCATAGGACATGTTTCCCATCTGCTTCACAAGGTCATGTCATGTCAGGAGGTTTGCTTTACACAAGAAGGTTAAAATGAAAAAGAACACTTCAAAGAAAACTACAAAGTAAGATGACATTTTGTCATTAGCATTCAGCGTGTTATTTAGTATTTTTCATGGCATTTGACACTTTTATCTTGACTTTTTTTTTTAAAAGCGACTTCTCAGTGAACTACAAAAGGCTTCTTGGTCCCTGCATCCTCTCACCAGCTCACTCTTAACCTTCCATCAACCTCCTCAACCTCTCTAGCACCACAGGAGCTGTATTAATAATATTACTTGCAGGGGGGAACAAACCAGAGCCTTGGTGCCACAATTTAGAGCTTTAATGGCAGCCAGTGAATTAATGCGTGCTAGGGGGAATCCCACAGGTTGGTCCACGGGGGTAAGGTCAGCAGGCAGAGCTGCAATAACCTCCCACCACTCGCTTTATTGGCCTCCTCCGATTGGGTTTTTATTAAATCTCAAGCACGTGCAATTGTTCTTGCTCAGTGGAAACGGAACTTGACGGCCGTATTCTTTCTAAAACATGACAAAGAGTGCGCTCGGCAGAACAACAGAACATGCATATGTGATCAAAAGACAAGAATGTATGACAGTAAATTGGCAGCTTTTTAATCAGTTTTAAAGGAAGACTCGATTCTTGGGGATGACCACACATACAGAAAATCAGTAGAAGTCTTAAATACAGCAGAGAAGGCACCAAATTAAGTTTATTATTACACTTTGTGCATTGAAAATCTTCTAAAAAAATGGGATTTCTTTGTCATATTTGGTGCCAGACTTTTCTCCTGAGACTCATTTATCGTTAAAAAGCATATGAAAACATACTTCAAAAGAACAAATTCCGCTGAATGACAACAGAATGAACTAAAGGGGATGTAAATTTGGAGCAATGAAACTAAATGTCATCACAGACATGAATAACCGCAGCCATGACTGTAAAATCGACTGAAATAAGAAATCATGAGCTTGGAGGCAGACGGGTCTTAATGGGGATTGGCAAACTTTATATGAAGGAATAAAAACACAAAATGAGGATCATCCAGTCTTTTGATGGTGATAATGAGATTACACGAATAAGCAAACAAACATACAGCGTTGTTGTCAATGGGTTTCACACGGCAAACAGATCTTTTGCCGATAATATAGTACCTTTTGTCTCCAAGCCCTTGAAAATGTATAGAGAAATGGAGTGTATCAAAGATGGCTCACTGATTCATACAGAAATTGATTTTAAAAAAGGAACAAACTTTGGCATTTTAACCGACAGCACCGTGTGAAATACCACGTCACACCAATTAAAGCTAATTCCCAGATATCACAAGTGTCCCAGTCAAGCAGAATTTTTACCGTGTGTGGAATTTAGTAGGTTCACGCAGTTCGGCGTGTCTTTTTAGCTTTCTTGATCCACTGCCTGAAATACTTCACCTCTAAGGCCCGGGCGGCGCGGACTGAAGGCGGGTCGAGGTCGTTGCTGTAGCGGAGGTCCAGGTGATGAGCTCCGTCAGGAATCATAATGGAAATCAGAGAATCCGTAAAGTTGTGAGTCACTCCGCCAGCAGACCAGGGGTCCAGTCCTCCATTACTGAAATGCAACAGCAGAGACGTGTTTACTGGGAATCAGACACAATAGTGTGTACACGTAATGAACATTTTTTGTAGACTATGGTAAACAGTTACGTCATGGATTTTGTGAGTTGTCAGTGTACTGTGGTGTCTAATATTTATTGTAAAAAAAAAAAAAACACACACACACAAGGAAAGCAAATAAAGCTAAAAAAAACAAAACAATAATTGATAATTTTCTTGAATTTTTGTGCCCACCAGGCTTTGCCAACAAAAATCCCACTGACAGGTTTAAAAAGCATTTTCATCTTGTCTTTATTAATCACCTGAATTATACCATTTATCAGGCAGAAACTATGAAAAAAATTCTAATAGTAATTAAAGAGTTGTCAGCTTTCAGGGGTCCTTGAACTACTCATCTGTGAAGCGTAGTTCCATCAGAAAACTTAATCAAACCTAAGTTCAAAATCAAGACATTTCATCAAAATCACTTTATTCCATTTAAAAAATAATCTAAAAATAAACCAGGTACAGTAACTAGATTCTGTAAAAAACTAAAAATTCTATGTTTCTTGGTGCAAACATGAAGCTATTCGTGACTCAGCTGCAATCACCAGTCATGTGGCAATAATTCACAGACTTTGTGACTAACCTGGGCTGAAGTCCAGGCGATGGAAACAAGTTAAAAGTAGTAAAATATCTATAACATGTAAAGTCACTATTGTTAATATACTATATAAGTCACTATTTTACGTATTTATAACATCTGTGGGCAATTGAAAAAATGACAAACATGTTATTTCCAGGTTTTATTTTTCTAGAAAATAAACTGAAACAAGATTGACTAAGAAATTCGACTCATTTATTTTCTTTTTTATAAGTTATGGCATAATAAGTGTCATCCTGTATTGAGTCCATTTTTGAGTTCTTGCTGTTTCTAGTCATGGTTGTGCAGTTTCCACAGAGGTGCAGGACGTTCTAGTGCAGAAAAAAATGAGCCCATATTGAGTAAAACTGTGATGAAGCCAGGAACACCCAGAAACTGCATGAGTATTAAAAGAGATAAAGATGTTGAGAGAATAAAATATTTACACTCATAACGTTAGCCTAATAGCATAGTTGCCTAAGTCATGAAGGCCAGAAAATGACTTAGGCAATTATGCTATTAGGCTAACGATAAGTAACCAGACCACTGGTACTGTTCTTGACTGTCCGAAACTAAAGGTGTTGTGTCCCCCGTGCCCCCCTCCCCCCTTCCGGAACGAATATCCGTCTTTAATAGGGCCCGAATATTATATAGAAACCACTATTCGGGCCAGCCCTACTAAAAACATATTTTCCAGTTTGGCGTATGGCTCAGCTGAGAGTTGACTTTTACTGTATAACCTGCGCCTTACTTTTACACTCGCACTATATGTATTTTTCACTGTGTACAGCACTTTGGTCAACAGTGTTGTTTTTAAAGTGCTTTAGAAATAAAGTTGGTTGCTTGGTTGGCTGGTTCTTAATTTGCCTGCAGTAAAGTGAATCACCATCTGCATTTAAATTGCTCTTTCCCCACTAGACAAACCGAGATAACAACAGGAACCTTCTGCTCCAGTCTGGCATTGTGTCAGTGATGCCCACCTGAAGATGATGTTGCTGTGAGAGGCGATCTCCTTCCCCCCAAAGACCGTTCCTGCCCAATCAGCCCGTGGCCGGACGCCAAACATGGCGCTACACTCATCGGAGAAGGCCTGGAAGTTCCAGTCCTCGGGTTCAAACATGTCCTGCACGCCATCTGTACACATGGGCATCACCATCTCCGTGCAGGCCTGGGGAAGACGGATTGAACACACATTCAGTCTGACAGGTCAAGCTGCTCGCTGACACCTATGTGCACCAATTTATTCGGCATGACAAGACGGATCCCTGCACTCTGCTACGCACCTGGTACGTCCAGCCGAGTGCACCAAGGCTGCCGGTTGCTGTCTGGGATGTGTTGAGACAGGAAGCGCTTCCGGTGTAGTTGTAGTAAACCTTCGCTGCCTGGGAGACTCCGTGCAGCAGCTGATAGTCAGACACGGCGGAATCGAACGGGAGATTCTTGCACACCACCTTGAAAATAGACGCAAATAAAAGGAAAGCAAACAGAATTAATTAGAGGTTTAATCACATTACAGCTCAGGTTAAGCTATTACGTCGCTAAAAGTTTCATGCATTTTTTAGAATACCATTAAAGAGGGAAATTAAAATAACTAATTCCCTCACATCCGAGTTGTTTACAAGACTGAAGATTGCTTTTTTCGTGGCCCATAAAGTGTTTTTCCACATAAAAAGTGGTGGCGCCTGATTTGCATATGAAATTCCCTGGAATGAACCTGAATTTATTGCCCTACTCTTGGCACTAGAGGAGAGAGAGCCCATTTACTTAAAGCCAGTGATCTAAATGATTTAAAATTTAAAGATTTCGCTCTCATTACCATTGTTTTTCTCCTGGCCGTGGCTGACTCTGAGAATTAATAGCGTGAATGATAAATATTTGAGTTTCAGCTCCTGTTTGATTTCACTGCGTGTTGTTATGGTTGCGGCGGCAGAGCTGGCCGCTGCTGTTGTCCTGCGCTCTTTGTGAAGCCGAGAAAACTGGGCTTTCTTGTTTGGAGGTTGGAGGGGAGCTGCACTAGTGTGGAGTCTGTTACTAAGGCTTTTGTCTGCGGCCCGGGGAGGAGTTGGTGGTCGATGGATGAGGAGGGCCACAGACATGTCCAACCAAAGATTTATACTGTGGAAAAAAAACACTGCAATAGCTCCAAAGCATCTTCTCCTTACTTTTCAGATAGGATTAGGCTTATACATTCATCTCTGCCAACAGATTTCCCTCCTCTAAGCCCTCAATACCCCGTTCTCACACTCACTCAGATAATCACATTAGCTTTGTCATTAAAAAAGCTCCTCTTTGCACCCACTGCCTAAACCGCTTAAACCACCCATAGGGGTCGCATACATTAACGGCACGGAACCAAAAAAGTAAAAGCTCAAAATGACCATTTAGTGTTTATTTCACCTAACGTGATGCTCCTGGGTCTATTCAGTGATTTAATGAGTGATGAGTGAAAAATGTATCACACAAGTGGGAGTTTAATAATGAGGCTTGAGTGGGAGCCCCTAGGAGGGGTTTGAAGCCCAGAACGGGGAGCCAGGGGGTCAATAGCAGGGCTTGGTTCGTACACGTGACGTGCCAAGGTGACTGGTAGAATACACTGCAGCCCAAGTCAATCAGCCTCCTGGAAAAAACAGCCGCTGCACTGTCACAAGCTGCTTTGCATAAAAACAAAAGGGCACCTTGTAAAGAAAAATGTTTCAAACTTGCGGTGTAAGTTTAAACTCTCCTTTGCATCAAGTGTCTAGTTAAGTATTTGTTACAGTCCCATTCAGTCGAGAGTGGCCAACTCTCGTTGTCCTCTTTCTGTGGCGCCAATGTGAGCGTCCGAACAGGAACACCTCGGAGATCTGACGGAGTGTGCAAATGAAAAGGGCCCATTGGTACGAGGGAAGAAAAGAACGGTGGCTCACTTGTAGCCGCTCATCTAAAGAATACTTAAAATCTAAAAGGAAACGAGATCCTTATGAATATTGATGAAGTTAGCGGACAGCTGTTGTAAACAAAAGCTTGGAAGACCACAACAAACACTTGTAACACAATCGGCTGAATCACACATTCATTTCAATTAAGGGCAGGCTGTCAGGCCAAATTAGGCGCTTAAGCAAAGACAAATAAAACTCACAAGTTGCAATCAAGTAAAAACTTTTGACAAATATTTACAAAAACCTGGAAATTTTCCTTGGGCCATGCAAGAAAACAACCACTGCCAGACCCAGTTTTTGATTTGTTGCTCTGAATCTTACATATTTACAGTATTTTACTAGTTGCTGTTCATACCTGGATCGGCCAGCGAGGTAGCGGCTGCAGGAAATTAGCTTCATAAGGATAATCCACCATGGCCAGGTTCACCCAGGTCTCCTGAAGCCAGTTCTTGAAGCCAATGGCGTCAATTTTGGTTTTAAGAGGAGCACATAAGCTGAATTCCTCTGACAGCCACTGAAGACCAGAAGCTTGTCAGAAAAGAGCAAAATAAACAATTAGATGTAAATAAATTAGTAATTACTTTTCAATGTGAACTACATAGACTATATTATCAGACTAAGATTGGGTATTTTCATTTAAACGAAGAGAGAATAACGATTATTTTATCTGTATTGAACAAAAACAAGCAAAAACAAGTTATATAAACTGAGCTGCTAAATACTAATCAAACATCCATTAATTAAACTTGGTCAAAGGTGTCCAAACTTTATAGAATCAAACACTCGTTTAGAATCAGAAAATACACAGAAAACTTCAGGGTCGTGCTTTTGTGTTTGAAGTGACAGAAATCCTTTGGAGGGAAAAGCAAATAGAACTGAAAGGTGTCGTGGAAATGAGGATAATTTAGGTAGAGCAGTGCCTCCACTCTTTATATACAAGTTCAACTTAATGAAAGTCAAATCTAACAATGAATTTTACTTTGATTTTGAAGTCCCACATCACAAGTTTTTATTCATATCTTTTTGACTGATGTAAATGAAAAACGGCCAAAATTCCCATAATGTACCAACTACCATCTTCTGTCTGTTGTTTCTGGTTCACTGTGCCTGAATTGTATTTCAGCCAACAATGACAAATGCTTAAATACTTCTATATTCAAGTCATTTTGTTGGTGCTGCTATCTTTAAAGACCAACGTGTGTGTCAGTACATGAATTTTGGTTTAAGGTATTGTACCAAGTGCTTGAATTTTCTCTTTGGTATTAACTAACTGCTAAGTCTTAGATATTGTGCAGCTTTAACCTCAACAGTGCCACCTTTTTTTTGACTACTATGCCCGTTAAGAGTTGGTTGTGATTTCTGTTTTTGCCATACATTATTATTAGTTGGTATTCTCAGTGCAGCTCCTGCGTGTCCTGGCTCCAATAAAGGGTTAACATTTTCTCTAAACTAAGAATTGAAAACTTAGTCTGTGTCATATTCCTCCCAGATTTTAGTATTTAGATAGCTAGCTAGCTAGCTAGCTAGCTAGATAGATAGATAGATAGATAGATAGATAGATAGATAGATAGATAGATAGATAGATAGATAGATAGATAGATAGATAGATACTTTATTAATCCAGAGGGAAATTCAAGAAAAAATTGTTGGAGATATTGTCAAGCTACATTATGAAAAGTGATGAAAGACTTTTTCGTAGCATGTTTAAATGAGGCACAGTTTTATAGAAGCTATGGTTTTCTAAAATCATTAATTCTTAAAGATTTGCTATAAGTTATAGGAATACCTACCACGACCTACAGACCTTTTTTGTGTTACTATAGTCTGCATTGTGAGTTTGCAAAGGCAGATATCTCATTTCTTATTAGTTACATAGATTGTACCCTGAGCCCCATCCAAAAGCAAAAAAGTTCAGGTTTAGGATTATTTTTCACTTTAAGCCCTGCAAGTGTGGCTGCAGTAACAAGTTTGCTGTGCCAGTCTCACAATATGTCTGTGGTGTGGAATTATTTCCAAGCCCACACATATTGGTATCAGTTGATATCAGAATCAGAAACTGAGAGCTGGACAATATCGGTTATTGGCAAAAAAGACAATATCGGACATCCCTAGCTGTAACCTATTAATAAAAACAGCATTTTCAGATTATGGACAGTCCTCTTCCAGCACTTTCATTGTCTTTTTAGTGAACTGTTAAATCAGTTTGTGATTTTGTTGGTTATTTCAGAAAATCCTTTTCTGCCAGTGGCAACTTTTAGACAAATAAACCACCAACAAACCACATTACAGCCCTCTAATGCTCTGTAGTGTATATATATAATATATATATAATATAAAATACAACAAAATCCAAGTGTCACAACAATCATTTCACAAGGATGTGTTTAACATACTAGAAGGTGCCTTTGTTGAGACAATAACATCTCATAATGCAGAGAAGACTGGCTGCTTGTTTCTAAAAGTCACTGTTCATCTGCCAAAATCCATTTATTAACAGACCATTATTATCAGATTATTAAGTTCAGGTAGGAGTCAATTTTCTATAAAACACAAAACATGATTCCTGCTGATTTTCGTACTTCTCAGCTTAACAAAATGGTCTTATCAATGGCCTCCACCTGTTCTATAAAGCAATATATGATTAACAATTGATCTAGACATTAGTTTTCACCTATAAATCCTTTGAAAATAGTGATTTATTAGAAACTGGCATAGAATATTTTATCAGTTTACATTCACTACTAATAGTGATAAGAATAAAAGTACCACTAAGTTCAATAAAGTTCATTCTTACGGATCAGGATTATGATAATTGGAAAAGTGCCAGGGGATCCTATAAAGGTGCATGTTTTTATTCAGCTCTGAGCTCAGGTGACCTCTGTGGAGAGGCTCCACACTTTATCCCCAACAGTATAGCAAGTTTTAATATCAGCTGTCTGCTTTCAGGTTTTAGTAGGAGGTTTTTCTGCTTTAAAAATGTCGACTTTACAGTGCTGGAATACCTAAAATCCAGTTTTCTGGGAAAGAATATGAAATATGATGAAATTAGTGTCAAATAAAAATCAGCCTGACAGAATATTTCAAATAACTCATATTAGAGGACACATTTCAGCCTGACTTACCAGTGGAGGAGACATTATTGATAGCCTTCCAGGACTTTCTGATATTTGCATCGCAGTTATAGCCACTTCTGGCAAAGTCTTGAGTTACTATTTTGTAGAAATCTCCACATGGCACCATCCTAGGGAACTGCCATATCGGTGCGGAGGCTGCCAGAGCTCTGAAACACGACAAGAAGCAGAACCGTTTCTATACTTTCTCCTAGAATTACATATTCATTATCATCAGTAATCTATGGATTAGTGAACATGTTTGCTTGGACAGAATGGTATAGAAGACAAAGAATGATTCAGTCTCAGATACGTAAAGTTCAGACTACATACATTCGTCATGCTGGGCTCAAAGGAACATCTGGTGTTTATCCTAGACATTTATTTGCCAACAGGAGGCAATAAAGGTAAAACTTTAGGATTCTTTAGTCAGAAATGACCAAATTCTTGGGTATTGAAGCAGATCTATTGTTAAGAGCTACAAAAATGCTAAATACATTCCAGATTTTTTGGGTACTTCAACCTGCAGATCTCTGAAAGTGCACTGATGTCTTACCCAACAACAACATTAGGGTATTTCATCCTGAACCAGGCAGCCAGCATCCCTCCGTAGGACCCTCCGACAGCGATGACGGGGCTCTGCTGAGCTCCAGGTAAAGTGCTCTTCAGGTTCTGAATCAGAACCGCAAAATCTGCCAGCGCCTGCTCTGCGGTCAGGTAGTTCAGATGTTTGCTGTCCTGCAATCGAATGATTTTATACAAGAATTCTTATCGGAAGAAAACATGAAACACACATGTGAAATTTGCCCCAGGCAGTGGATTTGCTGATAATTATTTCACCTGAAGCTATCACACACTAGAGTATCAGGAATGAACATTAAAATATTCAAACCTAAGCCAGTTTTTTGTTGATACTTACTATTTCTTTATACACATTTTAATTAGAAGCTTCTGCATGTTCCCTTACACTGTACGAGTCTTGTCCAAATGGCAGCGACTCTCCATAGTAACGATGTTCTGCAAAAACCAGCATGGCGCCCAACTCCTCTGCAACTTCCCACATGAAGCCCTAAAGACAGAACAGATGTCTCGACTTAGACCGAGGACTACGTGTGAGTTGTGAATGCACAAAAGCAGCAGCTGCATGTTTTACAGTGTTGTTGCAGAACCAGGTGATGTCGCCTTCGTTTCCAGTGTAGAACAAAACGGGTCCTCCGGGCTGCTGCCAGTGTTTGTCGGCCACCAGGTACCTCTGCTTGAAGGTGTCATCCTCGAGGAATCCGAAATGATCGATCTGGAAGAAATGCAAACAGGAACAATAAATAAAACTAGCGATGCATTTGTGTAAAGGTACAAACTAATCCCTAACAACTTAACTCTACAACTGTGCCAGAAACGTCCCTCAAAAGGAAACCAGGAGGTTAAGTTTCCTTGAGGATCAACTGCTAAATTAAATTCACTTTTAATTTTCTTGTTATTCAGCAAACTAAAAACTGAATTTTTATAAATTATGTTGCCGCGAGATCATGTTAAGTCCTCATTTACTGACAAACACATTTTCCTCCACACCATACCCTACATATGTAAATTCATCAAGTCATATCTTTACATATCCATATGTAAATTCACGGTCATACATGCATACATCTGTAGATTCATCATGCCTGGTATACTGTCTCTATGTGACCTTTGTTGCAGGATTATTTTTAGCCTCAATGTACTTGTAATTCTTGTCCTGCTTTTTTTTATGCTTCATCTGCATTCAGCTGCTGTAACATGTAAATTTCCCCAGTGAGGAATGAACAAAGTTTATCCTATCTTATCTTATCTTACCCATTTATTAGATACATATACACTCTAATGTGTCTCCTCAACAGCCTTGTAATCTACTCATCTTTTTGCAAAGCCTTTTAACATTCAGTTTCTGTTAACACTGTGCTAAGAGTAGCGTATTCAACCCTTTCGCGAGCCTGTAATAGTTTGTTCTTTGTATTAATTCTGAAGAGCAATAAGAACTACTGAGACTAATGGTGAGTATTCAAAGTGCAGTTACATTAGGGAGTCGCCCTGATTTGAGCCACAAAGCGTGCTCCCCTTTCGAGCACAAAGCAGCAGAGCAAATTTTCCACAAAATTAGAGGCAGAGCCACGAAAGGTAACAACATAATGCAGAGATAAATAAAAGACTATCTTCTGGGAATTGGTCACCCTTGTCAGCAGAAATGTTGATGTTAAAAACAACACACAACATAATAAAGGGATGGAGCGAAGTGCACAGAAAGTGCTTTCAAGTAGGTGTGATCCTTGTGTCCCTGGCCCTGTGCCAGCGATGGTGTTGTGAAATGACAGTCCCGAGGCTGGATTCTAAGGGTAATTAGCCCCAATTTGTATTAAAAAATGCTGGAGCCATTTTTAAGGGATGCCACATTAGTTCCACTTTAGATGAGCTCTGAAATATCCTTTCATAAAACCTCGGGGATTCTGGTGTATCTTCTCCTTTCAAGCATATTTCCTGTGTTCTTTATTAGACAAAGGCAGCGAGAAAACAACAACTTCACAGAGAAGACAACCCCATGAGGCTACTGAGTAGTCCAACCCTGGAAACAGCCCCGGCACTTAATACAAAATGTTTCTGTTTTGTTTTTCCCCGTCCTCGCTCTCTTCTCTCCTCGGCGGATACAAAGGAGGCAGCAATTTTATGAGCCAATGACAGCAAAAAGATTCTGGGGCCTCAATGTGTTCATTCAAGCCTCGACTCCTTCACACTTGGCAGTGCTTTTAAGTGCGAGGGGACCATGAGACAAAGTTCAGCAGCTTGGCAGCAGAATGAGTTTCAGTGGTATTGGTAAAGCAAAATGCAATCTCAGATTTTTGGAAATAAAGCATTTCTGTGTTGCTTGGTGAGCTTTAAAAGAAAGACATCGTTTGTTTAGATTTTTGTGTTTTTAGTTACTTTTTTAATCTAGATTCAGGATTTCAAATGGCAGATTTCTGACTTTGTGGATCAAACTTTTGAGCCAACGGAGACAAAAATATTCCTGCAAAAGACTGTGATCTAAATAGCAAAGCTAAAGTGGCTGAATCTACAAAGTCTTGCAGCAAAAGGACCCCCAGTGAGCACTGTATCACTTGCTCCCACTCAGTATGCACATCACAAAACCTATGAGATTGGTTTCATAACGCATCCACACCCTGATACGTAGTGCCACCATGTGGTTGCAGCAGGCAGCACTTTAGCAGTTTAACTCAATTAAAATTCACTGCGTATGCCGCACATCTACTAAGTACAGAAAGCTGCCCGATTCCACAAGCCAAGTCCTGAATCTGTTGTCCAGCAAATGCAGACATGAGGGGGAACAAGCAAAGAACAAGCTCCAGTAAACTGCTGCAGTAAATTTGAAGGATGCTTCAGGACACTTCCATTCATTGTCTTGAGGCAGAGTGCAGTCGAGAGGATTTCCGGACGACAACTGCTGGATCACTTGGTGCACTCTTCACAGCAGTTGGCAGAAATAAAAGTGTAGAAAAAAAAAGCTGCATGATTGATGATTCTTTTGTGATAACAGCAGATTTTCCACTGGTGCTGGAAAGTGGTTTGCAAGGATTGTATTTGCTGTCCTTGTCGAGAAGAAGAGCACAATTTCTCGTTGACTGGCCTAAAAACCCACATCAGACGAGACAGCGGGCGTCAGAGGGCAGGAAATGGTCTTTATCTTCTTGTCAGCTTGGCTGATTAAGCAGGATGTCGTGGGCCGGACCAGGTGTGGAGCTAATTCCTGAATCCAGACACTATTTAGTGCTCACACATCATTAGCAGCACTAATAGCACTGACATCAGCAACTACTGTTATTCCAATTTTCATTCAATATGGACATTTTTTTATGAATAATTGATTGGTTGTTGCTCTGTGAACATCAGAAAATAGTGAAAAATGCTCAGCACAAATTCCAAGGGATTAAAGTGACAACAAAAGTTATTGTTTTTAAGTGTAAAACAAGTGAAGGTAACACACCCTCAAATTTAAAAACCAAGTTTATTTGCCATTATTTTGCTTGAAAAACATGTCAATAATTACTCTCTAGTAAAAAAAAAATAAATAGCTGCAACAACTGAGCACAAAAATGTTCTGTGCTACTAATATACTACATATATAAGAATACTAAGCATATAATTCTGCAAAATTTAGTTAAAAAAAGTTCCTTAATTTGTTTTCTTTGTTATTCTTCTACCAGTTACACTTCATTGTTTGGTAAAACAACAATATGGATTGTTTTCATTTACTTGGATATGTCTTCTTCCAGTGATCATAAGCACGACTTCTGGAAAGTGATGCAAAACTGGCAAATATCTCAGTTTTATGTGCGAAAAATAGAACTAATTGTCTTACACTAACAAAAATGAAACAGGAGTTTGCACATGCAGTAAAGTGCACCAATAAAAGAAAAAAAAAGCTATATTCAGTTTAGAGTTAAGGTCTAAATAATGATCACCAGCTTGTGTACCAAAGCATCTTTATGACCTATTTTCAGTTTCCATGATTCACCTGATTAATCAGCACAAGATGAAGGTAAAACTGAACTAGCCATTGGTGAAGTCATAGGAAAAAACAGTCTTGTGACTGTATGAGTCATGTTCATAAAACCTGCTGATGTTTTGAACCACCGCAAACCCTCATCATGAAATGTGAATCTCCATAAAGTAACAATAAGTGGAACATGTAGAGGCTCAGTGAGGATCTCTCAGCCCTCCCAGGCGTTTAGCATCCACTGGGCCCCGGAGACCTCTTTAGGCAGCGAGCCAGGAAAGACAGTTAAAGATCTGCTGGCAGGAACAGAGCCAATTGTGATGCTTTTCCCTTCACTACAGGAAGCCTCATGGGAAACACCTACTGTATTGTCTGCACACACAACACACAGACCTCTATAGAATTAAGTGCATTGGGAGGTTTTTTTTTTCTTTTTGAAAGAGCAAGTGGTGAAATTATTTGTGCAGAGTAAACAATGAAGCCAAGTTATGTAGTGGCAAATAAAAAGGTGAGTAAACTAAATGAGGCAGGAAGAATCACATAATAGAAGCAGGTATGCTTTCAGAAAGAGCTGCTTAACGATAAAATCAAGTATTATTTTAATTCATACTTATTTATTCATACAAAATATTGGCTACAACTGTCTTTTGTAATAAAGTCAGCCTTCATAAGGTACAAATGAAGCACTGAAAAGTGAAGTGAAAGAGAAAGAAGCAAATTAAAGAGGAAGAAACTAGTGTGAAACTCATGTGTAAAATAACATTTTATGGACATATTCTTAGTTAAAAAGCAAACTTTAAACTCACCTTCTGCTCAAAATAAAATGTTTTATAGCTGACGGGGGGTTCAGATGAGTAAGGCAGCCCTCCCAGTCTGGTGAAAAGTTGAGATTTGAGTGCAGACACGTGTAAACAAACCAAACACAGCGTTAGGACGCAGGTAGCTGCGGCTCTGCCCGAAACATCCGTCCTGCCCGCAGCCATGCCTGCTGCTTCTGTCAGCTCACAACAAACTGATCCTCAGCGCAGCAGGTCGCATGATCTGTCTGTGTTTGCCCTGAGGAGAGGAGACTCGTCCCGTAAAAGAAAGGAAGTGAGGCTTCCCTGTCAGCAAATCCAGAGAGGTGTTACCGGACAGCTGGTGGAATGAGTTTTTCATTGGAGCTGAAGGAGTGAGTTGTTGCTGCTGCGCTTCTGCTGCAGGACGCACCAGAGTCAAAGCCTCCACAATATTTCACCAACTTTCATTTGACTAGAGTGAGAAAGGAGCCATGGATGTATGAAGCATACAACAGACGGTCCTTACTGTAGATAATTCGCAGTGCATGATGGGAGAGTGAGTTCTGCATGAGCGCACTGCTGCCTCCAGTGCCAGAAAAAGATTTCTGCCCCAGATCTGTTACGCTTATAAATGCGCATTTACGCACCACCAAGGGCCAAAGAGGAGCAATGTGTCCCTGGTCGACTGAATTAAAGCACAAAAGGCGACATGTTGCACTTAATAAGACTTAAATATGGTGGCGCAAATACCGGAAATACGTCACAGAAATATGCACTTGACTGCACAGTCTACAGGAGGCAAGTTTGTGTGGAGGTTTGACTGAAAACAAACTGGAGAAGGGCCTGGCTTTACTTGGTATGCTACAGTGCTAAATAAGCATATTTCAAAATCATACATAAAACATACTCTTCACATTGTCAAAGTGCCAAATTTAAAGATACTCTTGCACCTTTTGTAAACATAATACAGAATTTGTTACCTCTTCTTCAGCTGACAGATCTGAACTTTTACTTTTCATTGGTATTCTTTTAACCTTAAAGCTATTATCTTTAACTATGATAATCCACGTGTCACTCTTGAATATTTGCTAAATAAATGACATAGATTTGCGGATACAGTGTTTTCTCATGGAATTAAGCTTTCCACCGAAATCAGCATTAATAAACTGTGTTTAATAAACAACAATTGAAGTGGGCTCAAGGAAACTGGATACATTTTCTTTCCTGGAGCCACTGACTGAATTTGTTATACATATAACCTGTTTTTGTTTGTCATTATATGTTCTCCAACCTTATTTGTAAAACATATCTCTAATCTATATGTTCTGCTGATGCCACCTGATTATTTTTATACCGCTATTTTATCATTTTAAAAAAGTACAAAAAGTTGCACATACTGCAAGTATACAGAAGCAATAAAAGATCTGTCCTGCATTTTTTTATGGAGAAATTCAACAGATATTTATGCCATTTATTGAAATTCTAGTTGCCACACTGATATGTGATAATATGGTAATGAAAGGAACATGTCTTTTCTTAACTGTGTTACAAAACCCTTCACTAAAGGAAAACAGCAAAAAGACAAGCAATAAAACTTTTTTTTCTAAAATCTACCTATTTTACAGAGATATGAAAGCTTTTCTAAAAGCAATGCTTTAGGAAGAGATTGGAAAACTGTAATAGCTTTAGCCAATCTAATCTCTGTGGGTGAGTCACTCCAAAGGTTCAGGTTCTGGACTACCGAAGCATGATAGCATGAAAGTGGATGATATCAGAAGATCTTTATATGCCGATCTAAGATGATGTCCAGGCTCATGCGGGGTTAGAAGATCCTTTATAGCATACAGGAAAGATTTTGGTCCTGAAAGGCCTTGAAAGTCAGTTGTAAAAATTGCTGAAAATGAAATGGGAGCTATTGCAAGACAGCCAGTCTGGGAGTTATATGATGTTGTTGCTGGGGATAGTCCTTCCACTCTCATTTTTAAACTGATAAGGGTTTTGAACAGAGGCCGAAGTACTATCAGTTTATTATAGCTCAGAATCAGTTAAGACACCTAAATTTATAGTAGCTGGCCTCAAGCAATGTCAGTGGACTCCTGGATTATCTGCCGAAAATAATTATGTCTGACAAACAAGAGAATGTCTACCTAGTCGTCATTAAATTTGAGAAATTTCAAGCGGTAGAGCAGCTAATATCAAAAAGAGGTCGGTTAGTTGGGTTTGATTGCCATGAGAAGTGGATAATGACAGAACATACAACCCACACATTGGTGTTGTCTAAGTAACAATGAAACTGACCATTATATTTATTGATAAACTTAAGGGCAACAAATATGTCGGTGGAAAACATTAACAGACCCAAGGTTGACCCTTGAGGAACAACATGCATATAACAGTAAACTGAAGAATGCAAGTTTCCGACAACAGAAATTATTCTGTTTCACAGGTTGGGGCATAATAATGTAGGAGAAATTACATTTGAGAAATTTCAAGAGGTAAAGCAGCAGATCTCAGAAAAGAAGTCGGTTAGTTGTATTCGATTGCCATGACAAGTGGACAATGACAGAACATACAACCCAAACATCGGTATCATCTGTGTAACAATGAAACTGTCCATTATATTCACTGATAAACTGGTTTAAGGTCAGCAAATACTTAGGTGGAAAACATTAACGGACCCAAGATTGGCCCTTGAGGAACACCATGCATAAAACAGTAAACTGAAGAGTGCAAATTTCTGACAACAGAAATGATTCTGTTTCACGGGTTGGGGCATAATGATGTAGGAGCAAAATTCTGAATCCAATCCAAGCCTCAAGATGCTGTGAAAACATGGAGCGGTTAACTGTATCAAAAACCACACTCAAGTCTAGCAGAGCAAGAATAGAGCTTTCACTTTCATCCACAGCAAGAAGTAAATCATTTGTCACCATAACGAAGGCCACCTCAATCTGAAACCAGACCGAAAGTTACTGAAAATGTTACCACCGCTCACATAAGCAATCAGCTGAGAGGCAATTACTGTCTCCAGCATTTTAGATTGGAAAGAAATTGAGCAGGCAAAGATTGGATTTCTTTAACCGGGGTTATACAACTGCATGTTTAAAATGACTGGGAAAAATACCAGTGGCAAAGAAGCAAATAACTACTTATATGATTCAGAGATTCAATAGTTTAGAAGGAAACTGGCCAATCTGGGACGAGCCTCTATTATGAGAAACGGGTTTCAAAGATCGACAAACTGGCCCAAAATGAGTGATCGCTGCACAGTATGGAGGGTAGACAGGAAATGTGTCTGACACAAAATCCTATTGTTGTCCATCATTTTAACTAAACAATTTGGATAATCTTCAGGGTTATGTTCAGCAATGGATGTGGTGGAAAAGCTTGCAACAGTATGTAACCTTAAATTATACTTCTGAATCACGGGCATTTCTGGAAATCGAGCTGGAAAAACAGATTCAGCCTCTTTAACCGCAGCCTGACAGCGGACCATGCGGCGTCTTAGGATGTCAAGAGATGCCTTTTCCAAATCCTTTCAGCTTTTCTGCATTCTCTCTTGTGGACCCGAGCGTGCTCATTAAGCCGTGCAGGAGGACTCGACTTTTCCTCTCTGAATCCGAGAGGAGCAGCGTGGTCAGAGACGGAGAGGCGGATATTGCTGAATAAATAAGCTGAGGCATCGGGGCAGTGTTGCCGCACAGAGAAGGTCAAGGTAAAGGCATTGGAGAGAGCTTTGCAAAATTTACAGACAGAAAAGATAAATAGGACATTGCAATAAAAATAACAGCTTTATGATTGGATATATAAAAATGGTTTACGTTCAAAGGGAGAAAACTGCTAATGAAGACCAGATCTATGATTTTTCGAATAAATGGCAACCTTCACAGTCTGATTTCAACAATAGGATTCAATATGATGCACAAAATCAATGGAAAAGCTATTAGAGAGGCAGCATACAAATCACTAACAGTGAGAACAGTAATTACTGAAACTGAAACACACACAAAAAAAGAGCATTTTAAATTATTTCTGTGGATGATTGCAGTTTCACCTCCCTGATCCACCATAAACAAAAACATATGACAAATACAAGATATTGAGTGTTACTGTTTAATGTTATACAGAGTATTTTAGGGTTTATTTTGTACACATAAAGGAAAAGAAGCACAACATCCCAATAGTGTTTTCCTTTGTATTTCCCACATTGTCTCGACAGGAAGATGCAAGGGATTAGCCATGAGTAACCGCTGTTAAATCTAAAAGGTAAAAGGCAAAACAATACGCTCGCCGGTTTTACAAAGGGATTACTTGGAAATACAAAAAAATTATAAAAGCAAAGTGCCGAGATGTACTACAGTACTAAATCTGTACAACAAAAGACAGAATGTTACAATAAAAATAAGTGTGCAGTATATGGCATTGTGCAATACAGTACATTACAGTTATGGCAAATATACGAAAGATAAAGTTAGACACTACAAATTATGGCTAAACATGCTCAACAATCGAGGAGTTTCACAATAAAAGCTTATGAAATACAACAAGTCCATACGAAACTACATGAACATACCCCTTCAAAAGATTTCATGGCTAGGCAGCAACAACAAAAGGCAGAGATATTCACGTCTATGGGTAACAAAAAGAAAAGGCTGACAGTCAAAACAATCTCACTTGATTAAATTGCTCGTAATTTCTGCTGATGACGGCCTTTCCAACTGCTTCAGAATAAATCAACTGACTAATCACAAGCACTGCAAGTATACTAAAAAATAATGGCGTCACAGAATACTGTAGTATTTATACGCGTTTTTGAGTTTATGTTATTTGACTTAAAAACATATTTTAGCAGCAAGTAAAAATGGTCTATCGGGAAACAAATATTTCACAGTATGTAATGACAGGTGCAAATAATGATTCAGAAATAATATTATGAAAGTTAATAACATTGAATACTATTTTCAGAGCAGAAGGAAACTGTAGTGGAAAATAAATGATTGTGCAACAGATTTTAGGTAAGTTTGCAAAGCTTCTTTTTGTTTTTGTCTTGTTTTTTTTTTTGCGATTTGATCAAACGTAGTAATTTCAAAAATGTCCTGTATGTAAACATGTTGTTACCATGAACCGATAACTTCCGATGATCATGAAACGCCTCGTCAGCTGTGTGGGATCTGTGACAAAATACCTGGCAGAGCTTTTCACTCACATAATACTGCTGGTGAATATTGATGTCGGATGAAAATGGATCATAAAACCCAAACAGGAAAATCCTGCAATTTCACAATGAGGATAAAATGGAGCCCTACTCAGATTCCTGGATGCATCAGGCAAACACTTTACATTATGTTGCACTGAGGATTATGTTCTCCATAATGGCAGCATATTAAAATGCCTGTTCCTGGAAGGCCAAACTTAAGTTGACTGACTCCCTTGTACGGCTTAAAAAAGGCATGGGACTAGAAATGACCAGACTAAGAAGTGGCATTACGCCATCTTAGCGGGACGGAGGCATTGGGGCTTAGCCATCTACCCTCTACAGTCAATGGCTACTGAGTTGCCATGGCCAGACGGCTGAGCTCTCTCTAATTGAGGCTGCAGCAGCTCAAGTAACTGATGGTTTTACCCTCGCCGGGCATTGGGGCAGTGTCATTGTTATCCAGCTTGTTCTGCTTGGCCTCTCGAATGAGTTCGCAGGCCAGGTCGAGGAAAAGTTTCTCAACATTGTCAGACTCTTTGGCTGACGTCTCCAGATAGAGCATGCTCTGAGCATCGGCAAAGTCTTCAGCCCTCTGCCTGAGAACCTCTCTCTTCTCTGCCAGGTCTATTTTATTACCTGGAAAACACACAACAATCTTCTGTCAGCAAATGCAACAAATAGGAGCCTTCTGGCATTACAACTTATCTTTCTGAGCAACAGTCTGACTGAATGGTGGTGGGTGTGTGTGTAACATGACAGATGGAAATGGAGGTGTATGTGTGTGTACGCTGTGTGGGATGGATTTGAGCAAAGACTGGATTTCAGCTCGATATTCTGGGCAAAAATGCTTGTTTTCTTAGAAATGAAAAAAAAATGAAGAAATTACACAACACGAAACTGTTTTAGTGTTTGACAAATCTATTTTAAAATTACTGTGAACTGAGGTCAGATAAGATAAGCTCTTATTAATCCGTCAACAGGATAATTTGTAGTGTTACAGCAACAAAGGAGATATGCAAATGTATAGGAAACATTGCCTCTGTGCCATAAACACACTATTTATTCCACTCCACTGTGTAAATTACATACTTACATTCTATTTTCTTAGAAAACGCATGCTTTTGCCATGCTTCTACATTATGTTTATATTTCTAGGGTGGTATATTCTTTTACATATGTTTAGCTATATATTTTGTACTGTTTACATTTCTAAGACTTTGACTGGGAATAACCGTAACGGAATTAGTTTCCCCTCTGGGATCATTAAAGTAGTTCTGATTCTGATTCTGACTCCTGTTGATATTGTACAGATTTTTTCATATGTGGAAATTCAGGCTGGACAGATTCCCCTGACATTTAAAATAACAATGCACTTACCTATATGTTAAAAAAACTATCTAATTGCTCAGATTTTTTGATAAGTAGAAACACTGATAACGAACTGATTTTATCTAAATTGCACAGATTCTTACACAAGTAGAAAGTCTTGATACTGCAGAGACCCCTGTATATGTTGAGAAATTCAAATTTTAGAGACTATTTTAAATGTACAAAATCTCCATAATGCACAAGTTTGAATGTGTTTATGTTTGAGGACACTGACGACAAAATATTTAGTTAGTGAAGCAGAAAGTAATGCTTGCTTACCGACTAATATAGTCACCACTTGGTTGTTGGCATACTGCTCAATCTCCCTCAGCCACTCTGGAAGGCACCTGAAGGAATCCTCACAGGTAATGTCATACGTAAGAATGAGGGCGTTGGCACTACGGTAATAACTCTGAGTAATGGAGCGAAATCTCTCCTGTCCAGCTGTGTCCCATATCTGCAGCTGGAAAACAGAATAATATGTAAAATCAGTAATTGCAATAAATGCACACACTTTTACATTAAAAAAATGTAATTAATGTTGTTGTACCTTGACCTTCTCCCCCTTGATTTCCACAGTTTTAATCATGAAATCTACTCCAATAGTAGCCCCTTGTCCAGGTGGGAAAAGGCCCTAAAATCAGAACCCACATTTAAAATGTAATGCTGTTATTCAAATAATTACATCTACAAATTTGTAGACACACACACACTAGTACAAACCTGAGTAAAGCGCCGAACGAGACATGTCTTCCCAACTCCAGCATTTCCTATCAGAACTATTTTGAACAGGTAGTCATAATCTTCCATGCTCATACTAAACTGTGGAAAAAAAGAAACAAAATAAACAGGTGGTGAGGAGAGGCTTTCACAGTAAATCAATTTGTCAGATTAAAGTGTCTCTAGACCATGTCCTGGCACACATCACTGGCACAATTCTGAATTCCTAAAAGGAGAAGAAGATGCGGATGAAACCACCAAACTGTTGTGAAACTGGCACACAGGGCAGCATCCTCAGAACGCAGATCACAGCTGACATTTCACCTGAATAAGCTTCTCCAACACATACGAGAGAGGCTGCGAGTGACATATGCCCTAGTTTAGATCTTCTTGAATTTAGCTCATTTGCACAAACACATTGGTTGCACTGGAACTGCAATTTTGTTAACTCTTCACTTGAAGCCAAAGTCTCATTTTAATCTAACACCCACATATTTGGCACTTGCATGAAAATACATGTTTTATGCATTTGTGTTTTGTCTGCCACAACATTAGGGCTTTATTGGAAGTGGTTCACTTTTAGAAAAGCAGACGTTTCTGTTTCAGTTCTCTACCATATTTCCCATTTTTGTATCATATGATATGTGCACAACGTGACTTTCCTTGATGGCTTAGCTGCAGTTTTATAGGCCATGCATCACTTTTGGCTGATCATGGAGCCACAGGAGATAGACACACTGATAAAATGAAATATATAGCCTGCAGAAAGCACAAATATGAAGCTAAATGTTATCTGTTTTGTGCTTAGTGTCATCGCACTACACAGCGGCACGACAAATCTATGTAAACATGAATAATAACATATAATTTTAGCACTGCAGCGCCGGTACATCTGTTCGCTCCAAGCACAGTGAATCAGACCTGTACGCACTTTAAAACTAAACATAATCACAGTGAAACGAGCATTTTAAGCAAGCAAACTGTTGCTTGAGAGAACATGTGAATCCCTGACTGACAATCGTGATCCAAAGAACCATATTCTGGGGCATCCATTTAACCCTCGCTTGCATAAAAATGAAAATTTCCCCCCGTGTCGCATTTCAAATCTCGCCTTTTTATAAATATTCAAAGCAGGATAAATTAGTAGCACCCTGCACGTATTTAATCTCAGTTCATACTACACTTGTTTCTAGCCTTTTCAGCCTGAGTTGATAGCCATTAGGGCGAAGCTAGCAACAGTAGCAACTAGCAGCTACCGTGTGATTCTAGCCATTTTGGCACAATCTGCAGATGCAGGAGGGGGGGAAATCACAGTCAGCCCTACGCATCGAGCCACGAAATAGTTTGCACTTACCAAAAACACGGGGAGATCCCCGGACCTCTGACTACTTGGTGTACATAGGTCACCTCTTCAAATGGGCAAAGCCGCTGCTGGGCAGGGCATAATTCCTCCGGCTGTGTATCCTCAGCAGCTCAGCAGCAGCAGCAGCCTGGCTGATAGAGGAGGAGGAGGAGGACTGCACTCAATGATGTCATCAGTTCACATGCAAAGCAGCTCACCGCATTTACTCACTTATTATACTTCAGCGCTGTTCTGCAGGGCTGCAATACAAGTACTTTATTTCCTCTAAGCGTGCAGTTCTATTCTAATGCCTTCTGTAGATGTCTAAGTAATAATTATCCATATACATACCAACTCTGTAGCCAGAACTAACTCTGCAAGGAAATAAACAAATGATCAGCTTCGTACTTATTATATAAGTTAGCCAAAAACTAAAGGTGCAACAATAGCATGGCACAAGACCATAACCTACTACTAACAAGCTTAAATACTGACATTAAGACCACACATAGTTATTTATTATATGCATCTACCTGAGTATTTTAAATTTCAGTGTTTAAAATCTTTCAAAAAAGATACCTATAATGAATATTGACGCTAAGAGTTTACAGTCTCGTCCATTGTGAGAGATTAATCTAACTAATTTAAATATTAACGCTAAGACTCCACAGTGTTATTAATCGTGGAGGTAAATCTACCCTGTTTAAATATTCACGCTAACACCCTACAGTATTATATATTGCGGAGCTTAGCCTAGCTAATTTAAATATTAAGGTTAAACTCTGCAGTGCAATTAATAATGAAAATTAGCCTAACTAATTTAGAACTAAAGTTATATCCTTGCAAAAAAATACACATGAAAAACAAAAATATACGTGAAAACAGCACAGTTAGCATCAAATTATTGCTATGAGGTACAGAACTACCCTACTAGTGCGGACTGTTGATAACTAAGACCCACTAACCTGGTTAACGGTTATTCGGTACAAGCTAGCTAGCAATAACTACTTTTTTTTTTTTTTTTTTTTTAAAGCTACTAGTAACGAACGTAATATTCCATTTGCTTACCGTGAGCCCCTTTAAGTGTACTAATAAGTATTCTCTATAACAAATGTGCACAAGAGAGTTGTTTATTGGCTATTTCTAACAAAATCAACGTAAAGCCAGCACTTTCGTGGCTACATGTAAAGTTTTGTCGCCTTGCGTTGGTTGCTGGGAAACAGAACAGGCGGAACCGAAGCTCTTCCCATTTGTTTTGCCCGGACGTTTCATTCGGTTGCAAGGTATGCCCTTGACTTCCTACGAGAGGTGATAGCAGATAAGCAGGAACAGACAGCTGGGAGGTCACTAATAATTCTGAATTGAAGGGTAATTTTCTCGCCATGGGGCTCATTCCAGACGAGGGAAAGTCTCTCCCTCCTCCCGGAATCGCCAACAGGAATTCGGTGTGGCTGGCCGGAGTCGGCTGGTTCTCCGCGATGCTGCACAATGCTATGAACCACAGGCCGCCGCTAAAATCAGGTTAGCATGCTAGCTGCTTTTCAGGCTTGTCTGTGGAGCAACGCTTTTATTTTTTTTAAACATGTTTCACGATTAATCAAAAATCAGCAAAGAAAACCTCACTGTGGATACGGTGCATTTAATAAAGAGGCCACTTATTGTTTTATAGCAGAGGAGTAACTTGTGTTATGACTGCTTAGCATGCTCAGTGTGTGTTTCTATCTGGTTCCCATAATCTTAGAAAATACCTCTAGTTAAGTACGGTGATTATTAAAAGTTCTGAACTATTTAGTAACTTACAGCCATATATATAGTGCAATATAAAACAGGAAACGCATCAATGTTAGGTAAACATTGACCAACAACCTCTCTGTGGTTTGTGTTACAGTACTCAATAATCATTGCAGTCCTCATTTAGAGCTTAACGATATATTTAATTTGTTTACAATCTACTGGTGCTCTGTTTAGGTCTCTATTTTAGTTTTAGATTCGACTCAGTTTCAAGATTTATCTAAAAACAGGTCTATAAACTTAAAAAACTTCCTCCTCTTTATATTGAAAATGTTGTCATGGTTTTGTGTCTCAAACAAAGTTGTATCACACCCATTATTTTCCTTTTCAGGTGTTCATCGGCAAGTCCTCCTGACAACGATCGGTTGGTTCATCGGCTACCACATTACAAAATATGAAAATTACACTTATGCCAAACTTGATCGAGATATGAATGAGTACATCAGACTTCACCCAGAGGAATTCGCAGAAAAGGGTAAGACAGTTTTCAGTGTTATTGCTCTAACATAAAGCATAAGAACCAAACTGTACAGCTTCCTTCATGTGTGATGTTGATGCACATTTGTAATTGTTCATTATATGTTTCAAAAGGGATAGGGAGGCTGCATATTTGCAATAAAGGAAATAACATCACTGATGGAAAATCTCTGTCAAAATAAATAGATGGATTTTGTTATGCATCGGGTAACATTTGTTCTGGAAAGTGCAGTGTTGGATTTAATGTCTGTATGACAAAAAAACATGCAGTAAAACTGAACATTTGTCAGTCATGACTCGTCTTTTTGGCTAGATTTCATCGTGTTTTTTTCATTCTATATGCATGTGCTAGTATTGTAGTGCACAGAATTAGGTTTTCTCTCCATATTTTAGCAACACTAACAACAATCATATGCTGATCACAGGTCAGACTTTTATGAGAGTTTAAAACCCCCATGCTGCACAGTTTGTTGTGCCATAGTTTGTGTTCAATTTGAGTAGAACATTGACTGTGATCAAAATTGAAAACATGCTGGCCAGTGTACCGTATGTATTTAATTAAACTGTTTCTCTCCCGTTTCTTTTATCTCACCAGAAAAAAAGACATTCGCAGAGATTGTCGAGCCTTTCCATCCTGTGCGCTAAGTGTCAGTGGCTGCTCACGTGAAAGAGGGAGGGAGAAAGAACATTTGCAGACTATCGCCAGTCTTGTGCAGCCTTTTTTGCAATCTTCCTGTCATATATTGTGTGAAATATAGCTATGTAAATAAAAAAAACCCTTAAATTCAACATTTTCTGACTGACATTTTCCTTATTTGAGAAAATGGTAAGCTTTATATGCTGTGAAGTTCTTTTATACATAAACCAAGCTGAAGACACTGCAGTGGTTCTCCATACTCAAGAAAAAAAAAAAGCAATATTATGATTATAACAGGGGCTATTATACTTAACATAAAATAAAGACACGCGATCAGTTTTGGCAATGCACATTTATTGCATTTCATAAAGTGAGAAGCATGACCTCAGTGAATGTAAACAGTTCAGACATTTGAGATGATCTGGCAACTTACACCACACTCATAAAAACAGCAGATAGTTTAATGTCCACATATTTTATGTTTTGCCTTTAGTTTGCCGCTCCAATTATGTCCATGTATTTCTCTGTGAGGCTCTGACTCTTCTTGGTGAGGTCACCCAATACAGAAAACAGTCCTCTCAGGTGGAAGTGAAAGAGCGCTTCGGGATCTGCGTCCAACAGAGGCTCTAGGGTCTTGCTGAGTGCCGAGTTGTTCTTGGCCTTGTGGTCGTCCAGGGGAATCAAGCCGCTCTCTGCTGCGTTTCGTATGGCCTTGAGCATTAGGTAGTTGTCGTACAGGTCTCGGCAGGTCTCCTCTGCAGCCTCACAATCCCATAGCTCGTCAGAGGGCAGATCTCGCAGCAGACTTGGCAGGAGAATCGTCTGCTCCATGTCACTGATGGCTAAGCTGTATCGTCTCAGAGCCAAGAGGAGGCTGTTTTTGTTGTATCTGGCTTCGGCAGGCTGCATGGTGGATGTGGTCGGCTGTTGTGGCAAACAGTTGGAGGCAGTGTGCAGTGCAAAGAAATGAGAGCGAACGCCGGAGTTTATAAGATGAGCCCAAGTGGGATGATCAGTAAAGTTGCGTAGTAGCATCGTTCGATACATTTAGGAACACTTAGGGTCCTATTCAGAGTCAAACCTTATCTTTATTTGATTTACACACCCACAACCCACAATGTCTGACTACTGTGCCCCAAAGTAAACCCTTGGTAAAACATTAAACATGCAGATCATTACATTTGAATGACCTTGACATAAGAGAATTTCAGGGTTTGATATTGATTTTTATATGTCCAAAAATAAGCTGAGTAAAGTTAAGCTGTGATCCAAAATAAAGAATCTTGGCCTAACCTTGTTGCGATTTGGAAGTTATTGAACTCTCAGATCTACTGTTGTCTGCTTGCACGCAAACACAAACAGAACTTGCGTAAGCTGTCTCAAAAAACACATTAGGCTGATCATGATGCTGATTATGGAGGCCAACACTGGATTATATAAAACCAAACTGACCTCGTGCAAACATTTACTTTTGGATCAAACTACATGACATCTAATTATCAGGTTATTTTATAACAACTGTTTTTTTGTGCACAAATGCAAATGAAAGCTTTGCAGACAGTCTGTCTCTTGGCACACTCTCTTTAGACAATAATTTGGTAAAGAAATAAAATGTATCAAGAGTTCTTGTGCTTACAAAATGGCATATTTTAGTCATCAGGTGTCTAAATTATGTAATCTTCAGTTATCCATTGACCTTCCAGCAATGATGCTACATGCTGTATCATGATTTGATGTACTCTTAACTTTCTTCATCCACATTTTTATAACATTGCCTCCACGATTTGCAACAAGAGTATGTGGTATTTTTTATTTTTTTGCATAGTCACAGAAAAACTGATGCCATCATTAAAAAAAGTATTTTATGTACAATGCAGAACCTGCTTTTAATTCTAGACCTGCATCTTAATCAGGTGAAGAATTTAAGAATCCTGTGCTAGTGAGGGTTGTTTTTTCGAGAAACGTATCCTCACACTGGCATCGTGTTTGCCTACATTCCGTTTTTAACTTGTAGTAGCTTTCATGCAGATCTTACAAGATTAACAACACATAACAAAGAATATACAATCCCAGTGAGTGTCATAGGCTGACATGCTAAGTGAACATGGAGCATTTGAAAAAATATTTTATATGAAATTCACATTTCATTTTGGCAGCCTTCAACTGGACGAGTAAAAGTTAAATTGTGAATTCAAATCTTCAATCCTAAATCAAAATCAAATATAGATTTACAAAAAAAAAAAAAAAAAGAATCCCAACGCTGTTGAGACATTTTGGACCAAAGAAACTGTCTCTGCTTATCTCTTTGTGCCTGACAGTTCTGCAAATGTTAAGATTTCCAGCTCAGAAAACTCTTCAGGTGATCTTTTCATCTTTCTTCGCACCATCTGCTTGAACCATGATGGGACCCAGAAAGCAGACTGGCATCTCTGCACCAGCACATCTCCTGTTAAAGTGGTTTAAACCTTAAAAAAAAAAAAATGAACAAATCCAAGCGAGAAGTGAGCACAAGCAGAGGAAAGAGAAGAGGGTAAATTCTCTGTTTTCCCTCTGGCAGACATGCAGAGTTCAGGCCCTGCTCAGTCAATCAGTTAATTCTTAGCTGTCTGAGATGGGACTTGGCTCTTCATCAAGTGCACGTAGTTGTTTACGCAACACTCAATGCGATCTCAACTCCCCAACCTCCAGCTCATTGATCAGCGATTCAGTTCACGTCCTTTTTCCGTTGACCCAAGACAATGATTTCCAGGACGTGGGTGAGATCCATCATTTTAGTGAGCATTTCCATGATGTCAGGATGCTCTTTGGCTCCAGTGATGAACTCCTCCAGCGTCAGCTCACCTGAGCAGATAGTAGAAAAGACGAAAAGGGCATTTTACACGTGAAATAATACGTGGATCATTCTTATTCATTTCACTCTATAAACTCAAAGCCCTTAGACATCCCAGGTCATAGCAGCATCATTACCAACCAAGAAAGCTGCTGTTATGTACAGGGCTTATATCATTACATTCGAATTGATTCCTTACCTTCTCCGTTCACATCGATTTTCTCATATATAAGGGTCACAATCTCCTCAGGAGGGATTTCATAACTTCTGGTGATATCCTGAATAGCCTGAAAGAAGAGTTTAAAGGGGTTAGCTGAGGAGAATCCAGCAGTGGATTATCAGTTTAGTGCTTCTTCTTCATTCACAGGCTGCATGAAAGAACTCTGTAATTGATGAGGAACACGTAGAGCAAATAATTATTTTTTTTTTAAAAACCCAGCTGTATAATAGTTGAACTACACCTTTTGTTAGCCAGAACTGTACAGAAAAATAGAAGTGTTTTACCAAAAGCAGGTCATGATTGACTCTTATGGGTGAAAAATGTTATACCACAGTTCATAACAAGGGAAATGGTGTCATTTAACTGGGATATGATTGGTTTTATGACACCTTTTCATGACTGACTTAGTCAGTGAAATGGATTATAGCAAAGGCCATAACGAGACTTGGACCAAGAGGAGCCCCTGGATTGAGTGTTACGTCTAATTCATGACCTTATAAACGCTTTTTTCTCAGAGCTAAGATTCACAATTCATGGAACTTGCTAACTGCTCAGTTCCTCAAATGTTGAAGTCTAAGTTTGAAGCATTCAAATGAAAAATATACTATACCTTAAATATAGTCTCCAATTCCTCCTTGTCAATTTTCCCGTTTCCGTCTTGATCAAAGAGTTTGAAGTACCACTTTAATTTCTGATTTATTTCTCCTTTCAGCAGTAAACTTATGGCTGCGATGTATTCGACAAAGTCTATATAGCCATCCTTTTGGAAAGACACAGAGAAACAACAGTAAATCTCTCTAAAATGATTTTGTTTGTTATTCAGAATTAAATCATTTAGCAGTTTCTTATTCTATGCAAAAGATGCAGGGGGAATGCAGTTCTAAGGAAGGCATAGCAGATATTAACACTGTATATCGTGTGCTTCTAATTTAAGGCTCTCTGTCCTATGTGTATGAAAGAGTAAACAACTTAGAGTGGAGTTTTAACCTCGGTTGATCCCTCTTTAAATGTCAGAGTCTACCATAATCTCAGGGCATTCCCATATATGTCACACCATTTGCAATAATGATATTAGTTGAATCTTTAACTGCAAAGTTAGTTGCTGCCTGTGACACCAGGGACAGATCAGATTTATTAAACAAGGTCAGAGACCATGCAACTATCTGGAATTTTTTTATTTTTTTTAAATAGAATAGCACAGAATCCATATTTTCCTGAGCAGGATAGGATGAATATCTTGCAGGTGTTTTCTTACCCCATCCATGTCGAAGGTGAAGAAGACCTGGTCCACATAGCTGCTGGCCTCCTCGGTCATCCCGTTCATTTCTAGCATAGTCTTGAGCTCAAAGAGCGTGATGAGCCCTGAAGGAGATTCCCTCATGAACTTAGTGTACCAGTGGTGCATGTCTTCCTCCAGGATATCATCCAGGTTGGAGCCGTGGGCACCCATTATTCCTCCAGTAAGGCTGTCTGATTTTTGTCTGGAATCCTGTTGAGAGCTGGTGTTGAAATGGAGGCCGGAGAGGACTGGATATGAGCTGCGGCTCTGTAGCCCCATGCAACGACCGCCTTAATCTTTAATTCTTAGGACTGCCAAAAGGAGAGATAACTCCTTAATTGGATAAGTGTAGAAGTCTTCCTAGAACATTGCATGTTCAATGACTGAGGAGAGGCTGGATGCCAGGGTGACGGGATTCATGCGGAAACAAAGGAAGTTCACGCAGGTTTGACCTCTTGGCCTTTAGATAAATGTCTGCTTTAACCAAGGACACAATGGTTCTACAGCTGCCATGAAATTAAGAGACAAAGTTGTGCTTTTATAATGAAAATATAATATTTTACTTCTACTTATCTGCCATTTTGTTTTGCATTTTTAGTGTGATTCATTACATTTTTTTGATGGGGTATTTCCAAATCATATTTCCTTGTCATCATCATCATCATCCTTTACATCAAGTGGTGTGTAGGGCAGCAACAAAGTTCCTCCACTTCTGTCTGTCCTGGGCCAGCCTTGTCAATGAATTCCAAGAGTGCTGCATGGCAATAGTTTGTTTCAGGTGCATCCGCCAGAGCTTGGAGGACTGCAACAGATGCCCCAAGTGTCACTATATCGTCAATAATGTGGATCAGCTCTACCCAAATTTTCTTGTAAACGAACTGATCCTTAAACAAAAACAAAGGTCGGAGGAGAAGAGACTAAAGAGTAAAGCTGTATTTCCTTGTACCTACAGATAAAACATCTAATTTGGCCCACATAGCTGTTCCCATGTAAAGGTGATCACAAATCCCTGGGATTCCTCTGGAAATGATCTTAGGGCATGCCTCTTAAAACTGACTTAACCTCTTTTAAAAACATAACCAATATATTTCTGTGCTTTCACACATCAAGCCTCTTATGATTTATTGCATAAAGTTATTATTATTAGATACAAAATATAATCCTAGATTGTATGTGTAAAATGAATAAGCAGGAGAAAAATGTACATACATGCCCTTTTCTTCTCAAGACTTAATAATGTAGTTTTTCAGTTTTATGCAGCAAGTTATAATCATTAAAGGCCTGATATGTGCAGGGTCTTTAGCTTTAAAGAATTTTCAAAGGTACAATTGACTAAAGTGTTCTGCTGTCTTTAGTATGAGTGTACGTGCAGGTACATGTATGTATATATATTTGTGTGTGTGTATTCGTATGTATGCATGGGTATATGTGTGTGTGTGTGTGTGTATATATATATATATATATATATATATATATATATATATATATATAGATATAGTATGAAATTGTATATTATATAATATTTATGAAACTGGAAATTATCAATCAGTAATTTATAGAAAAGGAGTTGGATTGAATAAGTGTTCATTTACTTCTTCCCAGTCCTTTTTTAATATGTAGACCTAGTCCAGAATTGTAACTGTGGAATATTACTTTTGCTTTATGATATTGTTTTGTGTGTATGGATATATGTGTATATGTGTATGTATGGTATGTGTATATATGTTTACGTAATATTATTTCCCTGTTTATGTGGTACTTGACTTTACATATTCGAAATAAATATCTCAATCGATCAATCAATCAAAAGTCGAATGTAAAGGAGCAAAAATGTTATTTTGAAGGCTCAGTGCACTTAATTTCTAAACATGCTTGTTATTCTCACAATGACAAACATAATGAAAACAATATTATATTTACGATTTAGCTATTGCAGACACTGCAATAGCTAAATCTAATATATAATATAAATAGATAAATTATACAATCGGCAGTCTAATGACCCCAGTTTAAACACTATGATGTTTTTCGGTTTTATTTTATATCCTGACACAAACAAGGAATTACTGCAGCTCTTCAATCATGCTTATAAAGCTAAAAGTACCTGCTAATGCAGTACTACATCATCACCTACATGCGGAATCTGTAAGAAATGTTGCCATTTAATTGGGATTTTCACACAGTTTTTAGTCTTTGAACACCAGTGTAGGAAACCCCCTGCCCACACATCTCATTATGGATCGATACACGTTTAACCAGCACTGTTGACCCATGACAGACCTAAGTGTGACCTATCTCGGAGGATCATGCAGAGTTCAGCAGTGGCTCAACAGTAGTGGCTGCTATTTAAAACAAGGCTATCAAAGCTCAGAGAGCTTATTATGTACTTAATCTGGCTTTAGACGATTAACTGTTCTCAAAATAGGATTGAAAAGATGGACCATGGCCGACTACAGACAACACAGGCAGCTAGTAACCATTTTCACAACCAGAATCCATGTTGCTGCAGAGTTCCACACAAAATCTGTCAGTACTGCGAAAAGATTAAGAAAAGTGTTTACTTTAACAGCAAAGAGCAGCTTAGGTGAATTGAAGTTGTCCAGTCTGAATCAATAAACTGAGTCTGAACAGAAATGTGCCTCATTTAGTTCAACATTTGCAATATTTGAGGGTTTCAAAGAGCAGATGGCGTGATTTGGTTTTATGTACAGTATTATAAGCTGTCGAAATCCCTGGATTCCACTTATGCCCTGCCTTTCAAACTTGACCTTTTGACCAGCATGTGACAATCATGCAGCAAGGACTGTTGACTGCACATGAAAACTCATGTCCCCTTTACAGAAATAAAATGGAACCCAGGAGAAAAAAGCTCAGTACTTCTCTCCATGTGTACTATTATGACAAATTCATGCCACATAATGATATTCCCCTTTCAGAGCAATCAAATAGTGTATTTTCAGACTAGAATAGAAATACTTTATTGATCCTTGAGAGGAAAATTTAGCTGTTGCAGTAGCAAGCAAAAAGAGTAAAGCGACCACATCCACAATACAAATAAATAACAGAATAGTCAATATCATAAAAACATGAAGTCCTCAATTAATCTTGTCTTTCAGTAAAATAAAAAAATACTAAAAACCAGGCAAGCAATGCTTTTATGTGCACTGTTATCTGAAAGATAAGTACGGCAATGGAAGTAGAATTTCCACACCAACCTCATGTGTTTACACCACATGAATTGTAATCTTGATGTCAGTTGTAAAAAGCAGAATAAACTAGTTAACCTGTCAGAGAACAAGTGTAATAACTTCTATGCTCAGACAGACAATATCCTTTATTTGAGAAATAAATCTCATAGACTGCCACCGAGTGAAGAGAGGACTAATGACCAGGCTGCGGAAGAATGACTGTTCGCGTCCAGACAATTTGGCATCGACATTAATCACAGCTGTAATCTCATTAGATGGCCGACGTGTTGACATGAAGACTGCCAGAAAACAGAATGAAATCTGACGTAAGGACTGAGTTCTATTTGATAAAAATGTGTGAATGATGCGCCACCATTCTAATTAACTGCAACAACCTGCTGCTTGTTATACTTAAGCGGGGGGGGAAAAAAACTATTCAAACTCCAGATTGTTCTCTGCAAAAAGAGCCACAAAAAGCAAGCAAGGCACAGAGAAAAACACAAAGGAAACGGCTACAGTTGTGTGTGAGACACGGACTCCCTCTACTGTTCAACCGTTTGAACACAGGAGGTCAATGAGGAAAATCACTACAGTATATATTCCAAATAAAACCGTAGAGAAATGTAAGATGTGTTGCAGTTGGTGATAAAATACACAAAGCAGGAATTATAGAAACCACAGTTTATAAGGGCCTTCATTTAAAGATGAATGCATGAGACTGACCTTTCTGCACTAAAGCTGATTATCCTGTAGTGTTTGTTGCTGTCTAGGCAAATGTGTCAGCTGCGTTCCAGTATACAAATCAAGCCGAATGATGCAAAATAGTGGCACAGATATGCAAATTGAAACATTTGTATTAAGAAAATTCAGAAAACACTTCACAGCAGTTTTTTTTCCTCCTGTACAAACGGCCATACTTGAAATCACAGTGATGAACGAGGGAAGGAATGTAAAAAAAACAGCAGTGACATTTAAATCAATACTCTTGCACAAACATACACAATAAAATCTCAAATGCAAAAATAAAAAGCTGTGTTTTTTAAAACTGTATAAGCTCGAAATTTTGTTGTCATTCTCTTGTGGATTAAGCCACAGGAGACGGGTGCCCTTTTAACCTCATAAGTCCTGCACACATTACACACAACGCGGTCATCCACATGACAGATGTACATCATGTTTGCGCAACTTTAGCTTCCTGTGGTAAAGACGCACCATATTCATACTCATGAGAAAATTGCACACAAGTCTGACAAGTCATATGCAGCATCATTCACCTCACTGGAGGTTTAGAACTTGGTCAGCGTCTCACTTAAATAACAAAGAAAACAGGACTTGGTGGTTTTCTGAGTCTCATCATCAGCGTGCTGAGAACATCTCTAGGGAAACAGGTTCGATGTACATTGGCCCCGACTCAGCTGACTCATCAGGCTCCTGGTCATATAAAAACTGTCGAAACACGTTGTAAACCATCTCCCTGCTCAGAGTGAAGTTTCTCAGCTGATCCTGCTGCTCTTCAGGCAACTTAAACGTCAGCTTGTACTCGGCGATGACTGAACCGTTCCTGAGGAGGAGGTCAAACAAGTTCAAACAAAATCCACTGATTTCATTTAGCAGGTCGCAAGATACAGTTTATAACCACTGGATGTGACGTGCATTTACCTGAAAGCAAGTATTTCAGCTTTGGAGAAGTATCGCCCTAGAGCAGGGGAGGATCTGTAGAGGTCAGCCATCTGGGTGGGGCAGGTTAAAACATGCAGAGGGAAACAATGAGAGGGGAATGTTTTTGGCTGATACTAAACTATGCACAGTATACAAAAGAAGTGTGCACAGCACTGTGAAATGTCATTTAAATGTAAAAAGATTAAGAATTGCATCACCTTACAGGAACTGCTTTACTTGTAAGTTAAGCTGTAGGTCACTTGCTCTTATGTAAAATTAAAAATAAGTCAGTGCATCTTCATCACAGAAAATAAAATCACATTTTTTTCATGATTTTGTTTGTTCACCTGTATTTCTGATGAAAGACTTAATCTGTCTTGGCATGGGAGATAATATTGCTGCATGAATTTTTGGACAGATCTACAGTTCTTCTGAGACGATTGTTTTTATCTGCTCTTTGCTGAAGGAGGTTGTCTTGCTTTATCTTTTTCTTTAAAAAAAAACAAAAAACAAACACCCCAAGGGTGTTTTGTTGGATGCCGGGATCGTCATTTTTCTCCTCTAAAAACTCTAGCGTTATTTAAATGGTTCTCATGCTGGAATATTCCTCTTCTGCCAAGTTTTTGCAGACTGGAGGTGAACTTGTCAGCCAGTGTTTTAGTATATTCACAGACATTCCTAGTGTCGTCTATAAATTTCATTTCCTCAGCATTTTTTGCTCTCATTCAGCTCCATATCATCACACTCCCATCTCCGTGCTTCATTGTCAGGACTGTGCATTCACTGTGGTAGTCCTGACTAGATTCACATGCTGAACCCCATCTGAGCAAAAACAAATGTATCTTGTTTCATTTGACTAAAGAACGTGCTCCCAGTATTCATCAGATATTCTTATGCCATTTGGCAAAGTATAATCCTCAAGATTTACGCCGCAGAATAAGCAAACATTTTCTTCTTAGAGGCCAACATGATGCAATGTCTGTCACACGATATAAGCTATCACATAAACTCTGATTTCTGCAGATAGGCGCTGTGCCAAGTCTGAGGCGATTGCTCATTTGTTGTTTAGAGCAATATTGCGCAAGTGGTACTATGACTTGTTCTACACCCCCAAATACTGCTGCAATTGTAATTTGAGTGATTTTTTTAGTTGATCTTCCTGTATCACAATCTGATATCTCACTTTCTCTAGAGATTCTTTTCCATTTGGAGTCACGTTGCACATATAGATAAACAAAACCAATAGCTTCAAAGTTGAGCTGAGAAGTTGAACTTCTCAGGTTCAGTTTTGTGTTGCTGATCACTTGGTTTCTACTTTGAGGCCTGTATTTTCAATATAATCATTCCAAAATATGTCTTTTTGATTGCTTATGAGAGCAAACTCTCTACTTGTCAGCTTACAAACGAAGCAGTTATTGAGAGGTGATGTAATTTTGAGTCATTTGGCATTTAAGTAATATCGCACAAGGGTGTATTCACGTCTGCTGTGTACTGTACCTTCCAAATCACTTAGAGCTCCATTTTCTGCTAAAGGCTTTGAAGTTCAATCCCCAGTGAGAGATAAAAGCAGCTACAGAGGACTGGCCTTTTGTTTTACGCAGACTGTGACTCAGTGCTGCGATTGCTTTACTTTCACATTCGCATGATGATAACAGTTGTTACTGTAAGTTCAGGAAGGAGCCCTCTCACTAAATAAAACCAGTATATTAAGTCTAGGGTAAAGCAGACCTTAATGTAAAAGTTTTTGACAAACGGGAATTTATATCATCATGTAATTCTTTACTACACTCTTCTGTACACATTATTGAAGGTTTTTCATGTACACACATTGATGTCAAAGCCAGATTAGCCATTGGGTCATGTACGCATTCAGTGTGATTGCTAGAAAATAACAATTTAAAAATGTTTGCAAACATAGTCTATAATTTATACAGTATATTTTGTATCTATATACTAATTTCTAAATACAAGCAATTATTACAAACATAGATATATAAAGCACACCTGAAATATTATAACAATACAAGTGATCAAACCTTGTTTTGAAGATCTGCAGCGAGTGTTTGGCTTATGTTGGAGTGAAGGTTTAAAAGCTCCTCTTGGAAGACCTGATTTGGCAACTGGAAGCTCCCATTGAAATAGTGTGGAACTTTAAACAATGAAGAGTCAAACTTGTCATCCACGTCCTCATGGATCGCTGCTCAAAGAGAAACTGGGTCAAAGATTTGAAATTTAAAAGCAGCTGTATTGAAATAAAAGAGAAAACTTCGTCAACAGCCCAACTGCACAAAGGTTCTTGTATGAGCACTGCATTCTGGCCTTTCGATGTCTTTGTAATATTTGTTTTTTCATGTTTGTAAAGTCATTAAAAAGAATTTTATTCTTCTCCTTCTGTTCGTTCATTTACACTTTAATGAATCTAGTGTAATGTGGCAACCCTTCACTTTTCAAACCAACCTTACCTGAGCACACAGCCAGGGAAATTACAATCACAACAGGGATGAGGACAAGGACAACGATGATAACCATCCACAGTCTGACTTTCCAGAAGACGACCTCGTTCAGCTCCTTCTTTACTCTGCACACAGAGCCATTCTAAAAGGAGAAGTAAAACAATTTGTCAATAAGTGGACACAGTATACAAAGAATCATCTCTGACACGAGCATAGATTTGGTGCCATTTTAGTGAGACATAATTCAACATAGATGCAGTGCTAAGAGCAACTAAAAACTCCATCCAAAGCTCGAGATAGAGTATTTTTTAGTTATTTCATGCATTTATAATTACATGAAGAAACACAAAGAGAAACTGGAATGCATGAAAAATAGCTGACTGAAAAGCTACACTTCCTGTTCTCTAAACATAGGAGGGGAATACCAGGGAGCAATGTGTCACACCTCTCGAGTAGAGTTTGTGTTTCCCACATTCCTTTGACCTCCTGCTGCATGGTCAAAATGCATCGCTTCCCCATTAGCGCCGTTGGTCTGAGGAAACATAAGATCGAAGCAGGCATACGTCAATTTCCTCCTTGTACTATAAAAAGAATTAAGTCATGTCAGGTCAGTGGGTGGATTCTTTCACTTTAACAGTCACTGAAAGTTTGTGACAAAAACAACCTGTTGCCTCAGAGAGGAGAGTTCAACACAATCTGTTCTTGTTCTACAATAGAGACAGCAACAGAACAAACAGAACCAAACCAGCTACCTGATAAACAGACCTTGATAAAAGCTCACCTGCACATGAACCAAAGCATCTGTCTCTGTTGCAGCAGGATTCCCATTGGCCACATGTTCACCATTATTTACTGTCACCTGGGAGATGACAAATATTTAGGAGGAGTATGATTAAAAAAAACACTGAACAACACTGTCTGGATTTTTTCTTCATGTATTTTTTTTTTTTTTTGCAAAATGGCAACAATACATGCTACATAGAGCTGTAACTAAAGGTTGTTTCGATTTCTTATTAACAACAACTTGACATGTTATAATTAATAATATGCAAAGTTTACTTACTCAGATGAAATCACGCTATATGGTCTTACTTAAAATCAATATTTAAAACTGCTAGTAGCATCAGTCATGTTCTTTTTTTTTACTTGAAAGCACTTCAGCGCAACTGTTGTTGTCTTAAACGTGCTATATAGAAAATGGGGACTTTACTGGATTTGCCGTCACACAAGGAAGAAAACAATTAATCAGATTTGAACAGCTGGATTTACTGATGTGTGGCACTCTTGCTTGAACTTTAATTTAAACATTTAATCTGGGAATATTATTCTACAACACTGAACACCACCATGAAGGCGTTTTCTTTGCAAAATGATCAAGATGTGACTAAAGATTAATTCTATTTTTCATTAATATTAACTCACTCAATAAAATAACACCATAAATAACACTATATGTATAAACTTGTTAGATTTATTACTGACATCAACAATATTATTTTTTAATTACTGTAAAGCACTTGAGTTAACCATTAGAAAAGCCAAACATTTAATTAATTCTTAAAATAACTACTGACTAATTCTGTCAGTCAGCTTAATTAACTCAAGATTTCATCTCTAATGTTACCCAGCAACAAAGTAAATGCAGTAGGCAAAGTAATATCATAAACGTTTATGATACTAATTTGCAAGGCTACTTACTGCATATACTGTATATGATTATTGTCTTAAATAAGCCACTGAAGAGAGCATGATGGAAAATAGCTAACAGAAAAGTTACGTTTCCTTTATTTCAAGCATAGGAGGGAAATGCCAAGGACCAACAAGTGTCTTACTTCTTGAAGACAGTTTGCGTTTCCCACATTCCTTTGACCTTCTGCTGCAACAGGCATCGCTTCCCCATTAGCTCCGTTGATCTGACAAAACACAAAACCACAGGTGGCATTCATCATTTTCCTTCCTTTCCTGTAAAAGAATAAGCCATCTCAGGGCAGTGGGTGAGTTCTTTCACTTTGCAAAATGTTGATGATGTTGGGTTAGACAGAGCTGTGACTTCAGAACATTTCTATTTTTGATGAACATCTTGACCACTTTCTCTTTTATTCAACTTCCTGTTTTGTCCACGAAACATCAGAAACTGAGAAAAAAGCAACAATTTCATAAGGAGGACAACTCTTCAATTTAATTTCAGACATGTAAAGCTGGCTATGACACGAGTAAGAAAAAGAAAATTTCACCCTAAAAAAAGCTGGACGTGGTGAATATCTGGCACTTTTTTTCTTTAATCTTTATTCAAGTATTTATTTGAATATCAAAACTTCTACTGCCAGTCAACTTATTTCTTAACTCATGGTTTCAGCTCTAATACTACCTGGGAACAAAACAAATGTAGTACAGGCAAACATTTAGGAATATTACTGTAAAATGCTGAATACGAAATGCAACGTGATAACGTATGTAACATCAAGCTGTGACTAAAGATAATATAATCTCTTGACCACTTTTTAAAAAAAATCAAGTTACTGTTTTGTGTGTAACAGAGAAATTGGTAAATACAACACATGTTCAAAAAGTCAGAGTTTAACTCTTTGATAATTTAGACCACTTTAGTCCATGTAAAGTTTATTGTACTGTAAATTTCACATTCAAAAAGCTGGAAATTATAAATGTTTGGCTTTTTCTCTTAAGCACTGATTCAAGAATTTAACTGAATATTAAAATAGCTACAGAATAATTGTCTGTCAATAAGCTAATTTATTTTGTATGTTATAAAGTTTTCGTAATGCATGCAGTAGGGTGACAAATATTTGGGAATATTACCATAAAATACTGAACCATGAAGCACCATGAAGGTATTTGCCACAAATTTGCATAACCAAATGTTCACTCTGTGATAATACACTGTAAACCCTAACATGTAAAGTGAACACTCATACACGTGAGAAAACGGCCACATTTAAAGAGCTAGAAAATGTGATTTTATTTTTTACACTTTTTCTTAAACCTCAGTTAAACACTGAATATGAAAACATGTTTAATTAACTGTCTCTGAGCTAATTCATTAATTAACCGATGGCTTCCTCTCTAATGTTGCCTGTGGGGGGGAAAAAATGCAGGAGAGTGGCAAATATTTAGGAATATGAATAAAAAGTTTTGTCTTTGATGATAATGTATGTTACTTTATTTATCTATTTCTCTTTTAATAAAGTTATTGTTTTCTGAAAAACAGAAATTGGTGACTATGACACCACATTACAAAGCCAGAGGTTACAAAAAAGGATTTTTTCACATTCAAAAAGCTGGAAATACAGAATATTTGGCTTTTGTTTCTTCAACTTTTTGTAATTGATTATATAAATATCTATCAGATTTTTTGTCAGTCATTAATGAACACTTGACTTCAGTTCTAATGTTACTTGTGAAAAAAGTAAATGTAACATATGCGGCAGGTGGGTCAATATTTACAGCTGATTACTTTAAAATAAACACCACAATGAAAGTATTTTGTTTTGGGCAAAATATAGATAATGTAAGTTACTTTACTCATCGCTTCTTCTCCTAATTAAGCTATTATTTTGTCTACAAAACATAAATTGGTGAACATGATGCAAGTTCACAAAGCTGGAAGTTTAAAAAAGTAATTTTTCACATTCAAAATGCTAGAAAAGGAGAATATTTGGCTCTTTTTTTTTTGCTTTAACTTTTAGTAATTGATGATATAAACATCTGTTTAATTGTCATTCATCGATTAACTGATTGTTTTAAGCTCTAATGTTAGCTGTGAAAAAAGTAAGTGTAACATTTAGGGCTATTACGCTAAAATAACCAAAACCACAATGGCACCATTTTGTTTTAAGCAAAGTAATGACAGTGTATGGTACTTTACTCATTAGTTTCTCCTTTAATTAAGCTATTATTTTGTCTATAAAGCAAAAATTGGTGAATATGAGAAGTCCACAAAGGTGGAAGTTTTTTGTTTTGTTTTGTTTTTTTAAAAAGAAGCATTTCTTCACATTCAAAAAGTTGGAAATAGTGAATATTTGGCATTTTTGCTTGAATTTTTCAGCTTAAATCGCTGTCATTCATTAATTAACACATGACTTCAGTTCTGTTACCTAGGAAACATGCAAATACAGTACTAGCAGTCGGTAGTACGTGTGTTTATTAGAATATTACTTATTATGATGACCATAACTAGGCTGCTGGAATTAGACAGATAATTAAACATAATTTTAATTTTCCATTAACTTACCCGTTCATTAGAAGAATTTGCAGCTCCGTCGTCCATATGTGCCTTAATCAATTGCAGCTCAGTGTCCATGCTGCGATCAGAAACGCAAAAAAAAAAAAAAAAAAAACACGGAAGTGGCTTTTCTAACTTTAAATGTTCACAAATCCCGCAGTGTCGGCGGACCGTAAACGTCTCAGCTGCGGTTTAAAAAATGGCAACAAACCCTGAAATAAAGCAAACATTAGACTCGGAAAGTTCACACTATTTTAACCGAGAAGTCCTTTTCTGCTTCGTCTCTAACTTCTTTTTATAGAATGGCAGGTAAGTTCCTTAAAGTCTAGGGGGAGTTGACGGAGGAAGGCGGAGAGAGGAGAAACGAGGGAGGAACACGAACCAACGTGAAACAACTTTGGTGTTTCATGGATTGCACATTGCTAAGAAATAAAGCAGCCTCATTGTTAAGTTAGGTTTATAATTTAGCAGCAGTTAAAGGTGAAAAACTTACATTTTCCCGCTCTGCAGCTGCTTTGGAAGTGGACTTCTTCCCACGTGACCCGGTTATTTATTCCCAGGTGTCCTTGAGGAGTTTTATGATGAATAAATATTTGCGCAGCTAAAGGAAGATGGTTCAAAATGGCCGCTGTCCACTGTTTACCTGCTGCTCGTTTTAATTTATGACGGAAAGTTCCAACTTCAGTGTTATGAACTCATTACTTTAATTAATTTCGTATTTTAGGTACATTAAAGCAATAACAAACAGCCATAGTTATCAGCTAAATGAAACAGGAACACATGACCAACGTATTTATACGATAAACTATGACTTAAATGTCACAATATTTCATTTTATAATGAATAAAAACCACTTGTTTATACCAAGGACGTGTGTAAGTAAAGCAAACGTTATTTTTTGTACAAGAAGCATATTCAAGTAAAGCTGCATTCCAAAATTAAAGTACAAATTATATGGATCTGACCTGTTATAAGGGACACATTAATGTGGGGATAAAGCACGGTTAGATGCTTAATTTTCATCATTTTGGTGAATTTTTATGCACTAAATCACTGAAAAAAAATGTCTTTATACAGAAGACACCAAATTTAGGTACCAAGTGACACTTCAGAATAGACCGATTGTAACGCACTGACTTCATATAATTTCTATATTATTTTCAAATATTGATTCTCCAGTAGATCGACTTTTCTCATTTTTTAAAAATATTATTTTTAGGCCTTTTGTCGGCTTTATTTGATAGGAGAGATAGAGAGACAGGAAATGGGGAGAAGAGTTAGGGGAAGACATGCAGCAAAGGGCCAGCTCCTATACATGGTTTGCCTGCTTAACCCATTAATCATTTAATATTATTCCAATACACATACATGCATGATTTCTGTTCCCTTTTGTGTCTTTTGTTTTTGGGGCAACAGCCTCTTTAATTGTGTATGTGGCACCTCATTGTTTTTTTTTTTTCATCATAATAAATTCATTAAAATTACTTTCTAATTATAAACATTAAGAGGGACATACACTATATTGCCAAAAGTATTTGTTCACCTGCCTTGACTCGCATATGAACGTAAGTGACATCTCATTTCTAATCCATAGGGTTCAATATGATGTCAGTCCACCCTTTGCAGCTATAACAGCTTCAACTCTTCTAGGAAGGCTGTCCACAAGGTCTGGAGTGTGTTTATGGCAATTTTTGACCATTCTTCCAGAAGCGCATTTATGAGGTCACACACTGATGTTGGACCAGAAGGCCTGGCTCTCAGTCTCCGCTCTAATTCATCTCAAAGGTGTTCTATCATTTGAGGTCAGGACTCTGTGCAGGCCAGTCAAGTTCATCCACACCAGACTCTGTCATCCATGTCTTTATGGACCTTGCTTTGTGCACTTGTGCACAGTCATGTTGGAAGAGGAAGGGGCCATCTCCAAACTGTTCTCACAAAGTTGGGAGCATGGAATTGTCCAAAATGTCTTGGTATGCTGAAGCATTCAGAGTTCCTTTCACTGGAACTAAGGGGCCAAAGCCAGCTCCTGAAAAACAACCCCACACCATAATCCCCCCTCCACCCAACTTTACACTTGGCACAATGCAGTCCGACAAGTATGGTTCTCCTGGCAACCACCAAACCCAGACTGGTCCATCAGATTGCCAGATGGAGAAGCACGATTGATCACTCCAGAGAAGGCGTCTCCACTGCTCTAAAGTCCAGTGGCGGCGTGCTTTACACCACTGCATCCGATGCTTTGCATTGTACTTGGTGATGTATGGCTTGGAAGCAGCTGCTCGGCCGTGGAAACCCATTTCATGAAGCTCTCTGCTGAAGCACTGTTCTTGAGCCAATTTGAAGGCCGCATGAAGTTTGAAGGTCTGTAGCGATTAACTCTGCAGAAAGTTGTCCACCTCTTGGCACTATGCGCCTCAGCATCCGCTGACCCCGCTCCGTCAGTTTAAGTGGTCGATCACTTGGTGGCTGAGTTGCTGTCGTTCCCACACACTTCCACTTTCTTAGAATACAGCTGACAGTTGACTGTGGAATATTTAGGAGCGAGGAAATGTCACGACTGGATTTGTTGCACAGGTGGCATCCTATCATAGCCTAGCCATGCTAGATCCCATGTTTCTGACGGCACAAGGGTCTAGGGAAGCTCGACAGGGAGGGAGGCGGGCTAAAAGGTTGTCTATCAAATCCCTCTGCAGCAGTTGGGTAGGTATACAACCAATCAACGCAACGAATAGGCTGACGTGGTTCCGAGAGCACCGGCGGATTGTGTGGCTAAGTCCCATTAGCTTCCCAACCAGCGGAGCCAACTGGTATATTAAGGATTTGCCATATAAGTCCAAATACGTCTTTCTTCTCAATGAAACACTTCAGTGCCATCCTTTGTTTATCTTTCAAGTTGAATTTTACCTTCAAATCTTTAAGGGCTGTGGCCAAAGCCGAGTCGAAAGATAACTGTTTATTGTGCGCCGGTTGTTTCTGTCAGAATCGTCACGCCTCTGTCGTCACTTCGTTACGCCCGCCTTCTGACTCTACACTTCATGGTGATTGGTCCGGCCAGTTTTAGGAGAATCCAGCCTCGAGCCTTATGGAGGGTAACTAGACCCTCCCTGGCAGAGAATTAAATTCGTTGCCGTGGGTTGTCTAGCGCGGCTAGGCTAATCCTATCACAGATTCACCCTGGAATTCACTGAGAGCAACCCATTCTTTCACAAATGTTTGTAAAAGCAGTCTGCATGCCCAGGTGCTTGATTTTATACACCTGTGGCCATGGAAGTGATTGTAAGACCCGATTCTGATTATTTGGATGGGTGAGCAAATACTTTCGGCAATATAGTATATATAGAGATATAAAAGCAAATGTACAAAAAACCCCTGAATTTCTTTAAAACCATGCATTATATTTAACCTCTAATTGTATATTCTGTTGCTTTTGCAGGAACAGATGGTTTGTTGTTTGGATAAGAGCTCGCTTAGGTTGAAAATGCAAACCTACGGTGGAAAATTACCTGATTGCATGTATTAATAGGAACTATAAAAGTGCATTTTGTCCTATCATGATATGAACAAGCACAGTTTGCACACACTTGACAAAGCAGGAAATTAATTGAAAACATACGTGAGCAGATTATAGTTGCCTGGGAGCTTAATGCAGCTCCTCAGAATTCACAACATTTTAACTATTAAATAAACCTTTTAGCTGCACGTGACAGAAGACTTTTCAATACATTTAGTCTTGTCCTCAATTTTTTTGACACATCAACCCATATAAACCGAATAACAACATGTAGCAGGAGGTTTTCTTCACATAAAGAAGCTGTTTATTACAATTTCTTGTGCATAATTTCTGAGGACCTGAGCCACTCCACAGTCGCACTGTGAATTTTATATTTTTTTCTGTAGTATAGAAAATAACGGACAAGCTGAGACCAACATACATCCAAAGAAAAACTAAGCAAGGAATATAACTTCAACTTAAAGTGATTTGGTATGATGTCAAAACATTTATATATCTGCTAATGTATACATATATATGAAATCTACTAATATTTTTGCCTTTTGTCAACCCAGCATTGTACAGTTCGGTGTATGAGGCTCATGATGTAGAAGTGCACTCTTAACAAAGTCTTTTTCATAGATTTTCATAAAAACAGGAGTCCTGCAGACGTGGTACGACATGAAGGAAATTTCCTGTGATCATGGAGACAGTGTCAACTTTTCTCCATGTGCAGAAAAAAAACAGCTGCTTCTCATGACTCTCCAGTGTTTATAGACGTTGTTCTATAGACGGCCAGGAGAGGGCGGCAGAGGAACTTAGAGGAGCAGGTACCAAGAACATTTAAAACAGGTGAACTCTCAATGAGGAGGATTTTTCAGAGTTCTCTCAATCAAAGCAATGAATAATTTATTTATAGATTTGTCTTTCTTAAACATTCACAGTTCACTCCCTGTCATCTCCCCCTTGCTGAGGCATTTCCTCTTCTGTCTTAGCATCACCGTCTGTCTGCTCTGGAAGCTGACCTTCTTCGTCCGAACCCTCCATGGTCTTTTCTCGTTCCACTTCCTTCTCCGGATCCCGCCTGTCCTCCGGGTCACTCTTTTCTACCTCTGCCTCTGTGTTTTCGCAGTCCTCCTCCTTGTTTTCAGCTTCTTTCAGAGCGCCCACCTGCCCGGGTTCGGCCTCCTCCTCCGTCGGGCTGCTGAAAACCTGCTCCTCGTCCCCATTTTCTTTGGGGCTGTGCAGTTCAGTCGGGGACAGGCCGCTCCCGAAGGCCCCCGCCTCCTCCCCTGCTGACCTCCGGTGCTGTCTGGTGGGCAGACGCCTCTTGAATGATAATCGTGCACGGGTCTGTGTGGAAAAGATGATTAAGAGGCAACAGAGAATTTAGAGAAAAAACAACACAGTTTTAGAAATTCCAAGCATCTTAAATCTATAATACAGCACACGTTTTTAGCATTTTTGTCATTTTTTAAAGATAGAATTTCGACATAATCAGTCATTTTGTGCAATGAAACTGTCCAAGTCCAATCAGCATATGCGTGAGAGTACTGAACAAATGGTATCCAGGGACTCTAACTAGGCTAAGGGGATTACATCTTCAATCCCTCCCGCAGCAGCACACATGTACTACAGGGGCATCTTGCTGCAGCTTATCCGAGGCCTTCTTAAACAGAAGATGCAGAACACCCACTGAGATGTACGTCAGCGGGGACGAGGCTCACGTGCCCGGCTGTGACGACACAGCTCACTCTGCGAATACCAAGAGAAGCACTTCAGGGGGGCTTCAATGTGACAGCAGCTCGTGTTTGTCATTTAGTGACTCAGGAGTCTAAACATATGAAGCACAAGGCTGCTAATTTAATCAGAAAAGCTCAGAAATCATCATAACCGGATGGTGTGGGGTGCCGGTTGCCCTCGTGAAAGTCACCACAGCACCTGTCCAGTTGTATTACAACAAACAGCCCAGATTTATTTTGTCTGTGATAGTGTCAAGGCAATGTGCAGCTTCACCTTGTTGATGCTCGGCAGCGGGGTGCCTTCAGGAGGGCTGTCGAAGCTGATGCGGTCCTCCTCTTCGCTGGACAGATGTGAGGGTCTCAGGGTGGGGCTCAGAGGGCTCAGGGGGCTGCAGGGCGTCGTGGGCGACAGCGGCGCGGGCTGCAGCTTCACCTCCGGACTTCTGGGCGACGGCAACAGAGCAGTGGGCGACAGAGCAAGGTTGGCCTGCAAGGAGTAGAGGTAAAACCTGAAGCCTAAGCAGTGACATCTGTAAGACATTTGTTCTGATAACACTTCAACTTTATTTCTAATGAATAAACGTAAAATTAATACAATTAAGCTTGTCTTTAGAGATTCATTTTACAGGTTTCTTGTAAATAGGAAGTAAAAATGTAACCATGAGGTGAAGTAAAAGTTAAAAAATGGCATTTCTTTAAACATATGCACTTCTTAGTGAAATTTAAATCAAGTCTTTTACAGGTAAACACATAAAATAATGATCTGCGTGTACCTGCCACCTTTCAACTTTGAAACTCTGACACAAGCATGTCCTCAGACACCCTTAGTGTCACAAACAACACCTGAAATGCCCCAACAAGTGTCAAACAACACACAAAAATCCAGATTTACCCTCTGAAACTCAGCTAACATTTTCCTACCTGCACTGGGGAGAAGAGGAAGAGGGAGAAGCGGCAGCCCTTTTGTCCCATAGCTGCCCACCGTGTGAAATGCTAACTAAAGGAACTCGAGAGGCAAGTCAGAGCCTCTCCAGAACCACTGTGGCCCATTATCCCATTAGCTCATTAATGTGAGCCGATTGTGGCATCAGGGACAAAGTCCTTCCCCCTTTTCTTTCCATGTGAACATGTCAGGCACCAGAGGAAACTGAACAGTGGGTGGCAGTAATGCTTAACTATCTCAAACCCCTCACTACATGCTGTAATACCACACACTGGTGAAGGTACCAGCTGTTGTGTTTTCTTCTTCTCTCACAAAATATTCAGATGTCGCAAGATGCACCAACCTGCAGTTTCTCAATGATGGCGGAGTTCTTCATCTTGATTTTGAAGGGTTTTTGCGAGGTGATAGATTTCTGCAGAAGAACACAGTAAGACAAGAATTACGACTTCTAATTGAAACATAGAAAGCTAATATTTACATAAATTATTCATTAGTCACTTCATTTATAATGTGTATTGTTTACAGTATCGAAGGACAAGCAACCGCATACCCTGTTAAGTATTAAAACTAAATTAAATAACAAGAAAAGCTCTCAGAGACTGCAGTACGCCGCCAAAGCTGCTCAGTTGTATCATTTCCGACAGATAAGTCCTGATAAGTTTGCAGCGGTTGATTTGTAGTAGGGTCGCAATCATGATCATCAGCAGGCAGCTGATGTAGTGTTCACTTGTAGTCATAGCTACAGTGACAGCATGTCTCTATGTCGCAATGATACAGAAATCTTTAACAAAGCCATGGATCCAGACTATAAGCTACATAACTGCCAAAATTCAATCAGTTGTGTCATTTATCACCTTCCCTGAAAATTTCATCCAAATCCTTTATTCTGTTTTTCAGTAATGTTGTGCACAGACCAACAGACGGAAGGAAAAACGTGCGCCAATCATCACATAACTCAGCCGCTTTCCTTGGCAGAGTAATAAACAGTTACAAACAATGTTTTTCTTGCTTTCATGCTCATGATGTACACATCTTTGGATTTCTGCTGTGGTTTGTGCTTTTCATCGGCCACAATGCAAACTTGTTTGGCACTTAGTTTACTGGGAGAAAAACCAACAGCACTTTCCCAACGTTTCAGGCAGAGGAAGAAAAAATGATAAAATTGCAAATTTGGCAACAGCACACAGTCCACTGTGTTGAAAGAGTGAGGCTGCAATAAAAATGTACAGTAAACAAATCCAACACTGGGGACTTCCTGAAAATCTCTAGGCGCCAAATGCAAGACATGGGTCAGTAAAGGAACAAAATTACTCACATCTGACTCTTCATTATCATCCGCTTGATTCTGCAACTTCAGGGAGCAAGGAGGAGGTCTTCTTCGAAATGACAGCTTCGAATGAAAGACGTGGAGGGAGTGTCAGTGAAATGTATAGTCACACACAGTTTGTATGAATTCAGCAACTACTTCACTTTTTGTTGGTTACTGAGTTTAAATAAGTCCATTACCTCGTCATTTGAGTTGGGCATCGGTAGAATATGACCCTTGAACCTTCCAGCCAGCTCAGCCACAGATGGCTTGGATGGAGAATCCTTCTGGAGAGGAGAAACATTCAGTAAAACACCTGAAAAATACTTAAGCCTTGACTCATGGTGATGTAAATTAGATGCATATTAGAAAACATTAATACACTGATGAGATCAGAAGTTTACTTTGAAGAATTTAAATCAGATACAGTTATAATAGACATCAAAGACTGGAGATGATTCCACAGTTATCACGCAAACAGTAAATAAACAGCAATGAGATTAACTACACATGTATCTTAGGATGACAAATCAACATGTTTTGACATTCTGGATTTCCTCTTTGCACTCTGAACGTGGAATGCGACATCAAAAGCTTGAAAATGAAATTGCACCATAGCTTGGCCACAACAAACTAAACAGAACTAAACAGTACATGACTTTGGTAGTTTAAAGAATGTTAAGACATGTCATGCCTTTGCCTTGTTGTTAGATGAACCACAACAGCTAAACAATGCCACTCAGGGGACCCACTTGCTCAACAAAGAGAGCCCAACGCTTTTTTAATAAGCAGCGCACAGAGCAGCAGAACATAACTGATGTTCTGAAGAAGAGAAAGTGTTTCACTTCCTACTTCTGAACAGCAAAAATGCAGACGGGTTGAGAAACACAGCAGGGGAGGTGGAAATGAAAAAACAACCAGACTCCACTGGCGGTTCTGTTCTGTCTTTTGGAGGAACTCATCTCCTGCTGAAGAGCTCCGGATGTGAGTTTCTCTCTGCACAGCTGTTCAACATCACACTGCAGCCGGCGACAGGTCCGACCTGTCCTTGCAGCCTCACACTCATCGTTATCACTTCTGAGCCCTTTTACTCTCTCTCTCTCTCTCTCCCACTATTCCCAAGCTGATTGCTGAACTTCCCTCCCCTGCGCTCGCCTTTGATGACCAGCAACTCACTCCACATATCTGCGGATGGAGTGATAAGTTTGCTGATGGCGTCAGGCTGGAATGTCCATGAATGTAAAGCCTTGAAACAACTCTTTTTTTCCAGGTTCTAGGTTCAGTTTTGAGCCAAGTGTTTGGCCAAGCAGGACTGCCATTTGATGATGTGCGTCGTAGTCACCACTCCTGGGGCCCCTCTTGTTCTCGTTCTGGCTTTCATACGGCATCTCATTTCCATCCTACTTTTTACTGACCACTAAAAAGCTCATGCGTCCCCTCACAGCTGCCAGTTCTGTCACATTTCCTGGGTGTGCTCCTCTAAGTTCCCCCCACCCGCCATTGCTGCACATTTTGAACCACCGCCCATGAAAACACGGATCTCCCAGGCTTCACAGATACACGCACATTCCATGTTTTAATCGCACGCTTTATTTTCCTTTTTCCCCTTGTTCTCAACATGACCTCACCACCTTGCTCCCTCCACCCAAACGTGCAACAACACCAGCAAGTGGCTCCGTTAACGTGCCTCTGCTTTGCCTCCGCGTCCTAATCCACACCCCAGCCCTTTTCCTGAGCTCTCTTTGCTCATACGTGATAAATAGTAATTACCAGGGACCACCCACTTGCCACTCTATTATTTTGTAACCTCTAATTGTTAAACGCTTTCCTGTCCTCCAAAAACAAACGCCGTCTTTCGAGCACAAAGTGAAATCACAACAGTGCGAGCAGAGGAAGCCTTTTGTTTCCATCTGCTCAAATGTTTTGGGTCAAGTTTGTTTAAAAAATGTCTGCTAGACTCCTCAAAAATACAAAAAATCCCTGGTTTGTTCTTTTAGTTGAGTTGCTTCAGTTTCAGTAAGTTTCAAAGTGATTATGGAGTAAAATCATCTCATTCAAGGTGACCGCTGCACTTCACTGCTCGTGTTGGGAAAGGATTGTGCTCATGTACAGCAAAGATTAAACCTTCCATATTTAGATAATTTATCAGACAAGCAGCTTAAATAAAGTGACAGCTATATGAACACTGCAAAAGGCTTCAGCAGTGTTAACTGGTTTTATTGGAGAGCCATTAATATTCTTCGGTGCGTCTTCTCACAGCGAGGCTTTATCTTAAATGAGCTTCTTCATGCAGAATGGAAATAATGTCAGACTCCTGACTGTACAGACACTTAAAATGCATGCAGTTTTTAAAATCATAGCTGCGGTTTCACTCATGTGTAATGTAAAAATGTCCAATGAATGTCTTATGAGCAGGGACGCATGATGTTGAGGGTGGGGCAGTGGACAAATACTGCGATATTTCGTTTTTCTGCTATGTATATTACAATGTGAGAAAATTTTGGTGGGTGACTTCATCTGCATTGAAAAGAAAAAGTATTTATTTCAAATAGAAAAGTTGAAAAAAGTCATTTGGAACCTTGTATGATAGGAAAGGCATTTATAATTGGTTATTGCTTTAGGCTCTAGCTTCGATTTCATCACACAGAGCTTTTTTGTGCGGATTTTTTGGTTTAACAAAATAGTGTAGTTGTTTCTTGTGTTGGCAGCTATTGCAAGACATTGCTACCTTTTGGTCAACATGGTCCTTTCTGAGAACATTTTGACCGAACTGCTGCTGCGTTTCTTTTTGCAACACCTTGTCAGCATTTCTCTTCTGTTCCTCGCTCATTTCACTGTGCCCATGTGAAGCCTGCAAGTCAACAAACTGAGTCCTTTCAATACACATATTATACAGAGTCTTTGCTTGTAGATTAGTTATGGAAAAATTAGAATTCTGCAAGTTTTATGTTCGTATGAAGCAGCAAAAAAAACTTTGCAGCAAGATGTGTTTGAGTTCATTCGCTTCCAACTGCACTTCCTGCAATGTGACTATTGTGTCTGCAAACATGATGTAGAGGCTGAAATGATATATTGTGCAGCCTTAATTACAAGTATCAAAACATCCACAGTTGGATTAGAACTCCAATCTTTGTATTTTGTTCTAATAGCAAAATCCGATATTAAACGATCAGCCACAAGATTAAAACCACTGACAGGTGAAGGGAATAACACTGATCATCTACTGACAGATTCTCAACTCATCTACATTCCAGATGCAAAGAAAACCTTCTTTGCTTGAACACTACTGATAAAGCCAACGTAAATCTCTACTTCTGTACCATTTTGTAAAGAAAATGCACATGAAACACTAGCCAAAATGGACTCCCAAGTGCGTCAGAACTACCACTGTGACTGCACGGCCGCCATCCACCAAACGGTCAACTTGGAGATGTTTGCTTCTGAGCAATTTAATGCTCAGCTTCTGGCCTTCATACACGTTACTTTGGCAAATATCACCCTCCTAAACATTTTTCCACATCAAGCACACCCCACTCCATTGCAACAGCACTCCTCAACGTGCTTGAGGAGCACGACCAAGAGCCTGACCAAACCTTCAAACACTCCAGATGTCTATCTAATCAAGCATCTGTGGGATACACCGGAACAGTCCTGATCCACAGAGGCCTCATCCCACAGCACCCAAAGGATCCAGACACCACACCACACTCCCACAGGTCCCATGTCTGTCCCCTGACAGCTATTCCGGGATCCACACAAAATTAGACGAGGAATTTTAGGGTTGTGGCTATTAAAAAATGTGGTGTGACCGAGTTTTTTTATACGCTATGATTTTCACAGTAACATTTTACAGGGACATTGTCAGCAACCTTATGCAAAATATATAAAGCCCACTAATCTTAGCCTTTAATGTCATGGTGTGGCTGTCTGACTTTTAATTTATTTAAAAAAAAAATGTCAATGCTAACAGTTGAAGTGGTTTTACCAGCAGTCACTGAGATGACAAAAGGCAGCAATATTTCACTGAATCATACCAGGCCTCAGATTGGTTGTCGGTACTGCGCATGTTCGACTCAGCTGGGACCCCAGGCTCCGTGGAAGAGTGGGAAACTATGTTTCACTGCAGGAGAGAGCAGGGAAAACTATTTCTGGGGCTCTAGGCCTGGGAAAAAGCCCCGGCACTGTGTAGGCAGCCTGGATCACAGCTCTGCTCTTCAACCCCTCAGCTCCTAAGAGAGAGCATCTCTGGATAAGCTACACCACATCTGAAACATGCAGCAATCTGGCATATGGAGCAATTGAGCATGTCTAAACAAGGAAGTGACAAAAAAGCTTCTTAAAGCAGAGCCTTAAGCATGTGATTGAAGTTTTCCAGAAAAGTGGGACTGGGTCGAAGCTGAAAAAGAAAAAAAACTCGACTTCCTTGGAAAAAAAAGCTAATTTAGACTTGTTCCTGCACTTACAGTACAGACTTAATCCACTGGCATTAAAGGCTGTTTCAAGAAAAGTCAGGATCGTTTACATTTTTTATGACAATTTTTTTTATAGAAAAGTCAGTTCACGCTCGTAGCAAAACTCACTCAAGCGGTAAATGTTAGCCTTGGAGGACAGCTAGGTCTCATAAATGACAGAATTTGTTAGTTTAATTCCCCAGACAAGGTGGGAAAATATAGTGGGGTCAAATTCAAAGACAATATTTCATTTGCAGTGCAGCACATTGCCTGGATGCCTATTTGACATTTTTCACCCCTTAACAATTTGTGGAGTCTCTCTAGGTGTCATGTAGTACCTGCAGCCCATTACTACTATCTACTAGTCCATGACAAGTATGTATGAAAAGTTTGAGGTTGCAATCCTAAAAGTCTGTTTAGTTACAGTATGATAAATAAATAGTTGTATTTGCTAACTACACAGAATGCTAATTTGGAAGCAGAGTATATGAAAAAAGGTAAAACTACTCTCTACATGTCGCATGGCTTCAGCTGGGAGGCAAACATGATGTCTGAACAAGTAAATGACAGCAAGTTAGAACACAAAACCTGAGTTTACAGATGCAACTATAAAGTATTTCTATTGTCAATTAGTCTGCAAATTATTCTTCTCAATTGATTTAGTTGTTTTAGTTCAGTATGTTTCCTAAAGCCCAAGATGACATCCTCAAATGTCCTGTTTTGTCCACAACCAAAAGACATTCAGTTTACTGTCACAGAGGAGACAAAAAAAATCAGAAAAGATTCAGTTTAGAGACACTGGAATTTGAGATTTTTTGCTTTTATTTTCCTTAAAAAAAAATACTACACCAAGTAATCGATATCAAAATAGTTCAAGATTACTTTAATAGTTGACAAAAAGAGGGTTTAATCATTAATCGTCAATCAAATTACTGTTGAGTTTCATATCTTAGAGACAGCTGACTGGAAGAATTGGAACAGCAATAAAATTCATTATTATGGCTTCATTTATGTTGTGATATCGATTCAGTAGTCGACTTTCTGGAAATTTAGAAAAAAAACTTTTTTTTTTAATGAAGAAATCAGATAATAAATAGCAGTAGCCTTTCTGGAAATTCTGAGAAAATCATAGTTTTTAAAGAAAGGAACATTTAGTTGACTACAGAATTCCTAAACTTCTGACTTTGTTGTTTCTATAATGGCGTCACCAAAAAGAAGTCAGCAATGAATGTATGTTTCTTCCTAATTTTCACATCTACTACTAGAAAATTGCTCCTCTAATCATATTAGAAATTCAATAGTGTCTTGAAACACTTGAAAAATCCCCCTAACCTAATATAATAAGAACATACTTTGAAAAGGCTCAACACATCTCTTATCTGTACCCTATAAGCTCTTGTGTTCCGTGAGCTGTGCTTGGAGAATTAAAGGTTAATCCCAGCCAATGTCTTCATTTCCAGACTGTGGAAGGAGACACGAGGTTTACTGTATGACCAGCAGATGTGGAAGGAGAACACAGAGACAAACAGATCACACAAAGCCTGATATTGTCTGTTCCTGTGATTCCTGTTTCCAGAGGGAGGGGAGAAAGCAGCACATGATATTAGAGTCAGTAAATCCGAACATCTCTGCCTGATATACCGGCAGCGGTCGGAGAGCAATAGGCCATGTAATCTATCACGGAGCTGATGGAAATGCTGTCTGGCTCAGGGGTCTTTAACCCTTCTCTCAGAATAACCCTCAATCCTCATACGTAAGCTATCAAACACAGTGGAAATCTGTGAAAGTGAAGATAAATAAAGCACACAGCTGTTTGGTGAGATCTTGTTCAGTAGGTTCTCCAAGCGTAATGGCTTCAGTTTGAGTGCGCAGACTTTGTTTTCACAAGTCAGCGTGTTCTGCCAGGGGGAAAACCACCACAGTGAGCAGCTCCCTTCTGCCTACACTTGTTAAATGGTAAGAAAGCAGACAGGCACTTCTCTTGCTCGCTGCCTTTCCAGGAAAACATGATGTGTTTTTGGACAAGACCTCATCCGAATATCTCACTTTTCCACTGCCCTCACCGGCTCTGCTTTAGTGTGTTTTCACATGTACATTGTGTGTATGTGAGTGTGTGTAGAAGCGCATTAGAAAGGCCCTCAGTCAGAGCGATGAGGTAAATGGACATCTATGAGCTGAGAAATGGGAGGTGCTGCGGGAACAGAACAGCGGGGAAACGAACACGAAATAAAACAAGCATCGACGGAGTGGAAAAATAAATTCAGATGACCTGAGAACAGAAAACTGCTGATAAAAGGTGGATTCCCAGAGCAGAAGCACACAAGAGCTTCAATCATAACGCAAGGCCCCCCGGGAGATTTATAAATGTTATTTAACTGCAGTCTGATTGACACAGTATGAAGATATGAGAACAGATAACAGCAGCAAGCCTGCTCAAGGAATGCACTTCTGATATGATAACTGCAGCAGCCTGTTTAGGATCATCTGAGCTGAGAGTGAATAATGATTAACAAAAAGTTATCAGAAAACATAAACAGCTCACAGGAGAGATCACTTCCCCTGAGAATGTTTAAACTTATGCAAGAAAACTTCGACACAGTGTTCTGGTATTCTCATCCTCTCTGATCCAGGACGAGAACCATCTGGACGGGGGATCAGATGGTTGACACGGAGGCCGACTGCTGCAGACAGACATGGGATGACTTCATTCGGTGAATCAGTGCACTTTCCCCACTCCGATGCTGTGTAGTTCCTGCAGACTGCCACAGGGGTTTGGAGTCCATTCATGCATAGCTGCATACTCAGGATCACATATTCTGTTGCGTTTGGCAGCCGCCTGCACAGTGCAGTTGATGGCAGTTATGGGAATGTGAAGCGACACGTTGGGCCATTTGGGTTTTTCTGCAGGCATGAAGGCGACTCTGGCAATATGGAGAGTTTACAATAATCTCCTGCCTTTTCACTTCTATTTACTCTGCTACTTCCTTATACCCATGTAGCTGAAATCACTTTCACTCATTTCTGATGTCACCATATCTGGCTAAAGATCCTTCTTGAGCAAATCAGAGAATCTCTCTATGTTTCTGTCCTGCTGTCGACCTGAGACTGTGCAACCAACCACCAGCTCATCCTGCAGGATCTGTGCATTCAAGCTGAAGTTTCCTCTTCCATCTACCTGGTTCTAGACCCCTGACGACTACACCTGTCCCTGTCTTTAGTAGCTTGTACTTGCTGAAGATGCACCACATTAATGGAATCTAATCCCCAAAGCCCTTTATCTAGTTTGAACCTCAATAAATGCAATAAATGTGCACATTTAATCAATTTCTGCTTATTGTAATACAGGCAGTCCTCAACTTACATCAGAGTTCCGTTCCTACAGTCTGATCTAAGCTGATTTTCGCCGTAAGGTGGAACTCCATCAGAAGAGTTTGACTTAAGCTGGGAGCCATAACGAAGAGCAAAAAGTTAGTGAATACAGCACAATCCAAGGTGGTGTACAACCGGCAAATGTAAACAAAGCCGTATTATAGCACCGCGTGACGACGTATTCATCCGCTCTGCTCACCAACTAGTTCCATGTAACCAGTTCCGCCGTAACGATGAAACGCCTTAGGTCGAGGACGTCGTAAACCGAGGACCCCCTGTAGATTAAAAAACTGGCCATGTGTGCTCACTTTATTTAACATGTTAAGTTATTGAGTGCATATTAAGGATTTACATGCATCTAATACACATAAAGGAAGTCAAATCTCTTCTTCACTAATTTCATATCACTATACAGAGTAGTGTTTCTGTTATTTAGTTGACCATAAGTGATATAAGAGGGGACAAAACAGAAACAAGTGTCCATATAGCATCATAGTGTTTAAACACTGCAACTTCAAAAGTGACCACACAGTTGAATTAGTGCATCTCAAAATCTGTTTAAACAAAAAAAAAAAAATCAACATTATAGGTTTTGTGAAGGCAGAACTTATTCTAGGACTGTTGCATTCCATATATAGATACTAGTTTTAACTAGGTATAGCTAATAAAGTGGTAAACGAGAGTACGGTCATATAATCATGACATTTAACTTTTGCTTATGAATTTTGTCCTGCTTTGCTACAGTTTTGAATGCAGGAATGTGACTTGCATTTTAGTATTTTTTACTTCATGTTATTTCTGCTTTTACTTAGAGGAATCTGAAAACTTCTTCCAACTCTGGTAGGATTGAATCCACAGGTCACAGCCCAGTTTCCCAACCACTATACCGGCATTGCGCATTTGTCTCTGTTACATTCTGTTTCTGAGCCGTCAGTCAGCAGTCAGTCTGAATTTGAGTAATCCTCACTCCCCTTCCAAAAAGCCTCGCAGGTTTACAGCATGCTCAAACCTGCAGGATGCACCTGTCCTCTGAGCAAGAACAACCTGAAAACCTCAACCTTTTTTTTCCCAGGTGCTGCAATAAGATACTTTAAATAATGAAACACAGACGAGGAAATCCGAAATATTCACAATCTAATTGAGGTTGTAACATCTGTTGGAAGTAAAAAATGCAAAACTTGGCTTGGAAAAAAAAGGGCACTTGCAAAGTACAAGCAGCTTGCAGCACTTATTGTGTTTGCACTCCTTTCTGCCAAAAAAGGAAATAAAGAGCACGGCTGGGTGCCAGAATTAGAAGAGTGTGGCTGAGGAGGTGCAGGCAGTAAGGGTTAACTGGTTTGCAGTCTGTAAGCTACAAACTCACAGTGATGATATTGTTTCTCGTCGTAGTTTCCACTTCCTCTGCCTGACTCGCTGTTCCCCAATTGCTCTGTACGTAGTACCCCGCGTTTTTAGACAAACTGACAAAATTCAACATGTTTGACAATCTGCAGACTTGGCCCATTTCTCTGACCTGCTCACACTGAAACAAAATGGCAACGACGTGTCCTTCAAGTCAGTTCTGACGGCATTGCTTTGTCTCATTAAGTTGAAAACCTGAGCAGAGACAGAAACTGCATAGCTTGGACAGCTGGATAACACATATCCAGTCATGACATAACTTCCTTGAAAGGCAGCAGTATGTTTTCCTTGTACAGATCAGTGTCCTCGTCCTTATCTCCTCTGTAGTTCCCACCCCACCTATCTATCTGCCCCACGCACTGCTTTGGACCGAATACTGATACCTCATAGCAGGAAAAGCAAAACACCGCATGTGTAGTTGGAGTTCCTATAAGGGCAGCAAATAATGGCATTGTTTAGGAAAAGAACAACAACAAACACTTTCCAATAAAACGCAGCATAAAGTAGTTAAGGCATCATGAGGCTTTATGAACCATTTGATTGGTCATAAAGGTGCAAATATTCTCCAATGAGCCAAGCGCCCACACAACTAATTTGAAGTCAGACTAGATGGAGGAGATGTAAATTCAGCCCAACAGAGCAAATACCGATTTTTAGATTAACTTCAGAAGATTTAAACGCTGCAAACCAGCAAGTCAGACCACATTATAGTGTCAAAAGATAGTGAGTTGTGCATTTTCCCCCACAAATACACCTTTTGCAGCACTGTAGAATCAAATTAAAGTCACTAGCGGATGAGTTTTTCTTTGCATGTCAACCACAACTTACTATGTGTGTATCTCGGGCCTGTTAACTACACTGAACATGCTTTCTACCTTACAAAACATTTGCAAAGTTTTGTTGTACAAGGTTTGAAACCTGCCTTGTTTACATCACTCTTCTTATCTTTGCTCACTGCCTTGCACTTTCTGCAACACATCGCAACTAACTACCTCTGCAGATAACAATCTCTTCACTTGCTCTTACTTTGCATTTCTGTCCTCATCTGGGTGCTGAGACCATGAAACAGTATCAGATACATGGCAGTTAATTCTGCCCAAAACCAGTTCTTGTTTTCACACCGTTGACGTTCATCCCCGGGGAAACTAAACTGGTTGTGAAACACTCGAGACAAACTGCAGGAACTCCAGCGAAAACACGACAATTCTGCAGATTTTGTATCATTTTGGACGCTGTAAAGACGATTAAATGTGTGAACACAAGGCAGAAAACATGCTGAGAGATAGAATTCAAAGATGAGGCTACCACAACAGGAAGCGTGGGCGAAATCTAAGTCATTAAAGTCACATGAGACGCCGGCGGTTTGTCCCAGTATCACTATATGCTCATCATCCCAATCATCTCATCGAGACTCAGACATCCTTCAGTCACGGGATTTGAATGAACTGCGTTAGTAGTAACATTTCATACACACCCCACTGTGTGTGATGCGAGCAGAGATCCAAGCATAACAGCTCTGTGACCGAGAGAACCGGCTTCGGTTTCGCAGGCTTCGCCTTGATGCTGATGCTTTACATTCCACCAAGCTTCACGGTCAGTTTGGTGTCTGTTTTATGTTTGAGATGGAGCTAACCAGTCATCTTGCACGGAAACACACTAAGCTCAGTGTACAAACTTTGCAAACAGTGCATAATTCACTCATAATACTCCTTTTTTGTTATATTTTACCATGACATTCTGGTTCCAGTGGAGTACAAGGAGAAGCTGCACTACATAAGAAGTACTGGTTCATAATAACACTATGACACTATTTTAAAGGCTCGCTGCTGCAAAGCAAGAAGGGGAAAATCTAAGTCATTAGCACTTGTCTGGCTAGCACAGACTGAGTTCCTGTGTTATTGCTCTCTTAACTTTACTATGGATTACATAATAAATGTGCACACCATATGGTTGGCACGGCCATCCCCAGTGCTCGCTCCTCCAGCTGTGGTGTTGTTTTTCCATCAGAGTTGAACCCACCACTCCACAAACCGGCACAAATCCTCAGGTGCCTCCACACACACAATTTTCCACTTTTTCTATTAGCACCTTGTCGTTCCCACGTGGGGGAAAAAAAACCAACATTTAAGAATTTCCATGTGTTAATGTTCTCATAAGACTCGCTCGACGCGCTTGATGTAAATCAATGTTGCAGACGACCGTTTGCTGAAGCTGGAAGCACACGGCCGAGATCACTAACGTGATGTTATCGAGGCACAAAGCTAAAGCAAGTGTGAAGTCGACTTTACAAAACAGTTTTACGGTTGTTTACTAGTAAGCGAACAACAAAGCTAACATTTGAGTGAAAAATGGCACCATTTTGGCTTAATTTAAGCGTCTGATTGTTTACTGGGTTGCGATTCTCAGAAAATAGGGAAGTGACAAATCAAAAATTAAGTGCAAAACTCAAATTTCATTATCAATGGCAGCAGCATAGCCTTGGATAGCCACATGACAAATTTCACTTCACTCATTGTGGTGCTGTGGTGAGATTCAATAAGCAATGATTAGGTGCCGACTTGAAGGGATTTGCAGGAAAACTACTGACACATGATTTAAAGAAACATTGGAAACATCTGAACCTGACTGATGAAATGTCTCAGTCTCTGGGCATCATTGGATTTTATATCAAGCTTTAGGACTAGAGTTTAACATTTTACCTAAACAATCAACACAACAGTGCCTTGGCGAGGTCGTTGGTCTCCAAGTGTCATAAAACTTGCAGTGAGTTTGCGAGATCGAGAAAAACTTGGATTCGCCAGTGATTCATGTCAAAGTTCAGCTTTTTGTTCAGTCTTTTTTACTCTCAAAACAACTTTATATTGTACAAACCAACTATTCAGAATCAGAAACCCAGTCTAGATTCATTTCTTTCAAGTTTAGCAGCAAGGAAAGAAGAAAAAGATTTGACTTAAAGCATAACTCAGTCCTAAAGTGTGCTCCAAGTATGTGAGAGTAGTTTATTACCAATCTTCTCCCTCACCCAAAATCAAAAAAAACATATGGGTGTTTCTATTCCTATTGGCCACATGACATTAAATACTCCAGAGTGATGTTAGGAGCCTGAGGGAGAAGCTTGTTTTGCAGGGAGGAGGCCACAAACCTGCAAGCAAACCCTGCAGGAAAAAACACATGGGTGGAAGGACCGGGACAAGAGCACGCCTTTTCTTTTTTAGCCTCAGCGCAAGTGTGTAGCGGACAGTTTGGCCTTTGAGAGGTGGGTGGGAGGGTTAGAAAAAGACCTAAAAGCGCTCTAATAAGAGGAGAAATAAATGGCATTTACTCCAAAGTGCACAAACACTTGCTCATGACAGCTCAGCTCCATTTCCTTCCTCGTACGTTGTGGTTACTTGTTATGACATTGGCACCACAAACCTACTTTCGAGCCAAATATCAGCCTGTAGCTCAAATAAACAGCAATAGTGGTAAAGTTCTGTTGCTTTTGGTAAATCCTGTGCCCATAATTCTATGTATCTGTGTGCCAATGACAGAAAAACTGCACTCAAAGGGGGGGAAAGGAGTAGAAAATTACATCATAGAGCACAACAAAGTACACACAATGTCACAGTTAGGAGTATCATAATGAACCACAACTGTACAATGATCCGTAAGTCAACTAACAGCATGCCAGCAGTGTAGTGGGTTAAATAGCTGCACAAACAAGCCCCTCCAGCAGCAGCAGCATCACAATAATAACAGAGCATTAGAAAATGCTGTAAAGTCACTTCACTGAGCTCCTATGATGTAATGCTTTAATTTCCACCACGGCACGGCTACACAAAACCCACATTAAATGGTAAAAACATCTGGTTTAAAAGTACAGGCTGCAAACACACAACTACACTCAGAGAGCTGCTACCTCCATCCTGGGAAATGTGCCACAGATCGTCCCCTCCTGCCTCCTTCTTTTTTTTTTTCCCCCTCCTCCTCCTTTTCGGCCTCTTGGAGCAAACTGCTGCCTGCTGCCTGGAGGAAAGTGAGAAGCGGAGTCTGAGAGAAGCTCAGTGTTTATATCTGGAGCCAAATCAGCCTCATGGACGCGGAGGAGGAGCCCACAACTTTTACGCGCATTTGGCTCCGTCTGCGCCGTCAAGTGGATGCGGTTCAGAAATGGCACTTCTGCTCCAGACTTTAAAAATAAAACCAGCTTTTTAGAGGGGATTTCCACAAATGATGCTGAAAATGGACAAATAGGTACGTATTCATCCCCTTGGGGAAATCCAAGGTATTCAGTAGGTCACATTTATTAGACGTAAGAAAAACAAGGTGCAAATCATGCTGATAAAGGAAACCAAGTTAAGGTCCACGAATAAACATGACAAAAAGAAAACAAATAAATAATTCCAGCAACATATGTCAGTACACTAGATAATACATAAAATTAAACAATAAAAAATAGAATAAGAAAAATAAATCATTCTAAAAATATATTTTAATTACAATACTGTTGAACAATAACCACAATAATAATTGTTCATTATTAATAAAAGTACCATAACTTTTAAATTATATTTCTATTATATTTTATTTTTTTAATTTTATTTATTCCTTTCACTCATTTTAAAATTCATCCCTTGTTTTACAAAATAATAATAATAATAATAATAATAATAATTATTATTATTATTATTATAGCAACAAAAATAATTATATTTTAATTACAATAATATTTAATAATAACAATAATAATAATAATAATAAGAAGAAGAAGAAGAAGACTAATAAGACTAATACATTTACTACTATTAAAAACATTCTAACTTTTAAATTCTATTTTCATTTTATTTTTATTGTTTTATTTTTTACTTTTTTATTAATTTTAAAATTATTATTCAACTATCATCATTTGCTTTATAGTGATAATAATGACAATAATCCATTTATAAGTTATATTTTAATTATAAGAAGATTTAACAATAACAATAATAATAATAAGAAGAAATACATTAACATTTATAATACTATAACTTTTAAATATATTTTTTCTATTTTATTCTACTAGCATAATTTGTTTTATAATATCAAAAACATCAATGCATATACAACACAATTTAAAATGAAAATAAATATGAAACAAAATTTAAAATAAATTTAAAGACAGAGAAGGGAAAATAAAGAGAATGCTTGCAATGACTTATTAACCCTCTCCGTCTTTCTTTTTCCTTGTTATTTGACAGATTTAGCAGCTGCAGACGACAATTTAAAATTAGACGACATTTTTGGCACACTGTGAATCCAACAGGAAAAGCAGAGAACATCTACATCTGATGTATCTGATGAATACAATGATAGTAAACACACTTATAAGTCTGTACATATCATACATATATTGCTGCTAGTTTTTGTCACTTGTGGGACAAAATAGCTAACTTTATTTTATCCACAATGTTACCTGTGAATAAAAAATAAAACATAAACTTCTCTATTTAACTTTTAAACCTTCAGTCTGCGTTTACTTAGTAATTTTATTACATCTATTCTAAAGCACGATATTTCCCACATGCTTAGGACTATGTCAGGCTTTTATTTTGAAGGCACCGTTTTCTCACATCTGTTGTTTTTCTGTCTTCTTCTGGCTTGACTGAGCTGTGAGAGGTGGGTCATTAACTAGGCAGTGTGAATAATTGTTTTGAGCATAAGAAACCTTTTGGTGTCGAGTTTTGCTGCTTCAAATCCTACAATTCCTGCAGGATCTCTAAAACTACATCTGACATAATTTAAAAAGTGTGGCAAATTTAAAGACATCATTTAAATTGTTAGCATTTGGTTTGAACTGTGTGCAGATGTAGCTTCACTCCAACTTACAAGTACCTCATAATGTGCAACAACATTGGCAGAATTTCCTCTCACCATAACACATTTCTCATTCTGTTTGTTCCCCTCCCAGTGCACTGAATCTTGCATGTTCTCTTCTCTGCTTCTCCTCTGATGCAAGTCCAGCAGGATACTCACAGCTGGCAAGCATGTAAACTACCTCATAGCTGAGTTCCAGTCAGTTTTTCTCATTTCTAAGTTCTGGGAGTGACTCTGCTGTCCTGCCTGAGGCCTGGAGGAAGGAGAGTCACTCATTTAAGTTTGTGGTGTGGAAATGCAGCAAACCGTCTGATGGACCGGCTCCTAACTGACCAATAACACGCCACAGAGCTGCAGGAGAAGCAGACTCTTCTGTTGCTATATTGACCACACAAAATTCCTTACATTATCTTAAAGCCACAATCATGGTGGACAAGTAATAACCTCAGCGCTCAATCTGTGCACATGAAAAATGTGCTTTGATCATCATTGGAGGCAGAAATGTCCTATCAGGAGCACAGAAGTCAGTCAAAAGCAACATGTGATTTGGTTTAACATGTTGAAAATGGACAAATGTGGAGATTTCAGAGCTGACCGAATGTTAAACACTTTGTGTGAACGCTTTCACAGATACCAAGTAGATATAAATTGTCCTACAAATTGCAGGAAACTGCTGATTTGGAGCAGGGAAGAGGCTATTGACTCTTCTGTGTGGCTCATTAAACAACGGAAGCTGTGTACTGGATGCCTGACAAGACCAAGTGATTAGTGATTTATAAATGAAGCTTATTATCGTTATCACTGCCATTAAAAAGCGCTGTGGGAGCGCCTGTGTTTGTGTTTGCTGTCGTACTGTCACCCAGCTGTGACAACAAGTGTGCTCTGGCATCCTCCTCGCTGGCAGACAAACTGCGAATGAGTGAATTACACAAATCATTTCAGGCTTTGGCACAAGACAAATTAACTTCCCAATTCTGTAGGTGGTCACCAGATTCCCCAGGCTCTCCATTATAGCAGCTGTCAGAGGGAACAAGTTGCAGTTCCAGATGAGCGAGCTCCCAGTCAGCTTTGGGGTGGGGAGATCTTGCAGTTTGGGGAAGAGATGGCACCAGAGGCCTCAAGGAGAGCAGCTTGACTACAAAGGAAAGCAGCAGGAAAGACAGTGAACCTTTGCAGGTGTTGTAGATAGAGGCGTCCTGCACAAACTTCGCCTGAATAACCTTCATTTCAGCCCAGCTTCCTGTTGCACTGCAGTGGACGCAGGGAACCAAGCAGGAAGCAAATATGTGGTGCTGATAATAAGTGGAAATGGCCTGAAAGGGGAAGCTGATCAAGATTTCTGAGAGGGAAAGGAGAAAAGCAAAAGCTTTCATCAGCAAGGAGTGTTTGTGTAGTTTTAAAAGCAGTGTTTGACCAATCCGAATCATTGGGAATTAGTGTAATTTGTGTGCACATGTGCTGTCTCTCTGGGCTGTAGTAGACTTTGGCTCTCCCTTTTGGTGGAAAGGACCATTACACTTAAATGATGAATCGGAAAATTCAGTCCCCAGAGGAGATAAACTTGAACAGCAGTAAGTTTAATGTAGATTAATGCAAAACAAGAACGTACTCAAAGCAGTTTCTGATACTTCAATAGAAGCCATAAACAAGCATGTGTGGTTTAATAGCAAATGAAACGAAGCTGCTGCACTTTTTTGATGATATAAAAACAGTAGACAGTGTTAAAACAGGTAGATGCAGCCATTTAGCACTTAATTTGCAAATTGGTTTAAATACACTTATGCATGAACTCTAAATGCATATATTTTACATCTTAATTACATAAAATAAGGCCATGAAGTGGATTTAAAGACACCTTCCAGCTAAAATTATTTTTTTGTGGCTTTTTATCCAAGACGTGTTGTTTTTTCATCTGCTTGAAGATACAAGATGAGAAAAATAAGCAATGAACACCATGGCAAAGTAACTGATGTGTACCGATGATGCCTGTAGGATTCTTCTTCAAATTTGGTTTCCAGTTTGATATGTATGGCTGAAGTACTCTAGTATGACACCTTGCCATTGTGTAGTTTAGAGCAGTTTTATAGTGTTTGAGCTTATAGGTGAGCTTGTGTGCTCGAGTTGCAGTGAGTTGGGAGTGAGCTACATTTAGGCCCTTTTAAGGCAGAAAAAAACTTTTTCATGGGGAAAAAAAACATCATAATATGTAACTTTGACATACATAGATGAGTTTGGGGGCTTTAATCAATGCCTGAGAGGTAATGATAATATTTTAGTAACTGATTACTTGTCAGTTGTATTTTTGCTGCAGTGTTTGAGTTTACATGAATCTCTTAGGAAATGTCACCACATTTAAGCAATCTTAACAATTCTCATAGAACAGTGTGTGCAGTATGTTCAAAGATTGCTGCTAAAATAGAGTCAAAGCAAGCAAAGTGTACATTTCCGAATGATTGGAGGTGGTGTAAAGAAAGCCTCAGAGAGGTGTTGACAGCTCTGGATAAACCGCTCGCAGCCGCTGTCTTCATTATCAGTAAAGAAAATAAGCAACGGAGGAGTCGTGCTGCTTGTTGATCTTTCCCCAGGTGATGGCAGGACAGTCTGTGGGATAGAAGCTTTCGTCGGCTGCTTGGGCTCCTAAAGAGACGAATGACTCGGTGAAAAAAAGTGTCATGAGGATGAGTCAGCCCAGAGCGACCATGTCTCTTTGTATTTGTGCAAACCAAGGCCCGATGATTCATGGGCAAAAGCACGACAGTTCCTTTTAAAGAACACCTTGTAAGGCAGACAGAACCTGGACAAAGTGGTTTATTTTTGTGATTAGACATTGTTCAGGTTAAAAATACATGACTTTGACATTACTTTTTGTTTCTTTTGCTGGAGCACATGAAGTACAAAAGTGTACAATTTCTAACTCGAAACCCAACATCAACGAACAATTGTACAACGGGTCAAGATTATGCAAGTGGAAGCAATAAAGGCAATAAGCTCTGCTACTGCTGACAACCTAATATCTTTCTCTCCCCTTTGAAATGCACTTAGAGCAGCCATTACTTTGAATATGGTGATGCAGGGACGTCAGCTGCCAGCGTAAATCTAACTCAGGGCCCATTTAATATAATAGCCATGTCAGATTACATGTGATGAGCGGCACGTACACAGGCCCAAAACCTCCGGGCTCAGGTGGCCTCAGTATCACACACACAGACAACAACGGCTCCATTTTCATACTAATCTGCTTTTATCAGGTGCATGGTCCATCTATTCACTCAAACACACACTGGGATACCCAATTTCAGATCTGCACAACTAATGGCCCACCGCTAATAGGTTTACTTGTTTTGTTCTTCTTGATTTATGAGCGCGAGCAAACATTATGATAACAACTGTTCACCATACACCGAACAAATCCAATCTCACTGCGGCCGACTACAATTAAAAATTACAAATGAACTGCCGTTTCGCATGAAGCAAACATCATCCGTCATGAGCAAAGAGGAGAGACTCGGATTGATGATAATTGTGAAGTGAAACGGTGGATGTGTTCGGTTAACTCTGACAACAAGCCGGAAAAAACACGCAGCAGTGCACAACGTGGAGGTAAATACTTCTATGTAACACCGAGACAAGGAAAGCTGTAAATGCAATCCACTGAATGGTAAAAACTATAATCTGACATGACAGACAATCATCATCATGTCTTTGCGAACAGAACGACACTGAGAAGCAATAATAATTTTGCATTGGAGTGCGGTGGACCACTCAGCCCTGTTTTCCCCCTCAAAGCATCTCTGCTCTACACATCCTTTTCTCTTTAGCTCCTGATCTCAACCCTTGAACTTTGAGGAAACCCGAACCCTCTCCCCTGGTGGTGAAGTCAGACAAGCTTTTAAGTGCTCATTAGACTTTCCCGGGCCTCTCAGACCCCGGTCAGACTTTCATTCAGTGTGGAGATCTGATCGATCACGGAGAGCTGTCTCTGGCCGCGGTGGGCTTGTCTGGGCCGCTGGTGCAGCAGGAAGAGGCGTTTGGCGGCGGCTCTGTACTTCCGAGACATGAGGTTGTAGACGACGGGGTTGATGGAGGCGCTGAGGTAGCAGAGCATCATGGAGGCCATGTTGAATTTCTGGCTCAGCATGGCCTCCTCGTAGTCGTCCACCTGGGCGAAGAGGTTCCTGCCGATGTGGTAGGGCAACCAGCAGATGATGAAGGCCAGCACCACCACCACTGAGAGAGGAAGGAAGAGATCATAACACGAATTAGATGGAGATAAGATACTTTTCTCATATCTGCATGAATAAAACTGCAGTCAGCAATCATTTAGCAAATAGTTGGACTGACCGGATGGATACTGCGGGAATAAGCCTGCCAATAGCTCAACATTTCACATGACTTTCTCCCGAAATCTTTGTATTAACGTTTATAAAATCCCCATTGCAACAGGAAGCCACAACAGCAACCATGAGGCAGCTGTTGTTGCTTCACAACTTTTTTGCTGTGAATTTATACATTTTTAATGTCAGTGTTCGCCTTCCTGAATGCAAATGTTCCACCAAAGCAATTATTTTTTCACTATTCTGACTGAATACCGTCACCGTTGTTTAGGTTTGTCCTCACCCAAGACAACTGTGACTGGTTTAAAGTAATGCAAACACACTAAAGCTTTCTTCTCTCATATAGCAGGATGTTGAGAGGCAGTCAGACCATTCTACACAGCGCTACAGAATGGTCTAGCTATCTGAGACTACAAAGAGAAATGAAAACCATTGGAAATAGCTTGCTTGACTCTGTCCAAAGAGAACAAAAGCTTCAAATTAGCACAGTATTTTGCTAATCTGTCCAACAACTAAAGTGCAAGAATGAGCTGTTTTCCTCTGCAGGAACTTGTGAGCCGTGGTTTCTACTCCAGAAATTGTCCCTGTGGATCCTCTTTCTAGCCTGTTTTCCAATTTTACCTCCTCTAGGGTCCTTGACATAAATTGGTTGAACCCGGAGAAGACAAATGCTGATTGGTCAAACTGTCATTGGTACCCATATATCTGGTTTTACATCCAGGAACTACTGTTTGTTGTAGTTTTGCAGCACTGGGAGTTAAAGTCACAGTCAAAGGTGTTGGATTCTTTATTGCAATGGAAACAGAAATGCTGCATGTTAAAAAGTATTTCCTCTCAATTTTCAAGCCTCGTCATGCCCATTGTGGAAATTTTTGTAATTTTTGCTTGTTTTGTCTTCGTAGCTCGACGGTTTTTATATTTTTCTTTTGCACACATTGAACAAAGAAGGTATACATCAATCGGTGCTGGTACGTTGCTAATTTTGGACACAGTCATTTCCCTGTTTCCAGTCATTGCACTCAGATAAGCAAACACGACTATTGGTGGTAGCTTATATTTACCATTCAGCTATGACAGCTACCTCCAGTTTAAAAAAATCTGTAGTGGAGTTAATTCTATTAGTTTTTCAGATAAGTATCTCTGTTTATTTGCTTCTGCCCCAATTACACAAGAAATAGACCAGTACTGGCAGAAAAACATATTGTATTTTGAGTGAACAGATCTCTTCAGTATCTGTGATTGAATAAGCAACACTTAAATATAAGGTTATAAAAGAAATAAAAACAACTAATGCTAAAATTAATGAAAGTCTCATAACACTCTAATCCACTTCAGTGGGACTGTGGGGGCATAGTTTGAGCAGATCTGATGGAAAGCAACATCTATCTAGCAGTAACTAGTTTTATTACTGTTGAATTCAGATTGGTGCACATTACACCCCCCCCCCCACACACACACACACACACACACACACACACACACACACACACACACAAAGAAATCTAGTCTAGCTTTGAAAGATGACACTGTGTTCCTGTCAGGTTTGTCTACAATTAGCAGGTAATTTAGGAAAATTGGTTTTCAGGATCTTTAAGTATCCTGTGATCTATGGGGCTTTGGTCACCCTTGACACTTATTAATGACCAGCAACAATGACAGCAACATCAAAAGAACGCCTCCTTAACCTCAGCCACAGCCACACACACTCATGTGCACAACAATCTTTTATTCCCTGAGGTGACTAGAACTTGTAATTGGCTCCAACAACAAAGTCACATGTTCCCAATGCAGGCAAGTAAGCAGCCAATTAGAGCATACAGTATATGCAGCAGAAAAGTCCACCCAGGAGGAAACACGCCACAAATCCGACAAAACAACACACAACCAGAAATCTCTGCTCCTGGTTGAGGTAATCACTGAGTCACTGGTATTGATCAAGAAGCCCCTGCAGATAAAATTATCATCCATTTGTAATGTGGGCAGTAATTTCTGTGGGGATAATAAATGTCACTTCAATAAATAACAGAGCGGTACATCTGGCCTGGATAAGACTAATTACTGGAGAACTATCGATAACGGTTATCAGTTAAATGAAGACCTATGTTGTGGATTCACAGGAGGAGCAGATGCTGTGGCGAGAATTGATCAAATTGGAAACAGTGGCCATCGAGGGACCCCTGATATGTTTTGACACCAGCAGATTAAAAAGATGCCCAGGATTGCAGCAGCGTGTAAATTTCCATTGTGGCAGATTTATGTCGGCCTCTGATGACAATCCAATTTGGGATTCGACAAATGTGGACACAAATGGCAGCAAGTTTGACAACAGGAGCTCTGTGCAGTCTGTGCTCAGATAATGAACGGCATTAATATCCTAATGGATGCATCATGATTAAACATTTGGCTAATACACACCGGCCTGGCTGTGGGCTTTTACTGTAAAACAGGGACTCCTGCACAATTTACCAGAGCTGCAAATTAAGCCAATCATCATGTGCAGTGGAAGGACATGATTAGCTTCAGACAAAACAGAATAATTAACCGGTTGATATCAACAACAGCACACATGGCACCAGCTTTCTCTTCATCAGAGTTGAAGGATAGAGAGGAAAACAATGTCCCGTGTGCGCACTGGAAAACAGATGGATAACAGGAGCAGGTAAAACTCCTGGAATATAAATCAGTTCTCTAAAAATATGTGAAAACTGTTCAATAATGGCAGCAAAAGCCGGTGCAGAAAACCCAACGCGTCAAGCTGTTTTTCTTCTTTTTGCCCGAGCAGCAATGAAAGGCAAACTGACTGAGTAAACAGATAGATGTCTGGTTAAAGCTTTTTCCCTACAAAGAGAGTTTGAAATGTTGTCAGTCCTGAATCCGAACTGTCTGCTGTTTTAGTGTGTGGGAATAACAAGCAGACAAGGCAGGATTATAGGGTGTAACCGTGGATAATGTGAAATGTTGCTGCATTTTGTGCATAATTGATGGAGATTATTATTTACAAGCGTGTTTGCATTTAGGAAATGGGAAACTTTGAGTCACGGTGTTAAAATGAATCTGTTTAGCTCTGCAGACCTTTCCAATGTGCAGAGAAAAGTGTTGCACTTTTTCCAATTTTGACCGCATTCAACTGGATTGCTGCTGGATTTTAGACATAAATCTGCCAGAAGAGATTACAAAAACAAACCCTACTTACCTAGAATCTTGACAGTTTGCCTGTGTGACCTTTCTCGGGCCATTGCACAGGGGCCCTGCAGGTCATTTTTGCTTTTCCACAACTTGCACCCGATGGAGCCATAGAGGAAGATGAGGCAGAGCATCGGACAGAAGAAGTAGGTGGTGGACACCCAGATCATGATGTGCAGCTGCCCGGAGCTGATGGCGTAGCTGGTGTGCTTGCACTGCCCTGTGTTGAAGTCCGGGTGGGTGTCATTGTCGTATTCCACCCCTATCAGGAAGAGCGTGGGAGCCGCAGAAGCCAAGGCGAACCCCCACAGGGCTAAAATGATGTACTGGACCCTGCGTCTGGTCAACACCACCTTGCTGCGGAGGGGGAAGCTGATGGCCACGTAGCGCTCGATGCTCAGAGCCGTGATGTGGAGGATGGTGGCCGAGGTGCAGCCCTCGAAGATGTAGTGATAGAAGCGGCACACAGCCTCCCCGAACAGCCAGGGCACGTACTTCCACAGGCGGTACAGGTCGAAGGGCAGGCACAGGAAGATGATGAGGTCCGACACCGCCATGCTGGACAGGTACAGGTTGGTGGTGGTCTTCATGTCCTTGAAGTGCTGGATGATGAGGATGGTCATGGTGTTGCCCGTCACCCCGACGATGAAGATGAGGATGTAGATGACGGTGACGGGGATGAGGGTGGAGGTGGGGAACAGGGAGCCCTCATAGTGGTGGTCGTCGGCGCTCTGGTCCATGGCCTCTGCTGCTCCACCAGCATGAAGGTCCACCTGGGGTCTGGTCCAGGGCATGTCAGTGTCACTGAGTGCTGGCACCATAGAGTAGGAAATCTGGCCTCAGTGAGCAGATGCGGAGAGATAATCACATAATCAATGACCAAATTTGTGTTTTTTGCAGGTTTTTTCTCTTTAATTACAGTTGATGTAGACTTAGAAATACTGCATAGATGTTGAGGAGACATTCTGATGTATTTCTCTGAATTTGGAACCACCAGTGTTCCTTAATTTGTGCAAATTTTGAACAAGTGCAACTCTTATCTGCACTGAGGACAGAATTCACAAGTTGTTGCAAAAGGATACAAAGACAGATTGATTTTAATTAGTTCTTGAAGGAACAACCTAAACTCTGCTCAGATAAATGCACAGTTTACTCTTACGCAACTCAAGTGTCTGCTGAAGAAATTATCAGAAACCGTGATGTCTTGAAGACATGTTTTCTGTAATATAAAGTACTTTAGCAAAAAGGGATAAGCCATGCAAACTCACGGCTCTAATCCTGTGAACTTCAACCGTAAAGGCAGAAAGCTGGTGCAAAAAGAAATCTTTGCTGGCGACTTTACCTTGAAAAATTGAGCTGCCTCTTTCAACCTTTTAACTTTTTCTCGGCGCCTGTCGAGTCTGCTGGAGAGCAGCCACAGCGGGAGAATCACATGAAGTGGAAGAGCCTGTCCTGATGCTCAATAACCAGTGGAGATGTGGCGAGAGGCGAGGAAAGGGAGCACCTCCTACACAGCACCCTGAGGAGTCAGCGAGCAACAGGGAGGTTGTCTGCTCTGTGTGCCTCAGTAATCTTCCTAATCAAATGATGACAGGACGGATGACGGTAAAAGGCAAAGATGGGAGAAGGAGGATTTAAGGGAACCCCCCCTCCTCTGACACTGCAGCTCCAAATAAACACATACTATGAAAACATATAGGAAGGGCTGTGCATTCACTGATTAATGCGTCAATTAGTGAAATCCCAGTGTGTTTGCTGAGCTGTCTGGGTGTAAAATGAGAAATTAATTACCCGCCAACCCCGTGTCTCTCCCTCTGCATTTATCACTCATTTCTTCATTTTCACTCTTATGTTACCTATCAGCGTTATTATAGCAAACTTGACTTTAACAAAGCCAGCTAAAGAGGAAGGAGTTTTCAAGAATTCACATGAAGTTTGATCAGGACTCAGGAGGAGGCCTAAAATGTTCCTGAAGTCACAGTTTATCTTGGGTAACTCTTCCACCTGGTTGAGGTTTTTAGTGTTAGAACATGAGCTGTGATTTAGTGTGACCTTCAGCCAGTTACTCCACAGTGTCCTTGATTTCACATCCCACTAATCCTTTCAGTTTGATTTAAAGTTCTCGGGTCAGACACAGTGCAGTGCAGAGTCTAAACTAAACTCTCCTTATTTTATTTTATTTCTAAGAATAACACCCCTCACCTAGTTTCAGTTCCTTATCTCCAGCTTTTCCCATTTCGAGGCAGCATTATTTGGTCTGCTGGTGTCTTCTGTCGGTTCACATCCATTAAAAGCTAAATGACCCGCTGACATCAGGGTGTATTTGTGTGTTGACTCGGAGCTGAGATGAAGCACTCGGACCTGAGAAGGGTCAGCAGGAAGGTCCCTCCGCCGTCCGACTGGGAGAGCTCGTTTGTCTGTTTTTTGTTGAGGGTTTCCAGTCCTTCTCTCAACAAGAGCCAGTGTTGTTCACAATGACTAAGAAGAGCAAAGCCACTTTCACCCTCATTAATCACGCTGCGTTTGCTTTACACCACTTAGGTGTGCTTGTGGAGAGAACAGGAAGTCCTACATCTTATTTAACAGAGTTTCATGTGCACACACAGCAAGAGGAAATATTTCTATAATAATATTATACTTGGACACTTTTCTTGTCTTGAGAAATAGAATTTTAAAAAATGAGCAATGACATGGATTGAGTTATCAAACAGAATGTGCAGACAGGTGTATGTAAGTCTTACTCATGGATATTTTGACTGGACAAACAGCTGTCAGAGATGACTCAGCTCCACTGATTCAGCTGTGAAACTTCAGTTTTTGAACCTTTGGTATTTTAATGCCAGTTTAGTGGAAACTTGGTGTGACCAACTGTCATTTTTAAATCCAAAATAAAGGTACTCCAGCAGGGAAGATTTACTTAAAATAAAAAGCAGGAGACAAAGGGACACAACTTTTTTTGCAATTAAAATGATGACAGCATTTGCAAATGATAAGGCTATGCAATAATGTTGGTAATTGGTGCTTTATCGTTAGTTCTTTTAGATTCCCTTTAGCTCGTGTTTTTTAGTAACATACCAGAAGCAATGAGAGTCTTTTTGATTACTCTCAGTTTCATAGGTATGTAATGTGGAATTTATATGATTCATACAGGGAAAAGGATATGCATTGTATTTCAACACCCTCTTTTTTTGTTTTACAATTAAAATATAGTAAATATCGGTTAGAGTTGTCTGTGAAGAGGTTTTGGTAACTGTGCTTTTAGAACATACATAGGTTCCAGTTCCTTCACATTTCTTTCATCAAGATTCTGTTTCTTTTTACCTTAGACAGTGCGAGTGTTCAGTCATAAGAGAAATTCCACTTTGTAGAAAGAGAGACGTTGCACTAAAGTAGTCTTTCATCCTTTGTGGTTACATTTTTGCAGCTACTAATTCTGATTTTTAACTTTAGAAGAGAGTTTTTGGGTTTTGTGACAGATTTTTAAAAGACTCTGAACAAGGCCTGTGCCTTTACATGGTGATTAAATTAAGCATTTTTAACAGAAATTCATATTTTACACATAAAAGTGATCAAATAACGGCTTAAATTTTAAATAACTGAACTTTTTGGAGACAAAACATTCCGGTTTTAATTTTATATAGCTCAACTGTTAGTAAGCAGTTCTCTATAGAAGTTATTTTTTTAAATTATTACATTGCAAACGACACTGAAATAATGACATTTTGAAGTCAATGTATGAACCTTAAATTATTAATCGGACTTTAGGGTCCTTCATATTACTTCTTTAGAGTTTAATTCACATCATAAAATTTTACAACCTACCATGAAATGTAATGGTAGCTTATGCCTTTGGCGGTCTTTTACTGTTTAACTATTATACTATGATTTACTTGTCCTCAAAAGCTTTGGATGAAGCTTGAGTTTGCCGCCGTTTTGTTCCCGATCATTTCAATCTCGGGTCAAATCTCTTTAACTGGTGTGATTTAGCAACTCAGACCAGCAAATCTATGCATATCTGCAGCTAAACATACCAAACATATTCATATAAAATGGACAAACAGGTGATTTTGCAGCTGTATTTTCACCAAAGAGCACTTTTAGAAACATCCGTCACGATTTAAGTGATGATAGACAAACATATGCCCAAACTTCAAACATGATGAAGAATTATAAATCTTTTATTGTGCATGGATCCTTTGTAGATATCATGGCTATACAGATACACTTTAGATACATATCTATGATTATACATTTTCCCATAACGAACATTGTAAAGTGATATGTCTGGTAGTATGTATAGTATAACAAATTTTCATTTTGGAATGTACGGTGTATGAGGTAACTGCAAACATTAAAATTACATAAAAATGGTCTCTATTTTGTGCATATTTTACTCATTTTTGTAGCATTTTGTTAATCTCTCCAGCCAAAGGTGGTAAGCCCAGGGTGAAGAGGTGTTAAAATGGCACACGTTGCAATCGCTATCAAAAATAGGAATTTGAATTCTTTAAATGACAAAGAGAAGACATTTGCAGAATGTCTGAAGGACCAATTCATGTAATTATCCAGGACGTTTTGCAAGGTACCTGTATTTCATTTTTACAGTTTGCAACAGCAGTTATCTGCCCAAAAACCAAACAACACTAGACCCTACAGCCAGATCGCCACTGACAGCACAGTGTTCGCAATCCGTTACAAATACTTAACACACAGAGAAAAGGCAAATTTAGATTCACAGGAAGTACATGATAACACATTTTGTATCCGCCGTTTACGTTCCATGATTCATGACTACTCAGGATTTATTATCTTCTGTGGAGAGTATTAACTTATATTACTTCAATATTATAAAAAAATATACTTCACACATGTATGACCTGACAAAAGAAACCAAAATAAATCTTAATACACAGAACTACTTTCCATTTCTCTCACGGTTACGTATGCTCACTAACATCAAATGAATGTTGCAAAAGTAAAAGGAAATAAAACACATTTTAGTGTTTTCTAACACTAAAAGAAAAAAAAAACAACAACATCAAAACTTAAGAGAAATGAAGAAAAAAATTCTCCCGAGATTTTTTCCTCTCCAATTAAGGCCTCTGAAACAACTGGTACATAACTTTTTTCCTCTTGTATTTTTTTTATTTTTTATTTATTTCTGCTGATAGATTAGCTGTTTCAGTGACACATTATGTGATACTACAACTTTTAAAACACCCAAAACACAAGTAGGGCTTGCACAATCTCAAAGTGTGTTCTATAAAATGCATCACAAGACCAAGACGCGGTCAGTCAAGGTTTTCTTTCACGAAGGTGCAAAAAAATCAATTACCGAAGGAGGGGCGGGGAGGGGGAAACAAAATAAAACTAAACATACAAGAAAGCATACATTTTTTTGTGCTGAACAACAATATTTCAGAGTAAAGCAGCTGCATGATTGTAAAAACAAGCTACAGTATAACTATATGATAGTAAAAATAATTAGAATTCACTGTTAGTTTGGTTTTTGTTTGTTTTCTAACTTTATACTGAGCTTTTTTCTTTTTTTTCCTCAAACTTACAGATCCTCGTGTCTTCGCTGTACAAAAATATACTAACATTTCTCCAGTCATTTTTGCATCCTTAAACATTCTGAACATCAAAAAAAGGTTGGAAAGTGCTAAATGAACGCTCTATACTGTGAACAAGATCTTTCGTTTCGGATTCTTCGCGAGATTCCTCAAACTCCAGCAACTTTGGGGTGCGGGGAGGGGGGGTGGGGGAGTTAAGTCCCTTCATGTGGCCCTGAAGCCCGAACTACATACAGTATACACATCTGGACACACACCTCACTGTGCAAACACTGGCCCAACCAGGTCCCAGGATCAAATAGCACACAGGCTACTGACACACCTACATACTATTTTTGGAACACACCTATCAAAAACAGCTTCATACTGGACACGTAAATGGAAATATAAATAATGACTATTTCTATACATTTTATATATGCACCTCTTGCTCCCCCAACCCTCTCCCCTACATAAACCTATGCTTTCTGGGTTCCTTCTGCACAGGAAACTAATCGTGTTGGATTAGAGATCAGAACCGAACGACAGATATCACAAACTCGGGGCGGGTTTGACAAAAGCCGGGAGAGTCGGGAAGGTATCACAGGTGCCAAATGAGACGTTAAATCTCTCGATTTATATCTGCCGTTCAGCTCTCCTTCACCAGCTCATCCTCCCGCTACACCCCCAATTCGACTAACGCAATTACTCTGTTGAAATCGGAGAACATTAAGTACAAAACGAAGGATACAAAACAACAGAGAGGGGGGGTGGGGTGGGAATAAAGCTATAACCCTGAAGCTGGGTGGCGTCGAAAACTGCTCATTTAATGACAAAGTACTGGATGACGAAAGCGATGAGGATGGCGATGACGGCGAAAACCATGAGGAGGAGGAAAGCGCACTGCTCGTCCGTCAGGCTCTGTCGGGCTCGGTTGGACTCGGTGCCGGTCCTGGACCCCGAGCCGGCAGCGCTGCCGCTCAGCGCCACGTCGTTCCGCTGCGGGGAGAGGGTCACCGTGGGGCTGTAGGGACCGCTCAGCTCCGGGGCGTCCTGGCACTGCCGGATAGCACAGACTCGGAAACGGTAGTCGCTGCTGGACTGCAGGTTCTGGACGTGGAAGGATGTGGCAGCGCCTTTGTAGGCCTGTGAACAGGAGGGGCAATGTGTGATTAAAACTGAATGTAAGACAAGGAGCAGAGTGAAAAATCAGATTTGGACATGCTTTTTGCTGTGCTCCTTGGTGCTGTGTATTCGCGTGTTGGTTGGTTGTGTGTTTTTTTTTTACTCGTTTGTCACTCTACAATCAACAGGGAGCTTAAAAGCCAAGTCACCCCGATCATCGTTGCCAGATCAGCAGCCAGTGAGCTGTGCGGTGCTTATCAACCGTTTCATCATTTTAGTTAAGAAGCTCGCTTTAATTTGAATTTAGTGCTGATTTAATTTGTAAATAAATGGCTTTTGGTGCTATAACCAGGTGGTGCATGGGGATGTTGCATGTGGACAAAATGCACAAATTATTTTTTTTTTTTTCCAATCTTAACCCACAGAGGCCCAAAAACTTGCTGGTTTTCTTGAAGGGTAGAATTTGTTATGAATTGACAAAATGACTGCATTTATCATAGTAAGAAACGCCAACTAAAGGAAAAGAAAAAGAAGTCATTGAATTTCCAACTGTCCTTAAACTAATTGTGCATTTTTGAGGAATAAAATAAATCTCAAAAAGGCTTCAAGTTAGGACATTTTATCAAAATTCCTGTTGAAACCCCCCCCCCCCCCCCCCCCCCCAATTTGCTACAATGAAGTTCTGTGTGTAAAAAAAAAAAAAAAAAAATCTGTCATGTGACCAAAAAAAACTGCAGTGAATGTTTACACAGACATGATTGGACAAAAGCCCCAAAACAAACTGAAAATGTAAGTAGTAAAATATCCACAGTATGCCGTATGGAGTTACTATCTTTTCCAGTGTTGGCAACATCTGTGGACACTTGAAAAAATGTGCTCAAAATATTCTGATGCTGATTCCAGGTTTTGAAAAATTTTCTTAAATGAATTAGAAAGTAATATGTTTTTATCTAATTTTTTTTTGGTTTACAGTTGATGGTATTAGGACTTGGTTAGACTGCACAAAACTCTGAGTACCCTCTATTTTGTCCCGTCTCCACAAAGGTGCAGGACTTTATATTGTATTGAGTCCATAGTGAGGAAAAATGAGAGTAAATTTTAATGTAGCTTATCATAAGAACTCGGGAAACACCAGAAAACTATTGAGAAAACTTAACAGAAACTACTGAGTTTATGCTGGACCAACTGGATAAAGTTGCCTTTCAGCTGTTTCAACTGTTAAGCATATCAGAAAAAAAACTACACAGACAAAATTCTCTCTCAGTTTTCACTATTTTTCATTTAGCAGACTATTTTCTGACTTTATTTGTCGGAGTTGTGTTGTTTGTTGCCTTGGAAGAAGTGGGAAGCCATCTGCCTTCGCTGTCTGCCCAGCTGACACACCCACTGGTTTCTACTGAGCCTTGTGAACTTGATCTGTTTGGTTGCTTGAGTGACAATTTTTTGATTCTCTTCACTGAGCAAACTAACAGTTCATTCAAAGAGTGAAAGTGAGCCTTAAACTGAATTAAACTCAGCTTAGAAATTGTAAAATTTAATGGAGAAACAACTCTTTGAGAAAGAAGACTGTAGGAGGATAGAAGGCGCTTTTATACAGTTTTGAAAACAGCAGAAGCATAAAAATGATTGAACTGTGCATTTCACAAGAGCCAAACTACAATAGTCTGGCTGGTGCAAAAGACTGAAATAATAAAACTCCTATCCTCAGCAAAAGAAGAATCCCATTTCTTAAACATGGCTTTTTGAATCCAGGACGGAAACAAACGGGGACGGCGGTCACATATTTCAACTTCCTGATTCAATTGCCACGGATGATGTGCTGAGATTAGCATAAGCCTGCAGTGGCCATTATTCCACGTTAACATGGCTGGAGGCCACTAAGAGGGATGAATGTGCTGGCAGGGGCCAGACACCTGGGATACCTCATGGATCAATGACCTTTGCATAATGGGCAATTTAAAGCCAGCGGTGACTAATACAGAACGCTGCGACGCCACGGCGAAAACATTAAGGCCCTGGATCCATCTGTATCCTGATCTGCATAAAAAGGCCACCGTGATGAATGGCAGGTCAGTGGAAGGTAACAGGGAAGGACATAAAGCATGAAGAGGGAGCGCCGAACCTTCACGTGACAACGCCAGTACCTGTTTAAACTCTGAATTTCCCATCATGCACTGCAAGCTGTAGATCACCGGGTCCCCCTTCATGGGTGGCAGGGCCTCCCATGTGACTTCGCAGGAGTTGTCGTCCACACGCTCCACTTTAGGGGCTGCAGAGGGAGAGAGGAAGTAATGGAGGGAGGAAATAACTGCAGTAAATGTACTTTATCATCTTTAATGCAAAAGCTCCAAGCAGTCGGATTATGAAATGCTGAATTCCTAATGACGAGGAGGACTGCGAGTTTCTGTAGATTTACTTCATGTGTCACAACATTAACAAGCGGAAATGTAAATAAGAACAGATCTGTCAGCAGCTCTTGTTAGGATTCACTGACATCATCTGAAAAGCTTGACAAGGCAAAACTACTAATTTGATAACTGAGTAATCGATCAATTACTGAAACGAGAAACTGACTATTTAGATAATAAAGTGCACAATTATTACACGGCTCTTATTTCGGTATCAGCTTCTAAATTTAGCTTCAGGCTGCTATAGGCATTAACTAACTAAGAATAAAGACAATTAAAATTCTCTTTGTGCCGATGTGTGTTTCTGTGATTTTATGAAGTGCTGCTACAAATGTGCAATTACCGATACTCTGCTTTATTATTTTGTGCCGAAAGGTTGTTCAAGCCAGTAGTTGGGACCACATGAAGCGCTGTCAGACTAAGAGGGTGGTTCATGCGTTTATGTAATCAGTTAGCACGAAAAAAATACAACAATTAGATTCACTGGCAAATAATATGGCTAAGTTGACTAGATTGATTATTCACTGCACCTCTATCCTAAATGCAAAGTAACTGCTATTTATATGAAATTTATTTTGCAGACTGGTACCACATAACAGCCACTTAGATGTGTGAAAAATAGACCCTTTGGGGAAAAAATACTTATTTACAGGGTGACACAAAAAAAGGGAACTTTTTAACAATCCAATAAAAGCAAGAGTGATGGAAAAAAATATTTTATTCATAGTAATTGAAACCTTAAAACATGCCATTTAAGAAACAATGATGGAATTTTCATTTTTTTTAAAATTACTTCCTGTAGATGGCGTCCTCCTGTACGAATGCATTCTTGAAATCTACCTGGGGCTATGTCAAGAGTAAAGTGTACACAACTCGACCGAGAACTCTGGATGAGTTAAAACAGAGAATTCAGAATGAAATTCACAGTATCCCAGCTGAGATGTTGCAGCGGTCGTTTTGTGTCTGGTTTTTGTCATTTTGTGTCTGGTTTTTGTTGCTTTGTGTCTAATTTCTGTCATTTTGTGTCTGGTTTTTGTCATTTTGTCGTTTTGTGTCTAATTTCTGTCATTTTGTGTCTAATTTCTGTCATTTTGTCTCTGGTTTTTGTCATTTTGTCTCTGGTTTTTGTCATTTTGTCTCTGGTTTTTGTTGTGTTATGTCTGGTTTTTGTTGTAGTATGTCTAGTTTTTGTTGTTTTGTGTCTGGTTTTTGTCGTTTTGTGTCTAATTTCTGTCGTTTTGTGTCTGGTTTTTGTCATTTTGTCTCTGGTTTTTGTCATTTTGTCTCTGGTTTTTGTTGTGTTATGTCTGGTTTTTGTTGTAGTATGTCTAGTTTTTGTTGTTTTGTGTCTGGTTTTTGTCGTTTTGTGTCTAATTTCTGTCGTTTTGTGTCTGGTTTTTGTCATTTTGTGTCTTGCTGTTTTCGTTTTGTGTCGAGGAATCTCAACAGCAGATTTCAAGAATGCATTCGTACAGGAGGACACCATCCACAGGAAGTCATTTTTAAAAAATGAAAATTCCATCATTGTTTCTTAAATGGCATGTTTTAAGGTTTCATTTACTATGAATAAAATATTTCTCTTCCATCACTCTTGGTTTTATTGGATTGTTAAAAAGTTCCTTTTTTTTGTGTCACCCTGTATTTAATTTAAACTCAGTGTAACATGATATGTAATCTACAGAGGAGGAAGTTAGAATAAATTATATCTGTAAAAGCATCCCAAGCACTAAAAAGGCCAATAGAGAATAAAAATACCCAAAATTTATAATAATCATTTTCCCATTTGAAGTAATATTCCACTTATAACTGAATTAGAGCTTTGGGGGGATTTTGAAAGTGCGGCTGCAACAGAAACTACTTGATTTAATATGAGAGTACTTGCTCTGATAAGAACAGTGACTCAGCTGATGGATGAAGAGCGAATTCTAGACAACGACATGTGACTTTGCCTCATTAGCAGAGCAGCAGCTATGAGTCATGCTCTTCTTTAGGTAGGTGGCACTTTAGGCAAAACTATAAAAAATACGTGGTGGTACTGAACTGGCAAAGTGCCCTGGTAATCATTTTAAAAACACACACAGCTTTTTGGCATTATAATATTAAACTTTAGACGTAATGCTGAAATGGTTAGTCCAAATTCCAACGGTTTATATTTGAGAGTCCACTTCACTGTGTGGGGAGACGAGCAGTGCTGAGTAACACCGACGATCTGGCATATGACTGCCTGATTCAACAGAGGTGCCGTACTGAGAATAAAGCCTACGTCCTCATTACTGACTTCAACGCGTGGGATCAAAAGAGGCTTTGCCGAGGCGGCGGAGACCAGACCACAGCGCTGTGGGCTGCCGACTCGTGATGACAGCTGACAAGTGAATCTGTGGCTGCCGGGTTTTTACTCAAACGCAAGTCAAGCTTGGGGCAACTGAGGTTAAAAGCTGAGCGCACTGGCTGTCAGCATCGAGTGTTTGCAAAGATAATAAGAACTATTACACACAAAACAGACAAAAAGAAAGAATGAGGGAAGCAAAAGGAATAAAGACAGAATAGAGGGAGGAAGAAAAGAAGGAAAGCTGGCACTGTACCTTTCACTGGGGCTGGAGGAGAGCGTGGGGTGGTGAATGTGTAAACATTGGAGAAGGGCCCTTCGCCCGCCTCATTAAAGGCCTGGATGCGGAAAGTGTAAGAGGTAGACTCATTAAGCCTCTGGACTTTGTGAGTGTGGCATGGTCCTTTATACAAGGATATAAATCTGCAATGACAGGAACATGAAAAACAAGAGAGAACGGATTTAATGAGCAAAGGGTAAATATGACAAAAAGCAAATGAGACGAGTGGCTCCTCTGTCAGGAAATGTACAGCGGCATGAAGCACATCATCAGTTTCTGTCTGCCGTGTTAGTTCCTACGCCTTCCTGGATACAGTCATCTGAGGCTTTTGCTCAAACTCCCATCTCGGCTCTTATCGGTTCATCTTTTGTCAGGTCACTTCCCCGTCGCCTGACTAACGGGCCACTGACCTGCCGCTCTTGTCCCCCATCTGCAGCTGATACTGGAGGGCGTCTGAGGTGGCAGCTTTGGCCGGACCGTCGCCCCACTTGAGCCTGAGGGTCTGGTGGCTGAAGGCGGTGCACTCCAGGCGGGGGGGCTGAGGGGGCAGGGGCTTCGTCTTCAGCTTAAAGGTGTGACTAAAGGGGCCTGCTCCCAGGCTATTCAGGGCTTGGATTCGGATCCTGAGGAAGAAGAAGAAGGAGGAGAGATTTAGCAACATCAGAGAGCTGCCAAAACTGAGCTTACCTGAGCAGAAATACTGCAGTGACTGTCAAAGTGGCATTAGCAGTATTTCATCTCTTGGGCAGAAGGTTATGTTCAGCATCTGTCAATGTACAGCAGCATATTTTATTTTGATTCAGCTCCGTGTTTGGTTCTCAACACACTGGCAAAGTCAGCCAAATAATTCACCCTCGGTCTATGTTTCAGTGGGAGTCTCATATGTCGAGCTTTCAGATATTATCACTGTGCATTTCACGAATGCAGTTTAAAACAAACCAAGTGTTAATGACATTTCAGATAAATAAAAACTGCTTCTTAAAATATTATTCTGTTAAGCCTTCTTTATTTAACTCTGCAAAATGTTTATTTTCCTGTAAAAAGGAACCAGTTTTATGATCTGGAATCAACTCCTATGCAGAAGTAGCTCATGGTGTCCAATCTAACCTATTAAGACAAACAAAACAGCTTGTTAAGGGAAGAAGAAAATCCTTTTTTGCAGTCGTTATCTTCGTATGTCCAGGATACAACTGGTGGGGTAACCTCATAGTCTCAAGCACTGAAAGCATTGTTGTTTTGTTTCTTTTTCAAACATGTTGTTTGTCAAGTTAAATGTCTGAGCCCTCAGGCCTGGACAGCAACTGTTCTGTAAACAGCTGTACGGACTGGTTTCGAAATGTGAAATTTTTTTTTTACTTCAGGTGTCCTCTTTAGCATCCTTTGTTACAACAGAGTTAATATACAGTATATTTACCTGTGTGTCTAATTGATTTGTATCTCGTTTTATCTCTACTGAGCACTTTCAAATCAGCTGGCTCCTGTTGACATCTGAGAAGTTCAGAGTTGCATCGTACATCACAACGCGACATTCAGTGAGTTTTCAGTGACGAAGCACCGACCTGTAGCTGGTGTCAGGCTGCAGATGCTGGATGATGTGTTTGGTGACGGGACCGACGACGACGGGCTGCCGCTCTCCCAGATCGATCAGGTAGGAAGTGATCTCAGAGCCGTGATCGCATGGAGGGTCCCAGCAGATACCCAGGCAAGTGGATGGAGAGTAAACCGGCGGTGGCCTTGAACTGCTCTCCTCCTCCTCCTCTTCTTCTTCTTCGTCTTCATCTGCATCCACTTGGGTCTCGTACCTCAGCAGCTCGGACTCTTTCAGCACGTAGATGCTGCTGACAGCTGCAGGCACCGAGCAGGGCGTCTGGCAAAGCACCGCTTCACTGAAGAGCCCCACGCCAGCCACGTTCACAGCCTGCACGACAACGAAACACAAGACTGAGTCAACTCTCACTTGTGACGTGGAAGGACGCGCATGCAAGGTCCATGTTTGACCACAAGGTGGAGTTCTAATGTAAACATAACTGGTAAAGATTTCAACAAGGTTCAAGTACTATGTGTTTTGTTTCTATTTTAGTCAAGTATTTAATCCTAAAAAAACACATTTTAAGATAATCTAAGACTGTGCCATATCAGATTGTTCACTGTGAGCCACTAGAAGCCGTGGATATGTAGTTTAAAGGAAGCATATGTTAGGCAGCCATCACACAAACACACGAAGACAAACCTCTTCCCACCAATAAAGCAAACCCTAAAAACAACTGTGTAAAAAATTAAGACTAACTCCCTATTTCACACTATTGCGAGAATAACATTTCATCAAAAATCTAATTCACACATTTTCTTTATATCATCACAAAACAACTAAAACCCCCAAGAGGAAATCTCTAAAATTTAGAGAAAAAATGTCTTATTTAACTGCTGTAGTTGATTTTTTCTATTTTCCCTAATAAAAAAAAACACTGTTACAGTCTGTTGGTATGAAATATTGCAGCTGAGTTTTATCAAGGAGTATTAAAGTGAAAAATAAATAATATATTGCCTACTAAGAATAGACAAATCTCTGCACATTACCCACTTCAAGCTAAAACAAGTACCTTCAAGGATACAACAACTGAGGGAAGACTGCTCCAGATATTTCCTACTTGGCTGACCTCGTATCAGATTTATGCTTACAGATCCACATGTGAAAGTTTTTGCTGTTTCAGTGATCCTTGCTCCACAGTAGCTGACATAACCTGCACTAATACTAAAATGACTTCTTACTTATTATTATTCAAGCTGAAAAAAGTTTGTTAGATGCAGTATTTTAGGGTTCCTTTTAAAGAATGGCACACATGAATAAACAGATTAGTGCTGGCTTCATGAAAATAAATAGCAAAAAATATAGTGTTTGTTGATGCTCACCTGTACCCGGCAGAAGTAGTTGGTTGAAGGCAGCAGTCCCTTCACCTCATGGCTGAGTCCTGATCCGGTGTAACACGTCTGCATGCAGCCTTCAGCTGCTCCCCACTCCAGACGAAACTCTGTCACCGGAGCTCCATTGCAAGGAGGTGTCTAGAGGACAAACACCAATGACAAAGCCCATCAGCACTGATGACACAGTGTTGTTGTGCTTCATAATAATGCAGCTGTATGTAAATTATCCTGTATATATTTTCAGAGAGATGCATGTGATTACTGTGTGCATCAGTGGGGGAATAGAAATGAAGCTGGTCTCACCTCCCAGCTCACAACAACACAGCTGGGGGATTTGCATGTGGTGGAAGGGCTCTTGCACTGCTCAGGGGCCCCGGGGCCGGTTGTAACCTCACAGCGCTCCGAAAGAGGACCGAACTATTTGCACAAAACAACAAATGTATTCAGTGAGGGAGGGAAACGTGTAGGAGAAGGAAAAAAGCAAATGTCTTCTCGGTTTTAACAGTCTCTCTCACCCCAGCCTTGTTTGCTGCTTTGAGCCGGAAGCTGTAGGTTTTCCCAGGCATTAACCCTCCCACAGAGCAGTCCATCTCTGGACCCTGGTAAACCTCCCTGCTCTCCTCAGACTGCGGCCCACTCACTTCTACACTGTAGCAGGACACTGGGCTTCCTCCGTCTACCTGAGGCGGACCTAGAGAATGTTTGCAGACCAGTGTTTAGAAATCAATAGGCTCTAAAAAAAGAGTTTTTTAAGAAAAAAATACCGCCAACAAAAAGGAACACAAAATGCATAATCAAAGCTCACTGCTTAGAGGTAGTTTGCTAGACTAATAAATGCATCAACAGAAGCTAGAAATACATCCCACACAGATCTAAGTTGGAGAGGAATGACTCACCCCAGCGCAGTTGCACCTCCCTGGCTTTGGGCTTGCCCACCAGCCGAGGGGGCTGGCAGGGCCCCGGGGGCACCGCGGGAGTCTGGACCTGCAGGGTCTCTGACAGCTTGCAAAGGAAGACAACACACCAATTAAGACCCACAGAATGTAACAAATTGACAATCCAGCTCCATCCTCTCACTCGCTCTCACACAACACAGAAGAAAAAAAAAAAACACGTGGCCACAGAATGCCATTTTCACCAGCTTATCAGGCTGATTCAGGCTACAACGGACCTGAGCGGAGACAAATGTGAATTAAAGAAGGTATACAAGCATACAGAGCTACACTGTGTGCTGTGGATGAAGTTAGATGGATAGTCTTGCCAGTGAAAAATAGCCTCAACATCTGTGACAAAAGGAAGACATGTGAATGTTATGTCACACTGAGCTGAACCCAAAGAAGCAGGAACTTGCCGCCATGACTCATGGTTCTTTACAAGACGCGTCATGAATAAATGCATGCGCAAACAGCTGATGAAAAAAATTAATCAAAAGCATCTGTGAACTGAACTAATTAAGAAAAAACATCCTCTGACACATGCAGCGAGGGTTAATCGATTAGCAGGCTTTGTCTTGTACTTACACACCAGGAGGCACAGTCTAATCTCACCAACGTAAGAGACTCACTAAATGCCAATTTCCTGTTAAAACTCACCGTAAATAGAATGTATATCTCAAATTATTTCCATCAAAATTTATCTGATCAACACTGGCTGCCTGTCTTAATAAGCACAGTTTAGGTAGCAGCTGTGAAATGTATCAATAATTAAAAAGCCGATAGAAAACAACGCATAACTATGAGATTTTATAAAGCTCCAATCTTGTGTGGACCTGCAGTCGCCACTCTGGGAAGTCTTACTGGAAATCTGGGATGGTGCTGCTTTGAAAGTCAATTTTAACTTCAAGTAGATTAACCAAGCTAAGCAATAAAATCTGTGTCACAGTTTCTAATATTAATAGTCATCTTGGCACTTCTTTATGAAAAGAAAACAGGTGCAGTTTCGTGCTTCCTTTCTCCCTGCAATCACCTGCAACTGATCATCAAACTCTTTCAATTCCTGTGGCGAAACACAAGACTCTGTGCGCTACCGTGTGTGTGCACGTGTACCGACGCTGAATGACTCACCGGGCTCTGCCCACCCTCGCTCATGCAGTAAACTCGCGTCTGGTAGGAGCAGCCGGGCTTCAAACCCTCACACACATGTTCCATCGCCGGCCCTGAGTACACCGGCCCCCATGACAAGCCTGAGTACAAAAAACATTTTAAATGGATTTAAATTAGTTCAATAAATGAGCGTTTTCAAGGTCAAAAACATAATTTCCGGCATTTTATTATATTATCACTGTGAGCAACTTACCACTTAAGCCCTCGCACAGTTCCACAACATATTTTGTGACTTCTGCACCGCCATTATCTTTAGGGGGTTCTAAATTGTAAGACGAACAAATAGAATAAAACCATTACCATTCCAACAACATTATGTTTCACTTGGGGATATATGAATTCCTTTAAAATGTGTTTTGAAGCAGATCGACAAACAATGAAATACAGAACAGGGAGTGATTTTATGCAACCTTGCCGCCTCGTTAAACTCCCAAAGTAATAAGTATTTCAAATAGGAAATGCAAATGTAGAAAAAGAATGAATTGCCAATCGTGTGGCCTTTTTCTGTCCCTCAAGTTTCTTCGGGAGCTCATTTTGTTGCACTTGGACAATGTTTTCAAAACTGCAGGCATATTTTTTTTTTTTTCTTTCATTTTGAAAACTGAAAGCAGAAACCAAGTACAGCAGTGAGTGATGTGTTTGTCTACTGAGGTGTATGAAAGATTCATGCTGATGTCTGAAAAGTGGAGAGAATTGTCAGTCATATACTGTACAGACTAGTTGGGATGTCATCCGTCTCAGATGGTCAGGCAGTGCTCAGTGAGAAAAGTGAAACTGTAAACTGGACTTGCCAGCTGTCAACAGCAAGTAAGACTGAAAGGTTTTAATAAGAAGAAGGTTGACTCGTGAGAGAAAGCTCACCCCAGGCCATCTTGAAGCTGTTCGGCAGGACTCTTCCTCTGATCACAGGCCTGCAGGGACAGCTGGGTCTGTCTGGGTTTGTGATGAACTCGACCACCTGGCTGGGGTTACTCTTCCCCTCCGAGTTGTATGCCGCCACCTGGACAAAGTGCACAAATAGAGGCAGTGAGAAGCCACACAGTCTCCCCTCCCAAATCAAGTGTTTTTGCAATGCTGGACATTCCTAAGTGCAGCGTTTTATTTAAGCCACCACGTTTTAAAAGACTTGGAGAGACATGATAAGTATACCTGCAACAAACATGGCCTCAGATGACATTAACAAATAGATTCTGCTGCTTGAATCTACACAACACAAGCATTTACATTTCAGTGTGCCACACCTGCAAAAACATAGAAATCTGTGGGAGCCTGCTGAGTAGAGTTCATCCGCACACTGCAGCAAGACCAACCTGCACAGCACCCAGCCTCCCCTCACACTATGCAGCTGGATAATTGGAAATGAGGGAGGTTGTCTGGAATATTTTTATCATTTAGTCTTACGGTGGTTTGTTGTGGTGAGACCTTTCTGTCATGTTTAGAATTTCTATGATACAGATTCCTACAGCTTTGTGAGTAAAGCTTACAAATTCTATTTGCGGTCTATGCATTAATATGATTTCACGATCTTGAAGCACTGGGCAGAAAAAAAAGAGGACCTGTTACTGACACTTACAGCAGGAAAATAACAGGTATTGAGAAGCGAAAAAGTCTGAATACCTGTGAGCCGGCTCCCATCTTCAACTGATAACTGACTGTAACTGCACATTATAAATACGGCTATTTCGGCAAATCACGGATAGCTGAAGTGAATGTCATTGAAAATCTCGTTACAATGCAATGCTATGCTGGGAAGCCTTGGATCCTGGCATTCATATTGATGGTTTTTTGACACAGACCATCCATCTAAACATCGGTTTACGACAAGCACATCAGAGCCTCCCCCAGCAAGACAATGCAGACTGCTAAAAATGCTCCAGAGCAGCTCGAGGAACACGACCAAGAGCCACAGGCTTTAAAACTCTCCCATTTCCAATCTGAATGGGCAATCACAGGCTCCCACTCCCTGTGTTATAGTATCAAACATAGCAGGATCCACACCAAAAGGTCCCTTGTTCACGTTCCTACATTTTAGAGTTATTTAGGCCAGCACTGTAGTTTTGACTGTTACTCAAACAGAAGTAAACAGTCTGTCTGCTGGGAATCATTATCACAAGCATTAAAATATTCCACAATAACTGTTCACAAAATGTCAATTGATCGGAATATACTGTAGCAGAAACGAAACTGTCTAAATACAGTAGCATTGTTCATAATAACAGAGGAGCATGGCAGCTAGTAAAATGGTGTGGCTAATTTACATTCTTTAAACAATTTTTGGACCAAAATGTAGATCTATAGCACAGAGTTTCCACACATGGGAACTCTACTGCAGTAAACACAACACACAGACTTTTTAGAAGCCAAGTTTAAGATGTTAAGCATCTTAACAGTCCTCAAAGTACATAGCAAAGCTGTCCAAGACAGCTGCTATCTGCTTGTCAGAATGATTGATTGAATAAATCTATCTCCAGCACATGGAGGAAAGATTTTTAAATGACATCCTGTGTTTGTATATGACACATTTTGACACAGATCCCACCTCACATTCGGTAGCAGGTCTTCAGTCTTCTATCAAAAATATATCTATTACTCAATGCCACCTTTTCTCACTGGATTAACACTTCTTAGCTTTTTACCAGGAGCATCACGGATCCTTGTAATGGTCTCTGTCAGTAAATTGTGAAGGATGTTTACCTGCGATTCTTCAGAGCTATTTAGTAAATACTAAATAATTCAACAGTTGGAGGAGCAACAATTTTGAAGTAAATGAGAGAAGGTGGGAATGTGGGTGAGAGTGAGACACACAGACAGAAACACGGAGAGAATGACAACAGGGTGTCCCTAAACTCTGTGACATTACTGCCAGCCAAAAGACCACTACGGCTGAAATGCTTTACTCGACTGGCTTCTCACTGGGGCCCCGCATGCGATCAGCAGCGGAGTCCTAATGTTCACGCTGTCGGTTGCCCACTGCTCTGCTGGCAGAATCCTGTAAACGGATGAGTCATCGGTCCGACGTGGGACTCAGCACCCCTCCCTGCCTGAAGCCTGCCCCCTCCGCACATACATATTCTGCTTCAGCTTTTATTAAACCTCGGATCAGCGGCTCTGACTGCATACATCATCCCTTACCCTGAACTTGTACTTGGTACTCCTGTGGAGATTCCTAACGGTGCAGGTGAGTTCGTCGCCGTCGTAGCTTGGCTGGAAGCCATATCCCTGGGACGGAGACAGATGACAAAGAGAGAAAGAAAACAGTGAGGTGAGCAGTGACTTACCAGACAACCATTGTAGCACAGAAAACAAAGTGGTCTGCAGGACAAACAGCTGCAGGGGGATAGCGGAACATTTTCGCGTTGCCTGGCAGAGACTAAGCCTGCAGAAAGCTGCTTGAGGTGGGGCAGGCAGAGGCAACAGTAGCTACAAATGTCAGGTAACCTTCAGAACAAAAGTGTTACAAAAATAAGAATTTGGATTGAAATAAAAAAGAGAATTCCTGAAGACAGCAAGCAGCTACGTAAGAATCTATATAAACCAGGTAACTGATGCCTGTAATAACTGATAATTCTTTATATATTATTATAACTTTTTTTATGTAGCACCTTTTATAACGTCTTTTAGAGCCAGTGGCAAAAGGAAAAGAAGGATACTCCGGAAAAACACCAAACAACACAAGGCTGGTCAGTCCAAACATGATAAAAGATTCTCAAAATAAATGAGTACAACAAAAACGAAAAAATAATAATAAAATGCTGCATTCAAGTAAGGCAAAGAAGAAGTGGAATGAAAGAAACTAGAGAGTAAAACTAAAAAACACAAGGTTAAAAATGATAGTAACAGTAGCAACAGTAAATAAGCAACAAATACATCAATAAAGGAATAAAATGAACAATAATAATAAATAATATTAAAAAACAATTAGATGATAAAAATAGACAGTAAAAAAATCCACAATGGAAGTGATTAATAAATTATAGATTGTAAAAAATGTTTATAGTGTACATAGGAAACTACAGCTCAAGAGATACGATATCTGCGATATAAGAAGTAATTGTCCCTAGTATGCATCAAGCATTTTACATAGAAGAACAATGAAACCAATGAAAACCATTAGTTGCAGATGTTCGGTTTTGCTGTGTCATTCTTGTGCTTCAATCTCAAACAGAAACAATGAGAGACATACCGAGCCTTCCTCCTCCATCTCTAAAATATAGTAGATGTCGTCCTCCTTCGGAGAGCTAGTGGGCCTCTGCCACTTCAGACACAGCCAGGTCACCCCTGTCATCTCCAGCTCTGGAGGGAAGGGTGGCAATGGCACACTGCATGAGGTGAACAGGTCCACCACTTCACTGAACTCGCTGGGGAGGGCAGAGAGAGACAGAGGATGGGAGAGAATGGGAGAAAGAGACAGGAAGAGACAGAGTGAGAGACGCACATACACAAACAGATGGAGACAGTGAATGGAAGAAACAGCAACATAAAAACAGACAACAGGGAGGGTGCCTCGCAGGAAATATCATCTAGCTTGTTAATGCGCTTACCTTACGCCAATGTCATTTTTGGCTGCAAGGCGGAAGGAGTATCTTGACGCTGGAGAAAGCTTGGTCACTCTGTACTGCTTCTGAGGTCCATAGTAGCACTGCTCATAAGTACCAGTGCCCTTCCCCTGAACAGAGCAAAGTCTTTAGTTTAGAAACGAGCAGCTCGGAATCTCTGTGAAACAACATGCAGCTTTGTGATGAAGAAAAATGTACCTCATCCCACTGGAGAATGTAGTTTTGAATTTTGGAACCGTTGTCACATGAAGCCTGCAGGTAAACCACACAGTTTTACAATGCTCCACAAGCCACTAATACATACACCAATGCATGGATATTTTTATTCATTTTGACTTTTTGAATTGGTACAGTGTAATAACTTAAATGTCACAGATCAAAAATGAAACAGAACACGGAGAAATGTTTTCAGACAGTGTTAGGAGCACCATCCCTCATTCAACTGCCACCAATCCTCAGCACCACTAATAACAAATAAAGTGAATGTAAGTGCGCACTTGGAGATTTACTTTATTTAGCAAAGTATGCTGAGCGTGCAAGTTGGCTCTTTCAGTGCTTTGCTAAACTGGGAGGCAACCATTATCTTAAACTCCCTGGAATGGCACAACGTTAATGAATCCACAGTTGGAGAAAAAGCACCACACTAAAGGAGATCTCAAAGAAAATTGGTATTAAAGGGCAGATTTTAACTGAGTGCCCTTTTTGTATTAACTTGATTCTCCTACCTTAAGACAAATGTGTGTGTAGTAGCTGCGATGGCTACCACTTTATTATTGGAAACTAAATCATAGTCTTAATGCTTGGTTAATATGCTGTATGTTTCACATTGTAATAAATCCTAGCTTTCTATCACATAGACGTTGTCCAGATTTTTTGTCTGACTTTAAATCTATGGCTTCAAATCTCAACCCCAATGATCAGATGTTATTTTGTTTACCTTCCACTGGAGTACAAGTGTGTTCTTGGTCCCACTGGCCTTCCTGGGAGGATTGGGAGGATCTGGCTCACAGCTTAAAGTGGTGAAGCTCACAGCCTCCGATGGGCTTCCCTGTAAACAGTTACACATTGCCTGGACCCTGAAAAACAAAAAAACCTAAGTGTTACAGAATGTTCCTCTTTGTATCGACACTGCGTTTCCAACAAACCAAGCAGAATGTTATGCCGACCTGACGTGATAGTCTGTTGCTGGTCGAAGGTCTTCTAAAGTTGCACTTGGTTCTTCTCCACTGCATCAAAGGAAAACAAACATTGTTCAGTGTTTTCAGTCAACTGTCAGTGTAAAATCTCTGACAACAGTTGGTGTTGAGCCTTCTGGCATGTTGTTGTTTGCGCTCACCAGTACATGCTCTGGTACTTTCCATCTTTGCCACTAACTGAGACGGAGACCTCGAAGCTGAGGTTCTCCGGGGGGCTACAGTCGTTCTCCACGCTGCCGTTCTCGCTCTCTGGCCGGGTGGGCGCACTCCAGCTCACGACTGCTCCTCTGGCCTGGATGTCTGACACCTGGAATACGAGATGTTCATGGGTCACTGGCAAGTCAATCTAATAACATAAATGTGCAGAAAAAGCTTTTATTTCTTCAACCAAAGTATCTGCTAAATGTCTGAAGTCACTTTTTCCATTTTTAAAACCTAAAATGTCCACAAATGATCTTGTCCTATAAACAGCACTCTATCAGATTTTCAAGTCTTACACTTCCTAAACCTTCACAACAATGACATAGCTCGGTAGAGGAAAAATAGACAGGGATCAAAGTATGCAAGCTGATGTCGCATCGGGGAAAGAGGTTTTTCAGCATTTGGCAAGGATGTGATGTGCAACCCGAAGATTTTTCGTTCTGTTTGGAGGAGGTTTAAAAATAGCCTGAGCTACACTGCAGGGGGATTCATATGTGGAAGAACTCAATCAGGTCAAGTCTGTACCTCCTCCCCTCTGCCTTGGGGGGCCCACCTTAGTCCCACAGTTCGATTCTCGGTCCTTTAACAAACCAGTGTGGCAGCACAGATGGGGAAAAAAATCCACTTTCTATTGAAGCTGAACTTCCTCTGTATTCCCTTAACTTTATCTATCATCTTTCCAACAGACTTGCTTTGCCACTTGTACAAGGAGTTAAGACCTTGGCGACAGAGTATGACAAATCTCATCTTATGAGGTCAAGGAAATTCTATTTGTAGGGAATCTACTGATTCCCATGCAGCTTCTGCAGAACAGCTACTCTTCACTTTATTTATCTACACTGCTGTTGTGACCCCAGCACCATTTCTCAAGGGTCATTTCAAAGAATAAAAAAAAAATTACTTTTGCACATGTTTATATCTTTACCTGATTATTTTCTCACATCTAATATCTAATCTTATATTTTGTGCTAAAATAAATGCAATTTTATGAGACTTACAGCACAGTACCAGAAAATGTGAGAGCTAGGGGAATATTTAGTTAAAACTCAGCACTTCTATCCAAGCAAAATGCAAACCACTTAGCATAGGTGTTTAGCGGCACATGTGGGAATAGAAATCCCCACATGGATGATAGTCAGCAGGTCTGACTCCATTAGCGAGACGTCAAGCAAGAATTCATCACGGATGTTAATAGAATGCTTAACGATGCAACACAGACGCATCGTTACAAGTTTTTGTGAATGCAGCGTTGACAGATTCACATGAAATCACGCAATTTGTATTAATTACATAAAGAACAAAATTAAACAGAGAGATTGAAGCGAATACCAACCGCTGGTTTACTGATGGTACTCAATAACGCTTGCAGGGCCTGAGCCTCCTTGTCCAGCTCTGAGGAAAGAAAAGCACCACAGACTACATGAAATAAAGAAAAAAGCATGTGACAAACAACATTTCTGCAGGAGTTTGGATATACTGTAACATTTATCTGGATATAAATGTCATGTCAGTGTGCTGCTGGGACAGTTTATCAAGTGCCATACTTTTACACCATCAATCCAATGAGTTATTTGGTGTTATAACTATTTTTTCCATGCTGAACCAACAGCAGAATAATTATGTCAGTGCATTTAAAATGACTCATGACTTAAAAAAAAGAAAAAAACATTTATCAAATCACTTAGCTCTGGTAATAGTCACTTAAAATGTGAAACTCATTTCTAAATTCAGTATTACACATTAACATTCAGCTGGTTTCCTTAGGGTTTTATTGTAGAAAAAGCAAGATAGTCAGCTATGAAAGTAAAGTGACCTGAATCCAATGTATTATAGTTGTGGATGCCTAACGATATCAGCAGCATCATCGTTCCTGGCCAATAAAAGCTTTATAATATAGTATTGGAATATGTCTTCCCCTGTCAGTGAGCCAACTGTGTAAGCTCAAAAATAATAATAATATGCTAATTCCACTATAGGAGAAACCTGATGTTCTCTGCAATTAGGTGGAAAAAAAATAAGTTACTGGCATCAGCAATCAGCCAATTTAAAAATATCAGCATATTGGATACTGGCAGAAATCCAATATCATGGTTGTCTAAATATAACTAAAAGAAATGATACAATTGAGTGAGGGAGCCAGCCACAACCAAACACAGTCTGAAGTTGGAAAACTAGTTTATGAATTAGTTACTACTACTACTACGACAACTGCAGATAATAATAATAACAACAACAATAATAATAATAATACAAATGGCATTATTTTTTGAAAACGCCCCATTAAAAATGTAGCAATTTAATGGTCGGCTGCTCCTTGATTTTGCCTATCTTCATGAGGTCATCGGGTGAAATTATCATTTCCTCCGATTTAAAAATTGATAGTAATTAACTGCAGTCACCACAGTGCACTATTAAACTCTTGTCCCAGCTGTAAACCTTGTCAAACCTCTACCCTTTGACCTCCTTACCTCCTGACTCTCCGTTTCTCCCCTTGCCCGTCTGCTTGTCAGGGCAGGCTACTGCATGCCGAAGCTGCCCCTGCTCTACCTCCGACCCCTTCCCTCCGATGCCGTTATGAATGTCCGCTGTTGGGGGGCTGTTGCAAGTCTTTTGCGGCGACGGGGGAGGGCTGTCCTTCACCTGCCCTCCTCCGCCTGCCTGGCGCTCCTTCAGTTTCTTTTGCAGACGTTCGTGCGTTTTGCTAGTTCTGTCGTCTCTGTGAACAAACGGTGGGCGTCCATGTTGGGAGTGAGAATCTGCAGAGACTGGAACGACACAAAGGCCACACTTGAAGGTTTGTACAGACGCAGACAGGAGCAACAAAGATCTGTCTGGAGGCCAGACAGGCAGGTCGAAAAACAGCAAACTCACAGGAAATTATTACAGGGACGTACAAACACACCAGACAGTCGTGAGGTAAGATTAAAAAGCTGAGAGACTAAACAGTTTGACTCAGGCCACGATTGCATAACTAGACTGTACAAATAAAGTGCTGAGAACAAATAAATAATATAACAGTGGAGTCCAGACACTGCCGGATTCATCTTACCCTGCTCCGAGTAGATATGAGCTGGATGGTACTGGGAGATGTACTGAGAGCTCATGTCGCCCACGCCTCCTGCCATGCCTGTGTACAGGTGAGGTGGAGGGGGCATCATGGCAGGGTGTGGGATGAAGGCAGGCAGGTGGGCATGGGGTGGAGGTGGAGGATGGTGGAGAGGGGAGTGCCCTCCAGGGTGGAACTCTGGCTGCTGAGGTAAAACCAGAACCCGCCGCACTCCGTTCTCCTCTATGATCTGAGAGGAAACGAACAAGAGCACGGGAAGCGGAAATCAAAGCTGCTCTGAGCCGGAAAAGATGTCATTCAGGTACACTGGACTGGAAATGGCATAGCAGGAGTACCTGTGAAACGTATCCAGGAGGCACATAGATTGGAGGCACTGAACCATTTGGAGACATCATGGGAACCTGAGCAGGACCTGTGAAGAAGGAAGGGACAAGATCAAACACTCTCCCTGAGGACAAACAGCTGTTTCATCTGTGGGAAATGTGTTGCAGATAAGAGATGTACACAGGGCTGAACATCCATTCAAGCCCAACAGGTAGATGTGAGCCAGAATAACAACACAGAAAGGTAGTAAATTTAGAACAAATCAAAGCATCACACAATAGTTGATGAACAGATCAAATACTGACCCAGAATCCCAAATTTACAACTGGATCCTAAACGTGATCAGGTAAGGATTTGTTGACTACACTCATAACATTCTGATATGCACAGTCAACTGTCTGTGCTTTTGCAGCTACCTTTCACCCACTATGAAGATAATAAATGGACTTTAACTTCTGTATTGCTCCTTGTATTGTGTCATTCATGGAATAAGAGACTTTGCAGGTCTAAATTCCAGCCAACCTCAAATATAACCTCACTCTTTTAAACAAGGGGCATTTTCAATGACTATTTCACTTTTTAAATACCTATGAGTGTGGCATGGCAGAAAAATGCATTTTTAAAATACTGGCAAAATGCAAGAAGACCACTTTACAAAAGTGCTGAGAAACAACAAAGTTTCCTGCTCTGTCGTAGGGGCCAGTTCAACGGCTTAGCTCAGCTCAGAGAAGTGACAGCTCAGCAGAAAGCCTCGGCGAGAGAAAGAGAGAGCGACCTCTGAGCCAAGTTTGCACATTTCTCTTCTTAAAAACCTAAGACAGAAAACACCAGGGCCCCACAACGCCACATGTCATGCAGGAGAACAAAAGGACTCACAACGCACACTGACCTCCTTGGACACTGCTTGAGGAAGAGTTTTCCGTCATTTTGTCAAAAGTAGTCTAAGCAGAGAAAGCACTAATAAACAAGCAGCTATAACGGGTCTGTGACTGCACAGGCTGGCCTGTGTAATGATGCAGCAAAACCTCTGACACTCCCACTAACAGCCAGCACCACTTTCTCAGGTGCTAAAGTCCAGCCTCCAGCTCTCAGGGAAGAGAAGAGAAATGGAAAGTTAAAGCAGACATGCAGACAGATGACAGGTTGTTGGGTAACCAAAATAAAACTGATGCAGTGTAATAAGAAAGCCCTCCAATGAACCCCACCTTCACAGAGGTTACCAAATTAGTTCACTGTTGTTATTGTACTATTCTAAATAGGCAGCGATTCAACTTTTTGGAGGTTGCGGTTGTGGTGTGAGGGTGTAATTGCATCTAATATTTTGCAGACCCCATTTAAAATGAGTGTAGACTAAATATTAGCAACATCTCTCCCTGTAATTGGTGCCGCTCAACAGCACCATAAACTGCAACCTCCAAAATGACAAAACAAACATTCATGGGGGCAGGATTTACTGTAGGGCTGTTGCTTCAGCTAAGTGTAATCAACTAACAACCGAGTACACACCTCTGCAGAGAATGACTCAGGTCCAGAGTTCACTTCAACAACTCAATACAGAGGCAGGCTATGTTTGCAAGGCATATAGGTGGTTAGTTTTGTGACTCAGGCAGCTGAATTTCCATCATGACCCTCTCTTGGTTGGAGGTTGAACGCTGCTCAGTTTTAGTGACCTGGTGTTACTATGAGGAACAGACAAAATTTCAGTGACATCGATGTATAAATGTAATTTAACCAAAGAAGAGAGAGGAACAGAGACCGAACAAGAAGAGTAAACAAATACAGTGTTTCAACTCAAACTTAACCCACATCTGGTAGTTATTCGGTGTAAGTCTTATCATTTATGTGTATGTTAATAGAGAGAAGCAGGGCTGAGTCTGATGCTGATCTGCTGTCTGGTACTGTATGCTTTAACGCAGTCAAGCACTGAACATGTTGGAGCATGTTATCACCTTATCCAACAGACCCAGCAACTCATGCGATAGACCTGTGCATCAACAGTGACCTCATATCAAGGCGTAACCACGTAGACCGGTGGCGTTGCGGACTACCTTCGACTAAACTTTCTGGAATGAGACGGCTAGCAGGCAGGCCTCTTATACTGAAATCGAAAGAGCAAATGACCAGTGAGTCATTTCCCGACCTGAGAACACAGGGTGCGCAAGGACAAAAATCTAAATTCAGGGAGCATGGGAAAGCTCAGGCTGAATGAAGGCAGTCACACCGGCTCAGCCATCATTGATTTCAGATTACAATATAATTTGAGTGGGAGTTCAAAGTGCGTACTGTTAACTCGACTCACTTTTAAGGCAGATAAATTATGCCGTGCTTATGCCACACAGTGCTCAGCTGTGCACCTGCCTAATGACTGATTAAGGCAATTCCTGTCGGTGCTGCTGATGCTGACTAACACGAAATCTGATGAATCACATTAGCATTCTATACATTATCCATTTAGAACGAACGGCTTTGCGTAATGTTCTGACTTGGAGAGCGGAGCGATGAGAAGACCGCGGAAAAGACAAGGTGAGCGAAGTTGGATGAGGGACCACACTGTAAGGGAGAGAAAGAGAAGGGTAGGGTGGAGAATGGTGGTGGGGGGGTGGGGAATACACCCACTCTTTTACATCAAACTGACGCACGAGTGCTGACAGAGATCAGATAAAAAAAAAAAAAGGCCACATCCCCCTCCCCCTGAGTCAAATGGAGCGCTGGTTGTGCTGACGTGGCCGTGGAGTGCCAACCTTCCAGAGGAAACAGCCACAGAAAAACATCAGTCCTCCAGAAAAAAAATAAGAAAAAAATCCCAAGGGTGACATATCAAAGGCCGCACACATGTTGCATACATACATACTTAGATGCGTTAAGGTTCTAAAGCCACTTCGAGGACCCACCTGTTGAATGAAAATGGATAGAGATCATAACAAACGCACTCAAGCTGGACCACACTCAGGTCCTCTAGCGCATACTGCAAACAGGAAACTTGGCAGACGTGGCGTTGAAATAATGGCAACAATCCAAGCAAACTGTCAGGTTTAATCAGATGTACAAATGTACCCTCGATTAGATTAGGAGAATAAAGAGAAGCAGGGAAGATAAGCTACAGAAAGGCTGCCTGGGTTAAGAGAAAGGTGCAAGAATCATATAGGAGCTTTCAATAAGCCCTCATTGGCAACATGATGAACTGTGAGCCTATAAAGATAGAGTGGGCTTGATTATTAATTAGAGCTAATAAATAATAAAGAGGAGACAGAGGATGGGCAAGGGAATGCACCGGATAATAATTACAGGAAAGCAAGGGATCGAGGCCAAGTGTTGAACTGTCAATAAAACCGAAAAATAATAATTGCAATTTAAAGCCACAACCTTGCTTTTAGTGATGACACTGTGGCAAATGTTCCCCTAGTTGCACTATACGGCACTCTTTTTGTTTTGTTTTTTTTAGTAGGGAGGAGATATCTTTTATCAATTAAGAAGGCAGTAATTTGCAATAAGCGGAACATTCTATTAGCAAATTAGCGAACCACGCATGTGTACACTCATCCTCCGCCAGGCTGCTTCTCCAAAACATGCCCGTCAGCGTTCAACCACCACCAGTCCAGCCACAGATAGATAGATGGATAGAGCAGCAGGAAAGAAAAAGAGGAGATGGCTGCCTGTGTTGATCTGTGTACAAACCAGAGACTGAAGAGCAAAAGCTGCACGGTAAACAAGGGAGCAATTTAATAAGACAAGCTATGTTTCTGGTGTCATTAAACTTTGTCTGAATTTGTAATATGTCGAGGCATTCGCATGGTTTCTGCAACCCCACCGGTATAAATGACGTTTACAGGAGGGGAGGGGGATCGGTAACCTTCATGCTTGTGCTTATTACAGAACATCACACGCTGCTGCTGCTGCTGCTAAAGCCAGACTAAACCAGAGAAAGACTGGGGCCATGACTACAGGGGCTGAATTTTTCAAAAATAATGATTTGTTTGACTCCATCCAGGAAAGAAAGACTGCATTTTAAAACCACCCGTTTCCTAAAATAACAAAAACCTGACCCGACAAAACCAAATATAACAAATCTCACAAACACAAGGACAGTCGAGTGGATGTGAAATCGTCCTGCTGCAGACATCCCACCCCTGGCTGAACTTAGAAGAAAAAAAATCTGTTGTTTTGAACACTCCTCCCCTCTCATCATATTCTACCATCCTCTTTACCCTTTCTCCCTCTCCCTTGGTATCAACCCAGCAATGGGAGAATGAGTCACAAGCTCAGTCATTCTTAGAGCTACTCACTGCAGAAGCTGTGAATGAACCGTCTGCACGCACATGTTTGTGTACATGTCCTTGGAGTTAGGTGGAGGAGGTGACGAGTATGAAAAGAAAGCGCTAATGTGTCTGATGTTTGCAGTCCAATTATGTGAAAATCGTATGTGTGTGTGTGTGTGTGTGTGTGTGTGTGTGTGTGTGTGAGGGGGGGGCTTGTGGCGGAGATGGCCCGAATATTCGGATCCGTTCATCTGGTCTCCAGGGTCCAAATTTTGCCTTCGTTTTGTCTTCAGTTAAACTCAATAATTCCCAAACATCGGAGGTCTTCAGCATGTGTTTATGCAACGAAGTGAAGCGTGACATCAGAGACGGCAGCCACCCGGCCATTCGGGTGGTGTTTACAAACAGAATGGAGGAGCCGAGATGAGCCGAAGAATACGGCGGGATGAGCCGAAGTGGGCCGAAGGCGCAGGGAAGAGACGAGCCCCGAATATTTTCTTCTGGGGGAGGAGGGGGTGATCACATAGATATCAGTGTTGCCAACTCCTCAGTAAGGACAGTAGCTATTGGCTGTCCTAAGTGACGTCATCTCCTAATTTGCATATTCCCAGTTTGCATGTAATTGTAGTCAATGTTGTAGGAGAGAGGAATAACATTGTGGAAGAGACCAAAAAGTGAGTATAAAACACCCAAAATATGTTTTTGAACTAGAGGCTAAATGCTGTGGTTTATTTTAGTATGACAGTGAAGAAACATTTTCATTTATATCCCGCTCCGTAAGTCTGGATGGGATCTGTAGTGACTTTGCGCATGCGCAATTCATCTGTTGTCTGGTCGCGGAGTGATCAGACACTGGGACTGCTGCGGGGTTACTGGACTGACAGCCTGTGCTTTGGGAGGGGGAGGAGCTCACAGCAGCACCTGCTGCTTGTTGAAAACAGTAACTGCAGAATGATCCGAGTTTTCCTGTCAGTCTCCGAAACGGCAAAAAAGTCGCTAGATTTGTCGCTAGTCGCTTTTGACAAAAAAAAAGTCGCTAGGACGCTTTGGAAAGTCGCTAGATTTAGCGAGAAAGTCACTCAGTTGGCAACACTGATAGACATATGTGTATATGTTTATGTGATCACACGACGAGATTCGAATATTCGGATACCAAAGTTAATATCCGGATACCGCCGTAGCGAACGAATATTCGGATATTCGGGATATTCAGGTTCAGCCCTAGTGAAGATTACCACATGCTTGTTACTTACAGATTACAGTATTTCTCCTGAAGTTCTAGTGAAGAAGTACATTATGCTACTCAGAAATACTCAAGGTAGGTGTAGTTTTGCAATTTGTGCATTTTGAAGTATGCCGTGGTCCATTAGGTTGATGGAAATTTTTATGGTGTCACTGACCAGCTGTCCAGAGGTGTGAATTTAATATATTACGTGCTTTTGAACCTCTCTCTTCAGATATATTTGCATTTGTTAAACAACTATTTGTGGTACTTGACATGTATACGACTGGCTCCAGTGTTATATCTGAAAGTGTGAGTTATACACACGGTGTGTTTTTCCGAGGATATCAAGGCCCTAACAGTCTCAAGCAACTCAACTGATTATATGCTTGGATTGATTTCACTCCATCCTGAAAACACAGACTTGTCAGAACAGACAAATGATGGAAAAGGTCTATTGTAGAGCTTCTTTAAAGTAAATTCTCACGCAAATTCTCCTGAGAAAGACGATAGTACTATTGACAGCGTGGATTATCCCTTCACAACAGTCGGTCGGCTTTAAGCGTAGAGGACATGACAGCCGCAACTCCCTCTGATGGGAGAAAAAGACTAAACACACCTGCAGGACCATCAAGGATAAGATGAGTTTCACAGCTCTGGCATCGGAGATGACGGGGACGTAGACCGAGGGACCAATCAATCAAACTAACATGGCTACAAACTGTGTCAGGTGCATGTGTGCATCGTGGGGATGTGAAGATACATGCACGCTCTCTTTTTAGCTTCTGCAAAGATGCTAGAATGGCTATCTTGACTTATGTAGAGAAGGTAAATCTTTATCAGGCTCAATAAGGCCAATGGAACAAGACAGTGCTTTGTGCCATCAACCAGAGACTGAATCATCCAAAGTGAGGGTGAATCACCGGCAGGCTAAGTCAGATAGAGAAGAGGATCTAATCACCCCAATGGTTCTGATGCTGACTTGTCTCATCAGTCACTAAGCTTATCAGGTGGCTGCAGATGCCAGTGATACAGACTTCAAATCTAGCATACAGTGGCAGATGCTGACAAAGGCCAACCCCAGATCACTGGGGGGCTAAGCTGAAGCTATGAGGACATGTCCGCTCCCATGCAGAGCTCCCTATATGGCAAGGAAGATAGCGAGCAGAAGGATGCTAAATGGCCACTCTAATTAGCTTCCCTCGCTAAAGGTCCCTCCTCCAAGGCAGATATCAAAAATGGCAAATGCCTTCTATAAACTGCGTTTTACGAGATTGTCTGTTCCTATTAAGCAGGCTGTCATGCCCTAACACGTAGCAATTACGCACATCCAGCTGCTAAAAATATATGATTGAATACACAAATTGATGTGGGATAGAGCTAATCCTCAGAAATACGTGCAAACCAGATCATTCTGGCTTTGTAACCGTCTTGCCGTCCTGTCAGCACACACTACGATTACAGATGGAAACATGCACATGCACAACAGACACCTAAATGAACAGAGATAGTCTGTTGACAGGAACACGCAACAAACCAAATCAACCAACCACATACGCACGCATGCATGCGCACATGCCTGCCTGCCTGTGTGCGCGCACTCACACACTCCTCTTCCTCCCTCCTTGCACTGCAAGCGGTGAGTCATCCCTCTATTCACGTCACAGAGAGATGAGTGCACCCTGTGACAGGCCAGTTAGTAGCAGTCACACTGATCTATGTGGCACCTCTCAGCTTCTTGTTTCTCCTCTGATGGAGAAACTATGTATGCTTGTTCCCTATTAGGAAGGTTTACTCAGCTCATAATGGGGGGCTGGTGTGGGAGCTCAGTCAGACAGAAGTAGGGAGAAGAGCCCCTGCTGTGAACAAACTGTGTGATGGCTTCCTGGCTGGGCAGCATCGCTTTCCATCATTCCTTTTGCTTCTCTGTCATTTAAATCTGGATTCCTGCGGCGCATTGTCTCATTATTATTCATATACGCCACAAGGTATAGACAAAGCTACAGACATACCAGTGCCTTCTAACGGTGAAAAAGTAAACACAGCTCTATAGATAGGTCATTAAATTTATGCCACAATGTCGAGTGCCTGCCTCTGCTGGGGTCACAAAGGGTATCAAACAGTATTCATTCACAAGCCTTTATTCTGTTAGCGTGCTTTTTCCCCTTTTTAAATCAAATTTACAATTTAAGAGAGAAAAAATAAAGAGTGGGTATGAGCTCACAGAAATGTCAATAAGGGGGGGATGTCCTGTGTAGCAAGCCACGACCAAAGTGAATCATTTTCAGATCAATGTTTTCCCAGGCAACTACAATTTATCATAATCGTTTACAATTATGGCCACACAACTCTACCTCCTAGAACTCCTCCCGCAGTCTTCTGCTCATGCTGTCGGCAACACGTTGGGCCTCGACTTCATTGTGGCTGTCACAAAGCCAGCCCAATTACCAACAATTGAGGAAATGGAAATGACCGCCATCAGGGTAAATAACAATGTGTGACATATCAACACCGTCTTTCTGTGTGAACTTTTCCTTTAAACACTGTAACTATGCCACATGTATATTTATTACGAAGGAATAAACAGTGCACTGATAATCGATCATCTGTCAAATTAAAGAGCAGGAGAAGCATGGCAAAAAAGGAGAAAATATATACAAATGAATGAAAGAGTGACACACTAATAAACTGCGATGTGATCAACATATAGATAAAGCTCACAGTGAATAGCCTAGCCGCGCTAGACAACCCACGGCAACGAATTTAATTCTCTGCCAGGGTGGGTCTAGTTACCCTCCATAAGGCTCGAGGCTGGATTCTCCTAAAACTGGCCGGACCAATCACCATGAAGTGTAGAGTCAGAAGGCGGGCGTAACGAAGTGACGACAGAGGCACAACGATTCTGACAGAATCAACTGGCACACAATAAACAGTTATCTTTCGACTCGGCTTTGGCCACAGCCCTTAAAGATTTGAAGCTAAAATTCAACTTGAAAGATAAACAAAGGACGGCACTGAAGTGTTTGATTGAGAAGAAAGACGTATTTGGACTTATGCCGACGGGATATGGCAAATCCTTAATATACCAGTTGGCTCCGCTGGTTGGGAAGCTAATGGGACTTAGCCACAATCCAGCGCTCTAGGAACTATGTCAGCCTATTCGTTGCACTGATTGGTTGTATACCTACCCAACTGCTGCAGAGTGATTTGAAAGACAACCTTTTAGCCCGCCTCCCTCCCTGTCGAGCGGTCCTAGACCCTTGTGCCTTCAGAACATGGGTCTAGCGTGGCTAGGCTACACAGTGAATGTATTTACACCAGATTAACTGTGTAAAAGAAAACAAACAAAAAAGTCTGACTCTTTATACATTTTATATCACTTTTTTGTTTGACTACAATTTAATTAAAAGACAGGTTCACAAATGTTCCCTCTAACACAGTAATAATGTGACCATATAAACAGTGAACAGATTTTGTTTGCTATAATCATCATATAATCATATAGTCATCTCCTGTTCATGCTGATTAGAGATCTGCTCCTTCTGTGCTTGTAATTCAAGTGACGGGGACAAAGTCGACAGTTCTTGATCTAAGGAGAATTTTCTTCTACAGCTCTGCAAAAGTAATATTGAGGCTATGTCTGAGTTTGACAAATTACGTGGATACCTTCCAAAGCTACAGTCATTTTAAGTAGGAAACTCACTTTGTGTTACTTTCCTTCCACCACAGCGCCACAAGAGAACACCGTTTGGAGTATAAAAATAAGGAATTTTGCAATAACAACACACTTTGGAAGACGCCCACTAAATATAATTATCTGAGACTGCTGAAGCTTCAAATTAACCTCATAAACAAAGTGTAAAATGTATTTTTGAACAGAGCAACAAAGACAAAAACTGCTGGTTTGGTCCCCTTAACTTACACTGGAAGCTTATATGAAAGGGACATTTTATTGACTTGTGCAGACTGAGGATGTTAATGTTTAATTGTTAATCAATTAAATGTTGTGAATAAACTGGGGGCGGCTGTGGATTAGGTGGTAGAGCGGGTCGTCCAATGATCGAAGGGTCGGCGGTTCGATTCCTGCTCTGACCTAGTCGTGTGCTGTTGTGTCCTTGGGCAAGACACTTTACCCGCCTTGCCTCCAGTGCTGCTCTCACACTGGTTTATGAATGCAAGTGAACGTGTGGTGGTCGGAAGGGCCGTCGGCGCGGATTCACAGCCACGCCTCCGTCAGTCTGCCCCAGGGCAGCTGTGGCTACAAATGTAGTTTACCACCACCAGAGTGAGAATGTGAATGAATAATGGATCCATTGTGAAGCGCTTGGAGTGCCCAGAAAAGCTCTATATAAATCTAATCCATTATTATTATTATTATATAACTGAATCGATTAAAACTATATGTACCAGTGAGGCAGAAGACTAGGGACATGCATGCATGTTAGATATGCTTTAGTAAGTGGTTGCAACACAAGGCGGAGCCTCTTACTCTTCAGCGAGATGGAGTTACAGGGTTGAATAAGACAAGCACACCTTCCTGCTGTCTAACTGCTAACTGTGGCAGTCGTGTTGATGAACTCTGTAGCACAAAGTTGTGAAAAGGTTGATGGATTTAGCTAGCTAGCTGAAACTCATGCTAAAGCTAGTCTAGGATTTTCAAATGCTAACACAGGCTTTAGCTGCTAACACTGCTAACATTCAGGAGCAGCGGGACCCAAATTTCATGCTTCCAAAAACATATGAACTCAAATAACTAAGTGAACTAGTGACATTTTGCTCCAAGTACAAATATGTCTTTGAGTTGGCAGTAAATGCTGATAGATTTCATGGACCGAAAAAGATGATGTGCAGTATATGTAGACATCTGTTCGAGCTGAGCAGCCGTTTCCAGCATCTGGACCAAAGTTAGCTCGAGTGAACCAATCACTCCATTGTGTAGATTAGGTATGAGGATTATTGTTGATAAAACCATTATTGCTCAAGTCCACTGTGAGGAGATTAATAATGTTACAGGTAACTTTCTGTGAAAGACTGCAGCACTTTTTCGGTGTTTAATACTTTGGACTTTCTTGTGCCAACTATTTAATAGCAATTATAATTTTCATGTCATTATTTTTTCTATTTAATGTAAAATACAAGTAACCTGTTTACTTCATCTGTTCTTTAAATTCCAAATGTGACATGACTGAACATTAATCTGAACATTTAATTGACTATTTGACTGAAATTCTTTAAGATTTCCATCCCTAACGCAGACAGAAAGAGTGATTACACAAACAATATGTCTTAATGTACATATTAGCATAAGAATATTGGTAAAATTGCATGTAGTCATATATTTGAAACAATGTGAATCAGTGGAATGAAGCTCAATCAGCTCCGTGCCTCTAGAAGCATCTAATTTCATTAAAACATGTTGTGTAGCACATTCTGTCAAGCTGTAATATTCTCTGTATTGGCTGGAACCATAAGATGCAATTATGTCACTGAGTAGGCTGAGAGCTGTGAGACACTGACTGCCATCGTTCCCGTAAAGATACGTCACTGCATCCTGGCCAACACCCTCCCCTTTCAAAGCACACGATTAAAAAAGGCTGAATGACTATGTGTGAAGGTGATTGCTGGAAATTGAGAGGTTAAGCACAGATCTAGTGCTGTTAATTGCATTACGTTGACATAATCTGACAAAAATGCACCTCATTCTTACTTAGAATCGTGAGTCACTTTATTAGGAGCAACTGTGCGATCCAGTGCAAACCAGAACAGCAGCTCGGCCATAAATTAGTCCTCCTCATTAACATACATGAGGGGGGCAATAAAATAAAGTCAGTATACCACCGCCATTTACTGCAACCTCAATAATAAGCATTAAGTAGAATTATCACAACAACTGAAAATGTGACAGCATCGGATTGCACAGGAGAGCCCAATAAAACACTTGGTGAATGTATGCTTTTCCATAGAAGTAACATACACTTCACCCCTCCCATTCTCTTTGGCTCTCTTTCTAATTCTCAGATGGAAAAATGTTACCGGTCGTCTACGTTTTGTTAATCAGCCAAACACAAATGGAAAGTACAAAACCTCGTCTCTAGCATTTTGAGTGTCTCTGCTTGTGCTCCCGGAAATAAAAATGCAAATTTGTCAAACGTTTTAACAAAATCTCGTTGTCCAGGTGTGTAATCTTACAGATGACCAAACTGGCTATCAGAGTTAATGATTCCGCGCAGAATTCTTTAGAGTGAGAATAACAAAATGAGTCATGCATAACAGTGGAACAATTTATTGCGCTGAACATCAGTTTGATTATCCCACCACCACCACCACCCCACTACCACCACAGAGGAAGCTTTTCAGTCCAGCACCAACCACACGGGTAGTTTTCTTTCTTAATGGCCATTGAAAGGTGAAAAGATTGAAGCTATGACATGATTTATATTTAAGAGGTAATGCTAGAATTTCAAACTTGAGTCAAACAATGCTATTTATGTTGTTGCTTTAAAGACTGTCGTATATAAACCATTTGCTTAGATAAGGTTTAAAAAGAAAAGAGGATCAAACCAAACACCTTTTTAAGAGTGTGCATCAAAAATATATTCAATAACGTCACTGTAAATACTTGTTTTGATTATTTTTAAAGCTTCAAACACAGCGTGCACCTCAAGGGAGATTTTTACTTTTATCGCTTTGCACAACTGAGTTAATGATTAAACACGGCTCAAATGCACCCACATGAGTTATAAGATTACTGTTGACTGGATTATGGGAGAACGTGCATTCAAATGAAGAATCGCACCGAAAAGACGAACATGTCAAACCAGCTTTCTTACCTGTGATACACTGAAACTGACCATCCTCTCGTCGAATAGTGAAGGCCTCACCTGGGTTTACCTGCACCAGGATTACCTGTAGAGACACAAAGAGCCATTTCACTATTCATTCATTTCTACTCTACAAATTATACCAATGAATTGCTTCAATAAACTAAGAAGCGGAACAAGATGACAAGCAGAAAAACATCAGATTCTGGAGAAATATAGTCAAATTCAACAGCTAATGTAGAGTAATGGTTACATAATGACTGACAGAAATGTATGAAATGTGTAATTTTCCTCACTATGCAAGTGGCATAAAAGCAAATTAAATGTAAATTTACATAACAATTAACAGATGTTGCTTACAGATGAAGGGCCAGAAATTAAATTGTCATTTCAGAATAGTAAAAAAAATACAGAAAGGAGAACAGAAAACAGTCATCAGTCAGTGTCTCTAAAAGGCTGATATTAATATCACACAATAAAAACTGGCGAATTAATCATAATTTCTAACTAAACTGCTTCTCGCAATACCTGGGTTTAATAGACAGAGAAGAAAAGCTGTTCATCGTGAAATATCAGGTACACACTGTATCCTACAATGAGTCATGCAGCTTCTGTCATTACAAAAGACTAAACAATCACAGACTGAATGAGGGAAAAAAAACTGATGGAAAATGTGAATTTCTATCCAAGTAAACTTTTGAAACCATTTCACTGTTTCTGGCAGTACTACCTTTTCTGACAACATCCAAATAAAACTAGCAGCATTAACCATCAGCATTTCATTCGCTTATTCCATAAGTCAGACAATGGGAATAATAAATTAAGACACTCTGAAAGTTCTCCTTTCAAATCCTCTCAAATTGATCACACTCTTAACTTATCATTAGAAACTCTAAAACACACGTAACTAGGTTTTTGTTGCCTGGCACCGTGTGTGGGTGCTGGTTACCTCACTCTTGTGGAAGTCGCTGTCATAGAATCTATACTCCTCTGGCGAAGGACTTTGGCTATAGCTCTCTTCAAGCACTGAAATCATCAGCACCTCCATCTCTGTCACTGCTCCCATTCATGTGCTCAGCAGGGATAGGAAAGAGCCCTTTGACTGCCACACACAGGCTCTCATATGTTCATACAAACCCACACAAGCAGCGTCAGGAGTAAGTGTAGATGATGGTGGTGGGAGGGGCAAGTTCGGTCTAATTGAATCAAAGTCTGGGCACTTCACAGTCGGGTGCATGTGTGTTATTCACTCCCTTCGGTGTGAAGCAAACACCCCTTCTAGGATGACGATTTCCCTCTTTTTTCCCCTCACCGTTTAATTTTCACAATGGAAATTACAGTTGAAATCAATACTGTGACATTCACTGCACGTCAACAGAAACCAAAAAGGAGGAAATTTTGCTTGACTGCTACTTACTGTTGCCCGCATTGCTTTTGCTCATTCAAGCGTCACTATTCACGCAGTCACAGAAAGGAAGAGATGCTCCAGGGTCCACCAGACCCTCCACCACTTCACCCAACCCTCATGAGAAATCACATGACCTGCGATGCTACCACATCTGGCTGGGCTGGTCTTTTTACACCCTCCACTTCCATCAACTCCTGCATAAAGTCCAGGAAGAAAGCTGACAAGGAGCAAAAAGTGGAGCAGTGTGGGGCTTGTTCTCGTACGCTGGACGCAGCCTTCACAGAAAGCGTGGCGTGAATCTCATGTTTGCTTAGCCTGGTTCAGCCGCATCTGCTCCAATAGCAGCGCTCTCTGCAGCAGGCAGTTTGTTCACTCTTGCCTCTGGCTCCAGTGCAGCCTCCCGACCGTCAGTATCCACAGCAACCCCTTCAACAAATAAGCCACAGCGATGTCCGCGCCAAACCTTCACAGAAGGGATTGAAACCTTATCAGCAGTGGCCACTCTCCGGAAAAGGAGACAGAGGAGTCCAAGAAAACAGGACCAAAAAAAATGAGAAGAGACTTTGGATGATGCCTCAGATTTGCTATTCAGTTTCCTCCTAGCCTCTGTCACTGACTGTGTGCCAGCTCAGTTAACGCCTGCTGTGCTCCTTAATATGGTTAATTTCAATAGCATTCCATCAGGGTGTGATCATAGCACAGCTGAGCCGGCAAAGGTATACGGGGTCCATAGCATGGGGAGTCCTTTGTTCTGTCTTTTGCACAACAACAACAATGGCGTGAGGGAGCTCAGCGACCCACGCAGCTTCTGAGGCTGACATATACGACTACGCTACAGTCCCTCTCCCTCCCTCCCTGCTCTCCCTCCCCCTCATACTCTCTCTGGCTCCCTCTCCCATTCACAGAGCAACATGCCATACATCCTCTCTTAATGCTCCGATCAATGTGAGAGGAGATGAGGTGGTGGGAGTTCAATTGCAGCGCTCCGGCGTTGGTGACAATTGCAGCCTCGAGTTCTCTACCGTCTTCCAAGATCACAAGGCGGCACACTGACAGTCACAACAGAGACAGTATTTGTACAGCGACACAATAAACACAGCTTCCAAGTACTCGCTGCTTCTGTAACATCTGTCCTCATTTATTCTAAATGGATCATTCCTTAAAGCGACAGTGCTGATCACTCGATCAGCATGTGTCAAGTTAACGGATAGTCTTTGTCACCGATACCGCACAAAGGGTACATTAAAACCCTCCGCAAAATTAAATCCAACCGTTTCATTCAGTCATTGTAAAAGGAAAAAAAAAATCTGGATTTAAGGAATTATACAAAATAGCTGCAAGCAGAAATCATTAGGGTCCAAGTATAATAAGCTTATGAAGTAAGATGACTTCAGGGAAATATGAAGCAAAATTAATTTTGTAAGAAGAATGGTAAGAAAAAGGAATTTGACAGCTTACACAGCACAGACACAAATAAGGGGTTAAAACTTTGTATTGATCAAATCAACAATCTTTTCAGTTCACTACACTGCCAGTCTCTTGAATTCTGACTTTTTTACTCCAAGTGCAAGCAGCAATGGAACACATCACAAAGTAAATCTGTACTGTCACCATTCACTTGTTTGGTTACATAAAAATATGTTGTAATCAACAAAATGTCTTTCTGGAAAGGTTGTATGCCAGTCTGACTACAAAACAATTATGGATAATTACCAACTAATCTGATAGTGATCATAGCCAAGCATTGGTACATCAATTCATACTATTCTGTATAATCAACTACAGACAAAGATAGTTTTCAGTGGCCTCATCACCTAAAATAAAATGAAACAAAACTGAAATGATTAACTCTCCTCTGCCGAAACAAGCAACCCGATGCAGTGCCTTTGTTGTGAAGGTTTTTTTCATTTCACAGTTCCAACAACATGATAGTTTGAGGTTATGATAACCAAAGGGTATTTAAGATTTATTTATTTTTATTCTTACACCTGAAATATTGTCTCAATTGTTTAATTCAGATTTTAAAAAAGTTAATAAATCAACAGAACTGCCACATGAAGTTAAGACTGATAAGAGGCACAACCTCTACTGTCACAGTTTAAGACACATTACCTATAAGCAAACACAGGGACTGTTTGGCAGAATAGAAAAAAAGATGAATAATTTCTTAGATAAGTCAGGTTCCTCTTCTGATAACACAACTTGGCATAAGCAAAAACACTGTGCGTAACACTGAACTTGCTGATAGTAACACTGAATGTGTTACTGGATGGTTCAGTATATTTGCAAATTTGGAACCATTTTGTTAACCAATAGTGAAGCTAAAAATAAATAATCGCTGAAATGAATGAAACACAGCGGATGTTTTTTCTATATACTGAAAAACTGTTTTTAACCACTGAAGCTTAATGTTGGCCGCAGAAGTGGCACAGGTACGTTAGGAATTTGAATTACACAAAGTCAACACCAGGTTAATTGAATTCTAAATTAAACAGCACATAGTAATGGCTTCAATTAAAAGTGTTAATCAACGACCAAATCCAAAGTATTAAATACAGCAAAAGAGCTGCGGTGCTTCACAGTAAATAACCTGTAACATTATTAATCTCCTCACAGCAGCGGCCTTGAGATAATGGTGTTACATCAAAATAATCCTCATAGCTCATCTACACGATAGATTGGATGGTTCAATGTAGTTAGCGTTAGCCTTGCTAAACAGGAAACAGTTTCTCAGCTGGAACAGATGCCCACAAATAGAGTCAAATCACCTTTATCAGAGCAGGAAATCTGGAAGTAATTACAGCCAACTCTAAAACATTTTTATACTCAGAACAGAGCATCACTGATAAATTTCATCATTTCAGTTTTAATGTTGTTGGAAGCATGTAATCAGAGTCATGCTGCTCTTGAATGTTAGCAGCATTAGTAGTTATAGCTGCTCTCTGCGAAAAGACACTCCGGACTATATTAGTGTTTGAAAATCTTGGTTTAACGGTAGCTTTAACCTCAGGTAAATAGTCAAACCAGACATCTGCTGGACACCTTTTTCATACTTTTAGTACTGGCAGTACACTCATTTTATGCAAATCTTCCTGTTGGTCAGCAAACACACCTATAACTCCATCTAACCAAACAGCACCTGTTCGCAGTGATGTACTACAGCAAATCTTGAACACACCGTCTCACACGTCTCTTGCTGTATGTTTTTTTTTAGTTGATACACTCTTAATTGATTGAATTATCGATGGCAATTACTTGATTAACAATTATGTAATAAAATCCCTAATGGAAAGCTACCATCACAAACCACCTGTGCCATGACATCACTTGTAAGCGGAGACTCTGAAAAAGTGGCAGTATACTGCAAAGGTTACTTTTCACACAGATGACTAAGCACTACAATGTGCAGTGGTTTCCCGGCCACATTCAGAACAGGGACGTTCTTTTCTAACCAAACACTAGATGGAAGAAACCATGCAGTGACAAACAATTAAAGTCAGATACACTGCCACAGATTTACAGAACACTATGTCCAAAGGTGGAAAAATATATCTGGTTCCCACCGCCGTAAAGATTAACATCCAGGTACGAGTCCTATGCAAAGAGACTGAGGATCAGTTAGCACACGCTGTCACACAGGTGGCTGCTGCTGTGTTTTATTACCCAGGAGAATGGGCCTGCTCTGTGCGTTCATGGCTGTTAGCTCTGACGTTTTTCGGCCGTCTCTGACTCAGAGTTCGGGTTTCTCACTATTTGTTCCTCTTAATTGTTTACTGTGCGTTGATGTGACATAGCAGCTGGGTGGACAGGAAGCAGGAGCCAAATGACACAGGGAAAATCCTGCCAGCCGGAACTGGCCAGGAACTAACGCAGTCTCCCTGCAGCTGATGGCATACACTTGCGTGTGCAATGGTGATTCAAAGCAATTTAATGATCCTCCACCCTCCAAGATCCCCTGGAAACGATGCATAAGTGGATAGCAGGATATAAAAAGACAGGTATAAAAAAAAGAGGCGCTCATGCTGCTGCATGTTCTTGTAAATAATCATCTTCTAAGTAGTATTATGTCAGAGGAGATAATTAGGTATATGTATTTATCAGAGCAACCACAAAATGTTGTCAAAGTGCAGAGTCAATCAGATCCTTGCATGTATTACCTGAAATCTGAGTCACACAGTATTTTCCACTGGCTTCCTATTTGGTATGTTAATTAGCTTCATGTTTCCACTTAACGTCACAGCATATTCCTATCAACTCATGAACAGTGAACAACCGCCACTGATACGTGGTGATTTTGGGCTGTGCATTCTGGGACTATATAAGCGAATATATTCTAATAGCCTACAGAGCTATCTAATACTAATTACTTGGACAAGTCTTGCGGGGCTTAGCAGCACAAAATGACCAGACTGCCAGTTATTTCTAGCTACGAATCATTCTTTTGTTGGCCAGGTTCCCTGTTGTGATAAATTCGTTCTATTTAAAAAGTTCCTTTTCTTTCCATAAATGAATGCTTGTAACTTTCAAAGGGGTTTTATGAACAAAATTTAAAAATGAAACATTTCCCACTTCATCCTGAAAGCTTTAAACATTTGAAAAATGTCTGACTAGTCATATTCCTCATAATAAGACTGAAAAATGAAAATAAATGATACAAATAGTAACGCACCACTGACCTGCATACTCTCAAGTATGAGACAAATAATATCTAGCACTTTCAATAAGACTTCTGCAAAATATTAAATAATAAATTTAAACTGGAAGATAATGCCAGGAGTGCAATCTCAGTTTTTTAAATGTACAAAGTAATGCTTCCTCTGTGAACCACAAAACATCATATTAATAAAAATTCTCTATGCCAGTTTATTAAAAAGTGTTTTAGACAGTTCTGAAGATCATACCTTTGAGGCTTCAAAATACTCCAGTTTATCTGAATATTAACTTTCCCATTTAATAGAAATTACTGTTAAAACAGGACAATATGAAGTACTACAATATCCTTTTGGGTACATACATTTATGAACAAGCTGAAAAACTCAAATTCCATCTGCCATTTTTACCTTTCTCAAAAACTATTCAACAACGAGTGTATTAGCATCAATATCTGCTGGTTCAGTACACCTGAATTTACTCATTGTTCAACTTCTTTCTTAAAGGCATTAGAGGAGATTTAATTTCCTACGACTTTGAACGTACCATGCGCATGCGCACATACAACCTCTCTCTCACCCCCCTCTAACATTTACGAAGAAACGCCCCCCCCAGAAACTTGCGTAGCACTCGTGAAGTTGTCTTTTACGGCTGGGTCCCCCTGGATCTTTATCTGCCATTATGTAAAAAAAGATGAGCAAAACAAGTCGCCAGCTTACTACGAAGCTATACCAAAGCAACACATACAGAAAACACGCAAGTCCAAGGCGTACGTAATCTACGTAACTAGGCCTGAGCCAGAAGATTTTTGATTGACAGGAAAGGGAGCAAAGCAAACGCCTCGGTCCGAGCGCATTGATTGGCTGATGTTTTTCAGGTCCTGCCATGTCCACAGTTATTTTTTTAAATTTTTTAGAAACCATACATACAAGTCCACTAAAGGTCAGTATATTCATTTTATATGAGTCAGACAAATTAAAGAAACAAAAAAACCATCCTCCATAATGCCTTTAATTTGATCAGTATGCATTCTGCCCATGTTCAAATGAGATTTATTTTTGGGTCCGTCAAGGACTCTCCTGTATTGATACGAGAGCATGATGAGGTTCACTCTCCAGCTAAATGCCAAATCAAAACCCAAATAAATGAGGATGTTCAGGCCTTCCCATTAACATATTATATTAAAGAAATAAATGACAGTCCGATGCTGCCACCATTATGATCCACAGTGGAGCTGGCGTTACATAGTGATATGCTGTGGCAGTCCAGACCTTCACTAAAGCTGAATTTTGGATAAATCAGACCACATTATATTTTTTAAACTCACACGGCGTGACAATTTCACATGAATTTCTGTAACTTCAGGCATGCTGTAACGTGTGTGTTGTTGGGTTTTTTTTCCTCTTCAAGAGCTCTTTCCATCTGGCTCCTCTACCACATAGCCCACACTTGTGAAGTGCTGTACTGAGTGTAGTCCTTCCAGAGGAATCTCTCATCTCACTTTGTACTTCTGTCAGAACAGTCCTTGGATTCAGGGTCAGCTTCCTGGTCAGGGTCATTCCAGCTTGGTCACTCTGTTTGGGCAGTCAACCTGCTCTGTCTTAAGTCCAGGTACTTGCACATTTAGGCCATTTATAATAATGAAGAATAACGTGACAATCCTGAATTTCCAAAACATTAAAATTCACGTTCTGTTCTTTCCCAGTGTCTGCGATTTCTCAGGTTTCCTTCTTCCAAACATCCAACCAGTCAGTGTCGGCTATGAAATACTGACGAGGAAAGTCTGACCAAGAACTAAACTTTTAGTTAGTACATAAGCTATTAAGTGACTGTGTCACAAATATGATATGAACACATTTTCAGACTGCAACTTAAATAAAGTAAGTCCTACAAACTGCACTTGTTAACTGATGTCTTTTTGATTACCATTTCTACTATTACTATATAATACCACCCCCAAACATTCTATTTTCTGTTTGATTAATGATAGGACTGTTTTTATTTCTCTAATTTGAATACTTAAGGGACGATGCAGAACAATACCAGGCATAATGGTACCATTTGATGTAATGTTACAGAGTGTGCTTAAGGCTTTTCATGCATGTCTTTGTGTAATTGCAGTAATTATGGCTATAACTGTTTCAACAGGTGCAGGTTTTCCCACAGAATTAGATTCTGTCTGTGGCTATAGCCGACAGGCCTGAGTTTAAGTTTAACAATTATCCAAATGTTGTGTGCCATGTTTACTGCCCTAGAAAAAGGAGTAAAGGCTCAGTTTATGCAATGCTGTAACGTCATCACTGCACTTTTGGTCTGGGCAGTAAAGGCTGGTTACCAGCTACAAACAAGGGTGGAGTAGACTCAGCCTAAAAACAGATGTGTCCTTGCTATGGTTACAATCAGGAAAGGTAGGAAAAGACTCGCAAATAACTTAATTGAAGAGTTGCAGCTCCCAAACTGATCATGTTGTGTTAAGAACAAAGTGCTGATAGACTACCTTATAGACTTGAACGCATTTTGCAGCAAATTTGTGCGGAGGTGTTCATTATACTAAGCATTTGTGAACTCCAGATTGATTCTATTCAGGAATTTGGCCAACCGTTTCCTTTGTGGGGAAAAGCCAACAACAATCAGTCCTCTCGCACGTGTTTTGATCCGGAGCGTGCACGGAGAGGAGGGGCTATTCACCAACTGGTCTGTTGTCAATATGACTGTATTTGTGAGAGAGAGAGCAAAAGCGGGGCAGGGCTCTACAATGAAAGCTAATTTTAGGCCTTTAAAATAAAAACAACAACAAAAATAAATAAAAGAATCAGTAGATGGGAAAATATATGCCAAACAGTCGCTAGTTAAATGACTGCATATGGTACTATTCTCTAGAACGGATATAGAAATAAAAACAGGTCACCAAATATACTTTGCAGCCCTTAATATACCCGAATGCCCTGCCCAAGTGAAATGTGGGAAACACCATGGTGTCACTGCCTTTGTATGAGGGTAGGGCAAAGCTTCCCATACACGGACAGTAAAGCAAAATCAAAACCGAGAGGCCTCAGTAGAGACAATGAAACAAACTTAGTTTACCCAAGTGGATGACAACAATGCTCATTATCCATAAGCGCAACAAAATCCGCCAGTGTGAGGTGAGAGTAATTTATCAAACAGCCGTTAAGCGAGCACAACAAAAACTTCTAGAAGTGCTACGTCTGCAACCGCTCTGCCCACAGTCAACTTCTTATGCCCTCTTAATCCACAGCCATTATGGTTTTACACCGTAATACACAGCTCATTATGCTGACAGTGAGTTGCTCAAAAAACAGAATCACTAATTGCATAGAACAGTCAAACCTGCGGAAATATGCATCTTAAAATTAGTTGAAAGCTTGTAGACAGCGAGGTTGAGACCAGCCCTCCTCCTCTCTATTAGAAGTGACTGTCAGGCGGTGAGTCTCTTCACATCTGCAGCAGAGGGAGGATGACAAGGGAGAGGATGAATGATGCCACAAGTCTGCTGGCCAGTTTATTGAAAAAGCCTCACAAAACGGGGCCAAATCACTGTCTAATGCAGGAGTAGGTGGAGTCATTCTAACGTTTTTTTATAGCATTTACAAGCTGGTCAGCAGAGGAGGTAATGTCTGGTATTAATTATATGACGCATTAAAAAATATTCAGGATCAGCCACAATAAACAGTTAATCATCCTTTATTTGTCATCAGTCCAGAAATTCCACATCGATACACCACTCCGACTCGTGTCTGCTCCAAATATTGGTGCAGCGAGGTTTGGTTTGTCTTACTGGCTCAGAAGAAAGTGTCCTAAACACAGCTGAGTCACGCACTGTCCGCCTCCTCACAATAGTTGACAAATAGTGGGCTCACCCCCATCTTCGCAGATGATTCAGTAGCTGACCAGGAGCCGAGCAGAGTGGGCTGCATTTTTGTCACAACATCTCGAGCCCTCTGGCAACTTGTGAGGGGCACATGTCCAAGGCCCTGTCTCCTGTGTCTAGCTATAGCATACAAGGCCAGCACTAAAGACAGCTGAATTGAGAGTGAGGTCTCACTATCCCACAGAAACATTAGCCCACGCATGACACGCAGCCACAAGCAGACCACACACTCGCGGCTGTGTGTTCCTTGTTCACTTTATGTTGTTACTATTCAATGCCGAGTGCTTTTACACACCGCCAGGGCAAACTGTGGGTTTTCTGATTTTTAAATCTCAGCTCATGCTGAAAAAACATAAAACAAGCAAGTTTGCATTAGAATAACACTGAAAAAATAAAATCGCTACTCCTTTATCCACTGATCTTTCTAAAGCCATCCCTCTAATGTGCTACGGTGTTTTGAAAGATCTTGTAATTATATATATTTCCCAAAAGGTTGGATGATTACTTGGAGATTTTTTTTTAAAAGAAACTGCACAGCAACAAGTCTGTACCGAGGAGTAATACTAATCCCTTACAATCTGTCAGGTTTCAAACACAGACCTGAAGCACATCAGAGGAACATGAAAACACGAGCACAAAGAGCACACAAACATTAAATGGCAGGTCTAATGAAAAGGAGTAATGAACAAAATGGGAGAAAATATACATATCCATCAGTACAGTCAACAGCTAAGTACATAAGCCATTAGCTAGGCTTAAACATTGACAGAAACAGACTGATTCATCCGTTACCAATTTAGCTTCCGAACCAAACGGCAAGAGCAGGAAAAAACCAAAGGGGGGAGGGGCAGTTTAAATGGAAGGAAGCAGTGAATCATACTGTAGCCAAAGTCATCTCTTAAAAGGAATCATCTCAGGTAATGACCCCAAGACAACAGCTTCCTCTATGACTCAGAATAATTGGTCCAATAGAGCGTTAATACCAAGCCAAGACTGGGATTTTTAAAAAAATAATAAAAATCGAGAACAAAGAATGAAGCGTCCTTGCAGCTTCTCTGACTAAAGGTCAGAAACAGAGGGGTCAGCCATCGCTGTGAATCGTCTTCACTGTCATCATGGTCCTGCCTCATTCTGTCAGGGCCCAGACCCCTCCAGTGGTTCCTGCTCCTCACTCTGCAGCTGTCATGATATTTATGCACCTCCTCAGACACCAAAACCCACACATAAGCCACATTTTACTCGCAGCGTCGCTCAAAAACGACAATGCTTGAAAATCCACACATCAAACACTGCAAAAAGGAAGCCTTCGCAGGTCACTTTCACAGGTGCTCGGGGATCAGGCTCTGACGCCACAAAATCAGGCGCATTAAATCTCCTGTGCCATGTGTGCTCTCCGCAAGGTATTAAAAACTCCCTTAATCGGAGAACACACTATATGCCACACCGGTTGCCACTGAGCATATGAACACGGCTTAAAGGTTAATACAATGAAAAGGTTAATACAATAAAAATCGCAGACACTGTCAAGATAGGCGTGCAAACAGAAATTGATTTGTCTCGGGAAATTGATGCAAGAGTCAAAGATATGGCTGCATTAACTGAAAACCAAGAGCCAATCAATACCGACATCAAAACCTAGTAAAGAGAAATGCAACTAGTTGTGTTGCTCCAGAGACTGGAGTGCATACGCCTGTGTGTGACCCAACACTCTGCTGCTCTTAAAAAATACTCCAGGAACACCATGAACCGGAAAGATCTATTCTTTAATATGCTGCCTTTAGTATCGATTTGAGCATCTCCTACGAGGAAAGTCAGCCTGACACAAACCCGCTACTGACATTAGAAAGCCACACCCAACTTCTTACCTTGATAAGTAACAAGAGGTCTAAATTGTAAGGAGATGCACCAGTACAGCCCTGTCGAAAATGATAGACGTGTGGAAAATACTGACCTTAAAAATGCACGGCACAATATCCATTTCTGTAACCATTTCAGTGAAAAACACTTGCATAATGGATGCTGCCCGAAAGGTCGCCCTGTGTATCACTCCCCATTGTTCACTCTTGTTGGTGTGGCTGCAGACCTAATATCTTTCAGCTCCGAGTGCTTAATGCTTGAAATAAAATACTCTTTGCTATTGGTTTTCTGCATTTTGCATAGGGATAATACAGCTTTGTAGATTCAACTACACAAACCTGTTAGTTTACTTCATGTAAAATTGATAAAATACTACAGAAGCAACTCAGAACAACATTAATATTATCAATAAAACTTACAGGTAATAATTTTGTCGACATTTCAACAGATCAGGATGTCATCTCTTTTTTTTCCGGATCAATAGTCCAAAGGTATTTATTTTACTATAATGCGTAACACAGAAAAGTAATCCTTATATCCAAGAAGGCAGAAAGAGCCAACATTTGACATTTTTGCTTTTCAAAAAATGCTTAAAGCAACATTCAGTTTTCAAAATAGCTGCAAATTAAGCTTCTGTTGATCAAGTAAAACATATAAAACATATAAAATCTTAGCTTAAAAGCAATAAACCCTGTTTGCACACAATTTCAGAGCATGCATTTTGGTGAAATGCCCAAGAGGGATACACAACATGTTCGAAAAGCACAAATAATTGTTATTTCTATTTCAGCGATCATGAACATGCACTGTCTCAAATTGGTCTGAGCAGCAGGGTGGTAATGGTGTACGCCAGGTAGTACCAGCAGCGTTTCATTGTTTTAGCTCTCATAACAGCGTAAACAGTGACATGGGACATGTTCAGGCAATCGGGTAACCTTTGTGGGAGGCAGTAAGGTAACTGAATTCCATGAGAACGCCACCTTCACAGGCGAACACAACCAGCTAAATTTGATCTCTACGTGAACAAAGCCTGATTCAGGTGAGGGTTTTTCCACAGTGGAAAACGGCAGAGATAGGTGGAAAGTCGTGTTTAGAGCGCAGTGCTAATATTAGCAAGTCTTATCAGGGCAAACTGCGTAAGACTGAGGAAGTGACTGCAAAGATATCACTGTGGGCTCCGAGCTATCCCCCAGCAAGTCAGGGAAACTTGAATAGATCGAACTGTTCACCATCAGTGTGACAGGAAAATCACCCAGGCTTGTCAGAAACGCTCAGTCTAATTGTGATACTGACAAGAGATGATTGGGGAGGGGATATCAGCTCATACCCTGTGCAAAAAAAGGCAAAACTGCCATCAAAACCGAGAAGCCTGTGGTTGATAAGTTATAAGCACCTGTTGTCTATGAAAGATGTTCCATGAGCAACGGCAAAGCTATTTGGTTTGTTTCAATACTTAACTGAGTAAGAATTAGCTTAGAATCTGAAAGAAGCCTCCAAGCATATCAGGTTCACAAGCAGCAGATTTAAATGTACCAGAAAACATCTAGAAGTCACAGCAACATAGTAGAGTGAAAGAAATATTTCTAAAAATACAGCTGAGTTTGAAATGTTGTAATCTTGATTATTCCTTTTATTTACTAAGTTAAGGCTAAAGGTCAACATAAAATAAATGCATATAAATTTCAACTAATTCATTCATTCATGTACATGAAGGGTTCAAACATCTCTTGGAGTTATTATTGTCTTGACGCACATGGCACTGACATACAAGCCTCTGTTGGACTACATCCAGTCAAATATCATATTAGTGCTTCCCTGCTGTGCTGGTCAAACTATACACCGTGTCCCTGCCTTGAGCACCTCAGTCAGCACTAAACTGTCGGTAAACCAGCTAAAATTTCGCAGTTTCACCAAAGAAGTTCATTTATGTAGTGCTTGTTCGGGGCAGCACTATTCCTGGCTGTGTGAAGCACTCCAGTGTTTTGCATACAACAGTACAAATATTTCTGACAAGCACTTTTAAAAAAAAAAAAAAAAAAGAGGCCTACCCATGCAATTATAACTGTTTTTCCACATGGCAGACTTAACTGCATGGGGTCAAAGGCACAAAAGTTCAACAACTGCACACACCAACAACAGACAAAATAAGTCAGAGGCACTGTTTCAAGCAAATCCCCTCAACTGTAATTACAAGGCAGTTCGCTAGAAGTCCATTTGGACATAACAGACTTAATGCAGTGAGTGTGACTAATAGCAGAGAGACATGAGAGGGAAAAAGGGGTCTGAATGTACCTGCTGGGGGCCCTCCCCGTTGACCATGGCTGGGGGTGGTGGTGAGGCCAGGATTGGGAGTTCAGGGCTGAGAAGCTGGCCAGACTCCAGAGGTGGCGTGTGGTCTGCCATGTCTCCCTCATTCACACCAGTGAAGAGGTACTGCTGCAACAAAGACACAGAGATCAATGGAAACGTACAGAGTAAACCACAAAGGTTCTTGGCGTCATCGTCTTGAGAAGCCATTCAACCTGTGCTGATAACTACATTTACCCAGAATGTACACAGAATGCTGCTTCTCCCTCCCTTCTGTTAGTCTACATTGTGAGTGCATCATTACTTAAATTTATAGTCAGAAAATGTGCACTGTTGAATTCCAGGAAAAATTATGGTTCACTACGTTTACTCTGATTACAGTGTAAACTGTAATGGTTTTTTTTCTGCTGGTATGCAGAGCATAACTAAAATGCAGCATTCTTATAAGCAACTAAGAAGCATAAATAGTGGAAAAAAATAGCTAGATGGCATGTTTTATACATGTGGATGTTCACATCATGCAGCAACTACCAGATGAGGTTGTGCTAGAAGAGCTGGAGACCAGATTACAGGATGCAGCTCATTCATTGAAAAGAAAGCAGCTCAGTGGCACATACAACCGAAACAATTCCCAAGATTCCTCCTGTTGGCCTGAACATACAAAAATGGGATAAAACAAAATGAGCATACAGCCTTTCTAGACTGTTATTGAACCAAACAAACCAAGTTGTATTGCAGGGTCTGTGAAAAGCATTATAGGCCATTTTTAGGCCATGTAATGACACCCAGTACTGGTCCTACGTAGTTTAGCTACAATGAGTGCAACGTCAATGACAGCTGCCAGATGCCGGCTCCGAGCAATCTCATGATTCTGGTCAAGAAATGTGAATTTCTGTCAAAAAAATATGCAGTCAGTTATGTTTTTGGTAAGCTAATAAGGCTTCAACTACTAAATTTGGGGCCTTCATTAAGAGTCTTGTTGGTCATTTTGAAAATCATTGCTCTATAAATAAGATGCGAGGGCTTTTCAGAGCTCTGATGTCTGCAGTGTGGCCACTGACTGACAGTGATGATTGACAGCTCGCTTGACTGTGGCCCTCCCTGGTTCTCGAACTCCAGCTGAGTCAGATTTCTGAAGCCTTTGTTATTTTTCAACAGCCATGCAGCTCTGTTTCTTAAATAAGTTACACCAATAAGACCTACCCAGGATGCTCTTATGCAATATTCTGATACGGTTAATATTTGGAGCTACTTGATTACAATACCTGACCTGTAAGCACACGGTGGTTAAATTATGTAATGTTAACTCAAGGGAGTTTGTGTTTCCAACAACCCTGTGCTTGCTTTAATTAAAGAAAAACTGTTTATTCTTCCACATTTGAAAGGTTCTATCTCCATTTGGCAAAGATCTGATCCTAAATTGCAGCTTTGGCCTTCAAATCTTTGGTACAAAACGGCAGTCATATTTATCACTACAAAATATCTCACAGCATCTCTTAAGCACTTTGGTTTAATTTCAAATCAACAGAACAGAAGGACAAATGCTGAGTTCAAAAAGTTGTTGTAAATATTTGGATATAAAACTTGAGCAACAGTAGAGACACATCTGTTAACCTTGACTGCAGGCAGATTGCTTTAATTACAACATTAAGGTCGATGGTTAGTGATTGACAATTAAGCCTTCTCTAGTGGACAAGGCATCAAATATGAGGCAAATAGCCCATAAATGCAAAACATAATGACAAGCTGAGCGGTACTGAGCGGCTATTTGATGCACATCGTAATTAATTTCCAAACACATCCATTGTTTTCCACTGCCAGGAACATGCTGGACTCTAATGAAAGACATTTTCTGATGCTCACCAGCGAACAGCCAGGTCAGGCCAGCTGTTGCAGCCAATCTTAACAAGCCTGATCCCACACCAAAGACAGGGTTTATCAGATGCAATTATTTAAACAGAATACAAATCTGCATGTCGGTAAAAGTCACTGGAAACTCCAGTTTCAGCTGCTGCATTACCTATTAGTATCCACTCCTGCTTGGTTTCCCACACATGGAACTTCTATACAAAACCATAAAATGAAATGGCAAAACATGACCCCAAGTTACACTCCAAAAGAAGTTTGCCTGAAGTGGTTTACGATATCAGAAATAAACTAAAAAAAAAAAACATGTGCTCTCTCTCTCTCTCTCTCTCAGTATCTGTGTCAGCTTTCAGAAAGGTGATGCAAACTGAGTTAATGCGATAGCAACAATTACTCAAAGTGAAACTGCAATGTGGTTACTGGTAAGCCGCTGTTCTGTCTTATTAAAAGTTCTGCCTACATCCAAAATTTAAATATTTTTTTTAATGATAAGCCAAAATATAAACGCACCTGCATGATGTGTAACAAATAAGAAAGACATGAGAGAAAAGCTACATCTACAGAAAAAACATCCTGTTAAATTCACCCATCTGCAACTGGATTAAAATGACACGTCATGTCACAGAGTGAAAGGAAAATACAATAGTGTAATGTACTGTGCATGACATCTGTCAGCTGGCAGTTAACTTGCTGAGCGTACATACAGCTCTGTATAGTGTTTATGCAATGTCTGAGAAGGAAGGAGCACGTGAGAAAAGGAAATTGGAAATGATTACAGAAAATTGTTAAGCCCTTCATTGAAAGACAGTTTCTCAATTGTCTCCTCCTCTAGTACAGAGAATAGAGTCAAGTAGACAGTGCTGTCCAGTCTCCTATCACATCCTTCAAATAACAAACACAAATAGGCAAAAGCTGACAACGGAGCTATATTATGCCTCCTAAATTGTAGCAATCAACAAACAAATCAACCAAGCTGGATTGTACATACACTCATGTGAAGTCAAACCCTATGAGAGTATCTAGAAAAACACAGTTTCTCAATAAACACTGCAATGAAACAAGAATAAAAAGTCAAAGTACCATATTAGGGACTGGCCACTCATGAAAAAAAAGTCCAAAGATTACATGGCAAACAAAAATTCCATCAATACCGACAGAACAGCATGAGAGAAATGTAACATGTGTCCTTGAACCTAATTACTCTCTGGCGCATGCGTCCCTAAACCTCACAGTGATCTGGCTTATCTGTTAGCTTTAGTCCCTCCCCTCCTTAAGCTTAAATAACAAAGTCAGTTTACAGTGTGATGGTCAATGAACTGGGCTCGAGAGAACTAATGCTTTAACAGAGGGCTGACATGAAAAAGTCATATTACTGTCAGGTACTAGCAGTATGACCAGATTCTAGATAAAGGCCAGACTATTTCTGAGCTCCCTTAGGCCTCTGAGTCAATCATTACAATGAACTGGCATATTACTCAAGACATTTTCAAGTAAATTTACATTAAATGTAAGGCTCACAATAGCTACCTGGAGGTCAGGAAAAAGAGAAGCATGAAAGGGGAATCCCTGATGACTGGCCCTTATCTTCTTTGCATTTCCACTCGACCACCCACCTTTCACACGTTGGGTGAAGTCAACAGTGGCAGGAAAGAAAGATCTCATAGTTCATTGTGCATTTTTCCAAAATTATGTCATTTAATTGGGGTGAGTGTGTAATTGTGAGGTTTTCTGTATAATCCAGTTACTAAATACTTCCATGAGTGACATGTTGCCTGCACTACAATATAAAAAGAGTGTTGGTACTTTCCCCTTCTTTGCTCTTATGCTTTTCTCTGAGAATAGACATGGTTATACAAGTTTCAGAAATAATCAAGAATGCCCACAGACTCCTTTTAACTCGCACCCAGTGAAAAACACCAGCTGATCCAAATATTAAATTCCTGTTTTGGCTGCATCACACTAAAGCCTTTCCTGTTGCAGCACAATAAACACAATTTTAATATCTGCATTGTGGTCACATCTGTTGTTGCCTTCACTGTGCAGCATATTTGTTTGTGGCTAAGGGAGCAGTGACAAGGACAGAGCAGCTGTTTTTCGGTTACAGTTTTGGCCACTCGGGGTGGGGGAAAAAACGGTGAATTGATAGAATAATTGTGTGTCCCGCCTAGCTAGGTTTGTAGCATAAAAAAAACGTTAAGAATTAGATAAAGGCCCAGAGAAAAAATGTAACAGTAGTGAGAAGCCAGGCCTCGAGTGTACTTTTTTTGCAGTCAGGGTTTAACAGAAATGAAAATGTATTAGAGCTTTGGACGTTAACGCGGATGTTTAGCTATAGCACTTGCAGAAATGATTTTAAATGGCAGACATCTGCACACAGTGGAACAGCTGGACAGCCAATAAATGCATGTGACTTAGCCTTATCGTTGCCCATTTAAATAACCCTATTTCAGGTTTATTTGACATTATTCCTACCACCAAACCAACAGCCACAGACTCGTTATATTTAACACTATTAACGCTAAAGCCTGCGTTTAGTAACAATGCTTCTTATTTGCTAGCTTCGTTAACCAGGTTAGCTATCTTGCACCCGAGACAATTGTTTACTCTGGCTACAGGTGTGTGTTCGAAGGGTTGCCTCACAGATGTTTGCTATCCAACTGCAACGTTGCAGTCGACGTACTCACGGGGTTACAAGTAATTTCGAGTTAATTTGCAGTTAACACACGGTCAGACAATACAAGTGAGTTATTACCAACAGCTCAGTTCAGCTAACGTTACTCACTCAGTCAGTTGGCACAGCAGCAGCAGTCTGGACCGACACGCCGATGCACAGTGATGATTCCTCCGCAGGTCTTCCCGGGAAAAAAAAGCCTAATGTCAGCAAGCTCCAACGATCGTCTACTTTCTGTAACACCCGAGACTGATAACTCGCTAGCTACCCAGATAAACACAAGACAAGGCAAAATGTGACATACTAGCGTTAGCTACCTAATGCTACCTAGCCAATAGTTAGCAGGATGATGTGCTTTTCTCGTAATAGGAGCCCAGATGGCTTGTATTAACTACACCTCAAGCAGATCGAAGTAACTAGCGAGCAACAGCAGAGACTCTAAGTATCAATAATGTGAGCCTAACTGCCAGTTTTATCGAGATAACTTTCCATCCAACCCTGTTCCTCGCATAAAAGGCAGGAATTTCGCCATCGCTTACAGGGCTTAGTGCGCATGCGTATTACAGCAACACACACGTCGGATCCCAAATCCAAGATAGCGAAGATACACGTTTTTAAAAAATGAAACGTGGTTTGTTTTGCTCGTGTCGTGGACGCAGCGATAATACAGTGCTGTTGTAATGATGCTAATTTGCGCACCTACATTTTTCACGACTCAATGAAAACCTTATGGCTGACGTGTCTACGGCCGGTTCGTCCACCAAATCACTTGCAGAGAAATATGTGTGATATGTGGCGCACCGAGAGAAGCACTTTTGGTTCGCTCATACCGGACTTTACCAGACTCGGGGTTGCTCTCCACCGTCACACACGTTTTACTGGAAACTTCCAGTCCACCTTAAGAGAATCCTGTTGCCTGAAAAGGGTAGTGTTCATTCATGTTCATCCTGTACTGAAAATATCACTAAAAATAAACTGTGAAGAGATTAGTTACAGTTTTTCTGTCGTTAAATATATTTCTACAGCTAAATGGCATTTAGAGAGTTTAAGCACTTAGTAAATGCTTAAATTCTCTTATTGCATATAATATTGACTACTGACTTAAACTATAAATAAGAATTCTATCTGTCTGTCTGTTTATCTGTCATGAGTATATTGTGCATTTTAAGCTTGACATATGATTAATGGGTATAAAAACCTAGGATGATTAATTTTTATATATTTATTTCAAATTCGCTGGGGTTTTACTCTTAGGTTTTGAAATTTGTCACCCAGCCACAGCCAATATATTACAGACAGTTCGTTACCAGCGTACCTAATCATAAACAAATTCAGCATAACATGTCTTTGTTGTATGATTCCCTTTGTAACTCTCTATATGCTGCATTACCACTCTTCCTGTCAAATGACAACAATTAGTTCATTGGCCAACACACACACGCACGCACACGCAAACGCGCGCGCGCGCACACACACGCATCTACTAAGTTTCATTTATTGAGTTGTTTTTTCATGAAATGTTGCACATGGCAGCAGAATCTTATTTAAATTATTGGCCCACAGTTTATTTTCTAAGTCATAAAAAATATCCTTTTCTACACAAAATATTTTATCTTCACATAGAATGTTTCCATTTCAAATGAGAGTCTGTAAGGCTTTACACAGAAACATGTGCAAAGTCTCCTGCACTCAAATGCACCATGACTGGGTTATCCATGGCTCCACCTGCTGGATTTTAAGAAGTACTGTGTTGTTACTGCAACAGAAGCCAATGAAATTTGGATTCCAAAGGGGTCCTCTATCTACTACAAAATTTGATCAAATAAAAGTGAACAAAGCTACATTTCCACTTTATCCATTGAAACCGACTGATATCAGTTGCTTAATGCACATCTCAGTCTCCCCCATCACATTTGCTCCTCCTGATTTTGCTGCAGTTTATAGAGAGAAAGTGCAGAGGAAAAGAAAGAGTGAAGAAAAGACAGTATTGTGGGTCAGAGAACCTGCCAAGAACATTCAACTTCAAGAGTTTTGTATAAGCTGTTATTATACAGAAATGTAATACATTTTCAGACAATGAGAAACAAAACAAGAATGCAGTGTTCCTTTAGTAAACAAATGAAAATGAATGAAGGGTCATCATTATTTATATAGTACGTTTGAAAGAACAGCTGTTAAGCCAAAGGGATTTCCAGTAGAGGAATTAGATTGCTGTTACATATTTACCAAAGAAATTTCAATATAAATGTATTGTATAGACCCTAGAGTATTATTTAAACTTACCTGAGTAAGTTTAACATTATGGTTAAGACCCTACAATAATATGTACAATTCTAATTTAAACTTGACTAAATCAAATATGATAGTTACAACCCTACTTTCTTCTTCCTATTATAATTATTATCATGACTATTATTATTATGTGCAGAAGTTGTTCAGTGCTTTACGGGAAATTTAAAGTATAAAATACAACAGACTAAATTCACTGAATTAAATGAAATGGTAGAGGTAAGTTGAATAAAGTGTATGCATATTTTATGGAATTAGTAAAACAGATTAACTAAATACAGGGTATAAAGAACAAAGATAAGAAAATAAAAATATGTAAAGATACTGCACAATGAAACAAAAAAACAAAAGTGCAGACAAAGTAACTGAAGTAAAAGTAAATTATAATATAAATGACCTCAACTAAATTAAATGTTAAGATTAGGAACCTACAATATTATACAGTGAGAGAAATTTCCTGACTTATTTAATAACTTAAGATTAAGACTTTACGAGAATATATATGGAAAAACAGCATTTAATTTAATTCAATCTAAGAAATTCAGTGTCATTAAAGTAAAGAAAAACTAAAAATAATCACATGCATGTGATTCAATTAAAGAAAGATAAAAAAGAACATATGTAAATATTATTTATTAAACATTTTTGGTCTAAATATTTTGTCTACTGTTATTTGTCCAAACGAAATACAATGTAGTGGAGTCTAAGATGAAAGTGTATTATTGAGAACAAAAAAGAATTTTTAGTGTTGGAAATAACCAATAAATTACTGAACTGTTTTATGGAATGTATTAATTTGTTGACTTTGGGGGGAGAAAAAACTTTCATATGGTGAATTTCACGATTTAAAAATTTAAAAAGTCTCTTGCTAATTGTTTTTTCCATTTAATTTCATTAGATTTTTTTAGACGTGCTATTGTATCATAAAGGCAAAAGTGAAAATAAATACATAATATATATTTAAAAAAATCAACCAAACCAAATCCAAAACCGAAAACAATGTCTGAAAACAAGTATTATGGAATTTAACTTATTTACTCCTACTCTCTACAGATCTGTACATCTCACATCTTATTGTTTCCTGTTTGGATCCAACTTCTGCTTTTATATCTCTTTAGAAACTCCAGAACACATTTCGTGTCTCACATTATTATTGTTATCTCATGAGTCACTGTAAAACTAATGCTTTTTTTCCCAGTAGCTTCAAAAGCTCGTAGCTCCGACGGTCCTGAACGCACCGCCCCATTACAGGAAGTAAAGAAGTGTATGTTTTTTCAGGCGGTGGTTGCGATCAAAGCTAGCTTCATCAAGGTGCATCCCGTTGCGGCTGATGTGGAACTAACTTTACCAGACCTCCAAATATGATTTCATCATCAAGGTTATTCGCTAAATATGTTGATTGGCAGTTTTTAAGTGTCACTGTTGGCTAGAAACACGGCGTCGCGGACGAAACACTAGCAAGAAACAACAGCAAGGTAACGTCAACAGTTGGACCCAGCAGCGGCAGCACTCTTTGCGTTACTTAGCTTAATAGTTTTTGTTGGATAAGACTCTTTGAGATGGTAGTTTTCGTTAATGGTGAATGGCATGGTAGCAACTTTGCCTCTGCTAGCTTAAAAACAAAGCATGCAAGTTGTACTACGCAGCGTGGGTAGTTTGTGTGCGTTGTGTTTGCTGATTTGAAGTGATGATTGAACGTCTCATGAAGGCGGTATGTTTGGGGCGTTCGTGCTAAATGCAAGTTATTACTGAGAGGTAACTACTGTTGGTTCAGGCATGACAATAAAGCAGATCGTTTTAAGGGCCTTATTAATCTTCAGAGTGTTAGTTAATAAGATAAAGAGTTGGTTTTTGGACGCTTGGTGCTTGTGATTAAGCTGAAAATCGCTGGTTGTAGTAGTATCAAAAAAAATTCAAAACTTGCCTTTGTATTTGCCTGTAACCCACACACAGGGGGGAAACGATTCACAATGGGTATACTAGGTTTTATGAGCATATATTAATCTTGAAATAGCATAATCAAGCAAATGATTGATCTACATTTAATGCACAGACCGCACATTTATTACACATTTATGTGGCCTTGTACCCTGAGAGCAAACCTTGACATGTGGTTCACCCCTAGAAATATTGTACAGACTGTATTTCTGGTAAGTGTAGAGATGACATGACCTGGACTTTTCTCACTCTGTCAGTAAGCACACAATGTGTTTACCACAGCCACTGTGTATACATGTTTTAATCCATCTACAAACTTGGGCTCGGTGCCCAGATACTGTCTGCTGCTGAGCACTTTGAAAAATAGTAAACCTCCTGGATAATTTATCAACCCGGTTTTTACTTTCTGTTGCTTTTTTGTTGCTAAAGATGAGCCAGTACTCAATTTCCATTACGTTTCATTTTTTGGGGCATGTTCATTCAGCTGTTTAGATGCTTAAAACCTAATAATGATTTAATGGCAGTTTATTAAACTGAGCAGAACATGACGACACACTCCAGCTCGACTGTGACTCAGCATTTTGTTTTTAAAGTCTGAATATATTCGTAATTCATATGCCTTGTATTCACATCTGTTAAACTGTATGTTTTCCTCTCTTCACAGCTGAATAGTATGCTGGACGTGGGGAAGTGGCCAGTGTTTGCGCTCCTTCCTCCTGAGGAACTACGGCTTATCCGGCAGGCTTGTGTCTTTGGCAGTGCTGCAAATGAAGCCCTCTATGTCACAGTTAATGATGAGGTAACATGAGGTCGCTTTAATTCCTGCGTTTTTGTTGAGGTTTGTTGCAAGATCTTAATGTACTTTTGTAATATTGATCTGATTGTTTTTTTGTTGTTGCTGAGAAATGCATAGCAAAATTGTTCATGCTCTTGTTAATGCAGAGAGCAGTTCCAGGCAAAGGGATAAGCAGATAGAATGAGGCTATCTTTAGCCATATAGGCCTAATACCTGAGCGAGCTCCATTTTTATCCTGTGCAAAGGTGCCGTACGTGCCTCATCTTTCCACCCTTGCTCATTTGTTTGTCCCCCCCTGGCACAAACAGCTGATGCTTCAGAGCAGCCAGTTGTGCAGTTAAAAATGTATTTTTTGAGTGGATTTCACTTTTAAAGTTGCAGACTACATTGCATTCAGTCTGGCCTGCTGTGCGCACAGTTATTATTTTCATTGATTTTTATTTATTGCCAAAAACATTCTTGGATGTCAGTATTTCTAAAAAGATTGTGTCAGGAACACTTACAACTTGATTGCAAGGGTAGTTAAGTGTGGTCATGTGAGTGTTGAAATAATTCGTCCATTATTTTATCTTGGCACCTGATTAAAAAATAATAATTGTGAAAACCTATCTGGCATTCAGAATTTGCAATTTGTGTTGTGTATAGGAAATCTTATCAGATTTGTGACACTTCTAAGTTTATAGACAATTGATTAAAAAAGCAATAATAAATAATAACTGACTATAGTAGTAGTAGTAGCAGTGCTCAGTGTGCATTTCTATTGTTGCTGCCTATGTGAAATATCATACTAGCTTTTTGCACTCCCATTATATTAAACTATTTATATTTGGCAACTCCCAGTATGTGATCTTGCCAAACATCTCCCAAAATATTAAGAAAGGTATCAGCACGATCTGTAAATTCTCATATTGTTTATTATCATTGGTAGCACTTTAGCTGTGATGGTTTGTTTTTTGCAGGTCTTTGCTTTAGGCACCAACTGCAGTGGCTGTTTAGGGCTCGGAGACCTTCAAAGCACTATTGAGCCGCGCAGGATTGATGTGTTGTGTGGAAAGAAGATTGTGTCCCTAAGCTATGGAACAGGACCGCATGTGGTTATCGCTACTGCAGGTAATCTCGTTCAGCAAACTTTTTATTTGTCTCCAAGGTGAAATTTCCACAGGAGGCAGAGGAATGAGATCGGAGGCAAACAAGGCCACACATGAAAGTCGAGTTTTATGATGGTGCTGCGTCACTGCTGCCCAGATTGTGTCAAAAAATGCTTTATGTTCAAATACCATAAAACATTACAGTTAGAAGTGTGATGTGTGTTGGAATACTTACTGTAACTCCTAAATAGATGAGAAAGTGTTGCTCTCCAACAGTCAGATGTCCTGTGCAGTCCTGATTCCTTGTGGCAGTCAGTATATTAACAGATCTTGGAGCAGAATTCAGAAATGATTTTTGTTTTGATATATCTGTTTAGATAACAGATTGTGCCTTTTGTGCAGATGTCTTAACACTGCCTAAATCTGTTTTTTTTTTTGGTGATAGGTAGCAATGGCAATTTTTAACTGACTCCATGTCATATCTGATGATGGCCAGTTCTTCATTCATTCTTACTTTCCATGTGGAGGGATTTGTTTTCCAATTCCATTTCCACTAACTGATAACAAAAAACAAAACAGCTAGCTGCTGGCGTACTGGTGTGATCCGTGTTATCCTGCTGCCTCTTTGTCTGCTCAGTTTGTTTGTGTCTATTTTTGTGCTGCTTTTTCTCCGCATGCAGTTCAGTTTCAGTTTAGTGTTCCTCTCTCTATCTCCGTTTCCCACCTCTGTTGTTTTCCAGCTATATTTAAGCTCCTTAAACGCTGTGTAAACAATATTTGTGATACCTGATAGGAGCTGTGCAGAGACCCTGCTGTAAACCTTGAGAACTCGACTGCTTCTTATCGTTCTATAAAATATTAACCACTGTGACAACATGAATAAAAGTTTACCTGCTACTTTTTAGACGGAGAAGTGTTCGCCTGGGGCCACAATGGTTACAGCCAGCTGGGAAATGGGACCACCAACCACGGCCTGACCCCCGCTCTGGTGTCCACCAACCTCCTCAGCAAGAGAGTGACAGAAGTGGCCTGTGGCTCCCACCACACTATTGCTCTTACAACCGACGGGGAGGTGATTCATCCTCTCTTGTGTCCTTGCTGTAGTTTGTTTCTGCTCAGTGTTTCTTAGGGCGGTGAGCATTTCTCTTTTGTGTTCAGGTGTATGCGTGGGGTTACAACAACTCAGGCCAAGTAGGTTCAGGATCCACTGCCAACCAGCCGACACCACGACGGGTCAGCAGCTGCCTGCAGAACAAAGTGGTTGTCAACATCGCCTGCGGTCAGCTCTGCTCCATGGCTGTACTGGACAACGGCGAGGTAATGGACCGGATCAGTCTGCAGATGGCTAAAGGTGGCTACAAAGGGCACTGTTTGAGAAAAGAAGTGTTCTGTCCGACCACGTTTGATATCAAAAGCGCTTGGCTGTGGCTGTAGTTCAAACCAGATTAAAAAATTGGCTGTCATCGAGAGGAGGGATATACAACATAGATTCATGTATTTTCAGTCTTTTAAGGTTGAATTTATAGTGTTCCTCTTGGTTGTAGGCATAAAGACTTCCACAATTAGCTGTGAAATACATAGAAAAAGAAGAGCTGTTCAAACGTAGTGTATCGTTTCACCTGCACACACTTCACCAGCCACGGCTTGAAGGGCTGTGAATATTGTATTCACAGCTTCAGAAAGTAAATCGTTTTGGATGCAATACCCAGTTGGTGCATTTTCTGAATTTGTCCTTTGTTTGCAGATATATGGTTGGGGCTACAATTGCAACGGACAGCTAGGTTTGGGCAACAATGGAAATCAGCAGACACCGTGCAGGATCGCTGCCCTCCAAGGCGTCAACATCGTCCAGGTAAGAGATACATGTCATAAAATGCGGTTCCTCATTGTTTATCTCCGCTGACATTCACCCTAAATGCGCTCTTCTTTTCGAATACAGGTTGCTTGTGGATATGCGCATACACTGGCTCTGACGGATGAGGGGTTTGTTTACGCTTGGGGAGCCAACTCATATGGGCAGTTGGGAACAGGCAATAAGAGTAACCAGGCTCTCCCCACCCTAATAAACACAGACAAGGAGAGGTTAGTACTCCGTCACTGCCTCGTTCGAAATGAGCAGCAACACTTCATGTCACGGCAACAAGTCACTGAGGGGCTGTGTGAGAAGATCCTGAGAGATAAATCATTTCAGCAGCTTAATGCCTCGAGCATTTTATATGTTTTAATATCACGGAGTAATAAAGATCGATTCTTGACTCCAAAGAAGAATTGCTGGAGGAGTAGCGTTCACTGTGGAATATGCTTCGTTTTGTCAATAATGGAATTCCTTTTTATCTCTTCACCAGCTTTATTAGACATATTTCAACACGCGGCACATGAGAAGGATATGAATTAGTGTTTCTTTCAGGTCTGAGTTTTGTTTTTCTCTCTAGGATGGTGGAGGTTGCTGCATGCCACACCAGCCACACGTCAGCTGCCAAGACGCAGAGCGGGCAGGTTCTGATGTGGGGTCAGTGTCGAGGTCAGGCCGTGGCGAGCCCCCATCTCACCCATTTCAGCAGCACAGACGACGTGTTCGCCTGCTTCGCCACGCCAGCAGTCACGTGGCACCTCCTCTCCGTAGGTAAGAGTGTTCCGGGAAGGTTTCTAAAAGTCGAGAAGCGTCGCACAACTCGACTGTCCTCAATCATTAGGAAATCTGTTGTATTTCTGTCAATGTAACATTTACTCTCTGACCAGTTTATTATGCAGCGGGTGCATATCTGTATGTCATAGGTGCAAATTCCTGGAAATGGTCTCAGAAACAAACAGGAAATTCTGTTTCCTCTCAATGTCAAACAAGTGTTTATGTGAACTCGGCCCCCACTGTGGAGCATTAGCATGTCACCGTGAGAGTTTCATTTTTTTGTTTACATTCCATTTTAGAACTAATGACATGTTTAATAAAATTCTGCTAAATTAACAAACCACTGAACTCCTCAGTGCTCTCATGAGTTCAGTCTTTCGTTGTGCTAAGAAACAAACAGTGGCACCAATTAAAATTAGGACTCCCTAGAATTTCCTTTTAACGTTTCCTAGAGAGAGTCATGGTTGAAAGCTTTGTCGTTATTGAATGTAATGAATATTCTGTGATTTTAATGAAAGAATACATATTCATCCACGGCAGATATTGTAGATGTGCTGTATCTTTGCAGTGAAATCCGGCAGTTGCTACAGGACTGTAAAATAGACATTACAAGTGACAAGATAGTCTAATTTAGAAACCACTTTGTTCATTATTTTTTACTTTTCTTTTTTCTTGCCAGATGGCGATGACTACCTGACAGTTGCTCAGTCTTTAAAAAAGGAGTTTGACAGTCCAGAGATTTCAGACCTGAAGTTCTTGGTTGATGGGAAGTGCATCCATGTTCACAAAGCCCTGCTGAAAATCAGGTACAGAAAGCACGAATCTTCAAAGTCTACAATGAAAATGTGAACTTTAGCACTTGGTCATTATTATTATTATTCAAATAGGAAGAATGTAAATAATGTGACAGTTCTTTTCCCACCTTTGGTTTTTGCAATGGGAGAGAAAACAGTTGTGATATGTACTGGCAATAGATGCATCATCAATAGAATGTTTGATATAGTTTCACTTACATGCGTTATGAAAGCAAATAATGAGAACACAAAGTCAGGTTCCGTGAACAAATCCCAAATGTGCCCCTACCTGGATTATAACCAGTCTATCCTTGTTTCTGGAGCCCCTTCGCCTTCTTTCGTTGTCTCCATGGGTTCCATACAGGTCTCTGTGCTCCAGTCTGCAGACTCCTGGGCCTTTTGTCACCCCCCATCTGCACCCACAGGCCTCCCTCTGATGAAGTCTGTGGCTGGCAGGGCAGGTTGATTGCTCTTATGAGATGGGCTTTGCTGTCAAAAAACACCAATGACCCTGTGTCCCCACCACCTCCACCTAGAGCATAAGGCCGACAGACTTGTTGGTGGGGGGCCCTGGTCTGGTTAAACCCGGTCCAGGCCGGTCCTTCAGAATCCTAACTTCAGGGCTGTATGGCAGCTTCACCCTCCACCTCCAGATTTTACTTCCTTCCTTAATTGAATGTGTGCTAAGGCACGAGGATTCCTTTATTCTTATTTATTTTTAGTTATGGGGGGAATTTATTTATCTGTGTCTGTTCTTCATAGTAGTGTTACCATTTAAATTACTACTTGTGTACCTCGATTAAAAAAGGCTAAAGTGGTTAAATCCAAAGTAAATCTTTCTTCTCCTGGTCTTTATTCGAAAGATTTATAAAAATTATCAGTGATACTGACTGAAATGAAACATTTTTCACCTATATCGCCCAGCCCTAATTAACATTTAGTTTTTTAAGGCTGTATAGACGCCTTGACACACGTGTTCTTGCATGAACACAACATTTTGTTTAGAAGATAGCTTGTGGCTTGTTGCTTCCTCTTTTAATGACACTGAATTAGGAATTGCACATAGTGATTTTTGTTGAACTGAAACACTGTCTCCAGGTCTTCTTCCCTGATGTCAGACTGCTGCACTCTTTGCACTCTGTTGTTAAGAGAATATTTTCCTTTCTTCCTCAAAGAGCAGCCTGCTTCTCCATCCTGACTTTCATTCTCATCACATGGGTTTATTTTTCACATTACGAGGTTGTGCTTGATCGCGTGTAATGAGAACCCTCGGTTTACCACGCTGGGAATTTCAAGGAAGACAGACACTCTTTGATATTTTACGGAACTGTCTGATTGTTAATTATAGAAGCCTAAAATCAATACAACTAAATAATTTGTTTACTTGTGCAGCCATCATGATGGGAAACACACCAAGGCATTTTTCTGTGGTAATGAATTTAACATATGTACAGAGTGCTGTTTTTCCTGGATTTAAACTTCATCTGCTAGACACAGTTTCCCTGTCTTTCCTGTCAAAGTCACGGGGAAGCAAAGACGGGCCTATTGTTTCCCGTGCTTCTTTTTATAACCACACTTGAACACAAAGTATCTGCGTTCCAGTCCCTTGCTCTTTTGCACTGTCAGTAGGAAGGAGCCAGACTGTCTGCATCGTCAGCCTTCGCGCACACGAACACGCAACAGTGCGAAGCGTCGGCCTTTGGCAAGATCACGTGGAAATGATATGTTTAAGATGCATTCGAGAATGAAGGCTCGGTTGTTTGTTCAACCACGTCCTGAGAAGAAATGATAGGGGCGGTGTTTTTACCCAGTCGAGATCTGCAATGAGGGAGGTTTGGGGAGATGGGGGGGTGGGGGAATAAAAATGTTAATCAGTGTTCCTAATGCAGGAGTCCATAAGGAACAAATTGGAAAAATACTGTGGGCTGTAGTCGTTGGCAGAATGACTCCACTTTGCCTCAGGAAGTGCATTATAGCCTGAAAAGTAAATTTTGAGTTAAACTATGTGATGTGTAAAAAAGTAACAATTACACTGTTAATACGAGACCCATGGCTATTTCTGTAGACGTGCGCAGGTTTCTTAACCTAATAATAATTAATACGGTGGGTTACATCACCCCAACATACTTACAACACTGCATGTAAGACGGAAATCTCCCTGTGTTATGAAAACACTGTTTGATGTAAATTTTAGCTTCTCAACCAGTCATATATACTAATGTCTATACACAGTGTATCTATACTGCATATTACACAGTTGATGTTTTAGTGTCTCAATCTGAAATTCCATTAGTTTTTTTTTTCTTTTGGAAATCCAGTATTCTTTGGATGGTAATGCAGTTTTCTTTCAGTGCCTGCTGCATTGAGCTTCTTGAAAACGATAATTAAACTCCTTTATTTATGACTACATATGAATGAAAACCATGATTTGTGTTCTTGAACAGTAAGATGTTTTTATCACCACAGCATGACAGACTCATTCATTATTTTCTAGTGCATATGCAAACACTTGAAATGGTAATTTGCTAGCTTTTGCCATGCAACCAGCACACTCACCTCCTTTCCCTCCCTCTCCAGGTGTGAGCATTTCCGTGCACTGCTGAATGAAACGGACGAGGATGCCATAGAAATCCACCAGTTCTCATACCTGGTGTACAGAGCCTTCTTGGAGTATCTCTACACAGACACTATTAACCTGCCACCAGAGGATGCTATTGGTAAGCCGAGTTTACTCCCGGAGAGCCTCAGAAAACCTTAAAGCAAGTCTGTACCATTCTCATCTATGTGCTGCTCCTGTGTGTGCAGGGCTGCTAGACTTGGCGACGTTCTACCGAGAGACAAGGCTGAAGAGGCTGTGCCAGGAAACGATCAAGAGGGGCATTTCTGAAGAGAATGCCATCACTCTGCTCTCTGCTGCTGTCAAGTATGAGGCCCGGGTAAGCGTATAGCCCCTGACACACAGTCAAACACCATGGTGGTGGGGACCTACACAGTAGCTAGTCCGTTATCCTCCTCAGCACTGACCAGATAGCCCTCTTCATTTTTAGGACCTGGAGGAGTTCTGCTTCAAGTTTTGTGTCAACCATCTAACAGCTGTCACGCAGACCCAGGCCTTTGCAGACATGGATCATGACCTGCTCAAGAACTTCATTAGTAAAGCCAGTCGCTACGGGGCTTTTAAAAACTGACTGCAGCGGCCCCTGTAGTGACGGATTCAGCACGATGAGGTTTAAGCTCACAGAGGAGAGCACCCGAGACCAAAGTAAACACCCGGCTGCCCAGCACTTCAAAGACTCGTCTCTGAGGATGTAAATACTGGCAGGGCAAACGGGTGAAGGTTTCACTTACTAAAGTGATGCTTCTGCATTACCGCTCCAAACCTTAACCCAAGCACAGTGGTTGTGTGGGGTGTGAAAGTTGGTTTACACCACTAGTCTGCAGACAGAGCAGAAGTTGAAGAGAGAGATGTGCCACAGTGGTTGTCTCTCTGTTGTTTTTGTGTTACTGACAATATGCTTGGCTGATTCTGTGTCGGATTCGTTTGATGGAGCCAGCCAGCATCCAAACGGGTGCATGGAATTCCCACACAGTTCAGACAGGATGCCTGAAAACGCTGAATGCTTCACATAATCTCTTGTAGTAGGAAGAGTCGGTAGGCAGGTTTAGGTAGTTTTTAAATCACACTGCTATTTATCATCCTGTAGTTCTGTACATTATGTCTGATCAGTATAGGCGGGATGTGATCAGCTACAACAAGTCAGCCATCAATCAACCTGTCACATTGTGCTGCTTTTCTTTAAAGCCTTGATGCTCAAACTTCCTGGAGTGAGAAGTCATATTTACTGAGGAAAAACAATCAAGATCTTCTTCTGTTTTAGAAAACTTATTTTGGCGCTTTTTTTGTGAACAGTTATCTGATCAATGACAATGTTTATCTCACGCAAGTCAATGTTTTGCCACTTTGTTTTATAATGTAGTTATTCATTAGTTATTCATACGCCATCCAGACTTGTGCTTACTGTTTGGTATTTTACTAACATTTGCACTGTTTTGCTGTAGACAGTTGCTTTTGCCACCATGTCAGCGGACTGATAGGAAACAGTACAGTGGGCTACACACTGATGAGAAATAAGAACGTACGACTGCATGTATACTTGTGATGAGTTTGACCCTCTTTGTGCAGCTGTGAACTATGTTTGAGTTACACAAACGTGTTGATTCCTGTGTATCCTGTCAGCAACGTTACACTGTACATGCAGCTGATTTTACAGTTGCATTTCATTGTAATTTGGTATGTTTACAAATGTTTGCTTGTTTTATTGTTTGTTTGTTTTTTATTGTTAACATGTTGGCAGCAAACCTCTGGTTGTTTTTACGAGCGTTTCTTTATACGTCCCCCCCTGGTATGGAACAGTTCTGGCTCAGTGTAATTGCCAAGACTCATATAGGACCACAAGGTCTTTAAATGTAGTTAACAGATTATTCCATCTTGAGTTCCTGAATTAGTCTCACTAGAGTGTGACATGTTATTACTTTAACAAGCCAATTAGAATGTTTTTGGAACATTTTGATAATGACTAAAATTGCCAGTGTGTTGTCATTTTGTATGAGAATGAATGCTGTGAGCTTCAGACAGTGACACTAATGGTTACATTTGACAATGTACTCTATATTAAAATCAATAACTACATAATTTGATGCATGTCTTCTTGCAAATCCCACTATCTGAGGTAACTGTGTTTTACCAATAGCAGCCATGAGGGGGCAGTATGATTATTTTTCATGCATCTCTGCTGACAGCCTGCTGCTTTCACACCTGTGCTTGGACATCTGTCATCACCCTCCTATATATCAGAGTTACTTTAATTCGCTTTGGAAAGAAACATTTGCTGTTTAGTGACACACTGAGTGAAATGCATGCACTGAAATTTGCAAAGTCACACAATGGGTTACTCAATGAAAAAAATTGTAATATTGTTATTGTCAGATCACTTCCTCAGGAAATGGTACCAATGATTTGCACGCGTGTATGATACAATCTGCTGTGGCTCGTGTTTGCAGGCACACTTTCACACCATCTCCAGCAAGAAGAAGCAAGAGCAAGCTTCTAATAAGTCACGTGTTTGCCGGAGTGTCTCCTGAAGCGTGTGTTTGCTGTTGCGTGATGCAGTCAGGCCTCATACAGATTTCCAATACTTGCCAGAAAGTTGCAGGATGTGGCCAGAACAGCAAAGATGCCTTACAAGATAAAGGAATCCGATTAAACTGGCGTGTATTAAGCAAGTTAACACAAGCTGATGATGTGTTTTTCAGTCTAAAGTCAAATGTTAAAGGGTTCGTGCTGTTCTGTTGGGGCATATTGTGATGAAAACCAGATCAACAATTCGCAGACAATAGTTCAGTTACTTGATTCCAGCTGATGGCTTCTCCCAAAACACATGATGTTACATTTACACCCACATGTTTGTGAGGATGATGCACTATAGAAGACTATTTGCTGCCTAGTTAACTAGTTTGGGATACTGCTAGACAACCCACAGCAACGAATTTAATTCTCTGCCAGGGTGGGTCTAGTTACCCTCCATAAGGCTCGAGGCTGGATTCTCCTAAAACTGGCCGGACGAATCACCATGAAGTGTAGAATCAGAAGGCGGGCGTAACTAAGTGACAACAGAGGCGCCACGATTCTGACAGAAACAACCAGAAACAACTAGCCTAGCCGCGCTACACAACACACAGCAACGAATTTAATTCTCTGCCAGGGTCGACAACAAAAACGACAACAGTCGTTGAGCCCCATTAGCACCAACTCTGAATAATCTTTCTGTTAACATGTCTGTAATATACTTGAGCTTCACCCATTGACTGTATAAATAAGGCTTCACCGAACTACCGCATCCTCTGATTTCCGGCGCTCTCGGAGCCTATTCGTTGCGTTGATTGGTTGTATACCTACCCAATTGCTGCAGAGTGATTTGATAGACAACCTTTTAGCCCGCCTCCCTCCCTGTCGAGCGTGCCTAGACCCTTGTGCCTTCAGAACATGGGTCTAGCGCGGCTAGGCTAGGATACTGCAGGATTTTACAGGTCGGATCCCCTGCACTTTGCTACATGCAATGATACATAATCATTTCAGTTCGTTTTGCATTATTCTTGCTAGAGAGCACATTTCGCCTTATTAGGTTTCTTTTCAGGGCAAGGGGCCGTTTCATAGTATAGTATGCAGAATTAGGCCATCAGTCAAGTTAATATGTTATAATCTGGATGAGCCAAAGACTAAGCATATGTACTCAGTCACACAAAATGACTCAGCGTGGCAGACACACATGTTAAACGGTTTATATGGCAAATGAGGAAGTGCACGCAGCTGCTAACGGTAACTGGCCCTCTGCCACTTAACAAATTCTGCTGCTCTGCTACAAAATGTGATCCAAATTATGTATTATTTAGTCACAATAAATCCTTTAAATTAGAGAGTGGAGCAGAGGGAGGAAAAAAGGCCTCCAGTGGAGACGTCTGAAGTAGCATGGGATGGGAAAAGTCAGTACATGTGCTTACTATATTTTCTTCACCACTTTCTGTTTCTCATTCACAGTAAAGAATAACCTGCAGTATTTATTGCTATGTGGGTTTGTCTGGGATAAAAGGAGACCAGCCACCTCTGTGTCGATCTTTTAATATGTCAAAGGTGGTCGGTTTGATAGAAAAGAGTTGCACTTATTGGATTCTTTCTCATCGCTGCTGTGACTTGTCCTGATACCAGTTTGTGGCTGCAGTGTGGTTGTTTCCTCAACCCTCATAGATCAGTACTAAATGATATAACCACGTCCTGTTTCACTCTCATTTCTGGCTGCAGTTGCTTGTTCACTTTTCTGAGTTTTGTGTGAAATCCGTAAACAAGCGGGTTTGTCTTTCCTGCAGAAAGAACCTACATACCTCTCCGTATAGCTATAGAGGCATCTCTTACAGCTTTATTCACCCCTGAGACAAAATGAAAATGTGTGGTTTAACAGTCGGCTCACTTTGGATGACATTATGCCCTGAGACATGTAAATGAAAGACCGAAAAACAAGACTATCTGCCAGATATTTCTGGTCAGTGGAGAGGGTGTTGTTCAGTTTATATTAACCATGAGACTCCAGCCTGAGAAACGGTACAAAAGTTAAAGCTTTTAAATTCCAAACATGATGTTCGGGTCTGTAATGCCAAGAAACCTCATTAATGCTGCTTTTCAATAGAGGAGAGCGTAAGTTAAGACTTTAGGTTTAACATACATGCAATGGGGGACACATTTACTGACACTTAGGTATTTTACAATAAGCTGCAAAGGAGCTAAAATCCGGTGCATGCATGTTTTTTGGTATTTTGTACCAGTTATGTGAAACATATTGCTTTCTGGTGCAGAGACAGTTGCACTAGTATACACACAAGCCATGACATTTCACCCACTTCAAGTGTTGAAGTTTTCACTGTAGACACTCTCAGGTAAAAAAATAAAAAACAAAGCGACCACAAGCTGACACTCAGCTGCTTTTTCAGGACGGTGTATGGTATATGAAGTCAGTGGCTTTAGTAGGGGGAAGGTGATGTTCTCGTGGGTGGGGAGTGTTTGTTTTACAAAGCAGTCAAAAGCTTTAGTAGATAAGGCACTGTGGGGGAGCTCAGATATCCACAGCAGGCTCTTTTCCTTTAACCTAATGTCGAAACTGAGGTTCAGTTTTTGACGTAATATTACAAAGAAGATCAAGATAATAATGTTATCCCTCTGCCTAATCGCTGCATTTGTCATATCCTGTTCAGGTATGTTTGGTTTCCAGGGAAAGCGGCTTCAGGCATGTTTCCACAATCAAAAAACCCAATGTCATGAGTTATTTAGGACTTTTCATTTATTTTCAGACATCATTTCTTTTATTTTTACTTGTTAGTGCGACAGAAAGATGTATGAGGTTGGTGTCAAGGCTTCTCTCTGCTTTGCTCTTCTGGAAAGCCTCCCAGGCCTCGGTTGTTTGTGTTCGGACTGCACTTCTGTTGGGCTGCTTGTCTGCGGACGCCAGCACAACATTTGTGCAGACCCCGTTTCCAAGGTGAGCGGGAGAGCACAAGCTGAAAGCCTTTTGAGTCGCGGATTGAACGTCCAGAATGTAGTTTTTGCCAAGTTCGACCTTCCAAGTTCAGCAGTTTTCATTTGAGGCTGCTTGTGTTTCACCTCGCAGTGGTCAAACACAGTTGCTTCTGGTGCTGAATAATGTGTTATTTTAGGTATTTCTTTAAGATTACTTCGTATTTTGACAGTCTTAGGAGTCTTAAAATCTTAAAAACGGAAGTCCTAAAAGGTGTGTCCCGAGTCTCAGCTTGTTTGGGTGCTAAACAACTGTATATTGCATCAAATTTAATGATTTTTTCAATTGTGTGATACACCAGATTATTATAATATCAGCTAACAGAAATGATGCAGATTCAGTGTGTTGTGCTGCTGATTCCAAGCTTCAAAGCAAAGTCCGTCAACTCAGTTTCCTTGGCCAATGAAATGACAGTTTATTTTGATTTAAATTAATATTGGACATTTTGGAGTATTTTAGCGTAACTGGTCTCTCATCTCTGGATAAATGTAATAAAATTCACATGCCTGCACCTCTGAAGTTCACTAAATGACTGAATAAACCAATCTAGATTTTTACACCTGAAACAGAAACAAATTCTGCACCCTTACAGAGTATCTTTTAGGTTATATTTTGGTTCTTGATTACATTTAATCAACCATTAATTGGAAGTTTCTCTCGATATGTTCAACATACAGCAACAGCTCTGGATTTAATCGTACTACACAAGCAATATGAGCTTTTAGTGTGAAAGCTGAAGTCATGCTGCAGCTCTTTGGTTTTGATTTGTCAAATTTAAGGGCTGTCATTGAATTATTAGTCTGTGTCTGACCACACTTCTGCCCACCACTGATGATCATTGCACAACAATGTTATGTCACGAACCGTTACTTTTATTTGAAGACTTCAGTCTTGGCCTTGGGGGTGCCAGACTATTTCCTGGCATTGTGAGAAATTTAACAGTCCAGGGATTTCAGGCACATGTTTTTGTTTAGCGACCACATACTTGCATGTGAAGAGCTTGTTTTTATGTGCTGGATGGAACTATTTTGCGAGAGAAAGACAATAGTACAGGTTTTTCTGCTTTCGTGAACATTTTACTCCAGCCTTGATGATGTTTATTTTGTCGCGACTGACAAAGAGAGGCGCGCTGGCCATAAAACACCCTCAGCCTCTTTGATTCTCTGTGAGATTTCCCTCCATTTGTTTGCCTAGTGGTGGTGGATTAGTGTCATGTTTCTATCAGTGGAGTCAGGAAAATATTGTTGTAACCAATAACAGGCAGCTGAAGTCATCTTTATCTTTGCGTGATTTTAATCAGCGACAAGAGGGGGATTTGGTGGAAAAGCAAGTGTTTGATCTGCCACACAGGGATTCGTTTACTGACAGGAAACCCGACCAGGTAGTGCGCTTCCTACTGGACATAGTAACAACCACCAACACAAATAGACTCAAACAATTTACAGTGTTCGCTCGCTACAGGCCTGATGAAGAAGCGCTTTCAACTTGTCTGAGACTAATTATTTCTAAACTTCACATTCCTGCCTGCTAAGCTACTTCACTCCCACAAATGCTTCAAAGTTTTTTTAGGGACTGCCAAGAGGAGAGTTTCAGCTGAAGGAGAACTTGAATGGTAGTTTTACAATTCGTGCTGAAAGGAGAGAAAGTTGTGACCACGGACAAGGGTAAAACCACTGAACAGAGAAAGCTTTATGTTTTCTGCCTCATTTCTAATGTCGCTTGGCAAAAAAAGAAGAAGCTGTCCTTCTTTTGTGGCCCACACAGGCTGTCAAAAGCAACAAGAAGGCAGTTGAGTTTTCATCAGACCTGCGGAGGCTGTCACCTCAGGCACTTCCAGGACTTTAGAGAACTTCTCAGGCACGTTTGACCTCTACGTAGTCTTTATTAGCGGTTTGACTGATGAAGAAAAATACATGAAAACACACTTTGACAGGGTTTTTTTTCTGAATTTTTGACGTCCTTCATGCTACACAGTGGTGTAAGAAGTACTGAGTGTGTCCTGTAGTTAAAATTCAACCAATAATTTTGTTTTTACATTAAAAAAGGACAATTGTTCATTGATTTGAAATCTTATGCTATGTTAATCAAACATAACGCCGTAGTTTATGTTGCATTTAGTTGATCTGGAGTTCAACTTAGCAGATTCCTTTACAGTAATGTGTTGCATTTTTTAATCTCATCATTTGTTGTATATGCAAATAACACCTTCATTTGCAATGTAAATACAAACTATAGCAGCTAACTACATAAAATAAATTGGAAAATGTACATTGTCTACAAGCAACATAGTGGAAAAGAAATACAGTATTTAAGTCAATTTGCATAGTTACATTTCACCACAGAGTCATGTTTCAAATCATAACACAGCTTTAAGTACCTGTTAGAGCATAATATCAAACAATGTATTAGTGTAAAATAACACTTTTTAAACTGAGATTCTTGGTCTTAATGAATGCACATGTTTAATGTTTAATTGATTTTAAAATTAACCCAATTTTCATTGCGCTGTTAACTTTTCCTCACTCCCTAGCCAAGTAAAAACAGCTCAAAATATTTATTTCAAATGGGCAACCATGAATTAAGCTGTGAGTAAATCCTGAGCACTTATAAACCTCTGATGAGTTCCCCCTCAGTGCAGTGTTGTTCTGGCTGATTCTTTAACTGTAAAGAGCAGACAAAGGGGTAGGAGGAGTTGGATGTGAGGCGGTGGGAGGAGTTACTACAGCTGCTCAAAGTACAAAAACTGCCTGTGATACCGGCACAAAGGAGAAGTGGAGACTCTATCCGAGTGTGATGAGTGCTGAGCAGGAAGCCCTCGAGACTGTTAGAAGGAGACCGAGAGAAAACCCCTGAGTGACCCACTCAGCCAGCAACAGACAGAGAGAGAGGCAACAGGAAGCAGAGGACAGACAGCTGAAACACACACACATTGTCCCACAGAGCAGAGGATCCACTCAAGGCTCCAGTTGGGGAAGAAGAAGCAGCATGGTGGTTTGTGGTCAGGACCTTGTGAGAGGTGGAAAGCTTTTGGCAACTTTGCTGTTTTGGAGCTGAGAAAGGACAAAAACGCAGCACTCAGATCTGACAAAGAGAAGGAATCTTGCCATGAGGACACCTCTCTAACAGACCTGAGTGTGGATATGCCATCATTCGCTCTGTGGACTGACAAGATTGGACATTTCTGAGTGAAAAGGAAGCACCTTTGAGTGACTGATTTATCTGAGTGAGTAAAAAACTTTTAACTTGTGGGGTGCAGCCTTGGTTGGGAGACAGGGCAGGGGGAGGGGAAGACGCTCCAGCCTGGATCTCTGTCCTCGGGGAGAGGTCTTTTCAACGTGAAGGAGCCCCCAAAATAACTCCACCAGGACAGGGCAGAGAATGGCCATGTGCAGCAGTCCTCTCTAACATGGACAGCTGTGTTTCAGTGCATCCTAGGGTTGGACTACTCTGTTCTTCGCTTTCTATTCACGGTCACTTCATTGTGGAGGGCAGGCCTTTCATTATATAGCTATTACATAACAGACACCCTTCATCCCTCCGATCTTTGTCTCTCATAATGCACAACGCTACCACCCTGATGTACAATTTCACCTCGCAAACGTCTACAGATAACTCAGAAAATGGAATCTGCAGCAAGAATGATATGTTCAAGTACCCGCTGTACAGCACAGTCTTCAGCATTGTGTTTGTGATTGGACTCATCACCAATGTGGTGGCCATTTACATCTTCACCTGCTCCCTGAAGCTGAGGAACGAGACCACGACCTACATGATGAACCTGGTGGTGTCAGACCTGCTGTTCGTCTGCACCCTGCCACTGAGGGTTTTCTACTTCATCAACCGGAGCTGGCCATTCGGGGCAACGCTCTGCAAGGTCTCCGTCTCGCTCTTCTACACCAACATGTACGGCAGCATCCTCTTCCTCACCTGCATCAGTGTGGACCGCTTCTTGGCCATTGTGCACCCCTTTCGCTCGAGGATGCTCCGAACCAAGCGCAATGCCAAAATAGTGTGTACTGCTGTGTGGGTGCTGGTGCTGTCAGGGAGTCTCCCCACCGGGTTCTTGCTGCAGACCACCTCCAACGAAAACAAGGGAAACGCCACTTTCTGCTTCGAGAACTTTTCGTCCAATCAGTGGAAGTCTCACCTGTCAAAAGTGGTGATCTTCATAGAGACGGTGGGCTTCATCATCCCACTGCTGCTGAATGTTTGTTGCTCCATCATGGTGCTGCAGACTCTGCGTTGTCCCCAAACCATCAGCCGTGGAGGGAAGATTAACAAAACAAAGGTCCTGCGCATGATTATTGTGCACCTTCTTATTTTTTGCTTTTGCTTCATCCCCTTCAACGTGAACTTGGTGTTCTACGCTCTGGTCCGCACTAAGACTTTAAAGGGCTGCTTTGTGGAGTCGGTGGTTCGAACCATCTACCCCATAGCCCTCTGCATCGCTGTATCCAACTGTTGCTTTGATCCTATTGTTTACTACTTCACATCGGAGACCATCCAGAACTCCATGAAGAGAAAGTCTCAGGCCAACCACACGTATGACGTCAAGTTCTCGGAGGCCCTGCAGTCGGAAAGCAGCTCCAATCTGCAGTGCAGCCTGATGACTCTCAAAGCTAAAGTCTTCCACACCGAGTCTTCAGTGTGACAGTGGGGCTGCTGTGCTCGGCATAAAAGGTAAAATCCATCCATCCAGAAAAAGACAATGGATTTTTTTTTTTTTTTTGGAGCGCTTTATCTTATCTAAGTCTCAGGGCAAATGACTGGATGTGTCCTTGGCAGCCTCAGCTTCTCAGTGTTACTAAATGACCCTTTGTTCACATCTGTGGATTTATTATTACTACTTACTAATTTCCCCTTTCCTGTGGAATATACTGCAACTGTATTAAGCACAATTACTCCACCAGTGACCTGGAAGGGAATGTGATCACTGAACAGTGGGACAGTTATGATATTGACTGCTTCATGTGCCTGTATATCTGTACATTTCCATGGTAAGTTTTGGTGCTAACTTTAGAGTATTATCTATTAAATTAGCATAAAGTTATATCAAGCTATAGATGTACAGAGCTTTTTTTTTTTTTTTTAAATTTGCCTTCTTTTTTGTTTTGTTTTGTTCTGGCAGCATTTCATTGTAGACTCTTTGTCTTTATTGAATATTAAATGCACTGACAGAGTTCTTCATACTGCACTCATGCCACAGAAATGAATAAAAGTCTTGAACTGTCTAAAACAAGTGAAATTTTTTGTCATTTAAATGAAGAAACAGCTTCTTACAAGTGTTTAACCTCCAGCATAACATAGTACACTGAGCTTCTGAATTATTTTTTGCACAATATCTATTTACTAAATTAAACCCGATGAGACTACTCTTCTGAATTTGCCTTGTTCAAATCAGGTGAAGATTGAAGTAAACAAGTGTGACTTCACATAATTCAACTTCTCTAATATTTGTCCTGCTTGAAATGGGGAGGGAAAAAAGTGGAAGTAGACAGTCTGATGAAGCTGGTGTGACTCCCACCGGGGAGTACCAGCTTCCTGTGTGGCAACCAGTAGTTAAAGATAGAGGAAGTCTTCATTACTGGCATCTAACAACAACAGGCTATTCATATTTTTAGGAAAACATCACACTTGAGTTTGTAGATGTTCTGTAAAACCTAGAGAATCAAAAAGCAGAACTTAAACGGGGGGTGGAGCTGGAGTGGATCATCTAGTATGGAGTCAAAGCAGTGCAGCGTGTGTTTTTCTTAACCTAGATAGGAATTCCATTTTATCATCCTGTAACGTTTTGTTTGACTCCTTCACAAGGACGTGATGTTTTTAAAATTTAACTGTTCCTCTGCCTGAGAATAGAACAGTCTGTGCTGCTCCCCGATAAATCGGGAGGCCTTTGATCCACATCAGATTACATTTCTAAGCCACGTAGCGTAGAACTTTTATTAAATAAGACCTGTGTGAAATATTTGTCACTCTGTGGACAAATTTACCAGCGATATGAGGAGTCAACACAGCATGTGAGAGAGTAACAGAAAGCACATGGAGGCTTATTGACATAGCCTGAAGGTCAGTCAGCAGCACTTCAGGCACAGCCCACCTATAACTCCGGTTCTGAAGCCATGTGAGCGAGTCAAGGACGGGGTTAAAGACCTGGGCTGTAATGAAAACAAACAAGTACCTGCACAGAAGGCTGTCTTCATCGGACCAGCTACAAGAAGACCTCATGCTCACTGAGCCTCATGAACCGTGTTAAGTGCCAAGAGGATAATCACACATCACTGATTTCTCACTATGCACGATTTTGTAAATGAGTTTGGTTGTGTATTCAGTCTGCCCACAAGGTGTTTGCAGCTGTTGACATCTCAGCCAAAGGTCAGAGCAGGAACGGATCAAGACAAACAACAGAACAGAAGTCACACTTTGAATGCAGCCAGAATAACCACGGCGATTCTCTAAACCCTTTTCATTGTCATTTTAGACAAAAAGCAGAGAAATAAGGGAAGTGAATTTGGATCCATCTAATTATTTTCAACATCTTTTTTGCTCCTTCCTCATAAACAGAAACTGATGCAACTTCTAGTACTGGTTCTCATCTATTAATAAGCATGTTGCTCAATATATAAATGTATATAAAAAAAACATAAGCTGTGTTTATGCTAAAGTTTAATGCTGGGATAATGTGACTGTATCAGGGATTGGGCCTCACGTGAACCCAGCAGGCTCCTCTGCATACACAACAGTTATCTAATCAGCCTGACCTCTCCTTCCCAGCAGGCTACAGGATGAGAAAACACAGACGCTGCACTGCTTGTCATCGCATACATTCTGTTTTGCGTTGCTCTTGTAATTTCAGACGGGAGCTTTCATCAAAGCGTTCCCGTAAAGTGTGCGATCAACTCAGGATCTGTGAAATTTTGTCATGTGATAAATTTCCCACTCGTAAACATTTCTGCGATTAAGATTCTGACATTTTAAGTAGGTTTGACTCCCAAAAGTTGGCTAAGTTTCGGTATAAAACACTCTGTAGAGATGTCATCCAATAAATAAGTAACTAATGATGCCTGGAATCCAATGCCACACAGAAAAAGAAGAATATTGTTTGGGCTGAGAAGTCGCCCTCATCAGGGCCATCACAGTTTAGTGTCATCCTGCATGTCTTAGTGGAGACAAAAACAAGTCTGGGTCCAGACTTACAGCCTCAGGTTCGTATTCTCCTGTAATAAATCCAGCATATTTTCTCCAGTAAACCTCTTAATGGCTTCTTTGAATTCCTGTCAGTGCGTGTCAGGAGCAATTTCAGCCGGTACACTGACAAAAACCTAAGTTTGTTTGTGCTTTCGGGGAAGAAGAGGCAGGGTCTGGTAGGTGGTAAGGTCCTCATCCGATTCAATCCACAGCTCTGGATCACATGACAAAGGAAGTGCCTATCCTCTAAATGGATCTTTGGGATGGGGGGGGGGGGGTCTCTGTCTTAGAGGATAAATTAAGTAGGAAATGACTGCTATTACCCTGATATGTGAAGTGTCCACTTAGATATCTGCACTATTTTCCCACCAGAATCCTCCTTCAGCATCTCTGATACTTCCACCTTGGTTTTATGGAAAGTGGGTGTTATTATATAGACAGTTTGTCACCCTCAAGGGGCAGGCATGGAGGGTAGAGAGGGTAGGAAGCAAACTGCTTGCTTGCCAAATAACTTTCCTGACCAAGAAGGCAATAAAAACACACAAAGCATTACTTTAGGTAATCAGTTGTCAGGATGTGGTTGGACAAAAAAATAGAAGGTTCTTGCTTGTGCTGGCACAACAGCCACAGTCATTCTGAAATCAGAGGCAGCACTGAACTAATAACAAGCTCTGGAATGGGCTCAGCATCTGCGAGGAGGTAGGTAGGCTAAATAACCGACCAAACAGTCACATGTAATCTTCCTAAACTCCCCCGTCGCCTCTGACCATAAACAGGTCTTATCAATCCCCGCAGGAGTTATGCGACCGCATCGGGTGCTGGTTGCAGAATATCTCAGGAATGAAACAGAAAGCAGGAGCAGCGTGTTGTTGAAGCACTCCCTTCATCAGGATGCCGAGGTGTCTATGAAAACACGAATGCAGCACAAAGTGTCCATCCTGTTAAAAGCAGGAAAGACAAACCTGGTCGTCCATATAGTTCAGCAACATCTAAATTAAATTGGTATATTTCGACCAAATTTGACAGAAAAATGTGTGCGTGATTCATGTAATTCTTCTCCTCACTGAGTCTTTACCTTGAGGCGAGAATTAAGCTTGTTACAGCCTGCATGTGTGGCACTAGCACAGCAGCCAAACACTTCCTGTGATTAGAGATGACTCACAGAGGACAACTGCTCAGTTGCTCAAACTGAAACCGTACTTTTGATGTTACATTTTGCAAATGCATCTTTTCACTTTCTACATGTGGTGTCATTAAAATAAAATGTTGAAATACATCAGCCGCAGTTTGAGTAAGCGCAGAAGCTGCACGTCCCAGCTTGACGAAGAGAAATAGTTCTGAGTAAATCTGGAACCTGCTGGGAATTCACGTGCACTGACACACGCAGTGACTCTTCATTTTTTGATTTATTTTACGGAAACACCCCTTTCATTAAGACACTAAAGGCTGTCTCCCGTACACGTGGCATTTAACAGCACATCCAAATGTTCCTTTGTTTCAAGCCTGACTAAGCATGGCATCACAGGCTATTGGGAAAAAACACACACACACTAAGATTGGGTGTGTTCTGCTTGATGGGACAAGTCGGGGTTTCCTTAGCTGGAAGTCCTTCCTGTGGACACTCCTGAGAGTTTAAACAATGTCTGACCAGTCAATGTGAAGACATTAATCCTCTCCTGTAGTTACAGCCACTAATCAGAGAGAACAGCCCGCTGGTGCAACTGACAGCCTCCTGAGAGAAAGGAAAGGTCGCCAGGTCGAACCCCACAAGAGCCACATGTCCTTCCCGTCCAGTAAAAACCTGCATGCAGCAAAAAATGATGCAAAACTGGCAAAAATGTTGGAAAATGTAGAAAAGAGATTTGTCACAGTAAGCTGCTCATTTTCCTGTAGTATTGCAATATCACAATTTAAAGTATGTATAGCTTCATTTTAAATAATTTGCATTAACAGATTTATTTAATTTTTGGCCAATTTAAAGGGCATATTGTCACATTTTTTTTAAAGCTCCTACACCTGATAGTTATTACTATAGTCTGTAAGCTTTGCTGAAAACTTATCTGCCTGTTTACTGCACATATTTGTGGAAAAATGTTCAAGAAAAAAGAAATAAATGGTGAACAAAAAATTGAATTGCGCAATAGCTAAGGAGCAGATCATCAAAACTTGTTCTAAACTGAAATCCACCCATCAACTTTTACACTAAAGCACATGGCAGGATTAGAGATGGCCAGGCCCTGCTAATGCTGCAGCGCACACTCATAAACAAATGCCCATAGCACACTCCACAGCACAACCACACATAAAAGCTGACGCTTACAGGTCAGCCTTCAGGTCAGCGTGTTCCCCGAAGGAATTTCCACCAAGCCTCAGAGACCACACAATACTTTCCCTCAGTTCCTCTACAGAATTCAGTCTCCTGGAGCCACAGAAAATCACAGTTTAATTTGTTCAACCCACATTTGTGTGGAAGCCATGGTTCTGAGTAAGATTTAATCGCATTCATTGTTTATTCTGTCTCCCCCAAAAGAGCGCCGCAAGAGTGAAATTTACACATGACATACGTGAAAGATGTCCTGTTTGAATAAGGATCCTGCAGAGACTATGAATTGACACCTCACGGCGGGAAGAACATGGCTCATTGATACCTCTGAGGTTATCTGCATTGCTCCAAAACAAACCACACAATTAGCTCCATGTAGCAGACAAATAGGTCCAAGATAATTCCAGTGGACACAGAGGTACCGTCAAGCAGCCTGATGGTCCATAAGAGAGGTCCTATAATCATATATTAAACGGGCTATTTCACTTATTTTACATTATAGCCACACAATAGAGGGAAAAATTGCAAGTTTTAGCTGCTTAGCCGGAAATAAACCATCCTATGGAACCTCAGATTCTGGAGAATAGCTTGCAAATAATAATATGAAGAATGTGTAATTTAATAAATGAGCCAGAGCGTAAAAAATCATAATCATGGTCCATCAGCAGCACATTCTCTGCTCTTCACTGTGTGAAACCTTCACACTGATGCAAACAGAGCTGATGTTATTGACAGTCGAAGTGGTCTGACTGTTAAAGGCTTTAACCATTAAACCGCCATTGATCACTTCTTTGTTGTGTGAATTTGTGCAGTAGCTTGTACTATCAGTGATCGCTGGGAAATAAACTGGACTCGTACCGCTACGCAGAATCACAAGACTGAATGATGTGACTGATGCTGAAGCCTCAATCTTTTTCATGCTTCAGTGACTCTGTGCCTGAATAAAGCGTTCTTTTCCTGAAACTTTTCAAGTGCAATCCAATGCAAGAGCTTATTTAAAGGCAAATTCAGCTATTTAAATTAAACTAAATGCCTTGCTAAAAAAAAAACAAACAAAAAAACAAGTTATTTTTGAAAAAAAAATCTTTCCATGCTGTTCTTTTTCTAATTAAAAAGCGCTGTACTCTGTGGGTGTATTCATGTCAGAATTTTCTTTGCTGCATTTGCAGCCAGTGCAAAATCTCATGCTCATTTCCATACCACAACGCACAGGGCTGCTTTTAACAGAATATAAGCGGCGAGAAGGTGGCGGGGGTGAGATGTTTTACACAGTAAGCGAAGGCGCAGATGAAGTTTCTGGTGGGGGAGTGGACTGTGTGAGATCAGCGAGGTGAAAAGAAAGCAAGAGCTCAAATTCACTCTTACCTCTGACACAACATGAGGGAAATGAAACTAAAAGTTCAAGATTTCCAGTAACATTGTGAAACATCAGATGACTGTTGTCACTGAAAAGATCGCAAATCTTTTAAACGCACTTTCTTGCTTCATTCAAAAAGTTGTGAAATACATGTTTTCAGTGACCTGCAGTTAAGCAACCGATCTACTGGAACAATGGCAAAGACACACTGCAGCAGAGCCTGTAACTCTTCCTAAAGGTGGACCACCTCATCTGGAGTCAGCAGGCATGTGAGCTTCAAACAATAGCAGCATTTAAAACTGGCTAAATGCCCCTACACTCTGCAAGGAGCCAGCAGTGTCCTATTTCACATAATTGAGGATCCTAAATTTAACTGTTCCTGACCTTTTTTTTACTTTGAGCTGCTGATGAATTGTGCAGTTCCACGACAAAAAAATCTGCTAAGCCACGCCAGCCTCTATTGTCTGATACAGAGCATCAAAACACTGACAGCAGACAATGGAGGGTCACTGCAGAGGGCTTGAAATAATCATAACAATGACAGCTTTCATATTTATAGTTGCAAAGAGACTCCCAACTGCAGAGACCAAGTGCTTTGTTATTAACAGGAAGAGCTGCTCCACATGATGAATAAACAGCACTTCTCTTTACTGGGTGAGTCATGGTAGCAGGTTTCACCATCTGCTACTACGGACACCAGGGAGGCTATGCATGTTGGCTTAAAAACTCAGATGCAGAACAGAATTTAGCGAATTGTCTAAATAGAAAACAGTCCAAAAAGCAGTGGAGATGCTGTAAATATGCAACAAACTGCTTTGCTCTGAATTAGAAAAGAGAATTTTGTTTTTAAAAAAAAGGCTTTCTAAGCATCAGTAGCCAAACAGAGATCACTGGGTCATCTTGCATCTGCAGAGCTCTTCCTGAGTGAAACTGGGGCGCTCAGAAAGCAGGCCACGAAAACAGGGAGACAGGGAAACAAAAGGGGAATCGAGATTGTGCCAGATAACAAGCCAATATTTCATGAAGGGCGATGACAGCAGCTGAGGGTCGAGGTGTGCGGACGACGTCCCAAAAAGATAAAATGAAAGGTCCTTTGTGTGTTGTTCGATAAGAGGGGATGTTGCTTGATTGTTTGCTATCAGGTCGCCAGGATGAGCAGGATGAAGTGACTCAGATTAGAAGCAGTAGCCAGAAAATGCAACTTTACAGTGACTCTGCGTACATGTTGCAAGACAGGATGTACCATGTTTCAAAATGTCCCAAACATAAAGCAATGAAGGAAATGCTACATCACCATGTGTGCCTCAGTTCCACTGATTTTTTTTTCTTTTTTCACGTGTGTGCTACTTAGCTCACATGCGAGCATCAAAACTAGAACAGTGCGGTTTATGTTGGTTTGTCAACAAAGACACATCTGCATGGCGACAGGTTCAAATCAGAAGGTGACGAAGTTATTGTGGAACATTTTACCTCCGAATGTCTGCTGTGGTCAGAGCACAGCAACCAAATGTCAAACACGAGTCAAAATATGAATACATCTCCACTTTGACCTCACAGACCTGATGCTAAGTGTAGGAGGGTTGCACAGATGCACTTCATTCAAATAGACATTGCTATTTTGGCCCCATTTATAGCCACTGAGATACAACAGACAGAACTTCACATCCTTCCTGCAAGAGGAAGCCTCTGTTCATCTGCTGCTCGGCGCTAATATTTTATAAAGTACAATAACTGCTCGGTCAGGATTTACTTTCAAGCCAGGTCATGCACTTTTATGCCAGCAGTCAAAGGAGGTGGACGAAATAATCACAACTCCTGCACAAACCAGCAGCGCCTTATCGCATAGACTTTGAGATTTCTGTTTGAGGTTTTATGGTGATGAACAATAAAGAGAAGGGAGACAAATAAAAAAAGTAGATCATTGATGATAAAGTTAGGTTGTAGTACACAAAACACAAAATAAAAACTAACTTTTTTTTATCAGCTACTGTACATCTGTAGTACATGTGGGCTGATTTAAATTGCTTATTGCAAGACAAACAATTGTTATACAGTGCCTTGTGAAAGTATTCGGCCCCCTTGAAATTTTTAACCTTTCTCCACATTTCAGGCTTCAAACTTAAAGATATAAAATTTTAATTTTTTGTCAAGAATCAACAACAATTGGGACACAATTGTGAAGCGGAATGAAATTTATTGGATACTTTATACTTTTTTAACAAATAAAAAACTGAAAAGTGGGGCGTGCAATATTATTCGGCCCCTTTACTTTCAGTGCAGCAAACTCACTCCAGACGTTCAGTGAGGATCTCTGAATGATCCAATTTTGTCCTAAATGACTGATGATGATAAATAGAATCCACCTGTGTGTAATCAAGTCTCCGTATAAATGCACCTGCTCTGTGTTAGTCTCAGGGTTCTGTTTAAAGTGCAGAGAGCATCATGAAGACCAAGGAACACACCAGGCAGGTCCCAGATACTGTTGTGGAGAAGTTTAAAGCTGGATTTGGATACAAAAAGATTTCCCAAGCTTTAAACATCTCAAGGAGCACTGTGCAAGCAGTCATATTGAAATGGAAGGAGTATCAGACCACTGCAAATCTACCAAGACCTGGCCGTCCCTCTAAACTTTCACCTAGAACAAGGAGAAGACTGATCAGAGATGCAGCCAAGAGGCCCATGATCACTCTGGATGAACTGCAGAGATCTACAGCTGAGGTGGGAGAGTCTGTCCGTAGGACAACAATCAGTCGTACACTGCACAAATCTGGCCTTTATGGAAGAGTGGCAAGAAGAAAGCCATTTCTCAAAGATATCCATAAAAAGTCTCGTTTGAAGTTTGCCACAAGCCACCTGGGAGACACACCAAACATGTGGAAGAGGGTGCTCATCACCCTGAACACACCATCCCCACTGTCAAACATGGTGGTGGCAGCCTCATGGTTTGGGCCTGCTTTTCTTAAGTAGGGACAGGGAAGATGGTTAAAATTGATGGGAAGATGAATGGAGCCAAATACAGGAGCATTCTGGAAGAAAACGTGTTGGAGTCTGCAAAAGACCTGAGACTGGGACGAAGATTTATCTTCCAACAGGACAACGATCCAAAACATAAAGCCAAATCTACAATGGAATGGTTCACAAATAAACTTATCCAGGTGTTAGAATGGCCAAGTCAAAGTCCAGACCTGAATCCAATCGAGAATCTGTGGGCAGAGCTGAAGACTGCTGTTCACAAACGCTCTCCAACCTCACTGAGCTCGAGCTGTTTTGCAAGGAAGAATGGGCAAGAATTTCAGTCTCTCCATGTGCAAAACTGATAGACATACTCCAAGCGACTTGCAGCTGTAATTGCAGCAAAAGGTGGCGCTACAAAGTATTAATGCAAGGGGGCCGAATAATATTGCATGCCCCACTTTTCAGGTTTTTATTTGTTTAAAAAAGTTTCAAATATCCAATAAATTTCGTTCCACTTCACGATTGTGTCCCACTTGTTGTTGATTCTTGACAAAAAATTACAATTTTATATCTTTGTTTGAAGCCTGAAATGTGGTGAAAGGTTGAAAAGTTCGAGGGGGTGGAATACTTTCACAAGGCACTGTAACAATTTGTAAGCTTATTTTTCCATTTAAACCAGACTTCTCAAGGTTAAAAACCTCAACCTGTTGACCTTTTTGACATGTGTTGATTTGATACCAAAGTACAAAATAATAGTTTTCTGACACCTTAGTCTAGACCAGTGGTTCTCAACCCTGTTCCTCAGGACCCCATGTCCTGCATGTTTTAGATGCTTCCCTGCTCCAACACACCTGACTCAAATGATCAGCTCGTTATCAGGCTTCTGCAGAGGCTTGATAACGAGCTGATCATTTGAATCAGGTGTGTTAAAGCAGGGAAGCATCTAAAACATGCAGGACATGGGGTCCTGAGGAACAGGGTTGAGAACCACTGGTCTAGAGAATATAAACATAACTCAGGTCTTGTTGCATAAAGAATCACCTAAAATGTGGAATACTAATGAAGAAATTCAGTTAGCGATTAAAAAGATGTAAAAGCATAACAAAATCTGATTTAGTAGAAGCAGCATCAAAAATGTGACAAAACACTCAATATCAGTGTCTAATAAGTAACTTTAATGAGAGAAAAACTGCCTAAAGCCATAAAAAAAAAATCCAATTTAGTTGTAGAAGTATCTATGAGGCAAAATACTCAATATCATTGTCTAATAAAGAACTTTAACCACACAAAAATAGTCTAAAGTCATTTAGAAAATCTTCTGTTAGTTGAAAAAGCATCTAAAAGGTGGAAAGATACTCAATAGCAATGGCCAATAAAGAACCTCAGTTGGTGAAAAAAAAGTGTGGAAGCGTAAAAAAAAAAACAGATTTGATGAAGAAAAATCTGATCAACATTAAAAAATGAAGAATCTGAACATTTTCTGATGCTTAAGGCAACATTAATTGATACAACTACACAATTGAACAATAAAATTACACAAAGCACCCCAAACTCCTCGGATTAAAATAGACTGAGCTGTAAAGTCACTGTCTAGTCCATCATAGTTTCTAATGGGAGACCCTCATATCTGCAGGACACAGACCACGATGACGTAACACTATGACACTTTATCTGTATGTTTGCTGAACATGGACATCTTTGGGGGTACGAGGGGAATTAAAAATAATTTCAAAAGGCTGGGGGCTGGCCTGTGAGCCCTGGATGGGTTTTCATTGTGGCTTCAAGATAAGCGCTGAACTGCAGCCCTGAGCTTCCTCAATAAAATATATGATAGGCAGATATTTGGCCCGAAGACTCTCATAGTGTGGAGCTCTCCTGTCAGCCAATGGGAGGCTTCAGTCGCTGGAGGAACTTTGGCAGCTGGATAATCCATCCCTGGTGCGACTGTTGGTGAATCAGCATCAGCATGGTTTTGTTGTCTCAAGGGTCTGTAGTATCTACATCCTGTTGAGCCCAAACAGTCTTGGGCGAGGCTTGGCTTTTATTCCTCTGTTGCCAGGCATTTGTGGTTTTGCTATTGTTTGCTTTTAGTCTAAGCTTTTAATTTGGCAAAACAAAGAAAGTAACAGGTTTTACTTGTTCCCTCATATTAAAAGTGTTTTTTCTCTTTGGGGTGCCAACAAATGAGAAGAGTCTCTCAAATTCACATATAAGCAGATCTGGCCTCTTAGATTTATCCGACTGCATGTAGTATTTAACTTCAGGACACTTTAATTATGTCTCAACCAGAACGCAGCTTTTCCCAACCATCGCCACTCTCAAAGGGTTCACATCAGTGATTTCAAACTCCACCTAGTGGTACATGATCAGCATCTGCAGTCACTTCTCAGTGTCAGCACCACTTTTACAGTAAACTCACAACACCATAACAGCTTAAGGAGGCCAGATGCATGCTTTGTTAGTGTCTCGTCAAGAGAATAAAGAATCCGAAAGACTGTTTAGTCTACTTTTGATATTGCAGAGGAAGCGGGCTTCAAAAGGCGCAGGCGGGCTCGAAACGGTGCGACCCCGTGAAGACCCGGCTTCTCTGTGTCTAATATTTCCTGCTTCCCCCGACAAGCCAAACAGCAGCTTCCAGACGGCCTCAATTTGCTGAGAATGTTATCATTGTTAACCTGAACAGCACACAGCAGATGGTCCAATCAAATCCCAAACGGCACACACAGACATCTTTATGTAAGAAAAGCTTTACTGAAAACAAGTCGAACAATAATCAATTGAAATCTTAGTGTTTTGTTGAAGCAATTAAGAGTTTACAATGTAGTCAAAACACAGAAATAGTGCAAAATTTGACACATTTATGATAAAAACTTCCTTGCTGGTGCTGAGTGAGCTTCACTGGATTTTTGTATACTCCGATAAAACCTGCTCCAAAAATTGGCCCCAAGTTACAAGACGAAAACATGATCGATTACACATTTAGTGAAATCATTTTGACACACATAAAGTTAGTGTTTTTTTTAACAGAATGTAAACATGAGCAATGATGGCCTTGTGACTGTGTAGGCTCAGAAGGAATGAGGCCTCAGTGTTCCGACAACATTCTCTCAACTTCATCCATCCAGTCACAAGGAGATTCTTCCTCGAAGTCCCTGTGAAGAGAGAACATACAATACAATGCATTTTAACTATGTTTTCATATCACAGGCCACATATACAAATCACACAAACGCAGCACATTCCGCACGCTCAACAACGCTCCAACACATATTCATAAAGCACTCTCTGTTAACATTAATATTTAATATGAATATCAATGTGAACAGTGTTTATTTTTTTCATACTTTGCTTAGCAGCCCAAACTGTTGGATTTTTGAGCACAAAAGCAGTTTCAAAGGACTTTCTTGTTTACATTTTATTCCAACCTCATGCATATTTTGTAAAAATGTAAAATTGCATCTTTCAATAACAGGCTTTACATGAGGCTTAAACCACGCAGGACCACCACTGAAGCTGCATTAAAAAGCAAAATAACACCACCAGCCTACAGGTATTCCCCCTTTTATCCTGCTGACATACTACATTATGTGTTCTTCATGGTAAAAGCAGGAATAAGAGTTACTTACGTGTCTTCATCATCAGAGCGCGGCTGCAGTCGATACTTGTCTACGATCACTTCCGGCTCGGGACCGTCAGTGTCGTCACCCTGCGGCTGGGAGAGCGGTCCGACCAGGGGATCATCATCTGAAAATAGAAATCACACCCCACACACAAAGCCTTTGATACTATTCTATTAAGACAAGTTACTCTTTTAGGATGCTTATGAAAAACATCCTCAAATTTCAGTTAGTTTATCTTTCTCTACAGCTCATATTAAGACAGCAGAGATCAACAGACCTCCTCTCTTTATTAAAAAGGTGCTGAAGGATCTCCTCAGCGGTGCTTTTCCCAGCAGACTCAGAATCCTCTCGGGAGGACCCTTCTCCCATTGTCTCCTCTGCCTGCCGTCCTCCAGCTGCTCAGACACACCTGGAAAAACAGGGACGCGACACTTCAATCTCTGAAGTTTACTTTTGTACAGTTCAGGAAATTAAAACGCCGCTGCCTGTCATACTTTCATGAGTGGAACCGGTGAGGTTCTGTCTGGTTGATGCCGTGCTGTCAGATGAAATCAGACTGGCGTTGGCCAACACCTGCATCACTGTGTCTGGCGGCCCAGCAGCCCACTGCTTTCGAGGGCCAGATTCTCTGCTTTCACAGCAGCCTGCAGGTAATTCAGCACCTGTGGTGAAGGGGTATTTCATGCATTTTTAGTTATGGTGATAAAAACACTGAAACATATTTTCTCACAGACATGTAAGTTCACGAGTTTCACTGATGTGCCTCTCCCAGAATCATAGCTGTGTGTCATTTTTCATGACATTAACTTTGACTACCTTCAAATGTCGATGTTATTAAAGTCTTCTCTCCCAGAAGATTAGCCACTTTCTCCCCCTCTTCTCTGTTCCATCGACCCCTACGCCTCACCCGTTCCTCCGTCTCTACGGCCTGTAAAGGATTCAAAGCACTGCAGTAAATCAAATACATAACATGAGCTCCGCGGCCATCTGAACTAACAGCAGCTTGTCAAAGGTCAGATTCCACATAGGGTTACCACAGCTGGGAAACTTGTGCAAGAGCCTAAATTCTCACACCAACATTGTATCTTGTCAGTTTGTCGTTCTGATGAACGGACAGCCATAAAATCACTTCAAGTTCAGTTGATTGAGTAACAGTGGCCATGCAGGAAGCTTATGTTTTTTACTTGGGAGGGCAGATGTGTGCGCAGGAGTCTGGAAACCCGGTGAGAGGTCAGGATGGTCTGCAGGGACGGCCGGTCCTTTGGGTTGGTCTTGAACATCTGCTTGACCAGGTACTGCAGCTCGTAGGGCAGGTGGTTGGGGAGGGGAGGGTACGCGCCCCGACACACCTTAAGAATCAGGCTCTTCCAGCTCGAAGCCTGGAACTGAGCACATACAGTGAGCTGTGAGAATCTCTGAGACAACAAACAGCGCTGCAACATCTGAGCCACAAAAAATACACAGCGCATAATCTAACTCAGCTGAAGACACTGGGCCTCCATCATTTCATAACAATACTTTGCAGTATCTCACTGTGCTCAGAGATGACAGCAGCGGTATTTTACACAATGGTTCATTGACAGCATTTGGCGAGAATCCTACAGTCGAACCCTCGGTGCATGGGAGTGTGGAGGGAGGGGAAGTACCGGGTGTCGCAGGGTGCAGAGCTCGTAGAGAACACAGCCCAAAGCCCACACATCACTGGAGAACACAGACAGATAGATGTGGTTATTCATTCACACCAGACATTTGTCACTTACTGGCACAGTGAAGTAGATACAAGATGGGTTAACCCACGCATGGGTTACATAACCACCGCTGAGCTGAGAACTCACGCTGTCTTAAAAACTGCATGTTGTTGACACATTTACTGACACTTCAACATCCAGAACTGAACAGTTGGCCACTGAAGAGCCTTGTGTTGATGTATGCTGTCAGAAAATCAAGCCTGAAGAGACACTCGATTGAAACATGGGAGTATAAGTCAAGCCACTTTTGTAGCTTTTTGGAATAAAATGCAGGCATAGCGATTCCCTAAAGCACTAATGAAGTGTTTAAGCACATTGAAAAATAAAAAGGAATATACACAATATTTCTGCATGTTCTCTGCACATAATTAAAGTGGCACATTGTCTGCAGGCACTCATATCTTGACATTTAAAATAGATACTCTCCTTTTTATAAATATTTTCTATGTTTCTTCTCATATATAAAACTGCGTGGCTGGATCTTGCACATTAATCTACAGTAGTATAATACAGTATTTTGTAAATAGACTTTTTCTAATAATGTGCACATCTCTCTGGTCTGTTTCTTGTGGATGCAAACATGCACAGTGGGTTTATTCCTTTGTACATATTTGCAAAGTAAATATTAATCGACTCCCAACATGCATTATGCGTCTTGGTAGTGCATTGTAAGAATAATATGTATTCATGTATTTGCATTTTTCTGGTCTCACATGTTTTGCCTTAGCGATTAACATTTCCCATTGCAGTGACAAACATTTCCCCACAATGACACTGATCCACAGTAAGGATTTATTTCATCCCATATTGTTTATTATAAAATGAAGGTACAAGGAACATACCTCTTATTGTTATATGGCTTGCTGTCCCAAATTTCTGGTGCCACATAATATGGTGTCCCAACATATGTGTGAGCATATGCCTTCGAGCTGCAACAAATTTATTTTCAAAGCTCAAATATAACGGCCGTAATTGAAGCGCCAAGCGTTCAATTTAAAATTGCAAATCTTTTCTCTTCCTTTACCTGTTCAGAATACATGCTGAGCCAAAGTCTCCGAGCTTGATTGTCCCATTATCTGTCAGGAAAATGTTCTGGTTAAGGAAATGAGAGAGAAGTGATGATTTAACACAAAGCAAAAAGTAAGAGCAGCCAACTATGGCAAAATGATGATATTATGCAGAAATGGAAGATAATGTGATCTTATCTCGATCAGCAATTTCATCATTGTTCATTTCTTTCCACAGCACTCACACTGATGAGATTCTATCAACATGCAACCAAGCAATAAACTAAATCATTGACTTCTTGTTCTGACTCAGAGGACAAACATAAAGAAGCTTAAATTAAACAGAAGATACGCTAATTAAAAGACAGTGTTTGCACTCTATTTACATGAAATCCATGAATAATTCTAAATTATAATACCAAGACTCCACTATACCTTGGACTTCAAATCTCTGTGCAAAACTCGCTTATCATGGATATGCTTTGCACCTGCACACATCTGAGCAAACCACTTCAAAATCTGGGAAAAGAAAAGCCGATTTCAGTGAAAACAATTTTGAAGAAATAAGGAACAAAATTGCATGAAAATGGTAGCAAAGGTCATCAAGGCCTACATTATCAACACCGAACTGGGCAGTTTTCTGTTGCTGAATCCTCTGTAGCAGATCTCCTCCACTGCAGTACTCCATAACAATGCACAAGAGGTCATCAGCTGAACAAACAATCACATTTCTTATTATGCAATGCAAACAATTATAACAGTATGCCCCAAAATATCTTGTAATAAGTTTTAAATGGTGTGACTACCTTCAAATGCCTCCCTGAAAGCCACAATATGAGCATGTTTCATTCTGGACAGCAGGATGGCTTCTCTCCTTGAGTTCTCCAATTTGGACTGATTCTATAAAAATGCAAATACGAGCATGAATGTATTATCTATTCTGAAAAACAAACAGTGTCCATGCCTCAATGTGGGCAGTAATCTGGTAGGTTATCAGCACAACACAAATAGCATTTCCATATCTATATTTCACTTCCATCCTCAGGCTATAGCATCACAGTTTGGATCCAAATATAGTCAGCAGATTGTTTGTTTCTCCATGTGTGGTAGCGAAAATCAACATATTTTAATGTTTATTTTAATATTTCTGCATTTTTATTATCATGATTATGTTGTTGCATTGAGGGGATCCACTTCGATTCCTATCCCAAAGACAAAGCTGCAGTATGAACATTATATCACGTACCTTTGGCAGCTGGATTTCTTTCACCACATATTGTTTCTGACTGCTTTTACATCGGACTAACACAGCCCGACCGAAAGAGCCTTCCCCGATAACTTTCAGGAGTGAATATTTCTCCATTGTGCCTCTTTATAAAGCACAAAGGCAGACCAGAAAGGATAAAAAACAACGAGCTACAAAGAAATAAGCAGGTGGAGGTGTCACTTTACATTCTTGTTTAATCTTCCGTGTTCACAGTGAGACTTTTACAAAGCGTACATTAGAGAAATGTACCTAAATATCCTCCACCTGTATCGGTGTTTGTTTGCCCGCTACTTCCTTATTATTGTATGACGTAGGGCGAGGCGCAGCCGCATTGCGCACTGTGACCGGAAGATGGCGGCAGATCCCAATATCTAAATACTGGATTAAGTCTCGTCATGAAAGTTCCCCCGCTGACCGTAATAATGTTAGTATAATTTACTTTAGGCGAGTAATGGTTTCATGGTGATATATTTTAATAGTATTATTAGAAATGTAGCAGCTCACTTTCTAATTTGCATAATATTTTCAGTTCATGATATGTTAATGATGTTTTTTGCCTTTCCTTTTTGAGTAACCTGTTCAGAAGTAAAATTTTGATTGTATTAGAACAGTTTGGACAGGCCAGATTTCATCTAATATCAGTATTTTAAAAAAATACTATTTATAAATAATACTATTTGGAAGTTTACCAACTAAGCCAGGCTTATTTCATAAAGTCTGACTTAGCAGAGGTGATTTTGGTTCCGTGAACCCAATTTAACATTGTTCAAGCTCTTTTACTGTGGGCAATTCATGCTGGTAATCTAATGTTGTCTAGGGCGGACTAATCGCCAGGCCCGCCCAGAAATGATGCTCAACTGGAGTTCCTGTAGTCATGCGTTATCATATTATCATAAAATATAATTATTTTCTTGTCATTGCTCAGAGTGAAATTAAATTAAGTCGATCCTGTCAGTGCATGCACACAATCAGACAGCAGTGAAAAAAGTTGAACAAAAGTGCAAATATTAATATAATAAAAAAAAATTGAAATACAAATGTAAACTAATAAAATAGTAATCTAGCTGGTATTATTTTTGTAGCTTATTTGGTTATTAGCATCGCTATAAATACAGTAGTGTAACTGCACTTTTGGATTCTGCATATTGTTTAACATTAGCAGAAATGTACTGCTGCAGAGCAGTGCAACATGTACATACAAAGTGCAGTTGCATGTTAACATATGTGTAAGTTCAGTCTATAAATCGCAAGTGTGTTTGGATGTAAACATGAAGATTCATCTTTCTGCAGGTGAAAAAAACACTCTGGCCTGTATGTATAAACTCCAGTCACGAATGTATTAGACGCTGCAAAGCCAAGGATACATACAGCAACGGCATCGCCTCAAACTAGCAACGTGGGAATTGTTCTGGTGGAACATTTACATGCAGGGAGGTGAGCACTGTCATTGAAAGGGCAAATCCACCAAAAAAAATAAAATAAAAAAATAGCAGGGCCGCCTTACAGCAAGATCCAAATCCTTGGGAAAACTTGAAATTTTCAGCGTGTAGGTTGTTGCCTGGAGGTTGCTGTTGTTGTTGTTTCCTGTAGTGCAGGGGATTTCAAAAATGGTAATATATAGATAGAGGAGGGGAAGGAGAAAACCACGTAAAATGTGTGGCCAATGGCAAATTTATAACCGCAACCCACATCCACTGAGTCACACTGAATATCCTTTAACACTGACCTGACCAGTAAACCAAGATTTTACCACTGGCTCACTGGTGTGCTGTCATAAAGCTTTTGTTTCTTTACTCAGTATCTGTCCAAAAATTTTAATTGATAGAAAATCAACTTACGAGGTGTGTACGTACAATTATTGTGACTACTTGAATATGTATTAAATGAGTCTGATTGCATGAACTGACATTTTATGGCACCAATTTAGCCCTGACTGACCTGATTCGTTCCAGTCAGGTGTTGGACTTTAATCTCTACTTTTCTTAACGTGCTTTATTGAACAGGCCATAGTTCTGGTAACCTCCCCTACATTGTGACCTAACCTACTGTCGGAGAAATTGAATTAAAAATAATAAAACAAAGATCCCTAAGGGGTCTAGGTCAGCAGCACCGGTGATTTGGTTAAATACTGTCATTGAGATGGGCTGAGAGAAGCTTTTCTTCTCACAGAACTGCTAAATAAACAAGCCAGGGTCGAAAAAAATGCCTGCTGGGTCACAGTGGAAAAGGTAATGTGATAGCCATGACAGAAAAAGTAATGAGGGGTGGCTGAATCTTCCACGCTTCTGCACTAAGGGCCCCTTAGCCTGCCACTGGTAGCACTGTCAAAAACAGTGACATTTAGCACTAATTGGTTCAAAAGGTTGGTGACCTTCAAACACGGGCCAAAGTGATTGGTGGTCAATTAAGGCAAAAATGGAAATAAAGTGATGTCATTGGCTGAAAGGAAGTGACCTCACCAAGAAGTTTCTTTAGAGCCCGAATAGCTCAGTCGGTAGAGCATCAGGCTTTTAATCTGAGGGTCCAGGGTTCAAGTCCCTGTTCGGGCAAGTGTGGTTTATAGGTTGTGTAATGGTTAGACTTGAATGGAGGTTAATGTACTTCTAGACCACAGGGAATAGTATCTGGTGGAAATAATAAATGGTTCCCTGGTTTGGGAGATGCAAACACACTGTAAAATTGTCTCAAGGGGATGTAGAGGTCTCTTAAAGAAACAAAAAGTAAATAAAAAAAAGATCATGCTTTACCCTAGTGAATGTAGCTTATTTATTCATATGTATATTCCTGTAGATTATTTAAACCCCCATACTTCCACTGTGACAGAACAGAGGATATGATCTAAATCTACTCATTTAGTTTTCTTCAAATGCCATCTATTCATTCATTCATTTCTGTCCATATCTACACACGTGGACAAAATTGTTGGTACCCCTCAGTTAAAGAAGGAAAAACCCACAATTCTCACTGAAATCACTTGAAACTCACAAAAGTAACAATAAATAAAAATGTATTGAAAATTAAATAATCAAAATCAGCCATCACTTTTGAATTGTTGATTAACATAATTATTTAAAAAAACAAACTAATGAAATAGGGCTGGACAAAAATGATGGTACCCATAACTTAATATTTTGTTGCACAACCTTTTGAGGCAATCACTGCAATTAAACGATTTCTGTATTTGTCAATGAGCGTTCTGCAGCTGTCAACAGGTATTTTGGCCCACTCCTCATGAGCAAACAGCTCCAGTTGTCTCAGGTTTGATGGGTGTCTTCTCCAAATGGCGTGTTTCAGCTCCTTCCACATATGTTCAATGGGATTCAGATCTGGGCTCATAGAAGGCCACTTTAGAATAGTCCAACGCTTTTCTCTCAGCCATTCTTGGGTGTTTTTGGCTGTGTGTTTTGGATCGTTGTCCTGTTGGAAGACCCATGACCTGCGACTGAGACCAAGCTTTCTGACACTAGGCAGCACATTTCTCTCCAGAATGCCTTGATAGTCTTCAGATTTCATCGTACCTTGCACACTTTCAAGACACCCTGTGCCAGATGCAGCAAAGCAGCCCCAAAACATTACTGAGCCTCCTCCATGTTTCACCGTAGGGACAGTGTTCTTTTCTTCGTATGCTTGGTTTTTGAGTCTATGAACATAGAGTTGATGTGCCTTACCAAAAAGCTCCAGTTTGGTCTCATCTGTCCAAAGGACATTCTCCCAGAAGCTTTGTGGCTTGTCAACATGCATTTTTGCAAATTCCAGTCTCGTTTTTTTCAGCAGTGGTGTCCTCCTTGGTCGTCTCCCATGAAGTCCACTTTGGCTCAAACAACGACGAATGGTGCGATCTGACACTGATGTACCTTGGCCTTGGAGTTCACCTTTAATTTCTTTGGAGGTTGCTCTGGGCTCTTTGGATACAATTCCAACGATCCGTCTCTTCAATTTGTCATCAATTTTCCTCTTGCGGCCACGTCCAGGGAGGTTGGCTACTGTCCCGTGGGTCTTGAACTTCTGAATAATATGAGCCACTGTTGTCACAGGAACTTCAAGCTGTTTAGAGATGGTCTTATAGCCTTTACCTTTAAGATGTTTGTCTATAATTTTTTTTCGGATGTCCTGGGACAATTCTCTCCTTCGCTTTCTGTTGTCCATGTTCAGTGTGGTACACACCTTTTCACCAAACAGCAGGGTGACTACTTGTCTCCCTTTAAATAGGCAGACTGACTGATTATGAGTTTGGAAACACCTGTGATGTCAATTAAATGACACACCTGAGTTAATCATGTCACTCTGGTCAAATAGTTTTCAATCTTTTATAGAGGTACCATCATTTTTGTCCAGGCCTGTTTCATTAGTTTGTTTTTTTTAAATAATTATGTTAATCAACAATTCAAAAGTAATGGCTGTTTTTGATTATTTAATTTTCAATAAATTTTTATTTATTGTTACTTTTGTGAGTTTCAAGTGATTTCAGTGAGAATTGTGGGTTTTTCCTTCTTTAACTGAGGGGTACCAACAATTTTGTCCACGTGTGTATAAGCTATAAAGATCAAATTATGAGATAATGGTGATATCCTAAAACCAATCTGCATGTTTACGAATATTTGCTTCATTACCTTCTGTTTTTTGTGTTCCTTGGCAGTGCTCTGGTTGGACCTATCGGCAAATACTCATCCACAGGAGGAAAATAAAGGCAATAATGAGGTAAATAGTGGGCACGATACAACAGATTGTTTACAGCTCCTGGATTATGCTGCACAAGCTGTTTGGGGAAATGTGGTGGACAATTTTGTGCTCTTCTTGGAGTGCCTCATTTAGTTTGGAAAGACGCCCTGCACAAAGCCTCAGCGGAGCTCCGACTGATAAAGGAATTGGGGGCTGCACGCAGTTTGGGTGAACTATTTCTTAAGGCAAGATAGGAACAAGGTCTTCTTATTTTACATTATGAAAGTTCACATCATAGAAGAAGCCCTAGTTAGTGATTTTTATGAGGTAAAATAATAAGTACAGAGCCAAAAAAATACAGTATTTGTGCTACTAAGAACCAAGCAGTGCAAGTGTTTGTCTAGCAGGGATTCAACCACAGATTTAATATTTAATTTGTGAGGCGATAGGGGTGAGATGAGGATCATGTTTCTACAAGAACGGGCACTAGTGTAGGTGTTTGTGGAGCTGAGAGCACATTGAAATGCAGACTCATAACATATGGTGTGAGTCAGACTCTGTGACTCTTCTAGTTTGTGCTGCTACATAAATGACAGTTGACAGACGTGAAGCAGCTGCGAGGCAATAAACACAGAAAATAAATGGCAGTAATATCTTCCAAGGTAGAAGTTTCTCAATCCTCCATGGGCCTCTATAATATACAGACATCTCTAAGACTTATTTGTCGAATTTTATTTGTTTTAAAGACATCTATACTTAATAATACCACAAAACTTCATTGATGTTCTGCACATGGCAGCTGAACAACATTCAAAGGCCAAAAAACAAAAACAAAAAACACATTAATCCTGCATGAATGACTTTCTTTAAATGGAATTTATTTTAAAAGAAAGTCCCCCATGTCAAAATCTGTCAGTTTTAAGCCTCATTTACATTTTTATGCCCCATTTTATGAGTAAAATACATCTATTTTAACATAAAAAATCTTGATGTCCAGCCAATCTAATTTCTAAATGAGGCGTACATTATATTGAAAGCCATCAAATGGGGACAACTGGAGGCCCACTGTCCATTAGAGAGCCATTAAAAGCAAGAGAAAGACATAATACCTAATACTTAAATATAAAAAAAGAATGTTTAGGCCTATGAAAGAGTGTTGCAATACACTGTAACAACATTGTGTGACACTTTTTTGTGCATAGGACAAACTGAGGCAGCACCGGTAAATCTTGCTGTAAGAAAGGGATGATCAAAACAGCTAAGCTATGAAGAACTTTTTGATGTTCATTGATATAAGCCAGTTCATGGAGGAAACATTAAAGATACAGCCTGGCTCCAAACCCACTGGATCACAGCCCAGATCTGAAAACTGTTAAGCAGTTCAAACAGAATGAATTTGAAATGAAATGGATGAACTGGATCTGATAATTCAGGCATCAAAGAAACTACATTTGTGCGGGTGAAGCTGCTGTGTGGGCAGCGAAGGTCACTTTCAAAGTTTACTCGAATTTTAAGGTCCATTTGAGCATCATAAACAAAGATTTTTATCACCGTCCTTACCCTCAGACCATGGTTCTGATCCTCAGATAATTATGCTGGATATTGTCACCTTGTCCCTCTTCCTCGGTTCATTGTCTTCACTGTTGTTTATCGGTTTATCCTTCACAGGGTTTGAATTTAGATCGGGCTGTCGTTTCTGCTGAGGCAGCACTTCCCAAACTCCCATCCTTACAGTGATGTAATAATAAGCAAAAGCTCCATTTAAAATCCCACTGAAGTAAAAGAACACACATACAATCAGCAAAAAATAATAAAAATATTAAATTGTACGTACTGGATCTGCATAAAAATGGCCCCTGTGGCTGTTAGATTAACGCTGATACATGTTCAGATCCTTTATTCTTCCAATTTTTCTTTGCTTATTCAGTCATTTTGTCCATAATGATTTCACATTATTGTTTTCTTTTTCTGTTTTAATTAGTGCCTTTCAAAAATACCAATATATTGAGGCCCCAGTGGAACTCAGTGAAAAACATTCAACTCTTCAAATGCAGTTTTAATAGATGAAACTATTTTCTGAATTCATGTTTGACTGAGGTTTTAATTAAATGTATCGCTCTGTCAGACATTTTTCAGTCATTTCAAAGGAAACAGATAGACTACTGAATATGTTTTTCCTTGAATAAGATAATGTTCAAAGTCTCGAATGCAATACAGTATAGGTTCATGAGAAATGTTGACTATCAGATCAATTGTGTGTTTAATTCATAGACTGTATATATAGTGGACGTAGCATCTGGCTCTAGAATTGAAGCCCACCCGGAAGTGTCAAAAACTTGCAATATCACGCCGTCCGCTAGGGTTGGCTCCAAAAAGTTTTTTCTCCATAGACCCCAATTCATTTTTGGAAAAAATAAAATTTGCTGGACTGATTTTCTACAGCTCAGGATTTTTTTCCTGTTAGTTTTCATGGTCAAAATGAGAGATCAGGAGGCCGATCTAAAAATAAATCAATACTGAATTTTAAATAAATCGTTGAAGTTGGCGGAGCCAGGGGGCGTGGCTATACTTGATAGACAGCAACAGAAGCCTCTGCGGTAAAATGTGGGCGGGATAAGAGAATCCTCAGCCAATCCTGCCCCTAGTTGCTCTCCGGTCCAGTCTGTTTGATGACGCTTTTTACGTCACTGGCTCCAAAAAATCCAAAACGGTAACCAGGAAATAGCAAAATCCGGGCTTCATTTTCTCGGCGTTGAAACCAACGGGTGACGTCACGGTTAGTTTACGCCTGGTTTAATTACAAGATAAGGCGAAAATAGTAAAAAAAAAAAAAAAAAAAAAAAAGGAAAGGAAAGGAAACAAGGAGAAATATTTGGAAAGGTTTTCAGGTTCTTAGGGCCCCAAGATGTGTTTGACTGTAATAAATCTAGATTATTTCTCTGTTATATAGCTTTAGAAAACATCACTGTTGCTTGATTAGGCACTTAGTAATGACAAGCAAATGAAGGTTGGCCAAATTTCAAATTTTGAGACATACGAATACAAAACAAATACCATTTACTTCAAACTAAAACATAGTATAAAACAAACACTTGGGGTAAGTATCTGTACTTAAATAGTAGCAGGTGAACTAATGTGGTACTTTCCACATGTGAAAAACCTAGATGCATTATGCACCAGCACAACATTTAGGATGGACTTCATAGACTTCAGTTGTGGAAAATTCTGCAGCAATTTTCAAGTATCTCAACACAAATAAGCCCTAGAGTAAGAATACTAATCACTACCTAATCAAGTCAAACCCTGGAGTGCGTCAAAATCTAGACCTGTGTTTTCTCCACAAGGAGGAAAGAGTTTGATCATTTCAGGGATGATGATGGCAATGTAAAATGTTTGACTGCTGTGAAAATGAGGTTCATAGTATAGAAGCGTGATTGGAGGAATGAACGTAATTTGAACAAATACTCAACGAAAACAGAAATCAGTATATTGAAGCAAGACTGGCTTTTGACGGCGTGTTAAGGGAGTTACAGCAATTCAGATTATAAAGAACAATCACTGACTTTCCAGGTTTTCTGATATTTTGGAATATTTTTTTCGTACTTTTAAAGATAGAATTACCTTAAAGCTACATTAATCAAATTTGGCAACTGAAATATCAATTTAATACCAACAAATATACAAAAAAAAAACACCATATGTTTTGTGATGCTGGTGCCCCGTGTACACACATGTGACAGTGCCCTTTAGTACACTTCCTGTCCTCAGGGACTTGTGCTGCATTTTGGGACCTTTACCGCAGGATTGTACCACAGACGTCTCCTAGTACCGCAAAAATACCAGAGGAAAACTTTACAGGAACATAAAAGATATTGCAGGAAGTTGACTCATGAAAATGTTTCAGTCCTCACTTGCCCTTGACAAATATCATGCTCTATAGCTGCTTGATTTCCAACTTTTTCTCTGCAGACAGTCACTAATTTTGTGGTCTGACATTTACTGCTGGTCAGGTGGAGAACAACGTGCTTATTTGAAACTGTTTGCAGACTTGTGACGAATCTTGGTGAGTTTATCTCAATCTTTTCACCACCGCACATGTGATTCAGTGTGAAACGAATTGCAAATTAAAACCGTTTCTAACAACAACAACAAAAAGAACAAAATGCATTGACGATTAAAGAATCAAGGCTGCATTCTAAAAGAGCTGCTGTTGTCTTGAAAATGAAAACCCACCGTTGGCCAGAGAGGCTGTTTCATGACTGAAAACATGCCGGGATTCACTTCATCAAAAGGCCTCGTGGGAGAGCTCAGCTGGGATGGCATGTTGAGGAACAGGTGGAGCATTTCATAGGACTAGCATCTTTAAAAATACATGATAGGAAAATAGATTTAGAGCAATTTAAAACAGCATCAAATCAGCAGCATATTTGGAATCCATTGCTTGCGAGCGTTTGGTGACGGATGAAAGAATCAGCGTGTTTCTCCTGGGAAGCTTGTGTACTGCAGAGTGTTGATAGCAGAGTTGATTACACCGAACGCAACTTCAGTGTTGTGACAATTCGCAGATAGGCGCTCGGAGAATGCTGCTCTTGCATCTTCTCCGTGTATAGCACTCATTAAAGCAGCTTTTCCATATGGCTGTGGAATATTTGCACTCTGTTGGCTGTCGGTTGTGTTCACTCTCTATAGGTGGTTGTGTTCAGGGCAAAAAAAGGCTGAAAAAAATTCAAACAGTACAACAGAACTTCACTCAGCAGAAAAAGCCAACATTTCTGCCAGCTTTAAAAAACGCTCACAGTGCTGTTTCTTTGTGCCTACAGATATAATTTCAGATCTCTGGTAATTTGTGAAGCAGCACTTTTGGTCTTTAGGAGCTATAAAGTTACCGTTGATGGGTTTGGAAACACTGCCAGAGTTTGAGCTTCAATTGAAGGCATTTGAAAGGCGATGCCAACCTGAATCCTACTGTTTTTCATTGATGCGGCACAAGGAAGACATCTGTCGGAGGAAACCAAAGCTTTCTCACTCCTCCTCCTCTCCTCCCATCATTCAGTGCCAGTCTTCTTCTTACAGGGAAATAATTAGGAGAGGATGAAATGAAGCAGGGAAGAGGAGGAGTGAGGCAACATGGAGGTCATCTGAGATTTGGATGTTTATCTCATAATGAGAAATTGACATATTGATGACGTCGTCGCGACATGTAGCCGACAGGTTGACTTTATTACTGCTGTCAGAGAAAATAAGTCACATTTCTTCTGAAGGCAAACAGAAAACAGTGACTGAGGCATTGAATTGAACGAGCCAAGTGGTACAACTTTATAGAGGGCAGCGCTGAAGTTGTCTCCTGTCCTGTGGGATTTACTGCTTGTAGTAAATAAGTAGGGGAAAAAGGCATAAAATGGATATCAGAGAGGAGCCATCATCCTGCATGCAGATGAACCTCATCAGTCTGATGATCACATTTTGGCCAAGTACACTCATTTTAATCCTGCCAGGAGGTTGAAAGCACACGTTATCTAAAAAAAAAAAAAAAAATCACAAAAAATGACACCATTTATCAACTAGAAACTGTAAAACTGTTAGATTTTTAACTTTCCAATTCAACGGTCCTTGAGCTACTCATCTGTGATTTGCAGTTCCATCAGGAAAATGAACTAAATGTGAACTTAAACTCCTAATATTTCACCAAAAACATTTTATCCTATATGTATCATTGAAAACTTGGTCAAAAATTATGGAGGTATTTCAGGTGCAAAATGTTTGAGCACCTGTAACATTGAATTTGTAGTTGTGTACATTGAATTTGTATGTGTATCAGCAAATCTGAATTCCCACACTCTATGAGTTGTGTACTTGCAAAATAATTTCTTGTGTGTGTTGATTTTTTTCTTCCCACAAATACAACACAAAAATACACATTCACAAAATCATATTTACAGGTGCACAAATCATAATTACAGGTTCACAAATCCTTCTCTACAAGTCACATATTTCAACACTGACACGCTCACGTTTTGCACCTATTGTTGCAGGACACTAAGTGCAAAACATACTTGTGCACCTGTATTGTGTGAAGTGAAGTTGAAGTGAGAATTTGAATATGTGCAAATCTGAATGTGAACTTGTGCAATAAGTATGTGAAATAATTTACCACGAAAACAGCTGTGTCCTCTAACACACAAACACAAATTGCTACTTAGAACCACTCGAATCCTCCCCACGAGTCACACATTCTCTGTTTTCTACAGGTGCAAATCAGAAATCTACAGGTGCAAATCAGAAATCGTACTTCCGGTCCCGCTGAGATATTTGGTGCAAAACTACAAAACGATCCGATCTGTCTATAAATTCTGTGCTCTGAGATTGACAGACTTTTCGGCCAGTCGGAAAGACGCTTTGCCCGCCCAGCCAATCAGAGGTTTTTATTCCGTCCGAGGTCGCTTTACCGACTTCCGGGATTCAGATTTGCACATATTCAAATTCTCACTTCAACTTCACTTCGTACAATACAGGTGCACAAGTATGTTTTGCACTTAGTGTCCTGCAACAATAGGAGCAAAATGTGAGCGTGTCAGTGTTGAAATATGTGACTTGTAGAGAAGGATTTGTGCACCTGTAAATGTGATTTGTGCACCTGTAATTACGATTTTATGAATGTGTATTTTTGTGTTGTATTTGTGGGAAGAAAAAAAATCGACACATACAAGAAATTATTTTACAAGTACACAACTCATAGAGTGTGGGAATTCAGATTTGCTGATACACATACAAATTCAATGTACACAACTACAAATTCAATGTTACAGGTGCTCAAACATTTTGCACCTGAAATACCTCCATAAAAAATAAACCGTTTGCTTCAGCCAGATTCTGTAAAAAAAAAACAAAAGTTGTTGACAACTGAGACGCCATGAGCGGCTCAGCAGGGACCAACCATATGACAAATTGTTTTCGCCCAGCAGACAGGAGAGAAGTACGGAAACAAATAAGACATACTGAGAGGAAAACAAGACATACTTTAGCAATAAATAAATGCAACACGACTCAAAAATGGTATACAGAGGAGCAACTGGTCAGCAAGTTGTTGGAAGATACATTCAGCATGGTGAAACTCTAGCATAGTGTGACAAATACCTAATTTCTGGAGGGTGTAAAAATGTAAATAGTAAAATGAAGATTGCATGTGGAGATTTTAGAAGCTTCAGTAGAGACCAATTAGACTTCTCTTGAAGATTCTTGAAGATGCTTCAACTGTCATCTAAGAGGCTTCTTTAGTTCATTGTCTTTGAGAATCTAAGAAGTCCCGTTGATTTCTACTTGAAGCTCCTACAATTATCATGACCTGGATGACTGAGAATCTACACAGACATTGGATGTAGAGCCACCTTTTTTATTTTTGTAAAAATTAATAACCTTGTTTTTTATTTAACATATAACTGTGTCATACTGGACAAAACAGACATTTGATTTCTCTCTGCTTCTGGCTATGGTTGTACTGTTTCCATAGAGGTGCAGGACGTTATATTGCAGTGAAAAATGAGCCCACAGCGAGTAAAAATATGACAGGAGCAAATAAAAATGCCCAGAAACTGCTCGGAGATTGGAGGGTTAAAACTACACGTGATTTCAATTACTGTGGCTGATTAGACCTGTTCTCAGTACTGTGTATCATCTCCCAGACTCTGCCTTCTGTTTGTTTCACATGTGAGCATGTTGGTGAAACACAATCTTCTCTGCTGAAGATGTTTTGGCAGGAAAAGCACAGATGTCTAATTCGTATTGCTTCCCGGGACACTCGAATGCAAATGAGCCATCGCTAATGTTATTAGCATCACCTGTGCTTTAGCTTTTCCTAATAGAAGCCAAAATATCTGCTGGAGTTCGGTGACCTCATATAATGAGCAGCAAAAGCCCACCTACTCTGAACCTGAGCAAAGTTGGAATCAGCCAGAATTGGAAACACCTGTGTGTTTGTGCACATATATGGTCTTTTAAAGGTAAACAGCGGCACAATTAATACTGAGCAGACACTCTCGCTTGCTCAAATATGCCCTGCCAGTATGGGCTTTACCTTTTTCTGAGTACAAACAAACTGCTAATTTAGAAAGCCTGCTAACCACTGCCTCCCTGCATCCCTGGGGGTGAACCAGTGAACCTTGAGCTGTAATCCATCTATCCCTGTCTGTGAGCTTTGAGTAACAGCCTCTGATCCTCTTTGCTGATGCGGTCTGTCTGGTGTGTATTTCATCATGAATTCCCTTCACTTCTCTGTCCATATCAACGAGGCAATTGCCAGGTCTCCAAACATTCACATCTAATTGGCAGTTTCTTTTAAGTGGAGGAGGGACATGTGAAGTATAGCAGGTGACAGAGAAGAGAATATATGATTGATTATGTTTTAAGTGAACAGGGTGGAGCCACTTCAAAAACACTTGCTTTATTTGTCCATATTCAGATTTTCTATGTATTTTGTTGGCATTTTTGCCCTTTTATTAAACAAACTAAGAAAAACAAGAAATGTGGAAAAAGAAAACATGTAAGTTTCAAACCAAGGAATCACGGCTGATCAATCACTGGGTCACCCTATTGATTATATTCAAATTAATGGGAGAAGCCAATCCAGTCTCCCAAAAAATATCTTATTTAACCTTTGTTACATTCCCCCCCTCCTCTGTCTCAGACAAATTAAATGAACTAAGGTTGTTCAGGGTGAAAACAAAAAAAAAAAACTGCACAAACTAACAGAAAACAGGGTTCTGTGGTCTAAAAGGGGATAGGGCATGGTTAAATACCTCTATCCCCCACTAAATCTACCAAAGGTGATAGAAAAAAACAAAAACCCCTTAAAAGAAAAAACATTCCCCAAAACTGAAGGAAGGAAGTGCTGGGTTCTGGGCATTTAATGACACAAAGGTACTGAGTTTTTTTTTTTTTTTTTAGACAGAAGGCAGACTGATGGTGTCAAACCTTCCAGGTCGCCTACCCACAGCCATCCAAGCAGTTGGGAGATCGCTCCTTATACCAGCTGATTGGCAACAGCACACAGCCGAGCTCAATCACACAAGTGCAGCAGATTGAGTCTGATCTGAGAGCTGTGGCCGTGAGCTTTCCAAGTCCATAACACCTTCTACACCCCAAAACATTCCGGCAGGTTGAAAAAGCATGGTGTCCCTAAAAAAACAAAAAAAAAACCCACCAAAAATGACACCATTTATCAGCTAGAAAATGTAAAAGCAGGAAAATAAGCAAATTTTCAACAGTCTTTAAACTACTAATTTGTGAATTTGCTGTTCCATGTGGAAAATTTACCAAATCTACACTTAATCTTCTCACATTTAACCAAAAAATATAATACTATCTAACCATCCACACCCCAAAGCACTCCACTAAGGTGAAAAGACATGCTATATCTAAAAAAATCACCAAAATGACACCATTTATCCGCGGGAAATTGTGAAAACTGAAAAAAAAGTTAGACTTTTAACTTTCTGACACTCCTTGATTTGCTGTTCCAGCGGGAAATTTAACTCCATGTTACGGCCACCAGTATTGGTGTGCCGTCTGGTTTCTGAGGTGGTGTCTTTTTAGGCCTCTGTGTGGGGGGGACTGCATGTGTGGATTCAGCTGTGGCTGTTTTATGAGTTTCTCCAACACCCCAGCTGCCAGCCATTTCACCTGACAACTCTTGAGATGACGACCTGCACTGCAGTCCTGTTCTCCCCGCCTCCCGACTGTCCTGATTGGGCCGCCCTCCAGCTCTCCTCCACCACTATCCAACTAGATGCACCTGCAAGCTATATACCTGCCACCAAGTTATTAGTTGGGGTGGCTGGTATTTGTGACCAGTCCACCCTGGTGCCTCTTTGTGTGTCAGGTTGTTGTTTGTGTGATGTGTGATGTGTGTCTGTAGGTACATGTGGTTGGGTTGGTGGGTACTGCAGATCCTTTGGTCTGTAGACACGATGAGTGAGTGCTACAGAGAGGTTGGGCTTAGTGAAGAAGCCATTTGTTTTGAGTGTTCGTGATCTGTGTGGTCAAATGTCTGTGTGTGAGGCACCAGATTTGAGTTTGCTTTTGCACACCTTGAATTAGTTTTTGTTACTGGTGGTGGGTGTTGCTGATGTAGTTATGTTTGGCTAGGGAGTTTAGTTGCTTTGTTTTGGGTTTAGATAATTTGGGATCTCTGTTAGCCTTCGTTTTGTTATATTCTGTTTTTTGATTTAGCAACACTCACCAGTCTTGTGTTTATTGTCACTTTTATGTTGCCTTTGCCACTAAGCAATAAATCCCTTCACCTAAACCAATTACATCTGGTTGCATCCAGCCAACCCCTAGAGGTTGGATCGTAACACACATCTATGCCCAAACTACCAATATTTCACCAAATATGCAATCCTATACAGACAAACTGCTTTTGTAACTATGCTTTGAGACAAACCTGTTCCATATTTGTTTGTGATCCATCCTGAATATGTTTGAAATCAACAAATATGTGCAGGACTCCTCAATCCTTTAACCCCTGAAAATGAAGAAGCATGTGATGGAAGCGTCCTATTTTAACTCAAATCTGGATATTTTCTTCAGCCTAACTAAGTAGTTTTTGGGCCTAAATCTAACCAAACAATGAGAGAAAAACAGCTTAACTTAATAAATTTAAGCTCCGGTCTCCTGGGAGGCAGAGGTCAGCCTGGTTGCTGACCCCTCCTGCCTCTTTATTCGGACTTCGTGGATCTTTCAAATTAGAAGCTTATGTTTATGTTCTCTTGTTTGCCGTTTTTTTTTTTTTGTCTCTGCGGTCCTTTTTTTCTCTCGCTCCAATTTACCCTCGCCCCAACCATTCGAGGCAGGTCTCTCTCTTCCGCCTGGTTGTGTTGGACGTCTCTTCCTGTTGAAAAGAATTTATTTCATTGGATTCATAGGCTTTCCATCCATAAATTTGTAGAGAAGACTAATTTTCATTTTTAAATTAGTCTGTTAAACGTCCTCGGTAAGATAAGACTTTATCAATCCCGCAGAAAATTCTTAAAGTGCAAAAAAATGGGGGGAAAGTGAGAATATACAAACACACAGCACTGGTGTGTAACTTTTACACATCGTATATTAACCTTATATTCTAATTTATTCTGGTAAATTGTATTTCATATAATTGTGTGTGGGCTGCACAGTGAGGTAGTGGTTAGCACTTTCGCCTTGCAGCAAGAAGATCCCTGGTTCCAGTCCCGGCCTGGGCCTGGGATCTTTCTGCATGGAGTTTGCATGTTCTCCCTGTGCATGCGTGGGTTTTCTCCGGGCACTCCGGCTTCCTCCCACAGTCCAGAAATATGCTGAGGTTAATTGATGATTCTAAATTGCCTGTCGGTGTGAATGTGAGTGTGCTTGTCTGTCTATACATGTAGCCCTGCGACAGACTGGCGACCTGTCCAGGGTGTCCCCTGCCTTTGCCCGAGTCAGCTGGGACAGGCTCCAGCACCCCCCGCGACCCTAGTGAGGATAAAGCGGTGTATAGAGGATGGATGGATGGATAATTGTGTGTAGTTTTAGTCAATATATTTAAATTACTCATAAATTCACATAATGAATAAATCTGCACGTTCTTAACCTTCTCTACTGGAAAGCACTTTAGCTCTTGTTTTAGATGTGTGATAGAAATAACAGTGACCTGACTTTCCTACTACATCACAGGTCCAGAAATATGTTTGTTTCGGATTGAAATCACATTTCTTACAAAACGTAAATGCTGTTTCGTTGTATAGGAATGTAATATTGTGCAAGCAGAGCTGTTATTGTGTCGCACACTTCAACATTGGAATTCCCTCATATGGCTGCTGTTTGTGCCTCCGCCTGCATATTCACAACAAAATAACAGTTAATGAGTTGTGTTGAGGGCAGCAGACCACTATCTTGCCACGCAGATTCTCTATGGATGCAGACAGAGCTCACTATCTTGCTATCCTGCAGCTATATCCATTATGCAGTATCTTTATGGAGATTGGTGTTATAGTGGCACAAAACCTTTTTCAAGCCGAGGTGCTCTTAAGGGCAGCAATTATCTCGCTGGGGAACTATAAGGGTGGGCAAAAAATAATAATTAGAAAGAATTAATTGATGTGGATGGAATCTATGTGACTGCCAACGTTGAACTCTGCAAAGGTGATTCAGTGTTTTGGTCCTTAAATAATTAAAGTGGCCCTGAGAGTGCAACACGCTGCAGACAAAAAGCAAACCAAAGAAACCTCTTTGCTAAAATGACAGTACAGATTTACGCTCTTCCTGAATTGCGGTGTGTTGAACTCTCAGGGGCTTTTCTAACAGATGCTGCACGTTTTGAGCTCCTGTAATTTCAATAGCATTCAAGTTTGATTACCTTTGTTGATTTCTCCTCGTGTTTTCATCTCTCGTGGCATTTTCCTTAAAGGTTAAAGAAAATGAATTAAGGACTAAACTTTAGCTCGCCTTCCAATGTGAAATTACAATAATGCTCTGAGGATCAGCTCATCTTTCTGCTCCGTCTTTTCAATATTTTGCCTTTGAAACTAACTTGTATTTGTTTCTTGACTCCATTAGGGTTTAAGATGATCATTCTTTTATAAATCTGCTCTTTAAAACCTTTTAATTCTGACATATTGCAGGCTTTTTTAGTGAAGGTTTCTGCCCAAATCAGCCCATATAACATTAAAAAGTCATACTACTCCCAGTGAACATCAGCACCAGTCAGGCTGAATTCACATCAGTTACAACACTTGTAATATCACTTCGTTCAGCTGCTGATAGGAGCCGCTCTACGTCCCAGTTACCACACATTTTGCATGTTTTAAGACAATCATCCGCCTACGTGTAACAAGAGCTCAGATTGAACGGTGCACCCTGTCACTCCAAGATATGCCGGCTGATATGAAGGAAAGGAGCACTCTAACTTGACCCCAATGTGTCTGCCTGCGCTGATGAGGCATCTGGTTGACACTCTGTAACAATCACCACTGATATCAATCAGCGCCGGCAGATCAGAGAGACGGAGCAGAATGCAGAGGAAGCCACGCTAACATATTAAACAGAGCGACTACTGCGAGAGATATTTCTCAAGTGAGATGGAGAGGAGGGGGCGTTGCCATTATCTGCTGGAATGCTGCACGTTGCGAGGAAATGGGCATGCTAATGAGGGCCAAATACGCCGTGAACAGCTGCATTGTAAATGAGCTGACTTTGTAGACTCTGGGCTGGGGATATGCTGTTTGTTAATCAAAGGAGGGGAAAAAGCGGAGACGAGCCGATGGCTAAAAATAGAAAACTGAAAAGCTGAGTGCTGCTCTGATGGCACACATGCAGCCCGTGGTAATTGCTAAGAGAAAAAGGTTACTATTATTGTTATTCACGCTACGAAGGCAGGTTGAGGGACTACGAGATACCCCTTGACATTAAGCTGATGGCCTGATGGATGCAGAGCTGCTCAATTTCCCAGGCTGTGATTGTATCTTGGGAAGCTTTTTGAAGTTCAGAAACTGGATCAAAAGGGGAAAACTCCAACGAGAGGTCGCAAGATTTGCCTCATCAATAACAAGGAAAAGCTAAATTCACGGCTCTGTCTGTCCTTATCTTCTTTATTGATCTGGGAAAGAAAAGGACTTCCACATGTAGGGAACATTTGCAAAGTCAGGAAGTCATGGGAAAAGCGTTTTAGGAATGTGAGAGCAGCCCGGTTCATTTTGCTTCAGGGCAAAGTCTCTAGCTGAAAATAAACCGCTGTGAATCCAGTATTTCAGTAAACATTTATTTACAAAACCAAAATAATGACAACAGAATAAAGAGTGAATAAAAAAATGTGATAATATGATAAGATACATTACCATACACAATGTATATCTTATGAATGTGTTAAATAAACTATGCGTAGATTTATTTTTTGGGAGGGAATTTGAATAGGCTGAGTGGAGAAAGCAGGCAGCCAGTGTTGGATTGCTGTACATTATAGGGATTATTGCATTTCAGTTTGTGTTTAAGGCAAGAATGAAACATGAAGAGGGAGAAGCGAAACACTTCACGTAACAATGAGGCAATATTATTTTTTTCTGTTCATCACAGGGCGCACTATCACATAAACATCAATGACCGAAGGAAGAAAAAGAAGACAAAAAAAAAAGGCAGAGAATACTCTTTTTCATGAAAGAAATAGTTATGTAACAATTTTACAAATAGGATTGGTCCATACATTTTTCATTTAAGAACAGGTTGTTGAGAGAAGTACCACTTTTCAAAGCTGTGTGTGTGTGTGTGTGTGTGTGTGTGTGTGTGTGTGTGTGTGTGCTGCATTATGAAAGAGTCCCTGCAGTTGTCAGATGAGTAGTTGTCTCATGATGTGCAGAGCACCATAATGACTTGGTGTCTTTGGTGCCTGATGTGCTGTACTGGTGTGAGTCCACAGAGTCAGAGTCCTCTCCCTTTTGTCGTAAACCGCCCGAGGTCTCTCTCCGTCCCCCCCTCCTCGTCTCTCTGAAGCTCAGTATGGATACTGCTTCTGCTTTTTCCCCGCGAAACAGGACAGCCAGGTGCACAGCAGCATGGCGGCCGCCGCCCCTGCTCCTGTGCAGTAATACGCCCAACCGATCTGGCAGGAACCTGCAGATGAAACAGAGGATTTAGAGAAGATGTCAAACTCATTTTAGTTCACCAATTTGGTCTCAAGTGGGCCGGACTAGTAAAATCACAGCATAATAACGTACAGATAACCACAACTCCAAATGTTTCCCTTTGTTTGTTCATATTTAATGAGCTATCTTTTTGCAAAACATCATCGAATTTCTTAAGGAAAAATAAGTTCAGCCTCTTCAATATTATTCCTCAGTTAATCATTACTCCACCAAGGAACATGGCAGAGTTATGCGACGATCAGCGTTGGTTTGTCTGTCTCTCTGTCTGTCTGTTAGCAACATTACTCAAAAAACAAACAGATTTAGATGAAGTTTTCAGGGAAGGTCAGATGAACCAAGGACCAATTTATCAGATTTTCCCAGTTATAGTTTGGATCCACTGATTTGTTAAAGATTTCTGTATCATTGCCAGATAGCATCAAGGCGTCACTGTAACTATGACAAAAAGTGAATGCAACATCAGCTGCCTGCTGACAGTCACGTGATTGTGATCCTGCAACAAATCAACCACTGTGGACTTATCTGTCAGAAATGATACAAGGAACAATTGATTAAATTGTGGGGGTGTTTCCGAGTCCCATCATTTCCCTCCACCTGCTACACATTTAGGTATCCGTACATAATGTACACATGTATAACACACGCCTGTACTGAGCGTGAGGTCATTTTGTTTGTGGGTGCATCTATATTTAATGGCCACATTTTATGGTGCCGTGATTTCTGCCACAATTTTTTTTCAAGACTTCAGCTGTCGGAAACGATACGACTGAGCAGCCTTGGCGGGGTACTCTACTACATTTATTTCCACATCTGTGTAGTTATCCTGACACCACACCGTACAAACTAAAGTGGAAATCATTAAGAAAGAAAGTTAAGTTATCCCCGTCTTGTAAATGTATTAAATTTATACATAAAAATACATCAAATTTGTGGCAGTACAGTGGGTAATTTAAATTCAGTTATTTTTATTGAAAAATTGCAGTTAACCCTTTAAGCTTCAGTCAATTCCAGCCGTTTTCAGTACAAAAAAATCGCTAATATTCTATTTTTAAGTTAAAAAAAAATTACGAAAAATACGGGGAATATTGGACGGGCATCGCGAGGTGCATTTCCTTGAAAATGACCGATTCGGGGATTTTATACCGACTTCAGGACATGTTTTGGACAAAATAGTTTACTGACTTGTGTCATCTGGATGTAAAAGGTTGGATTATGGCCGTTTTTTGTGGAATCTTTTTTTTTGTGTGTAATAATGAACCCGGAAATGTGAGTCACGCTGTGTGCGTTGAAGCCGTGTATAGAGAACGGATGGATGAATATTTGTTTTTGTCGGACAAATGTGTTTTTCTCACCCGCTGTAGTAATCGCATCTGAAAGTGGTTTATACCGGCGGATTCATGAGAATCTAAGCTTTCCATCGGTGTATAGTGTTTGTATAATCGTGTTTGCAGCCGTCGGACATTCTTGAAATTCCTATGCAAATTAGTAGGTGTACCGCCAGCGGTACACTGAAGCTTAAGGGGTTAATGTCGTCTCTGTAATTTTTACACTTAATCCTCAGCCCAGATTGAACCCTCTGGTGGGTCGATATTGACCTGCGGGCCGCATGTTTGACACACCTGATCTAGAGAAAAAATCTTCTCACTCTTTAGTTTATCCCTCTGTATGTCAGGGTATCTCCAAATCCCATAAATTGATTTCAATCAAATGTGATCAAATAAGCCTCTGACCAAGGAATCCCTCATTTTTGTTCTAGCAAGAATAAATGTTCGAGCAAAGACATGGGAATACTGCTTATAAATCTCACATCACTTCTAGAAATTCAGTGTTTACTCCACTGAGATTAAATGCACAGTGGGGGATATAAAATTGAATCCAACAGCTCACCCATGTCTTGAATCATAATTTCAGTGTTATCATTTAAAACACAAATGTTCATTTGAAATGCATTGTCTATCTGTGTGCAACATATCATGAGAATACGGCGCTATACTTGCACCTTAGATCCAACATTTACCCATCAGTGTTAAACAGTGTGTGAACTGTTGAACATTTTTTGCTCGAGCTACTACATTTCTCTCCTCCTTGTGAAAAAGTGTTAGCATTGTTAAACCAAAGGCACAGAACATAGTTTAAATTCATTTGCAAACATTCTTGTACTTGGTAAATACACAGCACAGATGGTTAAGAAACCCAGTGGCACAAAAGGATGAAACTGAAAGGGAAACATAAAGAACCTCTTTAAGACACATCATCAATAATCTGCATTATTAAACAGGAAACGACGAGCATCTGATTTTGGAGAAAATGTTGTGATGACCATTGAAACTTCTCATTACAATCAATTTCTATGATAAAATATGACTGAACGCAGTTATCTAATCACCAGGTGGGTGGGAGGAGGAGGAGGCTTCGCACAAATCATATGAGCCGACTCGTCACTGTGGAAACCAGATTTAACGGCCAAAATTGAAAACACTTATTTCTGTGAGTCACACTTAATGAAAATTGACATCACCTCTTCTCAGAAATGTGGATGTAGTTGATCTATTAGCTAATTAAAATTAATGATGGGAATATTCCATTTGAAAAACACATTCTGTCAAAGCAGTGACTTGGATTTTTTAATGCTTTCAGTGCGTTGACGAGTGCGACCGTTTAAAGATTGAACATACATTCAGCGACGTGAAAACTTATCACTGCTCCTTTCATGATTAATGGATGCGAGATGAATCAACGAAGGAACGCATCGCTTGTGTGAAATCCACTGTTTGTGCTGGAGAGCATCTTGTCGTGTTGCGGACGAGGAAGTGAGGCGAAATAACTGGTCTTCAACAAGCAAATTAAATTTGCCGGCAGCGCTGGAAAAAAAAGCACGCTGATGCAAACGCACTTGTTAACAATAATTTATATGTAACAAGAGTCTGTTCTTTCAAAGAGGGAAACCAGGGGGAAAAAATGAAAACTGGATATCCGACATAATTGCTTCCGATGACACGCTCTGAAATGTTTAGGATGAGATGTTTAGGAATTTAAATCAGTCGTAATAATGTCAGTTTGAATTTTGTGGATATGGTTCAGATTTAGATGCTGCAGGAGCAGTTGCATGTATCTACTGACATAGTGGGAGCTGCAATTAATGACTGACTTGGCAGAAGATGCACGAAACTTTGTGATTCCTGCATATTTGCGCAGCTCTTAACACATTTGCCTGTTTGATATTCATTGATTTGTTGCCAATGGTGTGAAAGATCTTATCTAGAGAGATACACCAATGAGCCACAACATTAAAACCACTGACAGGTGAAGTGAATAACATTGATTATCTTGTTACAATGCAATGTTCTGCTTGGAAAACTTTGGTCCTTGCACTGATACTTGCTGACTGACACACCTGCGGAAGTCCTTTGTCCGTGTCCTGACATGTCAGTGCTGTTTTGGTGGCACCACTGAAAACTATGCCATATCAGTCCGGTTGTTTTATTCTAGCTTATCAGTGTATCTTAGCAGCTACTAAGCAGATTGTGCTGAAATGGAATCCAAATATTTGCTGTCTACTGCCGACGTGATGCCTCTGCTGACTCAGAAATTATGACAAAAGCCAACATTTGAATTTCCTGGAAGCTGGCTGCAGATATTCATGGTCCTCAGCGTCTTTTTGGATCCTACCGTTCTTAGAGAACCACCACCATCATGGCAAAAATGTTCACTTGTGCATGACAAACGTCAAAATTGGTGGGGAAGATTGCACAGATAGCCGCTGACTAAATTCATGTTTCCACAAGGATGAGCCTTCTCATTTCTGACACTGCGTGAGTTTCCTGCATGTGTCATCGTCGGGTCAGAATGTCAGCTCTGAACAACATAATCAGTCAGACTAGAGGGAAATCTGAGGAAGAGTTTTCTATATTTTAAACCCAGCGACATCACATAACTTGTCAATACACACCTCTGATGTCTGGTAATAATGTTAATTTACGTCCTCAAAATATTTCAGCAAAGAATCAAACGTGATTTGATTAACATCAAATGGAGGAGCAGCTGCAGTATGAAGATCTCTTCCACCTCCCTAGTGTCTGATAAAGTAGCACATTACTGTCTGTGAGATAGTCCTAAAATGCCAGCTGCATACAAAGCGCAAAATCGAGCCCCTGCTTATTCTTGGCACATATTTATAGCTATAAAACACTTTAGAAATGGCCAGCTTCTGGAGGTTCTGTTGACTTTTTATCGTGCATTTTAAACACCACAAAAATCATATCTCTTCAGCATTTGACAGAACCAGAGTCCTGCATCTGCTCTCTGAAAAAGGCACAATGTCAAGTGTCAGACATGAAAGTCTGTTCTCAGCTTCACATGTTTTCATCGATTCTTCAGCGAATGCAAAACTAATTTATGCACCATCTGTGTGTCATTTGAGGCCTGTGTGTGTGTGTGTGTGTGCAGGCTGTCAGGTCGTGTGTGTTTGTGGACTTACCTAGTTTAAACTGGTCTGAGCTGTTGTTGCAAGTCTGTTGCACCTCCTCGCTGTCCCACCCCAGCGGATAGAGAGCGCAGCCCGATCCAATGAGCAGACCTGAGAACGAGATGAAGAGACGGAGAGTCAGTCGGCGACGAGGGAATTGCAGTAACATAACTGATCACTGGGGGTTCCAAAAATATCACAAAACATGGCTGGAGGCTGACAAGACACGGCTTGCGAGGGGAGACCCGCGGCAAGGACGAACCCTCATCATCAAGGTGCTGCTTGGAAGGTCTGCATTGTTTTGTGGGAGACCTCGCCTGTGTTGGTTTTCATAATTTAAGAATCTTTTCATTAACGTGAATCAAAATGCAAAACGGTGCGTTGTGTCTTTACTTTGTTCCATCTAGATATCCAGTGAGAATGAATGAATTTATACCCAGCTTTTGTGTGGATTCTCCCACATTCTTTGGTTTGTCTTTTAATTAAAACGATCAAAAAGACAATGAGCAGCTGCTTTCCAACAGAGTGATACATGTGTGACCTCACCTACATGATTTTATTCCTTTTTACCTTATCGGTTTCCAGCAGACGCAGCTCTGACCTGTTCCAATGGTTTTAGCTCAGAACAAGCCACGCAATATTTTGCACAATGACACGGATAGTGATTTTACCCACTTCATCACAATTTCAGTGCAACAAAACAAAGCACTCCTCTGCCAGCAGCTCATAAAACCGCTACAAATAAGCGACGAACATATGCAAATAGCTTGGCAATTTCTCACACAGGCAACAGTGAAAAAAACAAGCATTTTTCGGTATGCAATAATTACTGTAAAACTCTGGAAAATCCTTGAGGGACTGCTTTGTCAGTGATTAAAGAGACTTATGACTGTGCTTAAAGCTGCGCACTGAGACAAGAGTAAAATCTAGTCAAGGCCATTACATTAAGGATTAATATCCTCAATATCTGCCTGTAGCCAGGTCCTGACAAGTTATTCCCTGGATGTCAAGGCCTGTCTCTTAAAATTACCCTGTGGGGCCCCCTAGTAGGTGGCTCCGCCATCACATTAGCTTAATCCCCTCCGATGTGTCTGCCCTGCTATCAGTTTTGGGATGTGAAGATGGCAGCGGAGGAAGAGAAGGCAAGAAAGCGCTGCCTTCCAACCTGATTACTGGTGCCATCCAGGACTGCCTTATTACATCTAGACCAGATAACAAGCTGGAATTAATCCACATGCTAATGCAGATGGGCTAGACAAACTGGCTAACATCTGAGGTGGTGCAGGCAAAGTGAAAAAGACATCTGTGTTTTCCCCAGTCGCCTTTCAAAAAGACAACGAATGTCACTGGTGCAGTTCTGTGAGAAAAAATGGAGCCGCTCACTGTGGCACTGGTGGGAGAAAATCAATTCAGTGAAACTCTGGCATGTTGATGAGAATGAAGGGATATAAAAAGGCTCTGACCAAGTCTGTGTCATTACAGCTCAGGATCAGAGGGGGATCCGGGGATTTTCATACGCAACAACTCAGCCGTTTCTCCCTCAGACCCCTTAAGAGAACTTCAGACGAGGTTCTGCCTCAGACCTAAAATTACTACCTTTAGCAGAGCAGTACAGCAGAAGTAAAACAGAAGTATTTGATGTAAATCCCTGTTCAAGCAGTCACCATGGACCCCTGATGAACATAAAAACCCACTATTCTACAAGGTATAAAAAAGCAGAGGGCGAATGCATGCATACAGTGATCTAAATGTTCCCAGTTACATAATGATATCGAATGTGTTTTGATTCAAATTTGTAACAGTAAAGACAGTAAAGCAAGCCAGAATGATAATGTATTCATGATTAATATTGAACAAAATCTAAAATTCTCTTTCAAGTGTTGTGTAATGCGGAGATACAGCAGCATGTAATCAATTTGAATTTCCTTGCAGCAAAATAGAGGGGAGACTAAATGTGGCTTTGTTTCCCAGAGACATTGTTATTCTATCCAGCAAAAGTGTTAGATTTCCATTTGAGAAATCACGATTTATGGGGATTCTCAATCACGCTTTGATTAACACATTTGTTAAAACGATCAGAAACACTTCAGTTGCTCTGCTGTGTTGCAGGCACCAGAGAGAAGAATAAGAAAAGAAAGACTTCAGTGCATAGTTTCCACATCAGGTCAGATTATGATGATGACAGTGATCGCTGAAAATTGCTTTAAGACTACAGGCAAGACAGGAATTACAGCCACAACAAAGACAGGAGCCGAGTTCCACTGTGCAACTTTTTAAAAAATCAAAGGTTTCCCTGTCACTGTTTTCTGTTATTTTGGGGGATAAACTCGTGGAGCCTGCAGTCGGTGAAAATCAACGTGAGCGCTCACATGTTGGCGTGACACTATGAGAACAGATCCTGCAAAACACAAACCACTGTGGGAGCAGACGAACAAAAATTCGCACCTATAGCTAAGGTGTAATTCACTTCTGTATCATATGTGGTCCCACGTTTCTCTTCGGGCTTTTATTTATTTGATTTATTTATTTTCCCAGGATGCTTAATTCCATCAAATCCCATCCTCCACACTCACTATGTGGGTTATTGAAAACCAGAGGTAGGGAGGCTGGTGACTGGGGATGTTTGAAAAAGATTAGGAAGAATGAGAAAACGTTCCTTCACATGTTGTTTATGAGGCGAGCTGTTGGAAACAAGTGTGGAGTTGTGAGAAGCAGCTACCTCGGGCTCTGATTCTGCATGCATGCTGCTGTAGACAGATACTTCCTGTCCTTCTTACTTGCTAAGCTGACACAGATACACCGCGATCTGCACAAACAGACAGTCTGGGATTTGTGTCATTTAGCATGTGGTTGTCAGCTACGGCAGCAACCTTTTCAGCTTGTGACCTTTGAAATAAAAGTAAATCCTTCTCGTGACCCCACAAACACAGACTTTCCTTTCTTTTTTTGCATAAGTAATTTCATGAATCCCCACACAGTTTGACCACAATCTGCTATCTCATGACCCGTCTTAGGAACAACTAAACTGGGGCAAACATAAGCAATAAACTGCATGCTAGACTTTATAAAACAACATAAAACCTCATGATTCTCTTGGGAAAATTCAAGCATTCCAGCAGAATAAGCACTAGCAAAAGCCTAAGAGAAAAGTTAAAGGACTATGCTAATTACAACATACTGTATTCTGCAGAATGGTCTGGCTGCACCTCATTATCGCACTGCTGTAGGGGAGAAATACAACGGTTTTGCATGTTTGTATTTCTTTAACCAGCTAAGCCCAGGATGCAGCAACGGTGTTCCTGCAAAAATAATGACAGGAGGAATTGTTTTGCTCGGACAATTCCATGCAAATGAACTGAATTCACTTATTGCATGATCCAAATCGTCCCATTTTCAGTGTCGTAGGTTGTTTTTTGTTTCCCATTCTGAAAGGGATTCTGTAAACATGCAGATCGCCCAAAGGGAGAAGAATGCTATGATGCTAATTGCTAATTATGCCATGATGTTTAATAAAAAGCATTTCCCTGCATACAAACAAGAAGATGGTTTTTAAATCTTCATGTTCTTTCTGCTGAAAACTCTAATATTTCAAAGAATCTCAAATTCAGTCTTTTCAGCTCTTACTAATAAGGTCTTTTGTGAATTTTACAGCTTTCCCCAAACCACAGAAAGGAAATCTTCAATTTTAGACCGTATGAACAACAGATGGGCGTCTCATGATGAAATCATTGCAGTACTCCATACAGCTGCCGTGAGGATAGTTGGTGGATTTCACCAGAAGGTTGTTACAGAAGCTCTGCAGCAGCTACACGACACTGAAAAACAGACGTACAGAAAAGATCATAAACATGCGAAAGTCTGCTCCCACCAGCATCCACAGGCGCCGTGTTCGCCGTCCACAGAGGTTATTAAGAATCCAAATAGCTTGTTTTCCTTTAGCAGCCTCGATCACGCCTCCAGGCCAAACTTAAAGATGCCCTCACTCAGCTTTCTGGGAATGGAGGTTCAAGTGCTGCTTTATCTGCGTAGACCTGGGAGGTCTGTTTGTTTACCTTGCCGCTTTTCTTGCGGACAACCATTGTTTGCAAAAACCTTAACGCCTTTCAGAGTTTTGTTTCAGTTGCCATGGCAGCCGGCCGATGCTTGATAGGAGGAGGAGGCAGAGAGGAAGAGGGTCGAATGGAGTGTGCAGAGCAGAATCTAAGAGGCCGGGCAACTTATTCACAGATTGAATTTCGATTGATCTCCATGTGGTCGTTATCAGAATGACTATCTGAGGCCTAATGGCTTCTGTGAAAGGCTCTTCTATAGACTGGGAAAGAGTTGGGTTAAATGGACTCAACCAAATACAATCAGTCCTACAGATCACTGTTCAATCCATAGAATCTGCTCTAATATAGAGATCTCTCTTCTACCTCTCCTTGCCTCAGATTTCATCATCGTAGTTGAGTTTCACTTTTGAAATCACATTTTCGATGCTTTAAAAAGCACAGAGAGAACTGTTTTATTCCATCAGGACTGAGCTATTGTTCCCGTTCCTTTTTCTGTCAACGCTTTTTACCTGAATGAAAAACTGCCCCCTTTCCATATCCCCCACATTCTCTGATTTAGGGAGAGCTGATGCCTTTTGTCAAGCCTTCCTGCTCTCTGTCAAGACCCAAGGAATTTTCTTTACCCTCCTTCATGCCCCGAGACAATACCATTCAAGGTTATCATTCAAGAGGCCAAAGAGGACAGAGGAGGGGAGAGAAAAAAAAAAAAAGCTGCCGCTAAAGCTGGAGAGAATTTTGGTGGCCAGGGAATTGGAGTGGGGATATGCCTGAGTGAGCTGGCTTAATGTAAGACATTCCCTTTTGGGCTTGGAGGATCATCCAAAAGTGGCACAGAAATGTAAGAGCAACCACATCTGGGGGGGCAGCATCCAAAACAATATCTACCTTTATATGCCCGATGGTCTTATTCAGTTTCAGAATTGTGTTTTTTTCCTCTAAACAATTGGAGAAAGAGACGCAGATAAAGAGGGTAATTTCTCAGCTGGCAAACAAGCGGCGACTTAAAATGATATTATTAACATGTTAATGGCGGACCTCATTCTCATTCTTTGCCGGTTTACTTTTGAGAGCTTTAATCAAAAGCAGCCACAGGTTCCCGGAGTCACATCAGCCTAAACAGCCCGTGTGACTAATCTGTCCACAGACCTTTGCCAGCATGTTGAGGCCCGTTCTGCTCCTTCTTCGCTTGAAACACAAGGCACATAGCAAACTTGTGCAGCCTGCTTTTCTTATCACGTTTCTCGATTCGTTCAAGTCGTGATCCACGCAGCCGTTTTTCGGAGGGGGCTTACTCCTCTGTGAGCATTTGGTGTGTGCGTGTGTGTGCTTTTTTTTTTTTTTTTTTTCATGTGGGGATCTGGAAATTCTGTTGAAAGGAGATGGAGAGATGGAGGATGAGGGGGATGCAGAGAAAGGAGGGATTTAAACAGAGTATGTGAAGTATGTGCGATGTGCACAGTGGAGCATAGAAACACTTGCTGCAGCCAATGACTGCCATTCGAGCGTCATTTAGCCTAAAGTCTACGCCTTGGTGTTTATTTTACAAAAATGTTATATTAAGCTTGTTAAATTTTCATTTTTTTCAACTCAGTAGCACTTTGCTAATGTTGTGGGTCTTCCCAGAGACAAGAACAGTGCTTATAATGAACATGAACTATGTGTTTCCCCAATAAATACCAATAATAAATGAAACGTACATGTTTCCTCCTGTTCCAGTTGACAATATTTTGCTTGGTTTTGCTTCTCCATCATTTGTTAGCTTTACAACTTAAATATCAAACACAGGAAATTGCATTACTGACCAGGCCAGTAAGCTCAGAGCTCTATGACAAACAAGCTCTGACTGTTCACTCCGAGCGCGACCATCATCTCCGTGACACATTTTCTCCCTCTTCCCCTTCTGGTATTTGCCGCCGCCGGTCCATGAAAAGGTCAAACAGATCCAAACAGTCCTTTATCTCACATCATTAGGTCAGGTCCATGTGAGGGCTGCGTGGTTGTGGTCTTGTGCCACATTGCAATGTTTCAGTCTGTATTTCTTGTTTGTTCATCTTCTTTGTCTGAAAATAAACTGAACTCTGGTGCTTCAAGCATCTGTCAACAGGCCAATAAGCAGCCTCACAGTTCATCAACAGAACGTTTTTATGATTTCAGTCTGCTTTTGGTTTGGCATGTTTGCATTATTTCACATTTAAATGGCATATTATTGCTATACTTTGTTACCAAAACTGAGAATACTTTAATATTTGAAACAACCAAGACATTTTTTAACAAACTGTGATATTGTGTTGTCACGTATTCTGTTTTTATTGCAGTTGTTCTCTCCACGCTTTGGAGAGAGCTTCTATCTGAGGAGGTGATACTAAATCTCAGTACTTTCAAGTGGTGCCAGCAGTGCTGTTAACTGTCGTTGGTTAAGCAAATGTGAATGCAAAGCGGCCTACGAGTGTTTAGTGCACTCCTACACAGCGAAACACTGTGCAGCGGAGCAAACTGCCAAACGGGGCATGCTGCAGAACACTGGGCGCTGTTTTTGACCACCATCCCAGCTTGGAAAAGGCAAGAGAAAAAAACCTTAGTACCAAAGCCTTTATCAAGTACTTGAAAGTTCAGGCTGTGAAAAGGTTGCATTAAATGGAAAACTGTCAAATGAGACTACTTAGTGACTAATGCAGTCAGTTTTGATTGCATATTTCTAAAGAACAGGTGGAGAATGAGTCCAAAATAAGACACAGTATGCGCTCAGTTGGCCTTTGCCACTCTCTCCTGTAACACATTCTCATTTCTCTGCATGTCCACCCATCAGTCACCAACACTGGCCCTGGGCGGAAAGAGCAGTTTGTGTTGTATTGATCCGTTTCACTGCTTTTCCTACAGGCATTCTGTCAAGAGCTGGTCTTATCTAATCACACCATTCATTTGTCACACACTTTCCGACTACAACCAGTAATTAATAAACACACCAATTACAAGAGCAAAATTAACTTCTGCTTCATTAGGCAGCGGTCAAAACAGCCCTTTAGTTGTGCAGCTCAAGTGCAGTGCAGGAAAACGAGCACGAGCCGAAAGTGGGGTGTGCCTAAATACGAAGCAAATAGCTTTGAAAAGAGAACATCTTCTGGATGTGTGGGGAGAATGAGCTTTTCACACAAGGGCGTAGATATTTTTCTGTTTGTCTCACTCTTTCCAGCAACAATCCCCATGCCTCCATGCAACCTCAAGCATGTCTCCTCTGATCTCATATTGCAAATTGGACATTCTTTCCCCTTCTTTGAGTGAGGAGGGGAAGTCAAATGCCAACAAAAAGAGGGCATGCTAAGCACAAGGAAAAGAATTCAGCAGCATCCGGGAGAAATTCCTTCCAAAATGCATCACATAGTTTGACCTTTCTCTTGTAAATCTACTCAGTCGTGGGCTAAACTGTGCTAAAAGCATGAAAACCGTAAAAATGGTGAGTTGAGAGTGTTCTAGTGTCTCAAAAAAAACAAGTGCCAACATCACCTGACTTCTACTTTACTGCACTGTATCAATTAACTGCCTCATTTTTTTCCCACCACAGTCCACAGAAAGATTAGCTTCTGCAATATCTCGCCATATTTTAATGACTTATTATCACGATGAGGCATGGTGGCAGGCAGGCGACAATAAGCTACTTTCCTTGCACATGACAGAGATGGAATCAAAGCCAGCTCACAATAGATCTGAGCAACATTTTCCAGCCTCATTTAGATTAAATTTCAGCAATTTAAAAAGACAAATAAAATGGAAGGCATGCAAAAAAAAAAAGGAAATATATACATATCTTCAACAAACTGTAACACTGTCAGCTTGGCAGTCTGGAATTTCAATTTAAAAAGTGGTGGCTGTTCCATCCATCAGAGAGGCAAGTGAGGGGAAGAAAACGTGTGATGAGAACAACAAAGCCAAAGGGTAGCCTATGGAAATCCTCCTCAGGGTAGGATCCACTTTATAGGGCGCTACAAGTGTAGCTGCTCTAACTGGGTCATGTCTGATGTGTTGAGCAGCACCCTCCTCCCACTGACAGAGCCTGACAGAAAAGCATGACAGTGGGCCACGTGTCCAAAAGTCGGCAAATACCTACAGCAGTGCTTTCCTGTCGTAATTACCCTTTATAATGAGCAGTAAGCATGCTAACGCAGAGCCTTCTGGGGAGTGGGGAAATCAAAGACGCTGCAATCTAACGCTGTAATATTCATGTTAATAGCATTCAAATATGCAATGAATGTTTTAGTATCCTCCACATAGACACAGACAGACATCAAAACAGCCTCTCCGACAGTACTGCGGCTCATCATGTGAGCGGCTCCATACCGCAAACACAAAGAGCCTCCTTTCAAAAGACAATGCAACGCTTCAGGGATTGAGGAAAAACTGACTCCCACTGCCAAGTGTACAAAGTACTCCATAGCCTGTGTTTAAAGTCCCAGCCCACTGCATTCACGCTGTCTTCTGGGACACACACCAGGCCGACTTACTACCCCGGGGATTGAGTTGGATTGAGTTTAAGCAGCCTTACGCTACTCGCAAAAAAGCCAAATATTCCCTGAACTAACAGGTCAACTCTTAGTCCCAGGATTTTTATTGTGTGGCTGTAATATGAAAACCGTTCAGTAAAGGGTGGAAATCTCATTAGGGCATGAGGCCATTTCTAAAGCCTTGGAAGGGCGTAACCTACAAATAACAGCAGAACACACATTCAATACAAAGCATAAAGTCGCCATTTTTTAGAGGAATCCATTTTTACAGTAAGAAAACACCATTTTATTCAAGTTTCATGAGAGAATGTTCGTTAGATATTAATTGCTGGAAGGAAGACTGACCTACTTGATATAAAACTTATGATTTTCTTGAAGAAATCCAGTTTATACCCACGCCTATATCTGTACCAACACAAAATTACAGTCAGAAATTGGTTAGCTTAGCTTCGGGCAGAAGTGGAAAAAAAGCGGCAAACGATAAAAGCTCATTTAACCCTGCGGAAGGTACCTTTTTAAAATTGTACCCTCTGCACTGATGCAAAGGTTACACGACGAAGCTCAAGTGGCTCCTCTTTCATGCTGTTATCATGACATTTGAGAGCCTTTAAGGCAGAGAATGGGACAAATGGGAACACATTATGTAACATGTCAAGTAATCTGTGAGCAATACAATAGGGCAGTACAATGGAGAGGCAGAGATCAGGTCGGGGCGGATTGTGTGTGCGCTCATGGCATTTTGTATCATATTGAATTGGCACTGCGATCCTATAATCATATAATATCTGGTTTATCCTGTCCGCTCAAGGATGAAAAGCCATTTCTGCCCCAATGATTCCACAGATTGAAACCAAACAGATGTCAAGAAAAGGCTACCGATTCTATTTTATATGAAGATTAACGATTATCATGCTTTTTTTGTCTGTTGTTATGCCATCTATGACTGGATAGTGAAACATACTGGAGTAAACTGAAGCGGATGTTGTTTTTGTTGAGGTAAATGCTACAGATGAAACTACAGAGTCCTGTTAAGACTTGTCTTCTTGACAGCGGAGTCCTTTGGAGCCATCGATAACAACAGAAAATCTATAACCTCAGTTTCTAAACACTGAGTGTGAGGAAAATAGACTTGACAGTGATGCTGGTTGAAAACACTTTGGTGTTAAAATGTCTGATATGGTAAACAATGATGAAATATACAGAGCACCTGAGGGCTTTTCCCAAATCAGCGATTATTTTTTGCTTTCTTGGTCAGAGAATGGGCTAAATGTGATGACTTGATTCTTGTTTTGACAGGCCCATTCATTAAAATGTTCATCTTGATAAACAGTCTGTCAGTTAAGCCCTCGGGCGAACTAATTCAAAAACACTTAAGGTAAAGAAATGAAACCAGCTGGATGAGTATGAACTCTGACAAACTGATACCCAAAGGGCTGCACACCAGCAGGAAGGCTGAAAATGAAGGAGTTTATATGGGTAATTACAGAAAATTCAGAAAACACACACAATTACGTGAATTAAATCGGCCGCTTTCCTTTTTCTTGCTCCTGCATCCATTTAGGAAAATGTTAAAAACAATGATGTAATGCAGAATGAACAATGGAGCAGCTATTCAGCATGACGCTTTCTTAATAAAATGAGAACTTTCAAAACAGGATGGCGTCCTGGGCCAAGTTTCTTTTTTCCAATGCCTCAGATAATACAGACTTAAAACCCCCATTACACCTCTGCCTCCCACAAACACATGGCTTCAATCAAGCAGCAGGCATTCATGCTGTAAGTCAGTGGATATGAATCCACAGATTACAGCGGAGCCACAAGGACAAATGAAAATCAATAGTTCCCGGAGTCTTTCCAAAATTGCCTTTCATCGAGTTATTTCAAAGACGGAGAAAAAAAATAAAAATCACAATACAAACATGTGCAGTAAGAGGAGGGAACCATGCTGCTTAAACACCAGCGGGTTCCTCCAACAGTCACACTGGTTGTGCATTTCGACTGTCCCAATGACTACTACGCAATTAACAAGCTAAAGGCGAGTGAAGTACCTCTACCTCCGTGTTTTCTGAAAAACATTAGGACAAGAGAATGATTTTTGTAATAGCTCGTCATTAAGCAGACTGAAATTTCAATGCCCCTCCTAGAAAAAAAACTGCAGTCCTCTTGTATGGTGTCCAATATTCCCTGCAATTTCAAAGCGAAAAGCAAAACTTAGCATGTAATAGAAGAAAGGATGGTTGGGTTTTTGTCTGGCTGTGTGGTGAAAATGAACAACCTCAGGCTCTGTGGATAAGAGACACTTGGGAGAATTAAGAGATACAATAATACAATGCAAAAATTGAGATGCTCTCGTCTGGCTAATCCCATTTCCAAATTAGAGAGTAGCAGCCTGACAACAATGAGTCAGTAGACACAGATGCTATTTAAATTCTGAACTGCGGCTCTATCAAGCTTGATGCAGCAGAAACAAAGTTCAACAATATTTCCCTTTTGTCATCTTAGTACTCAGTCTTCTCTCCATTTTAGTCATTTGAAGAGTTCTGGAGTTCAGCAAGCATCTCAAATTGCCAGTAGCCGGTCAGGATATGGCCCGATGCTGGGACTGCCGGGTAGAAAGCGTTAAATTATAACCATGTTTCACATTCAGATTTAAAATCATCACTGATCTCCCTCAATTATACAAATTACTTCCCAACCTCAGCTCATATTAGCTCCGTACAAACAGAGCTTTGCGAAGTTCCATTATAAAGTTCCATCAGTATTCATGAACATGGATGACTGTCTTCAGAGGCTTAAAACCGCAGATAAAACTTGGGTCTGCTACACTGACGATGCATTAGAGATCAGCTTTGCGAAATGAAACTGTGAAAGTCCACAGCAAAAAATGAACTCCGTGTCATTACAGGGCTTCCCGATGATGAGGCAGAAAAGTTGGCCCCTCCGATGTCATGTGTCCACAAAGGCTCCCGTTGGCTGCCAGAAGAGCTCATCCACAAAGCAGCCACTGATTGAATCGAATTGAGTGCCTTTGAATCTAAGAGTGGGGGCTTGTTCCTGCTCACAAATTACGTCTGAATTGTCCGAGATCACAGGTCAGCGCATGTGCAAACTATTTTTTCCGAGGATGATTTTTTTTTCTCTTCTTGGATGTCGATTCGTGTAGCACTGTTATGGCAGCCACGCAGAGAGTGAATGGGCTGCCAAGAGACTGTTGGGAATGTACCACTGGACATTTCAGAGCGAGTCAGGCTGATTGATTGAGCCATAAAGAGTTTGTCCGTGGGGCTAACAGGACTCGGATAAAAGATTAGGAGTCTGTTGAGTGTTGATTAATGTTAGAGGATATAACCTCCTGGCCAGTAGGGCTGAGAGATTTATATAAACAGGGTCTCGGCAGTGAAATGTACGCACGCCGAAATTGGAGTGATTTGAAGTCGGTGAGGACGAAACAATCATCGGGTATCCCCAGGACACGAGCTAAATCTAAATAGAATTGTCGCAGCTCCATTATGGCACAAACAAGTGTATTAACAGACAGATGAAGTAGGACGGGGCAGCACAGAGTGAGCTAGGAGATATATCTCAAAGGCAACAACCAATTTCATTTCAGCTTTTTTTCCTAAATGAATGCAACGACGGCGGGAGAAGACGAAGAAAAAAAAATTCCTCTGCATATTTATACAAGACCTTGTCTGTGTCAAGCCCCTGCCCCACCCCCTGGACTTAGGCTACCTGATTAGTATTCAGTGAATTCATTAAGACACAATCGCTGGTGTCTGGGAACATGGGAACTCTTGATGGAGGAGAGGTTGAGTTCAGCCCACTGGGTAAGTCCCTACAGAGCAGAAAACCCACCCCATCCCCCAAGCCTGAAGGTCACCACGTCCTCACTCTGCCAGTGATCTGATGATCAGGGTCCCACAGCAGTTAGAGAGGTTCGGCGTAAAGATCTTTATTTGCACATGCTGTGTTGTTGCCTGCATGCAAACATCTGCACTCGATGGAGAAAAAAAAAAAAAAAAGGTAAATGCGAGTCCTTTGGCTTGATTGTCCCCAAAGTGGACGATGATTCATCACGCAGGAGAGAGTGTTCTAGTTATAATATAGTGTTTCCCGTTTTTAAGCTACAACAAAATACAAATGAGATCAGACTCTTTAACTTGCACACCATCCATCCCTCAAAGCTGCAACCCACCCCCATTTTCCTGACTATTAAAATCAATGTAGAGATGAATGAACAGCGGGAAGCAGGGGGACACCGGGTAGACAAACTCTTCCGGCTGCTCCAGTGGCTCATACATTAGGGAGGCGAGCTTTGGTTGCATCCTGGCAACCCAGTGATGAATCATTCCTCAGGGAAGCACTTACACACTTGAGCCAGTTTAATAAAAAACACCCAAAAATCCTGTCCCGCATGAAAGCTTCACAATAATAAATCACAGGCGCTGCATACAGCCACGCTGCACAAATCCAGTAGCGTTTTGGCTCGGCTCTCTGCCGGACTGTCAATCTCATGTTTCTTTCATCCCACTGTTACCATTTCGAGTCACAGCACATATCTCGTCGTCATCACCTCTTATCTCAGAAATGATTTCAAATTATGAGCGAATGATCAAACACAAGGCACAAACACATCCCCAGGGCTAAATATCACAATTTGTGCTTCTGTGTTTCACTTCAAGTGGTCTCTTGATGGCTGACTAAAGATTTTTTAGCCTGCACCAATTTAAACATGTTCGCAGAAAAACTAATTACTATTAAAAAAAAAGTAGAATACTATGAAGTGGAGTTGTGGAAGGCCACAGTTTATGGATCCCAGAGAGCAATCTGTGTCATATCCTGAAGCTTCTTTCAGGTTTTTTTTTTTGCACTACAATGAGGAAGAAAGACTTTGATCATCCACTGTATCTCACTTACCAAGAGGAGAGGAAAACAGAGTCTGGGCATAAGAGTTGGGTTTTCCACACAGGGGAATGCAGAGTAGAAGAAAATGAGGTGAACAGTCATGAAAAGAGAAGCGGTGAACCTCCAGCAAGCTGCAGCCCCCTTGACAGGAAAGTAAAGCTCTGAAGCAAGTGTCAAACAAAACAAATTGCTAAAAATCCTTCTGACACACCACACGGTCTGTGGATTGTCATGACATGAGTGGAAATTAAGTTGCCACAGAGAGAGAGAGAATGCCAAGGATAGATCACCAACATCAGGAATAATGCTGACTTCAGAGTGGTGTGTGTGCTTACGAGGTATCGCTTCACAAGTGAAAATTAATTCATAAATCATTATTTGTGGCTCCTTTGTTCAGTACAGGATTGAAATTCTTTTGTGCACCCTGTTCAGTTTTTGTTACCGAGCCAAAGCTAAAATAGACTTCCTCTCAGCAGGGACCAGAGCATTCTGTCTCCAAAGATGCCTTTTTTCCCTTGCAGAGACCCAGGCATGCAAGACACATAAGCACAAACGTGACAGTGCGAGCAAGTCAAACATACCCAGGCAGCGCACTTTCATTTAGGAAGGAGGGAGTACTTCAAAGTTCAGCCTGCGGGGTCAAGTAAAAATACAGAGGAATAAAGAGGAATCTGCGCTGACTGAAAATGCATTTTGAGATGGCAAAAAAGTGATACGGCGGCAACAACAGCTACAATAAACACATCTGTAGTGCATTCAAGCTTGGGTCAAAATGAGGAAAAAGCCGCTGAAATGTCAAAATTGTGGTAATGAATTTTCATCAGCGAGCATAACTGAATAGAAAAGTAATTTGTCTCATTTATAGCAAATCCTGTCATGAAAAAAAACTGTTCTGACAGAATAACTGCAGATCAGAGGCCAGGCATTAACCATCACTCACAAAAGCAAGAAGTAAAAGAATTCTGTGGCTGAGTTGTGATTCAGTTGAAGCTGCACAAAGAGAAATGTGTGTCCCTGTGAGTGTGTGTGAGTGAGATCGGGGGCATGTTGCAAAGGTTTAAGGTACCCATTACTGCTGAGTGTAGCAGCAATGGGATTAGTGGTACCCGGAGGGCACAGATGGCACCAAAATCCTCCGAGCCGTTCTGAAAAGGTCGCACAAAACACAGGAGAGCCACCCCCATCTACTCACCCACCCATTCACCGCTGCTAACAGATTCCTCAGGCTGCCTTGTGCTTGGGCTTTTAGTCCCTCATCAATCCTCTGAATGCTCCACAATCACTCTTTTCAAGTGTGGAACAGAGACAGGAACAGAAATGCCTTTAAAATGTCAAACGGTGCCAGCCCTGGCTCGCAGTGTCATTGATGAGATGGTGGCAAAGGCTGAATTCGGTGAGAAGCGTGTGGCACTTCAGAGGAAAACAGATTTTATCAGAGCTCCTTTGTTAAGATGCTTAACAAGAAGGGAAAAAAGATGCAGATGCGGAGGGATGTATAAAAGACATCAATTCTCACAGGGAACAAACGAATGCCTGTGCACATTTTAATTCAGTTTGAAGGTCACTGTTGACCCTTTCTATTCCCATCTTCTCATTCATTCGTCTCTGTCATGCTGCATGTACTCATGTTATGTCTGCTGGGTGAATTGCAGAAAGGAGACCTGCTCTCCTCCACTGTCTTGTTTTCCTTTACTGCTGTGTTTGTGTATTTCCTGCTCCCATATGACTGTATCCTCCCCAGGCGCTGGCTGCTCCACCAGCACCATATGGCAAGGCCAACTTTGCAGGCAGGGCTCAAACAGCGTCTCCATTCTCCATGTGTTTTTTTTTTTTTTTTTCCAGGATTCCAGTACAGTTGGACTCATGACTGTGCATCACAAATACAGATATCTGACCACAGCAAGGCAGGGACTTGCAAGAAGAGATGAGAAGGTATTTACACTTATTAGATAAGGTGTGTACATGTGATGCTGGTCTCAGCTTCTATAACCTCAGGAGGGTTTGCAGGTAAAAGCGTCTCTTAAGTCTTGGCACAAACTCTTCAAAATCCTTCTAAAATTACACAAGCGTGCTCTAGAAAATGTGCATACTGGATGAAAAACAAAATATATGCCTCTTTTGAGCCCAATTTTCACAAAATGTTTGCTTTCTGCTGGAAAAAAATATGTTGGAATTGGACAAAATATATCAAAATGTGACAGATTTTGAAGAAACAGATTCCGAAGGTGGGCTTGCCATGTGATTCTTGCAAAGTATAATGAAGTCATCTATAACAATCTTTCGCTTTTTAAAAGGGAAAAGTTCCCCTGAAAGGCTAGTACCTCCTTCCCTTACAGGATACTATACCGCTTGTAAACTGACAGCTGGCAAACTCATCTCTGAACTATGGGGAAAAGTTTAGATGATGTAACCCAAAACTTCCAAATCTGGCGAATAACTTCCTCAGCGATGTGGATATAAAATGAAGAGTGAACCTGCAGCTGTATAGCTCATTTCTGTCCAGCTTTGCAGGTTAACTTAAGACAGAGCTGACAACGCTACACAATAATTGCAGCATATTTTCCCCAGTTTTAAGTTCAGTTGGAAATCAGGTGGACAGACACTAATGACAGCCAGCTGAGCGGTGTGTTCGTCCAGTCAGGTGCATGCAGCCTTTGTAATGATACATGAGTGAATGTCAGTCAGCTCTTGTACGTTGTGGTTGAAAGAGCTGCCAGGCCACAATGAGCAAAGTGAAAGCTGTGGCTTGGCAGTGGCTGCAACACCATTTATTCCAAAACACAGAAATTACAAGGTGCAGTATTTTTGGTCAGAATGTATTGAACTGCTGGACTCAAACTGTTTTTTGGCACTTCACCTTAGCAACACAACACTTGCTCAACATCACTTCAGGTTGGGGAGCTGAGCTGACTTAAGATTAGCTGGAAGGAACATCAAACATCCGCAGTTAATAAATATATATTTTTTGCCCGTAAGTTTATTCTGACAAATAGCTTTGTGCCATTTTGGTACCAGCAGCCGTAGGAATGAAACCAGCTTGTGGAAGGAAGGAAGTGTGAAACCAACTCTGCTGCAAATAGATTTACCCAACCCTGCTGGCCAGACAGGCATGTGGAATATGTGTTATAATGTGAAGATGAAACATTTTTGCCCTGCGATCACACTTCATGCGTCGAGTGTGCTCTCGACTGGAAGCTTGGTTCAAATGGAAAGGTGTCACCGCTGCGTTTCTCCTCTGCACAGGTGCGCTGTCAGGAAACAGAACTGATGTTTTCTCCAGTTTGTTGTGACAACCTTATTATTAGAAAATTACACGTCGCAACACTATCTAATTAATTCAATCTGTCCTTGTGAGATCTTCCTATAGGACTCCACAGCTTGAGGGAACACATATTAAATGCATTATGTAGTAACTAATACTGGTGTCAAGGAGTGATCGAGAGTCAGCACCAACCCTGACATCTGTGACTGATTACAAGTTGTAATGTGCCAGTGATAAATGTGTGAACATGAGGTGGTGATGAATTTAACAGTGTTCCCCAAGGAAGGAGGACCTTCCATTACAGATCTTATTACCATCTCGTCCTCCTGATGGCTTAATTGATCCTTGTGGGCCAACAAACGAAACCCTCCTCCACCTATCCAAGTATTATGACACCCAACAGGAATGTGGAAAGAAAAAAAAAAACCTCACCACAGCAGCTTTTAACCCAACCAGCCCTCTTGTCCAACATTTAATTACAGAGATATAAGGCCCGGTTGTAATATTGAGCAGTCGCTGGACCATAAAGTTGAATGCAGCATTATATTGCTCAAGTTAATTTTCATTGGGTATAACTCGTTTTTCCTCTGTGCAAGTAACGTAAAAGGGGCCACTGGTCTGATTGGCATGTCCTGCTGCCAGTGCTGTGCTAAACTGAGTGCCTTCATGCATGACTTCAGAGGAGAAATGCAAAGCATGGAAGAACAGCACTCGTTTCTACCCACAGAGGTTGACCACGGCATATGCCGCTGCTTATTATTCCCTGTGTCTGCTTGTTTTCCATTGTATTTATAGCAGGGGGGGAAACTTGATTTAGATCTGCTCCATCTGGTGATTTGCTGTAGGATGGGTGCCACATCTTCTGTCTCTTCTGTGTAATCTCCCCCACCCCTCCCCACCACCTCTATGCTTACTGGCTTTTATTTAAAGAAGATGGTAAGTGAGATAGCAGGGCGTCGCTCCTCTCTCTCCATCTTTCTCCCTGACACCAGCTGCTGCTGCACAGTTTATGATGCCGGTTGCTAGAAGAAAAAGATAGGGGGGGGGGGAACCTCCCACTTTCTCTGGTGGTATGCAAAGATTCCACAGGCGGCCTCCAGAGCCCCTTCCTTCTTGCACAGCGCAACCCTCCCCCAGCCTCAGCTCCCATCAACCTTCAGCAAGCCCCTGAACAGGGAGGGGGAAATGAGTGGAGGTAGCAGAGCTGAGGTTTGGGGCGTAGAAGAGGAAGCAGCACATTAAAAACCATCTTTACCCTCTGACTTCAACATCTGAATCTCCCGTCAGCTCAATAATAAAACGTGCAGCGCAGTTTTCAAGGATTTGTACCCAAAAAATAATTTCCCTCATGCCAATGGACTAAACTTCTTAGGACGGGATAATTGAGCTGCGAAAAGATAATTTCCTGACACAATCTCCAAATATAGACACATGTGCACCAAAAACAGAACAGAAAAATCAAATTCTCTGACCACTCCTGATGCACAGACATGAGCCCATTTCCACGATAATTACATTTTAGAGGAGATCATAATACCTCTTAATGGGAAGGAAAGTCATTGCAATGGACAACTGGTAATGTGATCGTCTACCCATGACTGACACTCAGTTCAAATCTTTAAATGTCCTTATTTCATTACCCTCTAATGTATTCTTTACTCAGTGTGCTGGTGCAGAGAGAAGTGGGGAGAGAGATGAGGGAAGGGATGGTTGAAGATGAGCTACTATCACAAATGCCTCATTTCATGGGTTATTTTTCTGCAGCAAAAAAGCTCAAATTGGATCATTTCTAATCTGATATTTAATCGGCATCTGGCCTCAGCTCTGACCGGCCGTTTGACTCCTTTACTGCAGCATTTAGGGATGGAGTTTGCTGAAGCTGTGTTTGACTTCCTCTCGAAAGGAGCAAACAAAGAGCACAGCCCCGAGCAGCATTGTCAGGCGCGACATGTCATTCATTTTGCCACAATTGCAAGACTTTCTGAGTGTACCTGCCAAAGTAAACAACTCAACATAAGGCTGACCGTCTGTCTGCTGCAGTAAACTTTATTGTTGTATTATGCACAGTTTGGGCAAGACTGGGTCTGGTTTTGACTCAATTTCTTCCATTTGGATTTCTTCGAAATGTAAATTTGAAAAACAGAGATTTTTAATTTGAATGTGGTTGGATTCCATGCAAAATTGTCCACCTACTGCTTTGCATAGCTTTAGATTCACACAGTGCTGCTAAAACAGACTGTAAAGCCTCTAAACTAAAGTCCAATGAGTGCATTGTGTGACAAAACACAAGCAAACAAGCACACAAATGACTTGCAAACAGTTCTTTGTCTTCCTAAAACTTTGCGTAATGGAGAGTAAACACACTGATGCTGAGCGTCTTTGGCTGCTGCAGCATGTGCATGTGTTTGCATAACTGCGACACCGATTGTTTGCTCGGAACCCACCAACGTGACAGAGCTTCTGACTGACTTTTACAGCAGGAAGAAAACAAAAATATTAAATGTGGTTTCAGCAAACATATATGGGTGATACGTGAGCAGCTTCCCAAACAAACCAGACAGATGTGAAAAAAAACAACAACCAAAAAACAGGAAATTGCACAAACAGTGCGGCAGGTCAAACTTTTCCATGCTGTTTGCTCATCGTCACCTCAGTGTGCAGGCTCGGTCACGCCTGCTGGTTGCCTCTGAGGCAGCTGGACCCTCCCCATGGGCAAAGACAGGGCCATCTTCACTGATTTTCATATCTATGCTCACTGACAGAGCGTGTAGGGGAAGAGACAGGCCACTGCTCCGGTGCACACCTGGTGACCAGATGAAGGCTTCAGGGTTCAGCGTCCCCACGTAACTCTGCATATGCAGGCACAACAGGAGAGGCGTGAGACTGTTTTCTGCCTGTAGCTTGTCTTGAAGACGAATGAGGCAGTGGTGCAGGGCCTGGGGGCCCCCGGGCTCCCTGTAGGTGCCTCACTATTGGGTTGGTAGATTAGGTCTGGATCGCAGCTGACATGCCACAGCAGAGAACAATTGGAGGATGGTGGAGAGAGAGAGTGAAGCATTTTCCTCCACTACTTTTTACACAGCCGCCATGTGACTATGTTTGAGATACTCATACCCATTCTGTCAAGGATAAACTTATCGACTGCTGGGCAAATAATCAATCACTTAATCAACAGATGATTTAAAATAAATTGTTGAGGTTATTAAGGAGCTATTTCACTGCAAGGATGTTTGTCTGCTTCATATCACTGTAAATGGAATCTCTTTTGGTAATGGACTGCTGGGCATCACCTTGTGCAGGGGAAATGAGCTTCATCCCTGCACATATCAATACTGATCATGAGAAACCGATGCAGAGCTGTAGGCGTTTCATTTGTATTGTTTAGGTCATTAGAACATAATAATAACAGATCGCCTTCCCAACCGCTTCATATTATCACGGGAAAGACCACATTAGCAGCCACTCAAGTGACAGAAGCCCATTTTCCCATGTTCCCTCCACCACCCCCACCTATTACTTCCCCCCGAGAAGATATATAGCTGGCCATATACATGCCAATGAATCACAGGCCCACTCTGCACACGACACGTTGCCCTTGGATAGGTGTTACTTCTCAAGCTCAAGGTCTAACAACGGGGTAATTATCACAAAGAGCTGAGACAGAGGAGTGTGTTAGAGGATGATATGTTTAACTGAGGTGTGAATGGAGGCTCCTTAATTGCCAGACGTGCAGCACAGGATCAATCATTTGGTGGTTTTTTAAGACGGAATACAAAAGAAGCTTGATAGCTGGATAGCAGATGGAGAGATCAACAGAATCCTGCACGTGAAGAACCAAGATTGCCGGGAAAAGCACTGTGAGAAAGCAATGTAAAGCACATTTGGAGGGCAGAGCGAGGCGGCAAGGAGTTGCTCACCACCACAAAATGTCAAGTAGTGGCGTGCTGATAGCTCAGGAGAGGATGTAGCCCTCTTTTCACAGATCAATAAGTCCTGGCTGTCACATGCTCGGGCCTGGCTCCTGCTCGTGTCTCCACCCTCCACTGTTCCCATAACTCCCATTCACCTCCTGTGTAGCTGCCCACGGGGCTTGCCGAAGGGAGCAGCGCGAGCCCAGAACAACAAAGCTTAGAGCAAGGACACCAGTGGGTTCCCAGCTGACAGAACTGAGCTTTGATCATGATTACAGATTGCTGTGGTTCAGGGCAGGTGTCTTCCTGAGTCAGCAAACACCCTGCTGAGAGCCCATCAATAAGCAGTGGGAAGAACGACTGTTTGAATGCTGCGCCTTCAATGACAACAAACTCTTTAAACCTCTGATACGTGCGTACAAGCTGTCTGCTTTGAATTGTTGTTTTGTTCAGTTGGCTTCCGAGAAAAAGAGGATGCTTGTGAAAACCCACGGGAGCTCCATACTGGATTTCAGATAGGAAATCAAAAAACCCAAAGAAGTTTATCGCAACCACACCCAAGTTAGTTTGTCCCACTCGTGTCATCCGTTTTCTTGTTTTATGAAACCACACAGATTTTTTTCATGTTTTTTTTTTAACTTTATTGACTAGCATCACATTCCAGCAAATGAAAACGCACAGCGACGACACTCAGTGTAATTGTAAAACTCCGGTGCCTTTTCCGTTTGACATTTGGAGTGGCGTATGTGTAGTATGAACGTGTCTCTTCAAAGTGAATGTACGCCGCTGGGGGAGATCTCCACGCACCAGTTGCCAGTAGCCATTCAACAACTGCCCAAGAAAAAGTGCTCGGCTCCTCTTGAGTCTTTCCCAGCGAACGTCTCTAAAGGATAGAGAACAAAGCTGTGGATTGACCAGCAACCATATATTTGCCAGCTTTTCCTTTAGCACCAGCTTTTTTTTCTCCTTTGGGTTGAAAGTGTGAAGAAGAGGCAGGGAGTGTGAGATTCACACCAGCACATGAAAGCTCCGAACCCACGGGAACACAATCCTTTAAAATAATAAGCTGTCAGATTTCCTTAGAAACCTTTGACATTTCATTCCGCACCGTTTGTCTCTACAGTTTTTCCTGTCATGTTAAAACACATTTTTTAAAACCCCCGAATTCATGATAAAAGTAGTTACATTAATACTTCACACAGCTATAAGCATGCTGGCAACTTTAAAAGAGAAAACTCCACTATCTTCAGGTCAGTTCAGGTGGTGCAAAATTTTCATTTCTGCGAATAACCGGCCAGCCACATGTCAAGATATATCCAGTGTTGCGATGAAACGTCTTCTGTAGTGCTTGCATCCGTAGCAAACACTGGGTTTTGGTTGCAGGCAAAAAAGTAAGATCAAGGGTTTGTATCTCTACATTTCGCAGCCACGTTAACAATCAGGCAGACAGGCGTACCGGCTTCTTCAACAAAGCAGTCTGTCAAGCCACCTGATTTTCATCAAGAATTGCAGCCCTGTGCAGTCTGATCCAAAAGTTGGTCTAATCATACAGGAAGAATCTGCCAAGATACATAATAAAGTCCTGCTCATATCCTAGAGGACATTTCCAGCACAGATCAGCAGCCAGAGAGTCCATATGCTTTTCAGCTGCTTTTTAACGGCCAAAACAACGTCTAACTCGCCTCCAACTGCAGCGCCTGGGAAAGTGGAAGCTAAACGATCGCAGAGCTCCAGACACATCGGAGGCTGCAGGAGAAGATGCTGAGATAATAATGGACACTTACTAGCTAGGACCCAGCGGGATATTGCAGGGTCTCTGTGCACCACACAGCTGCCTCTGCATTTATTGACATTTTGTGCATGCAGCCCAAGTCAGTTTACCAGATGTCTTAGAGAATTACCTCAATGTCACCGGTGTCCACTGGCGATGTTCAGTGTCGCTACAGAATGACTGATTTCACACTTACCAACCTCGGTGAGACCCATCACTTTAATACTTTGGAGAGTTTATGCAAATACAGAGGCAGAAAAGACAACACAAAGCAACATCTCATTTCTGGCCGAATGAGAGAAAGATGTCGGTGTTGCACCAGATCAAAACCCAGATATCAAGCTGGCAATCAAAACAGTACAACCTACACTTTGTCCACTCCAGTGTGTGATTGGCAGCCTGCACTGTGTTATCAGCAGGCCAAAGCGCCTGTGACTCCTCAGCTCCTATTATCTCCCTTTTTGCACATGACGAGCTGTTCGGCATCCATCATGAGTGAGGCTGAGTGCTCTGTTGAGGGAGGAGGGAAAAAAACAAAAAGAAAAAAAAAAAACACCCACGCTCTGTCCAGCCGCTTACTCTGTGGTTATCTTCAAATGTCAGATGGTGAAGCACATCACGGTCAAGCTGAAACATGTTGAGCAGAACGGCTTTGGAGGATTTCAATCCCTGATCCAGCAGTTCTCACAAAGATTCAGCGATGTTAGGAAAAATAACATTGACTTCTAACCTGCTATCCCTTTGTCTGAACAGTTTAGCAGGTTGCTGTAACTGTGTTGTGACGACAAACAAGCATCTGAATCTTCTATTTGTGTGATTTAACCCTGAAGCAATCAAATCCGATGTGCGCTTTGTGAATGAGCTGAATTTCATTTTAGAACATATCTTAAGTTTTCCTGCAAATGACATTGTCTAGCAGAGAAAGGAGGAAGCAGAAGGAAGAAATGTGAGATGTCCTGAGAGGAATGCTAATAAAGGGATAGCATTACAGTCTTTTTAGACATGGGATACGTTACATTGCTGCTTCATCAGTCTGTCAAAGTGACGACATTCTGTCATTCAGACATAAGTCACTTTTACGTTAATGTTCTAAATGGTTTAATTCAAAAGTACCCACCACAGTGATGGGTATTTGTGATTCATGCCAGACTAGAAAACACATCAAGTCATGTATAAAGCATAATAATGCAATAATAAGACTAAATCTAAACTAGCAGCAAGCTTATTAAACTGTCCAAATAAATAACAGCTTGTGTATGATTTCCTAAATATGATAATAATCTAACTTTGCCGACAGCAAAGTATCACGACAGCTGAGATGGAGCTCATGATTTAATCTTAGGACAACCGCCATGTAACGAATGATTCAACTGCAGCTGATACCAATAGTTCCTGTCTGATCGTCTGTATGTTGGGAATAATTTATATTCATAATATTAACAATCATTCTAGTGTTGTTTCATGTGTGTAAATCCACACAGCTCTCTCATGGATCCTGCCGCTGCAGACTAAAACTTAGAGGAAAGATTCTTACAAACAACTCGAAGCAACAAACCAAACATCAACTGCTGTTAACTTTTTGCCAGAACCTTACTTACATTTGCTACTGGCAAGTCTCTAATCTAACCTGTTGTCTTCACTGCAGGAGAGTTTTGTTTTCGTGGACATTTAAGTTTGTAACGGATGTTAAAGGGGAACTTCGGTTTTTTTCAACCTGGGGTCTGTTTTCATTTGTCATTTCATACATGTGAGTGATTGAGAAATGAATTTCGACATAGCTCCAGTATTTAGCCAGGCAGGCAGCTTAGCAGCTCAGCTAGCGAAAAGTATGAGGCAAGAGGCCCCCCCGTTTTATTAAAACCGAAGTTCCCCTTTAAATTGTGCAGCCAAGTGAACAAGAGAGGCGCTATGTGGTTTTGGCATACAAATTTTGTCTTTAGTGGTTTCTCTGTGATGTTTATGGACCAATATTGGTGCTGAAACAAGGAAATACCCTTCCCGAAATTGTTTCACACAACCTGGAACTACATCTTGGGTGTGTGCCTATCTGCTAATGTTCAGACTTAAGCTGTGTTGAAAGTATTGCAGAAATGTTACAAGATCTGACCTAGTAAGATTGCTGTCTTGATTTTTACAGAAAGGTTATCAGGGTGCTCATTCAAACTTTCATATGTTGTCAGATTAACAGCTGGAGGCAAAAAACTAAACTTCAGCTGCTGCTAAGGCTTCATCAAAACCTGCATTACATATATTTTTGGTGGGTATTATTAATCTGATCTGTTCTGTCTTCATTGCAGCAAATTTGTATATTCAATGGACCTTTCTGTTCCTTGACTGTGAAGAAGAAATGAGTTTTGTGATTTTGGCATACAAACTTTATCTTTAGTGGTCTCTCTGTTTTTGGACCAATATAGGTTCTGATAGGTGGAAATAGCCTTCCCAAAATTGCTTTGCACAACTTGGGAGCACATCGCAGGTGTGTGCCAATCCACTAATGTTCACTCTTGTGCTGTGTTGGAAGTGCTGGTGGAATGTTACTAGGTTGAGCCTAGTAAGATTGCTATCTTGACTTTTACAGAAAAGTTACCGGGGAGCTCATTCAAAAGTTCAGATGCCATCAGATTCACAGAAACCAGCGCACATCTGAAAGGGGCTTCAGAGTAGCACTATCAGGACAGTCGAGATAGCGACACAGTCAGTAATGATCAAGTCTTAGCTGGCGGTGCAGGAGATAAGGAGTTGTGAGGGATATCACTGGCAGTGGAGCAATGCTGTTCCACTCCCAAAGGCTTGGTTCCACATATAACGACTTTATAATTACAAACGCTCCATTCTGCTTCACTTTAACAGCTGACACCCTTGTCTTTAGTTGTCTCTCTTAAAAGCTTTCTGGTTTCCTTCTAATTTGCCGCTGTAATGGTGGCTACACACAGGTACAGTCAGGCTGTAATGGGGTTCATGTGTTTCATTTAAGGAAAATCTATACTTGGTGCATATGTTCACCACTAGAATAGAGCAGACACTGCCAGAAATAAAACGAAAAATTTGATCCCATTTTTGCTTTTGAATGGATTTAGAATACTCCGCCTTGTGAGGCTTTATTTAAAATGAAAGGCACAACACAAAGGAGATAAACGACAGCGGTCAGTGTTTGCATTATCTTGGAGCTATTCAGTGAAGATTGGTGTTTTCATTATGTTGGTGAGTCTATAAAGCCCGAGAATAACTCATACTAAATCATTTCGATTCATCCACACCATCCCGCTAGAGACATCAAGTCACGCCGCCGGCTCGCGCAATAGCGAGAATACGTGATTAAAAACACGTCGGGTTCAGTCACAGTACGATTCTAAATCACACCCAGGAAAAACTTTCTGTAGTATTCTGATGTAACTGGAGCCAGGCCGCTGTTGCTATGGGGAACCCAACAGAGAGCCGGTGGGCCAGGAACCGGGCGTAGTTGGCTGGAGGTAATGGGAGCGCAACACCAACAGGGGAATCAGACTGGTCCAGTCCCAGAACTGGAGAGCAGACGGCAAAGTCGCTCTGCCGGATCAAAGACTACCTTTGTTCCCCCTGTTTCCCCCTTTGGAAAGGAGCAGAACTCTCAGCTTTCACTTTCCGTGACATTTTGTTTCTGTTCAAGCGAGAGGAACACAGACATGAGTGAAGCAAAAGAAGTGGAAAAGAGAATAAGTGAGTAATGGTAATAAAAGTGCATGCAAGTGGCAGGAGGAGGCGGAGCGGGCACGAAGGGCAGACGGTCTTACTAATGTTCTCTGCTCTTATAACAGGTGAGGAATGAGATAAAGTATCGCTGCTGATATCAGTATCTCCTCCACCAACCACACAGCTATTTGTGTAAGCTGCACCTGACCGAACATGTCAAGACAAGTGCTTGATTTAGCTTCTAATGCTGGTTTATTTATTATAACAACTGTTTCTCTATGACACTTTATATAATAGCCTTCTAAGAGCTCCATGCAGCTCTTCTTCAAAGCCGTTTTATCCACAGCAATCCTATATATGGCCATCTGCTCGGCTGATCTTCATAAACACATACAAATATGGGTAGAGCCGACATCTTCTGCCCTGTTTATAGCCTCCTCTAGCTCTCCTTGAGATGAAGCTTACTTTGTGCATTCCAGAGATCTTGTGTTATCCTTTCTCAAGGCTGCATTTTTGACCGGGTAGCTCAAAATACAACCAGCCACTCTCAACTGAATGGGCGTCCCATCTTGGGGCCTCTTATTCCGCAGCACTTTCACCGCCTTTTGTCTGTTAGCCAGAGAGGACAAATGCCTGACTTCGACTCTTTCATGCTGGGTTTTGTTTATGCCTCGCTGTTGTTGCTGATTTTTTTTTTGCTCTCTCTATCGGGTTCACCTGAAGGCCAGTCAACAAGGTGCCATTTAACTGTTGAGGCTTGGCAACAATCTGCCCGCGGAGGGTAAAAATAGACTTTGGGAACTGAAGTGATGATTAGCAGATATGATGGCGTGTTGCTTCACAAAACTGAAGGCGACTTGTAGCTTCGCCTTGTTTATCTTAACCAACAAACCCCTAACGACGAGACTCCGGGGATTTCTCCAAATGTTGACCCTCTCACTGTCTTTCCTCTGGGTCTGCACCCCCTGCTGCTGTGGAAACCAGATCCTGTAATGGGGAAAAAGGCCCACCCAACTACTGCTGACCAGCTGGAATAAGAGTCTGGGAAGCAAAACAAAACTAACCTCCACTCAAACTCGCACAAACCTCCCCACAAGTGAAGCTGTCGGCCACAAAATGCAGATTATTCTCCAGCTTGTGTCAGCCTTCTGAAAAACTGAAGCATGCACTTTTTTCTTTCCTGAGACATAATTTCATGCGGCACAATTACAGGGTTGTCATTTTACGATAATGATGGGAGTGACATTTTGCTTATTACGACGCCAAGGTGCCTTTGGTGTTTCTTTTCCGCAAGGCTTCTGGAAAAAAAAAAATGCACATTTCGCTCCTTCAGAATTATTTGTGTTGATCAGTAAACACACACAAACACTCTTGAGGGTCTTGCATCTCTAATTTATATAAGCTGAATTTTTAATGGCACAATTCTTGACTCTGTTATCGTTAATAATAACAGACCACGAAAGGAGAGTTGTGAATTTCAGCCAACGCTTTCTCTTCTGCAAGTGCATTTATTAATAGCCTCTAAAATTAAAATTGTAGTGGGGTGGGGGTGGGCAGCAGAATATTTACCCTAAATTCCCAGCATTCCTCAAGGCAGACAGCTATGTGCAGGCCCAGGCGTCAGCAGACAGGACATTAATACACTCAGCCGCACGCAAAAAACTAATCTGCAGGCGCTCGCTGGAAAACATAGAGGTACAAGAAGCTGCAAATTCACACCTAAAAAGAGCACATGTCCCTTTCACACATGCAGATACCGTCAGCGGGTCTTTAACAGAGCGGAGGCCCCTCTCGACAGACGAATGTCCAGGCACAGCTGACCTCGGTGCTCCTCTGATCTGATCTTCAGCTGCCTTTTACGCCGTCTTCACCTGTCCTCGGCGTCTGGCGGCTCGGCCACACGTGTGACCCACTGAGCTCGCGGGGCCTCTCTCTACCCGAGCTGCACACCGACCCTGATCTAATTCTCCCGGAGACAGAGGAGACTCTCTTCCACACATTAGCCACCACGAGAGCTCCGGCTCTCCACGCGGCTCCTAATGCTATTCCTGGCCTTTCAGGGGCTGAGATGCGAGAGACACTTGGACACAATTTAAATGAGACGTCCACAAGTCAAAGGAGAAAATGACTCACTCCTGAGTGGGTGTTCGCATTGCCTTTTAGGATAATGGAACTTTGCAATACAATGCATGTATGTGTCTGCAGTTTCACGGAAAAGGCACTAAAGAAACGCATTACTGAGGATATCTCTTTACCAAAAGCAGACTTCTCTCTTTTCTCTGCTGCCGTTACAGTCGAGGATCTGCCTCCATACATCCAGCTCATATTCTATTTTTTCAACTGGACTGCTATTTGACCTACAAGAGGGCAGCACAAAAGAAGTACTGACCCCACATTCCCCTCACTAGGAGGAACAGGGTATAATTAACTGTAGTGTTAAAGGCACGGTGCCTCTGAGACTGTAAAACAGGGTATGAATACTGAGCAAACTGTTTTATCCCACAGGGCTCAGACCCAATCCATGCAATCCATACTTATTCATTTATTCAGCTAACTCATGGCCTCAGACTCCCTACGAGATGTCTAACGGGTCAAACATGGGCTTTCCGTCTTCTTCAGCCCTAATCAGACATAACATGTGGTGATACAGGTCGGGTTTTTTTCCTCTTTCCCGTGCTCTCCATTTGCGTTTCTAATGAAAGGAGTTTATTCTTGTGACTGAAGTGTTGCTCACTGTAGGTGCAGGCCGCGGCGCTGACATCAAACATGCCCTCCTCAGTGTGTGTCACCAGAAGCGAAGCCTCCACCATCTGTTAAACATCTGTCTCACCAATGACTCATCCAATCACACATATTCACTGTTTTAAGTGTCAGTGGCAAAGATGTGATGTGTGTTAACAATTACCTCTCTTTCTGCTTTGCCCTTTTTCTGGAAAAGCAGAGGAGAAAATCCCAGAAAACTTCACAAAGACACCGATAAGGTTCTTGAATTCTTGGACACACCTCACAATTATTACATAATCTATATTCATTAGCGATGAATATGTCCGTTATATGGGTCAAAGCAGGCAGAGTTGGTAGGTCGGCCAACCACTTTGGCCCAGACTGAAATACTAAATGAATTTCCATGCAATATTCTGAAGAGGATGAATGACTTTGGTTATCTCTTGACTTTTTATCAAATGCCATCATTAGGGCAAATTTCTAACTTGTTCAATGCTTTGGTTTGGTCAATACCTGCATAACTAATGAGCATCCCATCAACTTTAGCTGAATGCTGTGTTTAGATGGGGTGGGCAATATTGGATTTTTGCCGAAATTCAATTTGTCAATGTTTTCTGACTCATTGATAGCACATATCTACCAAAATGCAGAGAACGTCAAGTCAATATACACACTCATTGGTCAACATAGAAAAAACCTACTTCAAGGTGCCATATTTATTTTTAGGTGACATTTTCAGACAAAACTGTCAACTTCAGCTTCATTTTTATGCCTTTATGTGCCCACATCATTGTACATCCTTGGTATTTTTGTGCTAACAAGCAAATGTTAACATGTTACTGCACTGAAGTAGGATAATGAAGCTGGCAAACCTTTCACCTGCCAAGCATCCTATTATATCGTCCATATGAGCGTGTCAGGATGGCGACTCAAAGCACTGCTGTGCCTGAGTTAGTCTGTGTGAATTATTAATTAGTTCATCTATAAAACGGTAAAAAAAAAAATGCTCATCTGAAATTCCTACAGGCCACAGTCAAATTACTTGCTTTGTCCAATCAACAGCCTAAATCCTAAATCCACTTAATTTGCAATTAGCAAAAAGCAGAGCTTTGAGTAGCTCGGACAGTTTTTGATTGTTTGCTTGGTACATTTCTGATAAATTAACAATGAATGAAATAACTGATCACAAAAAAGTCATTCATTCAACTAATAGTTTAATCACTACCAAATTCATTGTCTGAATCCATTCATTCATTCCCCTGTACAGCCAGGCTCCCCTGCTGCCTGTTTTCACAGTTACATTAATGCCAGACACGACTGCAGACACACCAGGCACGTTTTCTGGAACAGTTCTGTTCCCAGTGACACAAAACAACCTGATATGCAGCATGTCTGCTCCTATAGCAGCGAAAACAATGACTTAACAGAGGAATAGACAGAAATAACCCTTCTGTCTGTCCTTTGGTTCCCCAGACTTCCTGTTTGACAAAACTAAATCCCTGTTGATGCTGGGCTTTCCGCCCTATTCTCTCTGTTTCTGTCTCACTCTTGTTTTCTTTTTTGCATTCGTTCTCTCTGTCTTTCTGGCTGAGCCCAGGTCCGCTCTTCGGGTCACTAGGTACTGGCCAAATGTATTTTTTTTTCCTGTTTGCAGCACAGAGAAATCTGCTCAACCACTGCGAAGAAAAGGAGGAGGAAGAGGAGGAGAGCGAGAGAAAGAGATGGAGGAAAAAAGAGGGGAAGGATTCAGATGGGTGGACAGGAAGAATAAATAGGGGAAAGGTGAAACAAGCCTGAAATAGAGAGTTAAAGACTGAGAGCACTGGAAATAATACTGGAGTAACCCGTAAGGGGAAGGGCAGGGAGGGAGGAGTGGGAAAGAGCGAAGGGTGAAGGAGAAAGATAGACCCGAGTGCTGGCGAGAATAGACTGCCTGTGGTGCTCGGGCTATATTTCGATGCTTTCTGACTCTGTCTCAGTGGGGTTGGTGGAGGGTTTAAAGGAAGTGCTCGTTGAGAAAAAAAAATAGCTGCTGGGCTGAATGAGCATCTTACAGTATTACAGCGGTCTGTACTTTAGGTGATCAATCAGCCCGCAGGAAGAGGCATTCACTTTATAACCATCAGAGGCCGGAAACGTAAGCAATGAAGAGCAAGGCAGCGCTCTAAACACCATTACACAAGGCTCCTGTCCACGGTGAGAACTCCTGGCGTTCTCCTCTCAAACATATGGGCCCGTGCTATCTCATTAGTTTTACGCAATGCCTACACGACAGATGAGACAGTGTAGTCCATCATCATCACACCCAACTGGCAGGCCTATGAGGAGCAAGGAATACAGATCGGTTTTGGAAGTAAAAGGATAACACGGCATGTCAGGATATATTTACCCATCGCCCCGGAAATGTCTCGTGATCCGACACCATTAAACAATAACTGTCAAGAGACTCTGTTCCAGACAGTACGTCCGTCCCCCTCCCTTAGAAAGATGAGCTCTTCATCCAGAAGCCGCCCTCATATGGATGCAATTTCATTTTGTTGTACCTCTTGAAAATGAGTGCTGGTGCTGAGAGGGGAGTGGAAGCGCACATTGTGGGACTGGGCCCGATCCAGCTGGCAAGAACTCACAAAGCCGACACAAGGACAAAGCTCCTGGCTGCGCTGGTATGGCTCGGAAACAGGACAACACAAGACTGTGCCAAATAGCCCTTGGCAACATTATAGAAGCCACAAGGGCCGCCCATCTGTAATTTATTTACATGTCTTTAAATTTCTCGCTCGTGCTCGTGCCCTTCATGTACCCTTTGAGCTGAGAGGTAGTGCAGACAGACGTGGTGAAATTAATTTCATCTGGGCTAAGCGAAACATGACCGGGATACTGTATTACATGTGTGCGACCGGTCGCCCCTGCAGGGAACAACGGAGCTACTGAAGGAAGTGATACACTGTTGTTGGCAAACTTAGCAGAAATAAGCAAATTTCATCCCCGGTGCGGCTTCATATCGTTCATTTACTGACATTCCACACCAGTGTGGGCGAACGAGTGGCTGGCACAGAGGTGTAAACACAGTCAATCAACCAGGAAACGAAATGGAGAAGCTTTCCCAGACGGCAACACAGCCAATTATTTGATATTTCAGATCAACTGCAGCTTCAGTGGAGGCTGCTGTGGAAAGTATTCAACCAGCGCGGCCAGAAAGTCTGTGCAAACCGCCGAGGCGATATCCAGAACGCGCTTTGTTTCCCCCCCTCAAACGTCCTCTTGCTCAGACAAACCGACCTAATATGGTTTCATCCACTTGGATTAAATTCTGTCTGTATTTTTAGTCTATTTGAAGGCGCTTCTTCAATTCCACTTTGAAGAAATAAAACATCCAGCCTCAAAGTAAGCGGTCAAAAGATAAATATACGTCAAATAAATTACAAGTTTGTCATCCGACTCTCGGAGACCTCACAGGGGAGCACAAAGCAGAGAGGCATGTGAAAACTCACATTTTTATGATCTCAGTTCATCAAAGATCTGTCAGAACCCAGAGCTAATATTTAATGGAATCGACATTAAATGTCTCCATCAATAATGAATGCTTTTAGCCCGTCCCACATGGATGACATTGGATTTTCCTACAAAAAACTGCGAAGAGCGCTCTGTACTTCTGCAAAATTAGACTATGGATTCCTTGCTGACCACTACCTTCTCTTATCGAGTTGAAAATGCTGCGTTGAGCTATTTCAAACTTGTTTTACCTCCCTGGGGAACGTTACACCTCACAGGTCTGCACTTCCTCTGAAACAGCAGAAGCCCATCTGACGTCTTGTACCCTACATACACACCGTCCCAGCAACCTCTCAAAAAAAGGACAAATGCAGCACGTCACGCATCGCATTGTTTGTCTTATTTCACCTTGAGTTTTGAGGACTCAACACTTTCCTCAATAAAATATAGCTTCAACACCCTCCAGCCTGAAACACTTATATCTCCTGACATTTTTATCAAGAGTTTAAATGATTTCAATCCAGCTGACATTCTCTGCAGGTCAAGGCAATATTTGGAGAGGTTTTTGGGCACGGTGGTTTGAAACAATAATTTATCACTGCCTCTTCTAATGTGGCCAGTAAAGTTCAATGGTGCAAATCAAAACCTTTAGTTTTTTGGATCAGAAAAAAACAGCAGCAGGGTTTTCTGTGGCACACACTGGGTCCACATTTGCATTTTAGGCTATTAAATGGACATCCGCAAATCCTGTTTTGACCTTAAGAGCTGATTCCCAAAACAACATTTTTCTGTCTTTCACATTTTCTAACATTTATTCTACAACAAAGGCACTTCCAAAACTTGTCTCTTCTGTATGTGGTGGTGCAGAAACAGCTTCCTTGATCTTTTCTTGCTTTGCAAACAACAGAAACACTAATTAGTCTTTTGTTTTCTTTGAAAATAGAACGCCGTGATTTTTCCATCAGGTGTGCTGAAAATGGGTCACACTACTCTACTTTTGGCAACTTTGCAATGTTTTCCTCCTAGTTTCAAAAATGATTTGAAGGTTTTGTGGTTTTTTTTTTTTTTTTTAGCTATGGTCGGGTTTGGCATCTGGCTATATCACAAGCCCATTAATCCCTTAAAGCCAGTCACACAATGCATGAATTAAACCGTCTCAGACAAGGGTTTGAGATCTGAGACAAAATCCTTGACGTCGGAGGCCAATTCAGAGCACATGGCGGTCACTGAAATCTCAAAGTTCAATCTGTTTCTGAGAGAAAACCTGAGCCGAGGATAGAAAACTTTCAGACATCTGCAGATTTTCAAACCTATTCTTCAGTTTGGACCCTGCATCACCTGTGCAGCCTGACATTGACACAAAAGGCAGGTTTGGAGAACAATAAGCAACACATCCGATGAGAGTGCAAGAAAATCCATCAAAGAAAAAGGTAAAAACCTGATGTTAGCAGATTCAAGGTTATGGGATAGTTTTATCTCTGCCATAAAATATATATAATGAGAGCATCAAACAGAGCACAGTCTAGTTATAGCTATCTTAAGGGACCTTTATAATTTATCTCTGGCCACTGCAATCTGCATTTCCCAGCCACTCTCTCCTTCAAATGTGACATGGAGCCCTTATTGTCTCCTTCTCAGCTCCTTTGAGTGATCTAGTCTTGTTTCTCAAGCCGCAACGATTTGTCTTAACAGATATCCTGGAGATCTCCTGAACTATCCCATGAGAAAAATCAGGTGTCAGTTTTATAAAGCCCTGCCAATCAAAAGTATTAGGCAGGGAAAGGAGCATCTCATTATGAGTAAGCTCATTAGAAGCTGACCTGGCCCCAGGCTCCCATCACTCTCCCTAATATTTAAATGCCAATGGAGCAGAGCAGTTATCCAATCACAGCTTGGATACAAAAGCATGATTTAAATGGAGGTTACAGCGCTGAGGCTAAATACGAGGTATAGAAGAAGGTAAAAGGAGCGCTTAAAGCGTGGATGTTGAAAACAAACATTAAATAGCTTTCCTCCCGCTGTGAGCATCTCTGCTTGAGGCACCCAAAAAGACAAGGCAACGCTCAGCGGGGGGGGGAGACACAAAATCCCTAACAACCAAATCCAAGTCAAGAATCTTTAAATGTCTGAGCCTCTCATCTGCGCAACAGTCGTTTAGAGTCCACACCGCTGCATAACCAACACGAGAAACTCCAGTGAAGGCAGTTGTTTCATGCGAGTCTGCAGCTCTCAGACCTTTGATTATTGAGCCAGAACACGCTCCGACTCCAACTCTGTGTCCTAGAGGAAATCTGGGTCCGTGCCATTAGCAATTAACAAGCTCTGGAACAACCTCACCTTTTGTGAATTGGGAAGAAACAGCATTACAAGAGGTAAACAACAACAACACGAGCCACAGTGATAGTTATTGTTACAAGTCTTTTGGAGTCGGGGTTGCTGGTAACGAGATAAAGCACTGATAAATCCTTTCAGCTCTAATCTGCTTCATGGGAGTGAGATAAATTACAGGACGATGTGAAGTGGATGTTTTACTTGTGGCAGCCCAGAGGCCCCGGCCTCTCTGGCAAGATGCTCTTCATTAGTGGCCCACAATAGGAGCAGTGAAAACACAAAAGGGGGACGACACCGAGAGCAGACGTTGAACCGTGAGTCTCACCTCGCTATCGCCGCATTTACTTCCCCTCCCTGTTCCTGCTAATTACTCAGATTTGATCACACTTCTCAGCATCCGTTTCACTTGTTCCGCAGCACATCTTTATTTCTCAGCAAGCCGCTCAGTTAACAAGACGTGATTGTTTCCCTCATCAGGTATTTTTTATCCTCTCTCTCTCTCTGAACTTCTTCCCCTGCCTTCCTCGACATTTCGGCTCACGCTTTTTCAAAGTGATAGAAGACAAAACAAGGAACAGCCCACTGAGCTTCCCAGTTGTGTCACTTCCAATTAGCCCTCCTCAGACATCTCTGCCCTTTGGCTCACCGGCGTTCAACTTAAAAAGATCTGAGCAGCGTCCTTTTGTGTTGTTCGCTGCCCTCCTGCACTGTCCCACCATCTAAAGTCATGCGTGTCCGGATTTGTGATTCCAAGAAAGAGAGAAATCGCAAGAAAGACAGACAGGAATTTTTTAATCCTATAACCAAAAATAGCAGCTTGCTGTAACGCTGCATGTATGGGGGGTTGCTGCTGCTGCTGCTGCTGCTGCTGCTGCGTGAGCTTAAAAGGAGGCTTTCCTTACATAAAAGTGCACATTTCTGAATAGACCAGCCAGGCTTCACCTTAATCATCCCCCATATTATACATCATTAATACCGATGTTCATAAGTAGCTAAGCCTTTTAGAATTAGGACATGGTGTGTTGTGGTGGTCCTCTGTAGATTTATCCTTCTGGAAAACCTGGCAGCTCCGTCAAATCTGCCTGCAACCTGCTTTTCTGTCACATCACTTTTTAAAGCCAAACTCGAGTGATGGGGGATTGTAAACAGCCCAAGTGGTGAGCCACAGTATGTGAGCGAATGTTTCTCAGTTAATGAGAGGGCTAGAGCGCCGCAGCTTCTTAAACTAGGGCAGAGAAAATTTGCAGCTTCAATGGAAGTCTTCCCTCAGACCTCACGTCCCGGGAGATGCACATGTGCAAAACTAACAGGACACATAAACAAAAGCTGCTGTGCGGAAATGTGTCCACTTACTGTAGGCAAACAAACAAATAAAAGGGCGTTTTCAGGGGCCGAAGCTGCAGCTCTGACGGGGCTTATCAAAACTGAGGCAAAAGGCTGCGGGATTCTTTGAAACTACAGGGTGAATTCTGCATCAAACGCAGAGCAGAGAGTCGCACTGACATTTTGTGGGCATGTTTACAGCACAAATGATTTTTCATCATTTCAGCAGTCAAACTACAAACAAAAGATTTGAACTGATGCCAAACATCTGCTGCATGCAAGAGGGAGTGAAAGGAAAATGATTGGTCCGAGTAAAACACAGGAAAGTATGATAAAACTCAGCCAAGCTCTGAAGATTTTTTTTCCTTCATCAAATTATACGTTCCACTATCCTTACAATATGCGAGCCCATTCCAAGCTCTCTCAAATGGGACTACAGTCGCACACAGCCAAAAGCTACTCTCAGAATGAGCACATAATGTTGACAAACAGCTCATGCGCCAACACGCTTTATGTGAAATTAACAATCCAGTTTGTTATGTTCCACTTTTTAAAACCATCTCATAAAACAAATCAATCCAGTTCCATCCAGCAATAAGCAATACAGTGAATGTTGCTCTTAAACTTTACAGTGAACAATGTAAAAACGACCCGACTTCATCAAGAGAACACCAGTATCTCACTGGGAGACTTTTCATTTCCTGTGCAGTGAGTATCTGTCTGGCGGCAGGTTTGTCGGCCAAGAAAAGTGTCAAGATTTCTGCGCCTCCTTGTTTTCTCGGCAGGGTGATTTTGTTTCACATCTTGTTTCAGTGAGCAAATTTGATGAGAGGATGATTACAGCTATTAAATCCCCCGTAATCTGTTTAAACATCTATATCTCTGGAGTTGCAGAGAATCTGTAGTGTGTGGATGAAAAGCAAACCATAATGAATGATTGATCTGACTGTTAACTCCCAGATCTTTTTTATTGTAATTGCAATTAGAACCTCTGCACTGCATAATCAGAACTGAAGCACCACATTCTGAAGTTGGGAGAAGAAAACTCACCTCCGACGAATTGGATGCCGCCGGCCACGCGACCGATGGTACGCGAGATGAGGTCAGAGATGCAGCAGCCCATGAGAGCTGTGAGCGCCACCAGCAGGAGGAGGCCACATCCCACACCTGTCACCACGGTGCAGATCCTCCACTCCAGACTCGGGATGCCGTGGAAGGAGGCGTAGCGGCCGCACTGCTCCAGCATCACCGTGGCCTGCCTCTCCTCGTCCCTCACCGGGTAGGAGCAGCGGCGAAACGTGCCAAAGGACACTGGCTTGTCCATCTGCGTTCCCAGCAGCCAATAGGGCATGAAGAAGCCAACGCAGGAAGCAGCGGCACACAGCAGGGACAGCAGGGCCCAGATAACACCCGTACATGTCAGACTAGACGCCATAGTAAACAGTCTGGGGAATGGTTCACACAGTCACTGAACTAACAGCAGTTATACGAGCAGTTGCTGTGTTGCAGGAAGCCTCACAGTGAGCATTTAACACCAGCAGTCTTCACCTTCTCAGTGACTCCGGGTCCCTGTCAGGAGTGAGAGAAACATCCAGACTGAGCACTGACAGACACTTCATCTGTGCAAACAAGTTGTTGGCTTTGGAAATGGCAAGAAAAATCACAGTTTGGTGGGTTGAAGATAAGAAATCTGTTCCCTAGCCATTAGAAGTGCATGATTGCATGATTCACACACACACACACACACACACACACACACACACACACACACACACACACACACACACACACACACACACACACACACACACACACACAATAACAAGAAGCACAGATGTGAAAACAGAGATCCATCAGTCAAATATGGCTTAATCAAGTTTTGGGGCAGATTACTTATTAGTTAGACCTGTTTTGTTTTCTGTAAAAACCATTCCAGAATGACAAAGCATTGCAACACAGATTCACTGTAATTATATTGTGAATAAATTTTAATTATAACCACAAAGAAAGACCAGAAAATAATCGATTCAAGCTGGAAGAGCAACTTCCATCATTTTTGAAGGCTTTTCTTTTAATTGTGGCATAAAATGTTGAGAAAGAACTGAAAAAAGAAAAAAAATCACAGTTATTAGTTCACGCTTGAGGCAGCAATGGATATGCATAATAACTATTCCCATTAGGTGGCCTGTTATTGGAACAATTAGTTGTAATTGAGCATAGTTGCTGAGGATTTTCATTTTATTTTAATGACAATGTTAACTCCCCACAAAAACAGCAATATCATGCATATAATGAACTTTGAAAGGACTGTAAAAAAAAAAAACTGCCCACAAAACCAGTGGAAATTGAGGAGAGCTACTCTGCAGGAGCAGCCACTTCAGGACTATACGGGGATTTTTTTTTCTCTTTTCGTTAGGGGTGACCTCAAGGAGCAACACTACAGCCTATTATCGCAGTGCTACACTGTCGGAATGAAAATAATGGAGAACAAGGCAAAGAAGCGCAGAGGAGGCAGCTTACATGTTGGGAGAGGTGCGCTCGGTGTGCACTCACAGGGTATTTCCATCCGCGGACTCCAGCTGTGTTGGCTCTCAAAGCAAACTTTTTTTCCTTCAGTCGAGGAAAACACAGAGTAAAAAAAATAATAACAGCGACACCTTCGACCTGAGAATGTGGAAGAAAAAATCCCAACAAAAAGTCTCCGCTCACAAATCACTTCCCCCTCATCAGTGCATTTAAAGCGAGGCGCTGATCAATTATTCACTCCGGTGCGGCGCAGAAACGTGCAGCTCTGACTGACTGGACTCTGGTTTCCACATTCTTGCTCTGAGAGGGAGAGAGAGAGAGAGAGAGGGAGGGAGGCGGGGAGAGGAGGAGGGTCCGTGAAGCACTCTCGGGAGGTGACCATCAATCACACAAATCCCCACCCAGGGGCTGGACTCACAGCTACTATCAGTCCTACAAGCTGCTGCTGCGTTCACGGACGCCTTCGACAACTGAGAAACCAGCTGTGTAGCCGAAAAGTGATGAAACCAATGACGTATATATATAGCTATATATATATACGTCATTGGATGAAACTCTCAGGATGCAGCAGCCTATTTAGTGACAAAAATTTTAAACAGAAATAATAAAAAACCACAAGCAAGTTGTGAAAAGCATATTTAAAAGTAAATACGATGTGCCTGAGGAGATAACCCTTGCAGAGTCACGAACTTCTTTTAAGCCATTTCTTAAACCCCACTTTTATAGACTTGCTTTTTTCTGAAGTTTGCTTTTAGCTTTAATTAGTTTAAGCATTCTATTCTGTATTTATGCACTAGTTCTCTGTTTATTTTATATGTCCTCTTTTGCTTTATTTTAATTTTCGCTGCCTTGTTTTTTGGTATGATCTTTAATTCCCTAATTATCTAGTTTTTGGACTTATAATTTCTCATTTTTAATCTTCAGTCTTATTCTTTAATGTTTTAAACTGCCTTGTTCCCTCGTTTGATGTGTGCGCTAATCAAGCTAATTACTCATTTAACTAATTATTATTTTTACTATTTATTTTATTTGGCTGCTCTGCCTTGTCTCCTAATGTTTTGCTTGATTGCCTCTGTGCTATGTAAATAAAGTATTTTTATTACTACTGCTACTTATTCTTCTTATTCCCATTACTAAATAAATGTAAAGTAAAAAAAAAAACATATAAAAAAGTATCAGGGACTTGAATGTGCTACTTGACTGGCTGAAAAAATTAGTTTCACTCACATTCAAATAAAATTTGTTAAAACATGTAAAGATTTTCAGCTCTATCTTATGCTTTTTATTTATAAATTTTAAGCGATCTCTTATATGCCACAACATTAAACTATATTAGTTACTTTATTTCACACAAAAAAGTGTTGGAATGGTTGTGTTGCTGCATGTCCATGGTTCTTAATTATGCGCTTATCCGTGTACGTTAACCACGTTTGTTTTGAACGTCTCATCTGGAAATATAATGACATCTCTTAGATTAGGTTTGTTTTGTGCACTCACAGATAACAACAGTTAAAGGATGTGTTGACTCTAAACCGTGCAACCAAATACTTTAACCACTCTGCGTACCCCAGTGTGTTATTATCTATGCTGTCCAGACAAAATCCTGCACAAAATGTTAATTAAATGAACAACCTAGTACTATGAAATGGCACAAGGGGGTGGTTGTGGGAAACAGTGAAACAGAAGTTGCTGCAACTGTAGGAAAATAAGAAATAGTCAGAAAGTGGTTGAGTATTTGCAATTCACAACAATACAGTATTTAAGTAAATGTATTAGTTTGCTTTAGCTGAATCTGGATACATTATCAGTTATTTGTGGTCTTAATGTGTTATAGTGTTAATCATAAAAGTTTTCACCGTTTTTCCATTTGAAAAACTGAAGCTAAAAGATCCAAAACCCCACTATAATATGTGTATTTGTGATCTTATTCATCATATTCTTCAGTTAACAAACTTAAATGTTGGGTGAAAAGCATTCTAAAAACTTTTCTGAAGCTTTTTTTAAAAAAAAATCTTGTTAATTGGATTTCAGTTTCTCCATATGCACCTTTTTTGGTGTGCACAGTCTGTGGGATAGTTGTTTATCTTTAATGCTCAGACAGGTGATTTATATCTATATGGATTCTTAGCTCAGCTTAGTCCAGCTGTGAAACCACCAAGTAAGCCACAAGATTATTCCATCGTCTTGTTTGTGCGGAACTGAAGGATCACACAAAAAAAATTGCTTCATCCAGTTTTACAGAAAAAGGCAATTCTAATTTTAGACGGTAAAGAAAGATGCAGATGGAAAGTTACAACTTTACTGTGACTAATGGTGTAAACTGTTGTTTTGTTGTTTTAATTTTTTCAGCACTGATTTCAAAGACCTGCATCAAGTTACTGCTGGGACAATATAACCAACAGCACTTGAATGCAGCATTGTTATCAGTGATAAATATTTCCTGTCTGTGTGAGTGTGGGAAGACAGAACTACATGGAGAAAGTTCTTCAGCCTGTAATGAGGGAGCTTTGATTCGAAGATCTCATTAAAATTTTGTCTCGTCGCTCTTTGTTAAAAAGTTAAACTGACACAGATTTTGACCCAGTAAAATGGAAATAAAGGAACTACTTGAGCCAGTTTTCTCCTCCTTGTAAATCATACATCCCTTAAACTTATGAATATTTCAGGGCTCTTGTTATTCAGTAACACCCAGTAGGACAAATATTAGAGCAACACAATCTCAATGCTTTTCAATTAAATTACATTAAATGTTAAATAAAGCGCCAGTTGACAATATAAGTAACCACAGGGTACTTCATAAAATAATGTCAAGATCTAATAATATTATTTTATTAGAAGAAACCGAATTCTAGAATCACTTACCATCAATCTTCTGCGGTTCTCCTCCCATTAAATAAAAGCAACAACTTCCCTAAAGAGAAATAATTAACCACTTTGCGGAACCATATATCGTTTTCATCCAGGAATCTCGACTCCGCCCGGACCTTATTTCCAAACGGACAAAAACATCTTTCCGAAAGTTGACGTGGACGCCAAATTGTGTACAATGGCTGACACTAAAGCAGAAATTTCAGCTGACAGCTCCACAGCAATACAGAATTCAAATGCGTCGACTCAGCCAAATAATCCGCTTTCAAGGAAACTTAACAAAATACTGGAGACGAGGCTTGACAACGACAAGGTAAGCCGGAGGAGGTTAGCTTGATGCTAGCAGGCTAACAATTGCTAAACCTGGAAGCTGTAAATCGCGACTATTGTAATTGTAGCACTGTAACTTTGACAGAGACAATCATTTAGAGAAGACAAGGGGTCTGCAATGGCTGTGCTAAAACCCGATAATAAGAATAATGTCAATAATGCCCTATATTTAGTAGGTTAGCAGTTAGCATGTTGCTGCAGCCTTTTCTTGTACATTGTGTAGAATGAGGTATTAAGTCTCTGGAGTTTCCACTGACACCAGTATTGTCAGTCATGTTAATTAAAGGAAGCATATGATGCAAATGGGAAATACAGCATGCCCCAATTTAATTTCCCTTTAAGTGTGAACTGCTGTGACTTGTGTGCAAAGGGAGTAGTTTGGGAGTGCTACACTTGTCACAGCAACTCCATTAACTGCCATCGTGATGTTCTTTTTGTTCATCCAGGAGATGCTGGAGGCTCTCAAGGCGCTGTCAGTGTTCTTCACTGAGAACAGTTTGCGCACCAGGAGAAATCTTCGCGGTGACATAGAGAGGCGAAGTCTGGCCATCAACGAGGAGTTTGCACGAATATTTAAAGAAGTAAAAGAGGTAATGCACAGTTTTGAATTAAAGTAGTGTTTGTTACCCACAAACAGCACTCAGATCTGTCTCTGTGTAACAAGGCAACACATCTGTGAAGTTGTTGTTGTTGGTTCACTTTTGTATTTTTACAAAGTGGTACCCCAGTCCTTTCTTACTAGATTAACCGAAACACTTTCAGTATTTTAATGTCCACATGGATGTATAACTTCCCATTCACTAGCAGGTAGCAGTAAGGAATACATAGTTCTTTTATTGAAGAAATGTATAGTCACCCTCCTTAATGCCAATTTCTGCATACCAGCTGTTGCTATCACAGCATGGGATAAGTCCAACCATCACACCAGTGCACACTCTAATCTCTAAACCGTACCCACAAAAGTTGAACTCTAAAACTCAACACATAATTACTGTCACAGCCAGTAACAATCACCCTCTTTAGCCTCCCCTAACAGCCTGACTGGGATTCGACATGGCACCGACAGTAATTAGTGTAGGAAGCAGATTACCATCACAAACAAAAGAAGCATAAATAAAGCAAAGAAAACTAGTCCGCCTCCAAGACAATGCACACATATGTTTGTCCACCACCAGCTCATTTGTTTGGGGCGACTAGACAAAACAGTTACCCCTCCCAAAAAACAAAAAGCAGTTCCACGGCAAGAGCAACAAATGAACCAGAGATATTCTGCAGAAGCAATTATTAACAATCTTAAAACATTAGATTAAAATACTATTATAATGCATATAGATTAAATGTCAAAAACCACATGACTGCATTTTAAATGCCTGGTATGTTGAAATACCCTCCTACTGACTGTCAGCTGTCTTCAACCTCACACAAAACCAGGTCAGAAATACATCAATTACATTCCACTGCACTATAGTGTAGAATGAGGTGTGCATCTGTTTCAGCCCACTGGCCACAAACAACATCTCAACCTATGTTTCTTCTGCCAGTAGCCTGATGTTTGCAAATTCTCAGTAACTGATGCACCTCCCCTTTGCAACATAAACTTTTGAGAATTTGTTTCCAGCAATAATCACAAGACCAAAAAGTGCCAAGGAGAACCTGGCAACTTGGGATTCAAGCAGACTGTCGATATTTATCTGAACATTAATAATGTACTACAAGCACATGTTCTGTCGTGACAAAGTTCCAATTACATGCAGTGTCATTATTATTCATTAACAAAATCATTAATATTATTAATATTGTATCAAATCTACTAACGCACATACAAGATTAAGACTGGCTGCCACACCTCTTGTTGTTGATTGTGTTTGTTTAGACAGGAATACATCTGCATCTGCTCTGTTGTAACTGTGTTTTACATTCTCCACAGGAGCTTGAAAGTGTTCATGAGGATGTCCAGGCAATGAGCACGTGTTGTGAAGAAATGACCAGCAGATTAAAGGTACGGAAATCAAATCAGCTCCACATATTGTTGGAAAATTCTCCTGCAATGGTTTATTTTAGCTATACCGAGTATTCGGTCGGGGGTTGCATCAAACACTTGTACCAAATAGGAGGTGTTGGGTGATGTATAGAGTTTATTTTGAGAATATACTGTTTGAAAACCATCTTTTAAAAATGTGAAAACTTCTCCTTAACAGGCTGCCAAAGAGCAAACTCAGGACCTCATCGTAAAAACCAACAAGCTGCAGGGAGAAAAGTAAGTTGATTCCGAATGGGTGTGTGGTTGTTAACTTTGTTACTTGACGTATACTTTTATATTTCAAATAAGATTGCAGTCAGGAATCAATGGGAAAATGCTTTTAAGGATAAAATAGTAAATCCAATTACCTTTACAGCTATAGTCCCAAAATTCTGCTCACTGACAGTCTTTATGTTATTGTAGACATTTTCACAATAAATATATTTTACATTTCATGGTAGATGTTATTTAACGGTGGTTTGCTATTACAGGAACACAGAGAAAAATAGAAAGTCTCGGACAATCTAATTTAACTCTGTGTGCAGTAATTATCGTCTGCAAAAGGAAACTTAATATTTTATTGGTTAACAGCAGCATGCAATCTTTCACTTATGAGTTAATTCAGCTCTACTGTAACTTTTGACGTTGAAATTTGGTATTTTTGTATTGGATTGCATTATTTAAGGTGCAATAAGTACAAATATAAGAACTGTTTCTTATATTTGGCTCCATATATATGGGGAACAAAATTCAAGCTCACAACACTTCCTACATGTACACATGCACAGCAAAGCTTTTTCATAAGGTGTTGTTTGTTGTCAGAGTTTTGTTATGAATCACATTGAACACATGTCGAACTCAGCATTGTTGGCTCTCGTAAAAGTGTTGGGATAATAATTAATCAGGATGTGACTGTAACTGAGGTCTGACTAAAATATAAAATAGGACCATACGACAAGGCTCCTATTGTCAGCTTTTAAACTGACATTTCAGACAGAAATTTCTGTCAGGCAAATCATGGAGATAGGATTGCCAATTTATTCTAAACTATCTGCTGAAATTTCAAAGAGATCTCAACCCGTTAGTTCTCCTCTTATCTTCTCTGAAACGAAGTCATTTTGGAAACATGTCGCATTTATCGCTGATAGGCATCTTCATCAGTCCAAAGCGAGACACCATCATTTCACTCTCGCCTGAGCCTCATTTTGACAGAAATGAGACTCCATTTAGTCAAGTTTCCATTTGGGCAAGTTTCCAGACAAGTAGCACTTGAGTCAAACTCTGCAGCAGGAATATCATGGTCCACTTTGAAAGTGATAAGCCTTTATTGCTCACATGTTGTTTGAAAGAACAGACTTGGCTGAATGTGCTCACACTTCCTTGTTTCCCAGGATTCGCCTCTACCTTTTATCTATCAAAGGGGATTTTCATTTTCAATAGAATCAGATAATTAGGGTAATACAAAGATATATACTGATCATATAAGCTATTTTTACAAATAGATATGACACTTTCGGTTAAAACACTTATTAGCTCAAGGCTGCAGTCCAGTCTGTTAAAGTTGAAGAGTTTTAGTGCTGGGCAGGAGATCCTGGCAAGCATGTCTTTATTTTTGATGAGGAGGAATAAATGATTCATGAGGTTGATTAATATTTCTTCTGCAGTTGTCTGTTTGCATAAGGAGGGCGGCAATCACCATTAACAGAGCTTTATTTATTTTATTTGTCTTGTCCTGTGATGTTTGGCCTTGAGTTATACATCAAAGTAGTTCCTGTTTACACAGCGCCGCTCCCTGGTCTTATTGAAGACCGACTGTTGTAGCTGGAGAGCAGCTCAAGAGTACGTTCTTGTATGTGAGCATGTGCATTGAGATTTGCTGACAACACATATCAAACGCCATCAGATATGCAGATTCAATATATTCAGCTCATCAGGACACTGAGTCAAAGTGCAGACAGACAGCGTATCTTGGGTACTCGTCCATCCACATCGCTTAGAATACTGATATTTTTTGGTTGAAAGCCTTCCAATAAAATTAATCTGGGTATCATTAATGTATGAATTTGTCCGCCAGAGTGTTGGCAGCAATATGAAAATAAAACACCTGCTCGTGTTCGCTGACAGCTCGAGGTTGGGGTGGGGTTCATTAGCATTTGTGGCAGATGTGACCTCAGTGCTTAGCGACCTTGTGAGTTGACATGGAGGCAGGGCCACGGGTACAGATAATGTAGATTTCTGGCAAAAGACATTGCTGACAGCTGTGATGTACAGCCGCAATTCCATGCTCCACTGGCAGAGCTTCAGGACCTCCTTGACTAAAAGGTGACATCGGAGGGGAGGCAGGGAGATGGAAGAGGAAGGAGATGAGTTCTGAATCTGAAAGACAGCAGTGGGGATAAAACCACCAGTGAGTGCATGCAGGCAATGAATTAAAACAATGTATCACTTTGTGAAAGGAGGTCTCGCTGAAGAGAGGCGGTCAGAGGTTTTACATGAATGCCCTTCTGAGTGGCCCTCTTGCCTTGTCTTTTTCTTTGCATAGTGGTCCCACTGGGACCTGCTGTCCGTCTGTGTGACATTTTCATGCGCAGAACCACAATGACCCCACAGCCAGATTGGATGGTGTGTGCACGCTGGGCTTTGACCTTGTCTTTAGCGATTTTTGTCTCAGAAGAGCTGCCAGGGGAAGTGTGCAGTCAAGCTGTCCTCTTTCAGCCGCCCACCAGTTCGGCCACTGCACCTCCCCACTCCAGTCCTCTTGGTTAGATCTATTTCAGGTCACACAAGCCTCTGCAGTCCCAGGACAATCTTTTTTTTTTGACGTTTTTGTCCTGTTGACACTTATTATAGCAGTGCGACATTTACAGCATAATCTCACAAGTTGTGTTTATAGGGCAGCTCTGCTGAGAGAGGACACGCAGAGCTTTTCAAAGCTCTGCAGATGCTCCTGATTTGTATTTACCTGGCAGAGGAGGCCTGTCCGCAACTGTTTGTTGTCTTATCTGCCAGCGGCACGGTGTCATTTGTCACCTCTAATGAATCGGAAAGTAGCAGCAGATTACTTACAGTTTGCAGAAGCAAAGGGAGAAGAGGTGAGCCGCTGAGTGCAGGCGACCTGTGTTTGTCCGCTGGCTTTCAGACGTGCTGCTCCTTTGTGTGGGGCTTTTCCTGTTCAAAGACGCTGTCAACAACAGCACTAAATTGGTGTTGTGCGTTGTTTCATAATGAAATGTAATGCAGCCCACCTGTTCTCATCTGTGTAATCTTTGCATTAGCGTGACATGACATCATGCTGAACATGTTGAGACGCCTCACAAACGGATGCTTCCGTTGACTGCATAAAAGCTGAAGGGGAGGGACTGTTGGACTAGTTCTCCACTTGTTACTAAACCACTCATGCAGCTATAGTAGGCCTACTTGGCTGCCTGCCAAAGTACGATTCAGATAAATTTAGTAACCACAACTAAGATTTAGCTGCATTTGGTCTGTGGTAGCTACACGTTTCCCACAGAAATTCTTAGAGCAGGTAATGAATCATTGCACATGGAGCCCCGTGTGTCATCGAGACTATTTTTTTATAAAGTTATTTTAGTATGACTTCTGTGTAGGTCATTAATAAATCAAGAATGCTGAAACCCTTGAGAGAACAATCAGGGAGTGTGAATGACAACCTGTGTAAAATGACACTTGAGCATTATCAGCTAGCGGCTAATGAGGATATGGCTGTGAGTGTGCCTTTTGTGCAGTCTGATGTAACTGCATGCACTCTGTGATCAGTGACGCGTGGCTAACCAGCAGCTTTGTGAATGCCAAATCTCCATGCAGTTCTTTGAAGGGCCCCCTGATAGATTCTAATGGATAATCGACCCGCATGGTTTACAACTCCTGAGACCATTGGACGTTTGAGTGTTTGGGGCTGTTGCTCACCATTGCTTCTGCACGCTTATCAGTTGAACAAGAAACAAAAGTAAAAGTCCTGTGAAATCTTTCCATAGAAGTATTAAGTCACTTTGTTTAAAAGCTAGCGAGGTCAGTAAATGCTACTCTGTAATAAAGCTTACGGTTTTTATAAAGTTGGTGTTGATTTATCAGCTTGGCTCTGCGAGGTAATTAAGTAGGCGCTGGTAATTTCAGTGTTTCACTTTGACAGAGCTGTTTATGAGCTTGTGCTGTGTTATACTGCTTAAACGATTTCTGTGCTTGAACAGACAAAATCAATTGGCCTACTTGAGAAATCTGAGCACACACACACACACACGCTAAGAAACAGACTGTTAACACTCACTGTGACTTGTTTTTACCCCGTCATATAACCCGGGTCGAGATTAACTTTTGCACTTGCTGGGGAGACGTCACGAAAGTCTTACATCATTGACTTCTGTGTTTCTCTGAACCACTAGTTCACTGTCTCTAAATGTTGCCGTTTTCCCGTGTGACGTTGCGGATTCACTCAAGTATGTTGTCTCTCTCTGGTATTCAGTGATTGTAGTGTGGAGAAGAATGTGTCATGTTCTGACAGCGCTGTAGGAAATAATTCTGCTGCTCCGCCGTTGCTCTTGCTTGTTCTGCAAGGGAAGCTCCCACAATCCCCCTCTCCTCACCTTGTACAGGCCTGTGCAGCCTGTCTCTTTGTTGTGATTTATATCCTGGAGGAACAGGTCTGTCACTCTTGGCCTGGATGTGAGAAATAGGGGGCATCTCTTTTCTTCTGGAGGTGAATCTGTTGCGAGTCCGACGTGCGAGCAGCGTTTTCCCTGCCAGTTGCTCTCAGGTCTGTGAGCTTGAACATGTCCATACACAGAAAATAAATTAGGAACAAGTGGGAGCGAGTGCTGCCTTAAAAGGAGATGCATTAAGCTAGATTGTATTTGACATGTGTAAATTATACACTTCGTGGTTTCCCCATAAGAACTACATTGCAAGAGGAGTGACAATAAACATGGAGATTTCCTTGTTTTCTTTCCATAACTTGCTAATGAATTTGTTCGCTGCTTTTATTATTTGTTTGTCCCAGATGCCATGTGTGCGTCTTTTTTTTCTTTCTTTTCTCCTCTTGTGAAGATAATAACTCAACAACCTTTAATGATGCAAATTCCATGTTTATTCTAGACTATGGAACAGATGATTCAATTAGTTGTTGGTAAATGCTTGCTGCATAAATTTGCATATTAGTGATAAAATTGCTTTTCTTCAGACGGCACTCGACAGGAGTTTGCAGATTTCGTATTAATATTGCTCATGTATTGTGTGAAGGCAAGCATGTTCACATGGAAGAAGTTTTTTTTTAAATTTATTCATCGCTCAGTTTAATTAATGACCTCATTAGCATAGCGAGTTTTTTTTTTTTATATATCATTGTAGTTGTGGTGGGATATCGGGATGTTTGAGTGCCTCTTGTTTTAATTTTTCATCTCGCAGTAGCATGATGGTTTGACTCCAGTCAGTTCTGATTACATTTTTTCGTTTGTGTTTTTGAAGTTTTTGCACATGTGCAGGCTTGGGCAGGGATAAGATCTTGTTATTTTTGCCACCTCTTACATGTAGCTGTAATGAAGTCATCTTTTGAAATATGCCCCACAAGCATCTTTGTATGTGGAGCAAAAATCTCAACACATGAACTCACAAAAGGGCAAAGACACCTTGAGGTCCTGTGTGTGTGGGTTGCACAGAGAAATACTGAATCACAGGCTCCTGGAACAGTTTTACAACCCCTTACTTTCAGCTGGCTGAGCACTGGTAATAGCCATGTGAGAGACAATGGTTGTGTAATGTTGGGTTCTTCTGCTCTACCAAAATAACCTGGTGATTTACTGATCCCTGCCTCGCCTTCGCCGTGAGGAAGAGAATATAGGCGAAGTGGTTGGGATGGAATGAAGGGAACGGAGGGAGGACTGGCTGTTGTTCTGCTATCCCGTGACAGAGTTCCCTGTTTGACTGGGGTGGTTGCCATGGTCACTATTGTGCTGGGGCACTTATAGTGACATGGATAATGATCGCTCGGCTGTTATTGATAGTGACAGAACCTGGCCAGTATCCGGCTCTGTGTTCTTTTTGTCTCCCTCGTCTTCCTCCAATATTAATTTTCTGACTGCAGCACATGATATCTTCACTCTGTGTCCCACCCTGTTGTCTCATTCTCAGCTCGCTCAGTGTGTGTGTGAGGAGTGTGATTGCCATCTGCTGTAGATATTTGAACATTACATCTTGTTGACAGCCTGTACTATTTTTTTTTTTTTGTTAAATGAAACCATGCAAGGCTTCACACTTACAGTGATAAAACTCGAAGACGGAAGACTAAAGAAAATATACATTTTCTGAGATAAAGATCCACAGGGTTTTCAAGAGAGAACAAATCACGATGACAAGAACTGCCCAACTGAACACAGACTAAATTAAAAAGCATTAAAAGGAGAAAATAACTCTTCAGAAAATGTAATAAAGTGCAACAAGGGCAAGCATTGTGTGACACTTATATCTTCCCTCTCAGTCAACGTCTGGAGGTGAGAGCTCAGGTCGCTCAGGCTTTCCTGGCCAAGTTCCAGCTTTCTAATGAGGAGATGTCCACGCTGCGAGGGGCTCGGGATGCACCCATTTCTGAGGTAATAATCTCTATTACCATGTATATTAATGAAGTAAATCACGTGAAGAATCGTCCCATTGGTGCCCACAGAATGGGAGGATACAGTATCAAGCACGGATAATTGCTTTGCTGATCAATAGGCATCATTTATCTACAGTTTTCTGACAAACCCTCATTGATCACAACTCCACCACAGCTTCTACTACATTTAATGTGTTTTAGCATCAGGATGTTAACCATTTAAAGTCTGAGCAGTTTCTGGGTGTTGTTTTTACTGCAATATGAAGTCCTGCACCTCTTTGAAATGGCAAAACTATGACTAGAAGCATCATAAACAAAAGCTGAATTTCTTTGATAATTCATTTCACACTAACTGAAAGGCCCTGGAATGTACAACAGGTGATGACGCTACCATGTATAAATATTTTAGTACTTTTATTTTTATTTGTTTTGTACTTGTCTCCTTTCTGCTCTATGCCAACAACTTGCAGTTCATTCCCGTTAAGTCTATTGATTTAATGTTAAAATCAGTGTTGAAGTTGCTTCTTTGTGCCATTTTTCCTATTACTTTATACTTGTATACTTACAGATACTATACATTTGTCAGTGTGCAAATATAAATATCAATCATCTTGAACTTTCTGAATACTTAAAGTGAGAATTTTGGCAGGTAAAGTGACATACACATCTGTCAGCTTCAAATCATCTGCATTGTGCATCTGCATATCATCGGTTAGAAACACGGTCTTATTGAAGCTGTAACTATTTGGATTTCTGGAAAAAATTACATTGGCTTCTGCAATTCTGCTACCAGTTTTGCATGTAAAAAGTAAATTGTGTTTTGTTAAATTTCCCAGGATTTCTTCAAAGCTCTCAGCCGGGTGAAGCACATCCACGAGGATGTAAAAATCCTCCTGCGAACCAACCAGCAAACCGCAGGGTAAGTGTTACTCTGCGCTCCACTTCCAGTGAAAGTGGGACAGTCTCTGTAACAGTAATTGTGTTCTCTTTCCTAAATTCATGACGTTTATTGGGAGCCCAAAAGGTGGAAGAGACAGATGGAAAATAACATCCAGGATTAGTATTCATGTCGGGGATCTGACGCTATTCTGCAGGTCATGAGTATGTAATGTGCGGTCTTGGCTTGTGTGCTTGTTTCAGGTTAGAGATCATGGAGCAGATGGCAGTGTTACAGGAGACATCATACGAGCAGCTCTACCGCTGGGCTCAGAGTGAGTACCGTACACAGATTTACAATCACCAGCACACTGAAGACCCACTGTGTGTCCCTGAACAAAACACTGCATCTTGTCAAAATTAATGAAAACTGTACTTTCCTCCTGAGGGCTCTGAGTCAGTTTCCAGTATTGTCTCTGGTGATGATTTGTTAGCTGTTTTAATTCATTTTTTCATTTAAATACAAAGCTGTGTTATTTCAAGTGAGAGTAATTGCGTGTATAGGACACATTTAAGCACTCATGTGACTCACATCCTCTGACTGTTTTTGCCAAAAGAATGCCGGAAAACAAACTTTTCCACAGCTTAGACATGCTTTTTGTCATTGAAATCAAAATGGAAATAAACCATTTAGATCACAGAAACCTCATTTGTGTAATTATGCAATACCAAACTCTAAACCATTTACTAAAATATGAGTTGCTCTACAGACACTGGGTTTGCTGTAGTTTAGATTTACCCAAAGACATTTTCTAGTGAAAGTTGTAATGGAAAAATAGAAGAGTTGTAAGTTAGAATGTTTGGTCATTTCTTTTCATGTAGTGAAAGTTAATGCTCATTGTGAAGGGTCTTTGTTTTATGAATCTGGCGGTTGTTTAAAAAGGGCAACTGAATTTTCAAATATAGTACTGTACGTCTTTTAAAGGAGACATTTCTTGCCAGCGTTTGGTAAGAATGCCAACAGCGAAGTGTGTTTATCCATTTTGGCCGCTGTCTGGAAGGTTGACCTCACTGTATCCATTGTTTGTGTTGTACAAAACATAAGCAAACTGACTGACTTCTTGGTGAAAGCTCATGGGAAAATGTGATTGTAAGACATCCTTGGTGCTCTGATTTGCTTGTCGCCAACACCGTTATCATGGTCCAAAACATTCAGAATAACACAGGCATAGTTACTATGAAGACTGCAGCTATTAAATCAGTTGGATGAGGCTCCTTCCGATAAATTTCTGTTCCTTCTTTCTGCATAGATGAATGCAGAGGACTGACCCAGGAGACGTGTGATATCAGCCCTGTGTTGACTCAAGCCATGGAAGCCTTACAGGACCGACCCGTCCTTTACAAGTAACATAACGCACAAACATATTTATCTAAGCAAAACACTGGCTCCCTTTTATCATTTTGTCTGCCTCTTTATTCAGTTTTTTCTTTATGTCGACTTGTTTGTAGTGATGAATGTTTTTACGCGTGCAGAAACAAAGGATCAATGTGAATGAGATATTGTGGGAGTTTAATAGCAGGTGAGCTAAAATGTTTTTGAACTATTGGCTTTGTTACGCCTTTTCCAAATAGCTACAAGCTTTCATTGTAGGAGCAGATGTGTGATAAATTTGAAACAAAGTTGTTGTTTACCCAGTGATTGTGAGGCTCCCCTGTTTCACTGTGCTACAGTCCTCTTTGGGCTTTCGCAGGTGAACAGTGAGAGCTGGGGGCATTCTTGTCCCTGTGTTCTTGGAGAGAGAGAAGCAAAGAGGTTCTTGGTTATAAAACAACAGACCAAACAGCCTGAAGCAACAGAAAATGTCGCCACTATATAGCCAGTAGAGGAGGAAAGAGCAGGTGTAGTAACGGGAAAAAAAGAAACCCACTATAAATCTTGTATTAGTAATACAAATCAAGTGGGTATTTTACATGAATTATTACAAATCTGGTCACTCTTAGGTTTTAAAAAAAAGCAACATTCAAATAATTCTGATTACATTAAGTAAAGCCGTTATGTAATATGATTTGTTATTTCATTATTTACATGGTAACCACACACAGTTTTGCTTACACTCAGTGCCCCTTTATTGTATGTATTCTTGAAGCCTATCAAAGCTGCCTTGGATTTTGATCACAAACATGCAGTATTCTTCTTTTCTTTCATTGCTCCCTGTTGAAGTCAGTGTAGCATTAATACTTCATGCCTGTGACATGTTGGTGGAGCACAAGCTGCAGATAACATGTGAGCGCACTAGTATTGCTCTTAGTTTCATATCCAGGTAATGAAGAATTAGCTTATTGTGAAACTTTGCGTTGGTGATTTTATCCTTAATTTACCTCGTCTATTTGTTTGGAATTCTCATTTGACTCTTTTAATTCAAAGATTTTGTTGATACGCTAATCATTCTGACAATCATGACACACATTATTTGCTACTGAGTCTTGAAGGTGTTGAAGTGCTTTCAGATGTCTGAAGTACGTACAGTCCAGACTGACATTTCTGGATATTTACACATTTTCATCTGTAGGACTGCCAATAGAACTAGCACAGAGGGATTTATTGATGACTTTGCTGCTGACAGAAACAGCAGCATTGATGCAATTCTGTGTGCTCACATTCAACTAAATACATATAAGGCGTCTGGTGATGTCTGAGTCAAAGACCTTGGGCAATAGTTGGCTGCAGGGATCTTTAACAAAATATTGAATAAGATTCTTCCACATGTGTACGTCCTAATAAATTTAAACCCTAAACTTGGAACACTGTCTCCCACACAGTTGATAAAAATACAATTAAAACTGAGTCTTTGGTATTTTTATGTACACTGAGTATATAAAAGTAGTGTAACTGCCCAAATACTTATGATGCAGACTGTATGAGTCAATAACATTAATGCCCATTACTCATAGTTATTTTGAGGTACAGACTGAAGCAGGAAATGCAAAGAAAATGGATAAACACAATTTCAAAAGCACTGAATGTCTGTCTCTGTAAATAATGTGTAGCTTATTGTACAGGAGAAGGTAATTTATTCTAAAATAGAACAAATAATTACACAGGACTCAGGTTTTTAACACAAATGAAAGTTTCACACGTTGATACGTTTCCCGCTATCTGTGCTGCGTTCTCGGAAATGCACCTGTTTCTGTGCCGACAAAAGCGTCCAAGGTCATGTTCTGGCTCTGGCTGGGTATGTTGAGGCTGGGAGAGTGGATGCCAGCGTTCTTGGAATCTTAATTCAGCACTATCTTTTGTTTAGTCTGTCACAGGACCTGCCACCGCCAAGTCATCAGAACAACCTCAAACTCTTTCCATTTGGAAAAGCTGCCTACAGTGTTGATCATAGCAACTGACCACAACACACAGTCTACACAACAACGCTGTAGCCGCTGGCTTTTCTCATGAGGTTTGGGTGTTGAACGTTGCCGTGTTTCTCCTTTGTCTGGTCAGGTACACCCTGGATGAGTTTGGGACGGCACGCAGGTGTGCTGTGGTACGAGGCTTCATCGACGCCCTCACTCGAGGTGGGCCAGGAGGAACCCCACGCCCCATAGAGATGCATTCACACGACCCTATGAGGTACAGCTCTAATCCCGTTGTAATGAAATTCCTCTATTCTTGGACCTCATGTAAGAGCTGAATCATGCAGTACTAAAAGAAAACTTGAAGCTATTTTTGCACTTATTTATAGCTGGATAAACTCATGGACACGTCTTTTGTGTCTGTGCATAAGGTTTGAAAGAGGCCTGAATAACGAGGTCAATATAAAAAACCGATGGCTGTATAATATAAAGAAAACACCCTGGTTAAAAATAGTACCTTCTACATACCTAAACACAAATGCATGTAATTATGCAGTCATTATTTCAGTTATTTTCAAAGAAACTAAATTATATCAAGCCTTAAAATTGTTTCCTCTTTACAGGTGTGCACAACTACAGCCAGTGAATACAAAGTATAAAGTAGAATGCAAATCTTTAAGCCACTAAAAGAATGATTTTGAAAAGAATTCCAAGATTAAAGAAAAACAATATTTGCTGGGACCACCCTTTGCTTTTAAAACAAAGTCTCTTAGGTACACTTGCACACATTTTTCACAGTATTCGGTGGCCAGGGTGTTTCATGAATCTCAGACCTTGCTTCAGTTCTGTGGATTTAGACTGTCTCAGTGTCTGACTGATGATGTTTAAGGTTCTTTGGGGACAATACCATATGCTGCAGAGCTCCTTGTTGTTCTTGTCACAGGAGTTGGTGCTTCCTCACCTTGGCTGTATGTTTGGGCCTGCTGTCATGCTCCCTGGTTTAATTACATGATAGACATCACTCTAATGCTACTAAAACATTTGCACAGTATGGTATATGCTGTAAAAAAATGTAAATAAAAAAGAAATGCCAGGCTGTTTTGCTGCTACTGGAATTTAGTTTGATCTTACCATGCATTCAGTTTACACAGACACATTTGGGTTGTGTCATTGGACATGTTGCAGGAAATGCAGTGCTGTTCCTTAAAAACACAACTATTCAGTATTCAGGCTAGATGCATTTTAAATTGTATCTCTTATATCTATGATTGTGCTTGTCCCTGGTGTATAAATAGATCCGATTTTGTCCCCATCACCACAGAGTTTTAACTTTAAAATCCAATTCAGGAAGATGTTAAATGTCTACTCATCACAGAGTGTCCAGAGTGTTGCCTGTGTTTCCTGTTGCACCTCGCTCCCTCTTCCTCCTGTGCCCAGGAGCCAAATGGGAGATTTTCTCGGAATACCAGCCATGTGTTTAACACAAAATCACCTCCACTTTATAGAAGGCATCAGCAGTTCTGAGAACATCAAGTTCTTTCTCACCTCTCCGTGTCCTCGCACTCACTCACAAACACACACTCACGTACACACACGCACGTTTACACACAATAATTTCAGTTTAACCTTGCTGTTTTCCACCGTTATATAATGGCAAAAGTCATGCGTATGTTTGTGTGTGAGGGGGAATTAAACACAATGACCAATGCCTCGATGCGTCTGTGGTCGCAGCATGGTGAGATTAGCCCCTCGGCTTGGCCCCATAATGACTGTTTACTGTTTACTACAGGCTATTTTGCTGCTCTTTCAGGTATGTTGGGGACATGTTAGCCTGGCTACATCAAGCTACTGCGTCAGAGAAGGAGCATCTAGAAGCTCTACTGAAACAAGTCACCCTACAAGGTGTGATGCATTACACACTGTTGTCCATCATCATCTGGTTCAGTGTTTTATTGCAGTTCATTTTCATTGTTATCACACTACTCACAAGTAATATGGAAAATCCTTGCATTTTTAGGGATGTAATTGTATGGCTATATCATTCTAAGTGCATTTTCACCATGGTAATACTGTCACCTACCTTACAGGAATGTATTAGGAATCATCCATCTCTCAGTTATAGTCAGTGAATGTGCTACTGTTGATTTTTTTTTTGGATAAATTTCTATTTACTTGTCTGTATGTGTTAATATTGAGGTTATGTACTTAATGTCCTCAGACAAACAATGTATTTAATTTCAAATAGTCCTGACTCTGTGCTCTGTGTGGCTCTTCCACTTACATTAGGTGTGGAGGAGAACATGCAGGAAGTGGTCGGACACATCACTGAGGGAGTCTGCAGGCCGCTGAAAGTAAGCAACCAAATTTATTTTTAAAAACTATGTACGACTGAATGGCTATTTCATGGACTCTGTGTGTTCCACAGGTCCGGATAGAACAGGTCATTGTGGCAGAGCCAGGTGCCGTCCTACTGTACAAGCTGTCCAACCTGCTTAAGTTCTACCACCACACCATCAGGTATTTCAGATTTTACTCCACATAATAACTCAGCAGTGACGTTAGATTTGAAATAACTGATTGTTTAATCATAAACAAAAACTGAACCCTCTGAAACATAAAGAGTTTCGGGGTGGTTTTTGCTCCCGTCACATGTTCTGTCTCTGTGGGCTTATTTTTAACTTCATGAAAGTCCTGCACCTCAGTGGAAACAGCACAACAATGGTAGAGAGAAATCAAAAATGTCTGTTGTGCAGTGTAATAAAGTTCTAAATATATAATGCCATAATCACAAAAAAGAAAGAACAAAAATTGAATTTGTTTGATTTTTTTATTTTAGAGAAACTGAAAAAGCCTCGAATCAACTTGTACAAGGTTTTTCCAAGTGTCCACAGATGTTATTTTTTTGTTTCCATGCTCTCTGCTCTGTGTAAACACAGCTTGAAGCTCAATCCCTCAATTTCTGTAACAACTGTTCATCATAGCTAAGTCACTAATGGCTTTATTGTTACAACGAGCACTGCAAGATTTTTGGTTATTGGTGAAGATATAGAATAAATGGATTATGATGAAATACAGTCATTTTAGACTTAGGTTTGATTAATTTTCTTGTCATCACAGATGATTAGTTCAAGGACATTGAAGCCAAAAGTCTGTTTTTACACTTTCTGATAAATGGCTTTTTTTTAATTAACTTGCCTTTCAAACCTGCTGAGAGACTTTGGGGTTTCAAAGGGTTAATAAACAACATTTTTGAGAAATGAATAACCATATAAATCATTTGTAGAACAAAATATGCTTTGGTTCTATCTTTGCAAATTTTGGAATTTGCTGCTTGTATAAAGTAATATAAGCTAGGATAAACTTTTTGTTTCCATTTTAAAGTTTTATACATTTCTTGATGGATTGTAAATAAGATAATTGATCCCATAATAATGAATAAATCCTTACTTGACTTATCTATCGGATCTTTGTTCAGCTCTATCATTGGGACCAGTGTCGCCTCCTTGCTCGTCACTATTGAGGAAATGCACTTCCTCAGCAAAAAGATGTTCTTCAACAGCCTGAGCCTTCATGCAAGTCGACTCATGGACAAGGTGTGGTGTGACCAGGATGCTTTTTATTTGTATACTTCATAATATTGTTTTCTGTTGTGTGAATGTGAGAAAGTGATTGCTAAAAACAACATTCTCAAGAAAACGATAAAAGTAGGAAGCCCTGCTTTTATAGCACGGACGGTTCACAATGTTCTTTCATAAAAATGCTTAAATGACAGTGCAGCATAGTTCGGCGTAGCTCCCTGTGGACACACATTGTGTATTTCAACTCTACGTCTAAACCCTCAAAGACAACAAGGCTATTTCTGAAGCTCTTACACTTGTAAACAGTTTTGGCCTGCTGGCCACAGCATCAAAATGGCGCTAGCTGCCAACAAACACCAGACTTGTTACCATTTAGTTAAATTGGCATCCAAATATACATCAGCACGAGCATGAGCTCTTCCACATTACAGGCTGGCTGTGTCCCGATCAATAGCAGTTACAAGAATTATCCCTGTAGCTCAGTGTTAATCACATTGGAGGCCCTCAGGGTTTTGGTGTCAATTCCAGCTAATGTCAGGAACACAGCCTTCTCATAATTTGCTCTATTAGGTGGACAAAGGTGTCCATGCTCAGTTCTGCATTGTGTGTCCAGAGGCCAATGAAATCAAAACTCTCTTCATTACAAAAGCTCCACTGACCGAGGCTCAGAGTAACAGCAGGTAGCAGCTGAGTACTTGGTTCATCATGCTGCTTGTTAGGGATGTTTGCTTAGATGGTGCTGTCACACACAAGTAACTTCTGTGAAACTTTCGTTGTTTGCACGGCCTCCTGTATCTCATCTTGTGGCCTTGTCTGTCTGGCAGGTGGAGCTGCCACCTGCAGATCTGGGACCGACAGCCTCCCTCACTCAGACCCTCTCTCTCCTCAGGGAGGTGCTGGCCTCCCATGACTCCTCCGTCGTTCCTCTGGATGCCCGCCAGGCTGACTTTGCTCAGGTAACACTTTTCTATCAAATAATGGAAGATGAGAACACGCAGGGTGTTTCTATCTGTTCATAAAACCCGATGCCTTTTCACTCATCGCTTAAGGCTCTGTCTCTCTCCCAGGTTCTCTCTTGCATCTTGGATCCCCTCCTACAGTTGTGTACTGTGTCTGCCAGTAACCTCGGCACAGCTGACATGGCGACCTACATGGTCAACTCGCTGTATGTCATGAAAACCACGCTGGCTCTCTTTGAGTTCACTGACAAGAGGCTTGAGATGCTCGAGTTCCAGGTCTGCGCTATTTATACATAATTATTAACAGATTAATAGTGAATTAGGCATTCTTTTTTAATTTTCATTTATCTATTTACATTTGAGTAATTAGTCAAAGCTATGAAATAATAAATACACTGTACTGTAGTAGAGCAAGACAAATTACATAATGAAACACTTAAAGGCCCAATTTAGTCGTCGCGTTGTCTGAATTGTTCATTAAAAGTAGTGAATTGTTCTTGCCCCTTCTATTGAAACCCATAGAGCCCAAATCTTTTATTAAAAAGATTTAATTTGCTCTCTAATGAAAAGGGTGTGCGTCATGTATTGTTGTTCATGCTGTGACGCGCCATCTATCCCTCTATTTTTAGCTCGTCTTTTGTAATTGAGCACCACAAGAGCTCCTGGCGAAGTTTCAGTATCAATAGCACAGTGATCATCCATTAGCCACAAGTACCACTGGTTCACAATGCAGGCTTGGACTCCATTTTAAACCCCTCTCTCCCACATTTTTCAGATCGAGGCTCACCTTGACACCCTAATCAACGAACAGGCGTCCTACGTGCTGACCAGAGCCGGACTGAGTTACATTTACAGCTGTGTCCAGCAGCACAGTGCTGAACAGGTCTCACATGGAGCACTTAAACACATGTTCGCATGCACTCACTCATGAAGTTGGAGAACTGTGTGTTTTTGTTTTTTTTTCCCCCACATCTCTCCTGTTAATGCTTTTCTTTTTATATCATCCAGGCCCTAACAGTATTGTTTACACTACCTCTTTGGGCTTTGACCAGTATTTGTAGGCTCTACTATTGCTATGGTTACCACATGACCAATGTCTTTGTTAGGGCATAATAGCATTTCTATCAGATTTTCAGATGAGAAAGGGACAGAGAAAGACAGATTATATCATGCTCTATTAAAATATATTGGCTTCAGCAGAATTGTCCTGTGCAGATAAGAGCTGATGCCCCAGAGCCTTCCTCCCTCTTTATAACACACTTTGCCACTGGGCTGACTGAGACCCATAGTTGTGGTTTAGCATGCAAGTCTTGACTCTGGTTCATGTCAGGACACACCACACCCTGCTGCTGCTGCTCAACGCAAAGCTCAATCACAAACTGTCATTTTTCTGCAGACTGCCTCTCTCCCCGGGTGGCCTGTCTTTGGTTTTCTTTAAATGGCTGTGTCTATTTGAAAAGATTAAGTCTATCCTTCTACACTTGACGACATCCCAGATGTCAGCGACTGACAAAAATTCTGGAGTTTGTCTAAGACTTTTTCAGTTTACGTCTGCTAATAGTGTAACATTTCATTCTGTATTTATCTGTTAGATGACCAAGAAAACAGGCATTATAACGATGCTGTTCACAGTGTTAGTAGCCCGCAGATGTGTTTGTTGGCTCATAGTATGTTTGTTAATGTGCCCATATCCCTATAAAGCCACTCAAGGTGCTGCACTGCTGCTTTGAACCTTGCACTGCCTTCTATTTGCCGGTTTTAATGTTGGCAATTTAGGCATTTAAGCTTGTCTTAATGTTACCATTCTGGATAATCAGTGACAGCTAATTGCCTTAAAGGTACATGCTGTTGTGTACACAAAGTCAGATGTGCATTCACTCTGTCAAGTTAACAGCAGGATTTAGGGAGGAGATTTCTCTTTTTCACAAAGTGAAACACTCATGTCTAAGTTCAGCCATTCTCAAAAAGGTGCATTGCATTGATTTGTTTTGCCAATAAATCTCTTTAGTGCTATAAATTAGCACTGAATGATGAACCAGACTTATCAAATTTAGGTCATATTGACTTAAATTTGGTTTGTTTTCAGGACGCAGCTTGTCTGAATCTTGCTTTAAACCAAGAATAGCCACAACAACCCAATCAGTCATTTAAAAATAGGCCATTGTGAGATAGTTATAGCCAGTTAGATAAATGTGACATTTTATTGTGATACAGAGCTTAGATTATATTGTATAGCCAGAGTGTAAATCATTTGTTTTCTGTTAAGAACTGGAAGAAGTAAGAGAGACAAACACAATAAAGATGTCTTTTTTTTTCTTAAAGCTTTAAAGTGTTGTCCAGTAGTAAGCCATTCAGCCAGGCATCAGTTTGTCCCTATCTACATCTATTTTTAGCAGCTGCTTTAGGAAATGTGGACGAAAAGCAGGAGTCAACTTTTCCGAGTGACGTGGCGACATGAATGAACCTCAGCCACCTGACATTCAGCATCACTGCTGCTCAGATACTGTGGCCTTGGTTGCATTCTAAACTGATGTTTGTCTTTTCTTTTCTCAGGGTCCTCTGTCGCTCCTTCCAAGCATGGACAGCTCTTCTGTGAAAGCAGCAATGGTGAATTCCAGCATTGGCATTACTAGAGCTTATTTATCCGCAGATACCTGATTAATGCTGCAGTTGTCCCTCTCACGCAAACAACAGGTCCAGTTTGATCGATACTTGTCGTCACCTGACACACTTGTGATGCCGCAGCTCAACTTCCTGCTGAGTGCAGCCATCAAGTGAGTTGACTGTGGTGTTTTCTGTTCATGTAATGATCAGCATGCATGCAATACTCAGGCTTGTAGCTAAATGTTTACCTTATCACGTGGGTGTATCAATGGAGTTGAGAGCGTGTTCAGAGTGATTAAAAATAGCACTGGAGCCTCAACCCAATAATGTCCGACATTTATTAGTTCCCCAGATGTAATGCGATCATTACCGCATTCTAAACAAAACACTCGACTAAATGCACGAGGAGTTTGAATGCTAAATTGCCAAGCCCACCAACGCATTGAGAGCACGGTCGGCTCTGCATGGCTGCCTGTGTTTGTCTTACTGATCAGAAAATGCACATGCTTTTAGCCCAATCCAGCAGCTACAGTGGAGGGCTCTTTCTATGAGTTACGTTTACTGGGAAGTGCAGCAGGCTTGAGGAGCACTTTGTACCTCAGGTTAATGTTCTCTATTAATGGACATGGGAGGACTGATGGGCAGGACGCCATTAATTAGCTTCTGGTCCATTTCTCACTCACACTCGTTCCCTGAAATCATTCCTCCTCTTTGTCTTTCTCCCTCTCTCCCGCTGTCTCCCACGTCTGCATCTCTGCTCACCTAAATACACAAAAACACCCGCCAGCACTCTGAAAACACTCTTGATGCACACAAATAATGGGAATGCGATTTTAGACTCCGTTTGTTTCACATATCGTGTTAGTGCACTTGGTGTGGAGTAAGGTGGTGTACATGGCACCGAGGTACCATGTTCTCTGCGGGCCAATTAAAAATATGGATTCTCAAGAGCCTGAGTGGGATACAGCCGAGGTGCTCCCACTGTGTCCTCGAGGCCTCTCACTAGGCTCTTCGGTCCAAGTGATGTATCCTCCACTGCAGGAAATAGTCACATTATGTTCTTCACTTTACTCATAGTACATATATATCTATACATATTAAGATGGTTATATAGAGAGATGTATACAAGGAAATTATGTTGCTTCTAAAAGAAAATCTGAGCATTTTCTTCTTTTAATCGACTAATAGTTTGGTCTAAAAATGCCATGAAAATGACCATCACAATATCCTAGAGCCCAAAGTTGCATCTTCAGACATCATGTGCTGTTCAACCAACAGTTTAAAATACAAAATATTTTATTTGCTAAATTTTAAGACCAAACAAGGCAGCAAATTACCAAATTAACATCACTTAAACAATTACCTAATTAGTACTAATTAGTGCCCAGTATATTTTCTTTTCTAGTCTATAAATCAATAAATTATGACCTAAACCTACAGAAATTCTTATAAAAAAGAAAGATTTATCTTGATTATGGAGTGAAAACATCTATAACCTTACAGAAACCTACAAAATTCAGTATACACAGGCACTTTTTTTTAATAAAGATACTTTAAAAATCAGGGCAAATGTGAGTATAGGGAGTAAACTTCTCTTATTTGAGTCATATTTTCTTACACTATCAGTATGTGGTGTTGTGGAAATTTCCTCATTGCTGTAATATGTATCCATAGATGGCAGTGTGCACCACATACTGTCTTTCTCTGTTTTCATACTGCAGGGGCACATAGTGGTCACTGAGCAAAAATAAGTGAATTCTCACACAAGGCATTTCAGCTCTTGATTAGTGATTAATTACAAAAAAAAGCTCTGCTTGTCCGATTTAGAAATGTTTTAAAGGCTTATTCATTGCTGCGACTTTCTTTAGCGAGCGTCAGTTTTAAAGGTTTCTGTCTGTTTGTACAGGGAGCAGATTTTCCGTCAGTCGACAGAGCTGGTGTGCAGAGCATATGGGGAGGTTTACACTGCTCTGACCAGCCCAGCGAACACCTACAAGGACCCTGAAAACCTGCTGCCCAGATCCCCTCAGCAGGTTCAGACTTTGCTGTCCTGAGAGACGCTTTCGTCCCACTTCGATGATCTCAAAGGCACCAGCAGAGGACCGCCTGCAGGTTATTTAAAGAGCCATGTCATTTGTACAGTATAATAACACAAATGTCTATGAAAGTTGATGTAAAGGTGCAGTTCTCTCTGGGAAATGTGGGTGTATCTAAAGGCCTCCTGTGTGCCTGGAGGAAAGAGCATTATATGTATATGATGCATTTACTTTCACTACTGCAGGCATTTTCTCTCTCTCTGTAAAGCATACATTCATTTGTCTTTCTTTCTGTTTGTTTTTATACAATGTAACCCTTTTTGGTTCCACAATTATAGAAAACAAAGTCTTTTTATTGAAAAAACTGAATATTATATAAAACAAAAGGAAACGCAGGATTTAAGAGGCTTGTGTTATTTTTGAAAGCGGTCAGGAAAAATTCTGCGATAGTTCCAAGGGGAACCTCAGAGGCTTCACTACAAACGTCATGTTTATTTTAATCCCAACTGTTTTGAGTTGTAGGGATAAAATGGAAAATCAGTTTTACCATCACAGTTGGTTTTTTGAACAGTGTCTATCATGTGGACTACAATGTGAATGCAAAACTTTAATGAGATTGGATTTAATTGTTTGCCATAAATTGTACGGTTACACGAATGAAATGTGAAACACAATTTAGGGTGTCAGAAAGGAGAAATATTTTTCTTCACTGTTTTCACAGCAGAGTAATTTTTGAATTGATTTACATGGAAACTAACTTTTTCACTACATGATATTTTTTACACCCCATACACCTTCTAGTCTTGGACTGAGATGCATTAAATTAAAGGTATAAAAGCCGTAGCTTTTGCAAGACAGTATTCAGTTAAAATAGATATCTACACTACCGTTCAAAAGTTTGGGGTCACCCTGATAATCTCATGTTTTATATGAAAACTCACACTTTTATTCATGTGCTAACATAAATAAACAAGGGTTTTCTAATCATCAATGAGCCTTTCAACATGATAAGCTAACACAATGTAGCATTAGAACACAGGAGTGATGGTTGCTGGAAGTGTTTCTCTGTACCCCTATGTAAATATTCTATTAAAAATCAGCCATTTCCAGCTAGAATAGTCATTTACCACATGAACAATGTCTACACTGCATTTCTGATTAATTTAATGTTATCTTCATTGAAAAAAAGCTTCTTTTTAAAAAAAAATAGGGACATTTCTAAGTGACCCCAAACTTTTGAACAGACATGTGTGTCTACAAAATACAAAAACTTTTGAAACCTCAGAAGAACCAGAAAAAATAGACCCAAAAAGATGTGTGTGAAAAGGATTATCTTTCAAAAAAAGTGCAGTCCAAGTTATTTCTAAATGCCCACACAGAACAGTTTGTGTCTTTCATCTCTCTCGAGGAAGCCACACAGCAACAGATATTTGTGACATGATGACATATAATATCATATCACTGAAAATCTGATACCACCCAGTCAACGTAATCCCCAATAAAACCCCAGTAAAACTGTAAAGATAAGTGAATATTGATCCAGTGTGTTGTTATGGTCTCTGGTCTGAGAGGCAGCATTTCATTTCTGCTATCTGACATCAAGGTCCATGGCAGCCAGCCTGATCTTGGCAGGACTGCCAGCACTGAGTCCCAGGATTTCCCCAGCTCACCGGATGTTACTCAGATATCATTGGCCAGGACATTGAGTACTGGGAATAAATGGAATACCACAAAGTTCAGCATCTGGACAGCGTTCTTAAGTCCTTTAAATAGACCGGCTCTCTTTTCTACTTCTGCTTGGCTACGGTCGGATACAAACTGGGTCTTGAGTGTTTTTACTCAGCAATCTTTAGCAGAAAGTGGGATGATATTAAGGCAGAATTACTGAATAACAACACATTGTTCATGTGTAACAATACACAGAGTGCACGCCTTCACTTACTCAGCTGCACGTCGGTTGTTTGCGACTGCAAGTGGACCTGCACAGCTCAGCATGTGAGAGCCTCGTCCTACCAGTGGCTGTATTAAGGAGTTAACAGATGTGACAGGTGATGGAGTCACCATTTAGAGGCAGGTAGTGGTGAGCACAGTGGCAAACATTCATCCCATCATTCGCTCCATATGACAGCAGTTACCAAGCTTTTGCCTGCTGAAGCATGAAACCAGCAGGAATCTGGGTTAAAGGATAATACCAGCAGTACTGAGTTTTTGTCCTCCTTTTGCTCCAGTGGCCGGTGATGACTGTTGAACTACAGATGACAGCTATATTGCCTCAACTGAAACTTTGAAAGGAACTTAGAATTTTGCAGCCACTCTGGAAATCACATCTGTGCTTAGAAATACCACGTGTTGCTTCCTCATTTGGAAACTGAATCATCATCATCCTCAAAGCATGACTTAGTAACTAGTAGGAGGGATGGTTTTGTGCCACAGCATATGTACTGCATTTCAGAATTCATTTGTCATGTCTTAATATAGGATACATTCAGGGGGAAGGCTGCAGTTACTTTATTTTAACAAGTTATTGTAACTTTTTTTAATCAGTCCCTGCAGTAACAAAATTTATTTTGTATCGTTGGCTTACATATTATGTTTACTATAAACTAAATGTACCTTCTAATGGCCCGTTGGGCTTTTCAATCCGGTCCGCAAAATAATTTTGTCAATATTAGAATTGACGAAATTACAGTAAAGACCACATTCATTTGGTCTTCCCTACAGTACCCGACGTTTCTGTTGACCCCACGAGATGGCGCGCTCCAGACACAAGTGACCTTTGTTGCTTATTTTCTCTTCTTCTGTGCAGCTGCGTTGAGCCCTGCTGTAACAATGTGTGGATCAAAGAAAAATCGACAGTGAATGTCGAGTGTTTAGAAAGGACTGGACTACTAAATATTTTTTCGCTGAAGTCCGTTCAAAGGCTGTATGTCTTATTTGCAATGAAATCGTTGCGGTTTTTAAAGAATACAATATCAGCCGGCACTTTTCCACGAAGCATGCTAACTACGCTAGCAACCAGTCAGCGCAAGAACGGACAGCTACGGTCAGAGGCTGGCAGCCAGTTTACACACTCAGCAAAGTACGTTTTTTCTGCAAACTACGATTCAAGAGTCAAGCACGAAGGCAAGTTATTTGCTAGCATTCAAAATAGCAAAGGCTAGCAAGCCTTTCTCTGAAGGGGAGCTTTTGAAAGAATGCATGGTAGAGACAGCAGGTCTCCTGTTACTTGCCGTGTGAACTAATGGACGAAGACTTAGCCAGCTCACTGAACGAAAAAGTGGAGTCCTTCAAGCTGTATTCATTAGCACTGGACGAAAGTAATGACATAAAAGACACTGCTCAGCTTATAATTTTTATTAGAGGGATTAATGAACATTTTGAGACAATGGTGGAATTTGTGACCATGGAATCCATGAAGGGGAAACATGTGGAGACGACTGTAGGAGAGGATGTCTGGGATCATCCAGAGGATGAAGATGCCTTGGTGTAAACTTGCCAATGTCACCACGGATGGATCTCCAAACTCGACAGGAAAAAACGTCGGGCTGCTGAAAAGAATCCGGGATAAGGTGAAGGAGGAAAACCCTGAGCTGGATGTGATTTTCCTACACTGCATAATCCATCAGGAAGCGCTCTGTAAGTCTGTTTTGCATCTTGATCATATCATTTCCTTTTGAGCCAGATTATATAGAATGTGACATATTTAGCATTTGCACATTTATTCTATTAGACCTCAAAATATTCATAATCATTTCTTTTGAGTATGTGGTGACACTTTTTGCAGTATTGTCATATTTTTGGTTTGCATCATCAGCTATGCAATATATAAAAGCTGCTGTGAATTCATGAAGTTGCATGTTAACTAAGGCCTTTGCAATCAGAAATGACAGTGGAAGTGTCGCGGATCAAGTATTCAAGTATCTAACAAAATTTTGAATGATCATCAAGTGTTGGACAAAAATAATTACATGTAAATATAATTACAAAACCAGTTTAACTGTTTAAATTAACTTTTAGTTTAGATTTATTGGCTTCTGGCAACCATAGCAGGCACACTCTTGTGTGGGCACTTGGGAAATACTCGGTCTAACAGGTGTATATATATAACAGTATCATCTACATACATGGAAAAAACTGTTTTATCACACAGTGAATGTTCACATTAAGTTGTTCATTAAGGTTTCATACCACATTCGTGAAGATTCCAGGTCAACTGTCAATGCAACTGTACCTTCTTGAATAAAAAAATATTGTGTATACAATGAGTAGAGAGTCTTAAAAATTAGATATTAAATAGAACCCAAATGATACTGGATTCATAGGCCGGTACCAATTTCAAGGAGTAAAGCATTCTGATATCATTGTATCAACCTGTGTTGTTTATATACAGTATAGTAGAGTTATCCTGAAAACTAACAATAAGGATGCCATTGTTTATAAACTCTCCAGCTGTGTATTTCACAAACTGTTTAGAAACTTACCGTGAACGCTGCGAAGCTGTGATACCTACTCTACTACAGACAGTAAAGTGATTAAACTGTCTCTGCTGCACAATGTGAGGACATGTTTCCAAATTACCCCAAGCATTTTTTTCTGTATTATGTACTGCAAAAGAATGCGTCCCGTCCCCCCCCCCCCCATGTATGTAGGTCCATTATATACCGATACCAATGTATCTGTGATCAGCCTATATTGGCAGATAATATCCGCTGTGCCAGCCTGTGCAAACATCCAAACTGGTTACCTCAGACTGACTAAAAGGATAAACGACAGAAACAACTTTGTCACTGCTGACTAGGCTTGTCACGATACCAGAAATTTACCAATACCACTTAAATTCTACGATACTCGATACCACGGTAAAAATAAAAAAATCCCCTGTAGTTCTACGTGCTAAGCTAACTTGACATCAGACACACTGTACTGTGTTTTCTTTTCATCCCTTCTTGTAGTGACCACACACTTGGGACACTCTCTGCCATTTCTTCTGTGGACTCTCTCCTTTCTGTCCTTCTCTTTTCTCTTCCTTCATGATTTTACATGCCACGCAGCAGCGGAGGTAGCAGGCGCGTTGTGCCACAGAAATGACCGTCCGTGTCAAACACCGTGAGCTGTATAGTAGTTCAGATATATATTTTAGATATATTTATATATTAAACGAGGCTTCGAGGCACACAATTTGCCCCGAGGATATTTTGTAATCGAATTATTCAGATTATCCGAGGAATCTTTTCAGCCCTAAATGTCACAAAACTATTATGCGGGACAAACAAGGCTGGACACGCTTGTTACTTTGCCATGCAGCTCATTTACTATGGGCTGGGCTCATCTAATCATTGTAACGTAATTAGATATGAGCAACAATGATAACACGTGAATTCAAATGCACTCATCTTGAATTCTGTGTACAAGTCTGGATGCTTGTCTTTTAAATGTTTCGCCAAGTTGGACGTGTTGCTCCCCTTCGCCGTGCTGCGGTGACGGCATTTTTTGCAGACAGGTTTTTCAGGATCAATAACCAATCCGTCCTCGTCAGCCTCAAATCCAAAATACTTCCAGACGCGACTTCTGGCGTTTTTTTTTTTTTTTTTTCAGCTAATTGAGGGGCAGCTGCTGTTGTCGAGCCAGGGGCGTGTGCCTCCGCCATGCTGCATGTAGTTGATCTCTTTGCAGCGTAGTCAGTCATGTGATCAGCACTGTGTGAGGGTTGCCAGATAATCGCTCATTTACAGCCAAAAAACAACGCTAAAGAAGCGGCCAGATCTGACTCCTCGGTACCTACGGTACTTTGGCTAGTCTAGAAAAGTCAGTACCGTCACATTTTCTGAATCTTAGTACTGACTTGGTACCGAAGTATCGGTTCTCGTGACAAGCCTACTGCTGACAAGTATTTTACTTTACCAGTGAAACCGTAGTTCAGGAAAAATACCTTCTTCTGCTTTCCACTTCTAATCTTCCCACACAGGTAAAGTAGAATTCAACAGGAAGTTGTTAGGAAATCAATGATGAAATAATGGACTTTGTGACGGCAAACTACCTAGTAAGCAGACTTTAAAGTGTACACTGTTAATGAATTATCTGTTTTGATTAGGTTCTTCATTTCACAAACCGTGCTGTACTTGCAGATCGTGGACAGTTGCATCATGGCCTCCTCTCTGGTTAAACATTGAACTCAAACTTTCTGCAAGAGGAAGGGAATTGTTTATCCCTTCAAAACTAAGTTATCAGTCATTATGAGTAAAATGGTCTTGCTCAATACTTGGAAAATGGTTTGCTTCTGGATTTCCTCACGTCAGCGGAATGATTAGTTTGAATTGAGCCTCTCATCCCTCCTCACTCCTAACATCTCTTATTAAATCCATTAGAATAAAGATATTAGTTATGTAACATGCTCTCCATGTATTGTCCTCGCTGCTTCAAGCGAAGGCTACGGTCATCCATCTTATTATGAAGCTGAAATATCTCCTCTATCATATCAATACTACTTCTAATTATTTCTCATCATCCTTTTTGTCATTTGGAAAAGGTTACCTTATGTCAAACCTTTCCCTCTTTGGAGGCTATTATGTAATTTGTCTATTAGCACAGGAAGGGGAGCACTGTGAAGTACTGACCTGAAACCTGAGTGCACACTAATTAATTTTCTTTTCTGATTGTCTGCCATTCCCATCACCCTAATCAGCATTTCATTCACTGCGCTCAACATAACACGGCTGCAGAAACTTCAAATCTGCCTCAAAAGTCAGCGTTTGCCGTCCGTGGTTTTGACACACAAGACACAGTTATTAATGCACATCCATCTGGCGCTGCTATTGACAGGCATACTCCCTGACTGACCAGATGCATGTCCAGGTGGCCTGATAAACAAAGCATATCAGAGACGCTAACAGCACAGTGTTTGGATAGTTGTGGGATGAGAAGAGGGCACAGAGCTGACTGGCTCTCTGTAGCTGAGGACTAGCCAATGATGGAGCTGCTTTGCCCTCACGCTGTTAGAAAAGGTTGGACCCCCTGATGGTGCCCCAGAATGCTTGTACAGTATTGCGTGTGGCTGCGATACTTCATTGTGTAAGCTTTTCCTCTCAGCAGAAACATGTTTGCTTTTGCTGGTATGAAACACTTTGTACAGAATCCTGGGCCGAACACAAGCACGTTCAGCGATTTCCAAATTGTGTCACTAATGACCAGATTTTTCCTCTGTTGTTGTTGGATTGTAGTCACCCGTGAAAAATCTCTCGCTGTTATTTTCTGCTTGCGTGCACCTAAAATCTTTTGCAAAGTGGTGCACGACGCGATAGTGAGTTTCACAGAGATTGTCCACGATCATTATGAACGAATAAACTAAATAACATGGAGGTGCTGCTTTGTGAAAGTTTTTGAAAGAACGCCAGGTTTGCCACCAGCACACGACCGAATCCGTGAACTTGAAAGACACTCAGACCTATTCACACTAACAGAAGAGAGAACAAGAACATGTAACAAATTTACCATGACTAATGCCTCTGTGAGTAATCCAACATGCTGTCAATCATTACTCACACAGAGAACACTGTCTTTGCCCTCATTGGTCCACATGCGTCCATGCTGTGTACGCTTCTTCAAAGCACAGTCCCGTGACTCCCATTCTGAAGCAAGAGAACTGGGCCAAGCTCTGTGTGTGTGTGTGTGTATGAGGGGAAGAAAGACAGTGATTATATGAACTGGGGATGTTCTTGCCGTAGGGATCACGGCCACACACACCCAGTCAACTCACTTTCATGTGTCCCTGCTCAAGGATGGTAAACAGGGCTGAGAGCACGAGCTATAGCTGCGTTACACTCGACTCTGTTTTGACACCAGAATGCCTGGATGGTGATGCAATGAGAGGAGGCTTTGATCCAGTCACAGGTGGCAGCATCTGCCCTGTTGTACACTCCATCGCTGTTGTCATAGTTGGAAATTTGCAGCATCTTTCTGCCATTATCAGATCAGTTTATACCATCTAAGTGTATTTTTGTCTTGCAGTTGCCATCTTCTATCTCTTTCTTTCTGTGTTTTCTTGTTATTTTACTGATGCATTTTTTAAATATGACTCCTAAAAACCCCTTTAACAGGAAAAATGTGTCCCACATCTACCAAATTATGACATTTCTGAGTGAGCTAAGTTGTCCCGACTGAGTCATGAAGTGCCGTAATATTCCTAAAAATGAAAAGGAAATGAAAGTCACAGATTGAAGAGCACATTTCTCATTAGTCTCTTCGTTTTCTGTTGTGACGTAGATGTTTTAGTTTCTTCTGACCTTGTTTCTGATGGCACAAAGATTAGTTTTTTTTGTCGTAATGCTGAATATTGTTGAAGTTCTTGTGTTTTTTCATTTACTTCCTGATTTGAAAATCTGTTATTTAGCAGATTTTGAGCTCAAACATTGGCAGATATGATTTAAAATCTTGTTAGTAGAGGCCTGACAGCTATAGAGACTTTTAGTTTGCAGTAATCATTCAAATTATTTCTTCATTAATTCACACTAAGGTGGGAAATGCACTTTCTGCACCTTTTATTACACTTGTAGACACATTTTCAGGTCTTGCAACAAGATAATGAAAATGAAAATTGATGTACTGGCACATAATTTTTTCTTCTAAAGATCACAGGGAAAGAACACCCTGATACAGCTGCTGTATGTGCATTTGTGTGTGTATGTGTGTGTTCATGTGCATGGGTGGGAGCTGTGGTAGTGGATGTGCCCAAGCAGCAGCAGAGGCCTGAGAAGGGAAGGATAGAACAGAGCCCCAGTTACTGAGTAACCCAGAGCAGCAGTCCTGTACTCACCTTTCCCCTAATAGCCCTTCACCTTTCAAACCACGTGAAGCGAGCCTGTATGCTGACTCCCCATAGTGTGCACTCACACACACACACACACACACACACACACACACACACACACACACACACACACACACACACACACACACACACACACACACACACACACACACACACACACACTCTCTAAGAAAGCTTAGCCAGTCAGCGAATCACAGTAGCAAACACAAGAGCATTAAGTAGAAATTTCCCTTGACACTAGAACGACAAAATAGCTTAAAGGTTGACTGTGTTCATTTTACTGTCTCATAACATAGACAGAGCAGAATACGCTGTATGTGTGAGGGTTGAACTTGGCTCTTGGTCTGTACTAATGACTCATCACTTACCACACTGTGCTGACGTTTCTGGGTTTTTAAAACTCGTGTTTGCACATTTCGGGGTGCAGATGACTCCAAGCTGTCAGGCGCTATTCTGCCACGTGTGGTCGAGTGTCACTTCACCTGTGGTGTACGTGGAGCTACAGAAAGCAAAAATATGAATGCAGTATGCAAATGGTCTTCTTCTTGTCTGACTTTAAGAATCCCATTTCTGTTGTTGGTATTCAGCCAATTGTGTGCAAAAAGTTCTTGAGCTGATCAGTTGGTGACAAATCCTTGACGGTAGTCCACGCCTTAGTCAGGTGTGGCTCTAAAGGACAATGATCAGATACCGTGATCGGTACAAGACAGTCCTTTGACCAGTCACAGTAAAAGACCTCCTTAAGATGCCACATGATGCCACAGATGACAAGAAAAAGACTAGAATGTGTTTTTGGCATGCTGGATGTCAGTTAGATCCATCGTCAGAGACTTGATTTTCCACAACTGCGCCTTTTGTCATCTAAGGAATCATTTCAAACGGCTCTGGATTGACGTGCCTGACAGCTTGATCCTGTCGCCAAGCCCTTCAGGAAGAGCGGGACAACATTCAAAAAGCCAGAACCTCATTAACTCTCTGCGTCATACATGTGTGACTCGTCTCTGACTTCTGGTGTCTTTATCTGGGTATTATCATTTCCAGTATATTACATACATGTTTGTTTTAAGATGCTCATTCCATTGCAGAGGCGTCATGTGTTAGAACAACAAACACTTGTCCGCTTTGTTACGGATGAAACACGATAAAATATTCCATGCTCCCTTTATTTTTGTTCTATTTCTGCACAATCGAAAGCATGATGAGTTGCATCTGTAGGTGCTTACATGTAGAGGCACATCTTTTCAACTTTCACCTGACAGCTTGTTATGAATGAGCACAATCCTAAACTGTCACAGCTCTGAATGTTAGCAAGCCTGACAGAGCAGGAGTACAACTGCATTATCATATTTCTTCTTCATTCATTCTTCGCCTTGTAGTATATTTTCTGACTCTTTTATTTCAAGAATTTAACCTACTTTTTTTGCTGTTGCAAGTACTTAGTCACTGGTAAAGTATTCCGAAAGGCTTATCTGGATTCTTGAAGCATAAACTGCAGTTGAATGTGGCTGGCTGGAGAGATGTGTGGGAATGTGTGTCAGCAGAAAGCCACTCCTTCCCATTGTAGCAGCTGAATGAGTAAGATGTCGATGGAAAATATGAGTCACTCAACCTACAACTCACAACAATAATATTTAGCATGAGTAGGGAACTCGACGCAGTCTGCAGAAGGTAGATTGGTGATTAGTGGCTTTGTACGCAGACTGGGAGTGGCTGTGACAAAACTGCAGGCCTGACATCATTAATCCATCCCAGCCCACACACTCTCCACGCCAGACTGGTAAGGGAGGTACCGGCTGAGCGACGGGCTGCTAAATCAGTCCGGGGTGAGCAGCAGAACCAGAGAGATCCAGATCAGCCACACTGAAACTTTCTACCCTCGCATGGGTGTGACGGGGAGCTTTTCTGGTGATGCCGTGTTTTGGAAAAAGAGGAGGTGCTGCCTTCTGCAAAGTCATTATGTGCAGTCTTTGTAGTTATTGAATGATAAAAAGCAATACAGTAGAAGTACGGCAATTAGATTTCCCCAAAATCAAACATTTGGTCGGTCTCGTGCTGTTTGTGCAATATTGGATAAACCAGCTGTGCTTTTTTTTTAGCAATATGATGGAAAGGAGAAGTTTTGATGACCAACTTTTTAGTGACTCGTGACTGCATCAGTGGACTCCCTATTATAAAAGAAAAAAACTGGAGCACAGTCAGTTTGTGAAAGCACCATACTTCTGTTTGTAGTATTGTGGGCATTATGAAGTCCTTTAAATGGGAATCATCACAAAATAACTTTTAGAAATGAAAGATGGTGGCTTGGACTACTATATATTATACACTGTATGACACTATTAAACAATTCTCATTTGTTTTGTGACATTTTACTGCAGTTCAGTCAGGGGAGACACGAGCTGGCCTGAATACAGAAGCTTGCTTTGTTTGAAAGACTTTGATGTGTATCCCACTGAATAGCTGAATGTATAGGATAAATGCTATAAATAGCAACCAATTGAAGATCCTTCCGGGGAGCCACAGAGCGGTCTGAACACTGGTGGTCGAGGGGTGAAGCTGCAATGAAACACAGACTGTAATGATAGAGGAGAGACAAAGCAGGTAAACTGTATTAAATGTTGTTGAACGTTCAACTGAGGTGATGGGAAACTGCACAATTGAGAGATTGGTACTTACATCGTGAAGAGGATCTAAGTGTTTGATTTGTTTTTTGAGTAAAGTCAAGAAAAAATGAACGTGAGTTTAAAAAAACAACAAGGTGAAATGCACTTTAAAAAGCTAAAAAAAATCTGAATTTATACTGACCAAGCAACAGGCCTTTAAATTTCAAAGGAGGAAGACCATTTCCATTAGAGCAGCTGCAGGATTTTCCCCCAGTCAGTAATACTGATAAACAACAGACAAATGATCAGTTTATACGTAATGAACCTCGCATGCATGACAGTCAGCTGTAGCGCTGATTCAGCTGATCTTCTCTCATTGCAAGATCATTAATAATTATCCACGTAACACGGCACAAAATTCCTTATTATCCCAAATAATTGGCACAACTCAAATCTCGTGAGGAGAAGCAAAATTAGTCTCGGGTGCAGTTTAGAAAAGAGCAGAATAAGTGAGTCTCACTCCTTGTTTTTTTTTCCTTGTTAATCTAAACCTCGTAGTGTTTCTTTTTTTTGGAAAAAATAAAATAATTGGTCTATTTTTCACAGCCTCTCTGTGAGGTACACACGCGAAGATTGAGTAATCATTCAAATTTACAAATCTGCCTGTGAATCACAGCTACATTGAGGTTGCAGCTCAAGTTCGTTGTGTTGACTCAGAAAGTGAATCACGGCACCTGCAGAGGGCCCAGATCATGCGAGCAGCTGTCCCAACAAGCCGGGCGCCGGGGCCGGGGCCAGATCGGGCCCTGTTTTTACGAAGGAGGCGGGGGGGGAGCCGGGTGGAGGGGGGTCACTTTCAAATCATGGAAGCAGATCAAATCCATGCAGAGAAAACAAGCTTTGGTATTTAACCTGAGTGCACAGAAGCAAAGAAAGGGTGTTATTATCAAATGACTGGCCCGGTGGGTAAACTCTCCAGCCATTTCCTCCCATTCATACTCCGAAAGGTCTTGACTTTCTCTTAAGTGACATCTTGGCTCCGACATATGAAATTCTCCAGATTGATCAAGAACTAGGAAGTTGTGTTTGACCTGAAGTAGGAAATCACAGTAGGAAGTTAGATAAAATTCAAGAATGGAGGATCAAACCTTCACAAAACCGCTTTTCCACTCGTCTCGCTGCGAGATTTATGAGGATTTGTGCTGTTTTTGCCTTTGTCTGGGTTCAGCATCTGTAAAGGCAACATGCTAAATTCTCCCAAACATCTGTTTTCAAAGGCCTTCGTTTCATTGCAGTTACCTGTTATGTTCGACTATTCCTTCTTAACAGGAACACTGTGTTACGCTTATCCTGCTGAGACGTAGCAAAAATGCAGTATTTATGACATTGTGAGTCCAGAAGTTAGTTTCTAATTATGCTTTTTTTTTTCTCTTTGTGCGAGATGAAAGAAAAAGTTGTTTTGAAGGTATAAATTATGGTTGTCGTGGAAACAGTGTGTGATTTTAGCTTGGCGCTCTCATACGTGGGTGGCCCAAACATGTGAGTCAGCGAAATAGACCACTCACATTGCATCTGCTGTCACGATATGAGAGATTGTGAACTCTATGTATTTTTTTAAAATTATTATTCCCTGAAGAGAGGCCATATGGTCGAGCCTCTTTTCAGCTGGTGAAACCCTTAAACTCGGTTGTCTGGTTCGGTTTTGTCAGGTTCAGCTCAAAATGAACACCCAAGTCAAAAGAAACACAAGCATTTTGCAAATAGAAAGAACAGTAGGTTTGGATTGCAGTCTTTACAAGTCCCTCATAGCATTTGTTTCGTCTGTACAGTCTGATGATTTAACTCTGTTGAAGAAGGTGAGCATGAGAGTTCCATAAATGCCTGATTTCAACAAGTAAGGCCACTTCAGTCCTGATGAAGAGACAGAGTTGAAGATTTTTCTCTTCACTGTGAACGGCAGGGTGCGACTCAACAGCAGGAAGCATCTTTACTTGATGAAACTCTTTTTTTTATATATCAGTCATTACGTCGGTGGAGCTGTTTCTAGCACAGCAGCGTTGTACTTTTCACCTTTTCATTTGATGTCGTTTCTGTTTTCCTGCCTCTTTGTTGGCAGCAGTCGTGGCATTATGCTTTGGTGCTGTAATCTGCCCCATTCTGGCGAACACGTCTCTTGAACAAAATGTTACGAGTTTCTTCAAATTTGAGACACATGACCACTTAAGCTCGAGGACGAACTGATTCGATTTTGGTTGCCAAAAGTTACGCTCACTTTGGACTCACAAAACACATTTCTGGTCAAGATTTTTTACGCTAATTATGACAAAATTCCACACAAATGACCCCAGCTGATCGAGGCAGACGGCTGCCCTCCCTGAGCCTAGTTCTGACTGATGGTTTGTTTTTTTAATGAAGGGGAGATTTTTAAGTTGCTTCCAACTGCTCAAAAGCAGCTCTGAATTATTTCTTTTTCTTTTTTAAAAGTGTGTACATAACTTCTACATAATTAATATTTAATTGAAAAAAATGTAAAATGATGAAATGGTGATGTATTATATCCAATAACGCCAAAACTCAAAAGGGGAAGTGAATGTAAAGTGGAACGTGACTGGTTGGTGGAAGCAAAAAACAGAAGGTGATGATTCCAGTTGGGTTCATATGAGTATATTCATAGTATAGTATATTTGTATACTAATTAATTGATTCTTTTAACCACCAACCAGTCATACAAGCTTGTCCAGTGAGAGCATATTTCACTATCTTGTCAGGACAGAAGTTCATTCAGGTGTAAAATGTGAAAACCATAGTAACTATAGCAAAAAAATATAACCCTTTAAGACAGTTTTACATACCTTGGGTCTCTTATGGCACTTAAATTACACAAAGCCCCTAAAATCAGATTACTTTAGTGTAATATGAACACTAATATACACATTCACACATTTTTTTAATATATGAAATTCTTAGTCTTTTTTTACAGATGTATTGTTGAAATTCATTCATTTTCCTCAGTGTAGACTGCAATATCTGATGCTTTACTATCTTATCTGGCCCTTTGCCCACTGTGATGTCTCATAGAGTGACTCAAAAAGTGTGTTTTTTATAGCTGGAGTATTTTGAATTCTAGACAAACGAAAACCTTCATAGAATCCATTAGTTTTTAGAAATCATGGGATGTCTTTCCTTTTCCTCCAGCTGCCGCTATAGCTTTTGAAGACTTCCCAAATTAAAAGTCAATCCAGGGTAATCCACTTGTGCATCTATTTGCATTAAGGTAAAGGCAACTGAGGTTAACTATGTCCCCTTTATATACATAAATAAGAGTTCCTCAACTTTTCTTGGAATAACTAATTCAATGTATTTCGACTGTCGTGCCTTTCAGAACAGATGTCAGATGTTCCTGCTTCTGTTCTGCTTTTAAATGATCTGATTCATTCATTCAACGTTCTTGCGACAATAAGCCGGAAAGACACACTTTCTATACCACTGTGTCTGAGTGGTGAGTGCTTTATTGAATAAAAAGAATAAATTACACTTGGTATGTGGGTCAATGACTCTTGTTGCAAAGTTCGGATTTGAACTCAAGAGCAAGAAAGTGGGCTTTAATGTGGTGAGCATTGCTAGCAAAAATCCCATTCCTCATTTGAACATAAAATACTATCCAGCTTCGAATCTGCATCAGAAGAAATCCCTTGATTGAAAGAATGTGAAGGAAATAAAACCATGTTGGAAGGCCTATTATCCTCTAGTCAGTGACAATGCAGGGGCACTAATGAGCTCAGGGAGTCAGAAAGGCAGCTGTGGCCGTCCACCTGCTCCCTGGTGCTGGCGCCCATGGGAGCAGGTTTGGATCACACTTTGCCTGAAGCTCCTCGAGCCCCTGGAGACGTCAGGCCTCGGAGAGCCTTGTTCAGACTTGCCGGCTTCCAGTCGAACTGACTCCAACCCGACAGGTCAGGCCTGTTTTCCTGTACATAGCTTGGAGCCTTGCGTGGGATAATTAGCGAACTTTCAAGGATGAGTATAACATTGGATTAACTGTAACACCTGAGCCACCACTATGCATTATGTGAGCTTGTGTAGGTAGCTTGGCTACGTGTGAAATCGATCTTAGGTTGGTTACCGCAGCCTAATCTCACTACTTTTAAATTTGATTGTCAAGTAAATACAGTAAAAAAACAAAAAACAAACTTGAAACCATCATGAGTTTATCACTTATTAGTCAGCAATCAAGTGTCTCTTACAGCATCTCCATAATTATTGGAACCCCTGGTTAAGATCTGTTCTTTAGCTTCTAATACAGTATTTTTTTCTAAATAATATAGGACCACAATGGAAAAAAGAGGAAAATCCAACCTTTAATTCAAGTGCATTTATTCAGTAGGGAAAAAAATCACACACTAAGAAATAATTCTTTTACATCAAATCATGTGTGCCACAATTATTAGCACCCCTGATGTTAATACTTTGTACAACCCCCTTTTCCCAACAAAACAACACCTAATCTGCTCCTTTAATACATTTTTCAGCAATTTTCAGTGCGAGTTTGCTTCTGCAATATTTTCAACTCATCTAAACCAGGAGTGCCAATAATTATAGAGGGCACTGTATTTATTTACTTCTTGGTTACTATCTATATATTTTTTTATTTAAATGCAGTGATATTGTTTAGTAGACTTTCTTATCCTATTTAAGTAAATGCGACCCTCTGAAGCGTCACCGAAACAGGAGAACTGTTCTTCCCACGCTTTCAGATTCCACCTGATGCTGCCAACTGTCTTGTATTGCAGCTCCTTGGGACGCTGAGGCCTTTGGGGACTAATAATGTCTGTCATGCAAACTCTAATGGCCCCACAAATCCAAAAGGTGCGAGGCATTAACTGAACAGTCCTGGCAGATTCTTGCTCAACTCGGGCGGCTGCGCTACGCCGGGCCTGTGGGCATCAGCTGGAAAAACAAGCCGAGACCGATAACAGATCAAGCCCACATTCCTTCCTGGACTGCGCTGAGGGACAAAGCAGACCACCAATTCTCACACACCACAGTGATAGCTGTGAGCCTGAGAGTGAGGTGTGAGGCCTGCCCGGGTTGGCGGCGCCTCACAGAACTCCGGTTGCTTTGATTCGTATCTCATGTCACGGCCAGGTTGCACGCGGCCGTGTGAATGCCCCCGCAAAGCGAAGAAAACAAAAACATACTGTACATCTCGCTGACTTTATTCGGTGTCAGTTTTTAGGCAAGTCTGTTTTTAATAATCTGAGGAATGGTTTGCACTGTGAGGTCCAGGTGCTGACAGACCTCCCTCCACGCTGAGCAGGCTAACTGGGTCCATGCTGTGCAGGCCTGGCTGGGCCCGGCTGGACGGCTGAGTACAGGTTGCCCAGCAGGCTGTGTTGTCTCAGCCTTCAGCCAGGGATGATAGATGGATCTGGAAATGCTCCCAGAGAGGGGGTGAACACGTGTGGCAAGCCGTGGCAGGTGGTGAGCGCTGACTTGACAGCAATTAAATGTACAAATCTTTGATTAATCCCAAAGGAAGGCGGTCATTAGCAACAGTGAATCGGCTCACACACATGCACAGCCTCTTTCTCACAGAACGAACACACACAGGGACACATTTTTCTCCCAGAGTAACACTAAAATACGAGCGGGTCTCATACAGCGCTCATATAATTCATCTGTATGTTTATACTTCCTAATTTTGTAACTACAGTTTGACACGTATATCTACAGATACTAAGAATGTAGTTGCTTTTGCATGACTCCGCCTTTCACTCTGGCAAGACTAATGGAGCGAAAAATGAATTTAGGAAAAGCATTTTGTAATCAGACCTTATTGTGACATGATCATGTTGAGGAGATTTGCATGAATATCTCCACTGATGGAAACTGCCAGAGGCGGTACAGAGCAAGACTGAAGCGCTAATGGATGAGACGTGAAGCAGGATTTCTAACAGGTGGACTATTGGATGCTGAGGTGGATGGGGTGGAGGAGGGGTGCATCAATCTCACACTGAAATGACAGTTTACAGAAGCAGAAACAGCAGTGAGATCATAGGCCCGCAGAAGTTGAGTACACTGTAAAAAATAAAAGACAAAAAAAGCAAAAGTAATGCAAAAAAATTTGGGAGCTAATTAATTCTAAATAAAAAAAATCATTAAAAAAATATTTCAGTTAGCTAATAGCATGTTCACAGTTAAAAATAAATGAATAAATAAAACTTCCTAATAAAAAACAGGACATTATCTGTACTGTAGTGATTTACATATAGTTTTTAAAAAAAAACAACACACACAAAAAAAATCAAGACATCGTCTATAAATTACTGGTGTACCAACAGTGAAATATGGTAATTTTCCTGATATTTAATGGTAAATCAGTGATAAATAAAAATGTACATTTTCTGTTTTTCAGTGGTATATACACTAAGTAGTCAACTGAAATGGTTTTCCAACTGTCGTGAAGGAATTCCAAGAGATGCTCAGCCCTTGTTGGCCCTTTTGCCTTCGCTCTGCAGTCCGTCTCATCAGAAAAACCCTTAAATGAAAAGGTGTGTCCAAACTTTTGACTGGCAGTGTATATACAGTACAAAAACTACAATACCTGGGCTTTGTCCTGTAATTTGAAAAAATGGTAATGGTTCATCTATTGAAAATAAAAAAGGACAGTGCTTGTCAATGCTAAACCCACAGTTTATTAACTCGTATATCTTTGAAATTTCCATAAAAATACTACCTAAAGTAAAGTAAAATCAAAACAAGTAAATATTTTATTTGTTCCACATTTGCTAATTGATTGCTTTATTTCTTCAAATTACAAACAAGCATAAAGACATGACAGCAATCACACCAACTGATAATAAAGCAAATAGACAATGGAAATGAACAGAAATACACCTGTTAACCCCATAGAATGGACAATTTCTGTTGAAACATACAGTCATACAACTGTTCAAGTATTTAGCTTCTCTCCAAACTTTTGTAGACCTTCAACCAGGGTCAGCAGAGTTAAACAGGGAACAAATGTGATCCTAAAGCCATACATGGTTTTATTGGGGTGAAACCTGATGTGAAGTCTTTTATCTATTGTCTATTAAATCATAAAAGCATAATGTCTACACAGGGGTTCATGGTGTCAACATTAGACCACTAAATAGTTGTAAAATTTAATGGACATTAACAAAAGGACAATCTGGATGATATCTGAACTTAACTTCAAAGTTCAGATCTGTTTGATTGCTTCTGTGGCTTTCTACAGCCGCATCCTTCAATCTCAACAATTAATGCAGTGATTAATATTTTGTCCTGACTGATGATAGCATAACAACAAAACCCAGGCTGTAAAAGAAAGTAAAGGGAGGCAAGGAGCAAAGCTCATACTGGTTCTGTCCCTGCTACTTATAATAAAAGGTTTTAAATGAATGTATTTCATTTGTTCATCAGCATTTTGCCATAAATGTTATACCACTCCTTAATACAAACCATCACAGCACCTTAGAATGAAGCAGTGCATTAGGAAAAGTGTTTACTTTGTATAATTTTCTCCCCTGAGGCCATATGAGTGCATTTACTTGTATTTATAAGTTTTTTTATGTAATTTAAATTGAGTTTTATTGTGACTTCAGCACCCATAAGACTGAAATGAAGTGAAAACTCAGATTATTTAGCTGTGATTATCAGCAATTAAATTAGACTAAGTCACCATCTAAACCTGAATCTCTTGATTTATTTTGCACTTAGTGCCAGCTTTTACCAGAAAAGAGCTACATCTGTACAGCAGCTTCTCTAATAGAGGACCAGGCTTCATTTTTACAATGTATCTCGCACAACTAGAGCCTTTAGAGTTGCCGCTGTCTTCCTGCGGGGATTGGAGTGTTTGAGTAATTGCCACCGTCTTCCCAGCTTGCTAATGAGGCCGAGGTTATTCCTTACACCCAGTCTGGTTTGGATACATCTCACTGTCTATATCCCATAATCCCATTGCCTAGGAAACCGAGGAATACAAGGTTTCATACTTGACAAACCTCCTGTGAATTCATTTAGCTCTGCTTTGCCAAACAGAATTACTGAGCATAAATCAGAGCAAAGACGCTACGATATCACCAAGGAGTTCATCTCATAGTAGATGTGAAATGCATGTTATTGCATTAAATAAATGTGTATTGTTATTGTTACCAAATGGCTATACAGTTTGGTTAACAAGTATAATGCGATTTTGTTTTCTGAAAGTCTTCTTGTTGAGTGGCTGTTGAGTTTGCTGCTCTGCTAATTTCATGGGAGTCTGTCACCGTGGAGATGTGAATGTTCTCCCTCACTGCCAGAGCCAGGAGAGACCACAGAACATCCCCCTGGACCAAATCCAGCCTCAGAATTACACTGGTTGATTCTTCATGATGAGATAATCAGAGATGCAAAATTTAACGTGTTACCGATTCAGGGCGAAAAGAAAAGAAGAAATCACCAAAAAAAAAACATTTAATCAGACTGCTACACATTATATTCTCATTAAACTAACAAATTCTGTTCAGTTTTCACTAATAATGGAAACAGACATGAAAACAAAAGGTACAAATAGAACTGTCTAGAAAATGATTAAAAATAAAAGTGTTGCATATAAAAGTCCATTATTTAATAAAGAATAGCCAAACATTCAGTAGCAGTGACAATATGTTAAACACCTGTGATGGGATCCCTTTGTCCCAGGATGAATGCTTTCCTGCAGGATACAGAGTACATTTTATGTTTCCGGAAGCAGCAACTCATAACTTAAGAAACATTGTTTTAGTCTAGCTGAGTCACTTTAGGTAGAAGACTGCAGTGGATCGGGCACAAAGGAAAGACGGTGCCAAAAACGAAGCAGCACCAAAAAAAAATACAACAGCAATATAAGAATTAGATTATCACATTGATAGCTACACTGTAGTGATGAATATGTTTCAGCAGCAACAACTTATTTAACCCTAGCTGATGCAGTGAATAGCTTCTGATTTCTTAAACAACATATCCTGTGGTCATGGAAAGGAACACAGGATATGTTTCGGTAATAAAGGGTCAAATTATTGGCCTGGTTCAGCAAAGAAAGCAACTAAGGAGATTTCATTCAGGCATTCTGGACTGGTCCAAACAACTTGAGGCTTTTAATCACTGGAAGGTTCTGTCAATTCAGTATGGAATGGTCGTAGCTAAGAAGATGATTCTCAGAGTATGGAACAAGGAGATGTCTCCTAGTTTTGAGGCTTGGCTCATAGAGTTTTCGAGTACATTGCATTTAGAGACGATTCAATTTGAGATTGCTGGGAAACCTGATAGAGTCCAACAAATATGGCAACCGTTTCTTGATCACATTACACAACGTGGAGGACCCTCATGACACCTCAGTTATTTTGATTGTCTTTATCTGTTTATCTCCATATTATTTTAAAATGTGATTACAGTTATAGATGTCCACAAAAACGTGTCTGAGTACTGATGTTTTTTTTTTTTTGTTATTGTTTTTCTCTTCTATCTTTTTGTTTGTCTGTTTTTTCTTTTCCTAACCTGCTTTGTGGGAGAGGGGTGGGAAGAAAGGGGTATCTGTTCGGGTTTGTTCTGTATATTTGAAAATAAATAAAAGTATTTAAAAAAGAAAACTAAGGAGATTTCTGAAACAACTAAAATCTGGTTAAGAACTGTCCAACGCATTATTAAAACCTGAAGGCGAGTGGTGAACCATCATCTTGGAGGAAGAAATGTGGTCTGAACAAACTCTTGGATGATTGTGATCGGAGTTCACTTAAATGTTTGGTGAAATCAACAGTCGAACTCACAGCTACACACGTGGACAAAATTGTTGGTACCCCTCAGTTAAAGAAGGAAAAACCCACAATTCTCACTGAAATCACTTGAAACTCACAAAAGTAACAATAAATAAAAATTTATTGAAAATTAAATAATCAAAAACAGCCATTACTTTTGAATTGTTGATTAACATAATTATTTAAAAAAACAAACTAATGAAACAGGCCTGGACAAAAATGATGGTACCTCTATAAAAGATTGAAAACTATTTGACCAGAGTGACATGATTAACTCAGGTGTGTCATTTAATTGACATCACAGGTGTGTCCAAACTCATAATCAGTCAGTCTGCCTATTTAAAGGGAGACAAGTAGTCACCCTGCTGTTTGGTGAAAAGGTGTGTACCACACTGAACATGGACAACAGATAGCGAAGGAGAGAATTGTCCCAGGACATCCGAAAAAAAATTATAGACAAACATCTTAAAGGTAAAGGCTATAAGACCATCTCTAAACAGCTTGAAGTTCCTGTGACAACAGTGGCTCATATTATTTAGAAGTTCAAGACCCACGGGACAGTAGCCAACCTCCCTGGACGTGGCCGCAAGAGGAAAATTGATGACAAATTGAAGAGACGGATCGTTCGAATTGTATCCAAAGAGCCCAGAGCAACCTCCAAAGAAATTAAAGGTGAACTCTAAGGCCAAGGTACATTAGTGTCAGATCGCACCATTCGTCGTTTGAGCCAAAGTGGACTTCATGGGAGACGACCAAGGAGGACACCACTGCTGAAAAAAACTCATAAAAAAGCGAGACTGGAATTTGCAAAAATGCATGTTGACAAGCCACAAAGCTTCTGGGAGAATGTCCTTTGGACAGATGAGACCAAACTGGAGCTTTTTGATAAGGCACATCAACTCTATGTTCATAGACTCAAAAACCAAGCATACGAAGAAAAGAACACTGTCCCTACGGTGAAACATGGAGGAGGCTCAGTAATGTTTTGGGGCTGCTTTGCTGCATCAGGCACAGGGTGTCTTGAAAGTGTGCAAGGTACGATGAAATCTGAAGACTATCAAGGCATTCTGGAGAGAAATGTGCTGCCTAGTGTCAGAAAGCTTGGTCTCAGTCGCAGGTCATGGGTCTTCCAACAGGACAACGATCCAAAACACACAGCCAAAAACACCCAAGAATGGCTGAGAGAAAAGCGTTGGACTATTCTAAAGTGGCCTTCTATGAGCCCAGATCTGAATCCCATTGAACATATGTGGAAGGAGCTGAAACATGCCATTTGGAGAAGACACCCATCAAACCTGAGACAACTGGAGCTGTTTGCTCATGAGGAGTGGGCCAAAATACCTGTTGACAGCTGCAGAACGCTCATTGACAAATACAGAAATCGTTTAATTGCAGTGATTGCCTCAAAAGGTTGTGCAACAAAATATTAAGTTATGGGTACCATCATTTTTGTCCAGCCCTATTTCATTAGTTTGTTTTTTTAAATAATTATGTTAATCAACAATTCAAAAGTGATGGCTGATTTTGATTATTTAATTTTCAATAAATTTTTATTTATTGTTACTTTTGTGAGTTTCAAGTGATTTCAGTGAGAATTGTGGGTTTTTCCTTCTTTAACTGAGGGGTACCAACAATTTTGTCCACGTGTGTATATTAAATAGCAAAAGTAAGAGCATTTCCTCACTCACAATGCGAAGGGAACTCTGGGGATTGGGACATAACAGCTGTGTAGATCTAAGAAAACCACTGATCAGTGAGGCTAATTGGAAAAAAGGCTTCAATTTGCTAGGGAGCATAAAGATTAGACTCTGGAGCAATGGAAGAAGGTCATATGATCTGATGAGTCCAGATTTATCCTGTTTCAAAATGATGGGCACATCAGGGTAGGAAAAGAGGCAGATGAAGTGATGCACTCATCAGGCCTAGTGCCTGCCGTACACGTCCGTGGGGGCAGTGTTATGATCTGGGGTTTGCTGCACTTGGTCAGGTCCAGGTTCAGCAACGTTACATGCCCAAATTACAAGGTCAGCTGACTACTTGAATGTACTGAATGACCAAGTTATTCCATCAGTGAAGTTTTTCTTCCCTGATGGCATGGATATGTTCCAGGATGATGATACCAGGACTCATGGGCCTCACATTGTGAAAGAGTGTTTCAGGGAGCATGAAACATCATTTTCACACATAGATTGTTCTTCAGTGTCCAGACCTCAGCCTCACTGAGAATCTTTGGGATGTGCTGGAGAAGACTTTGCACAACAGTTCTACTCTCCGATCATCAACACAAGATCTTGGCGGAAAATGAATGCAACCCTGGGCAGAAGTAAGTGCTGTGACATTGCAGAAGCTTATCAGAACAATGCCATGTGTGCCATGCTCGGAGCTAAAGGTGGTATTAGAGTGGGCAACTTTTTTTTTTGAATGGAAAGCGTATAAACAATGTATTTACACAAGTTATCAAATGAGAAACAATATGAAAATGTAAAAGAGGTCCCTCATAGTGATGAACTTATAGAAAATTATCACCCAAATCTAAAGCTTCCTTTTATTTTACAAAACTTTCGCCCACAACTTTCCCTTTGCTGCTCTAATAGCATCATTTTTGGCCACGGCAGACAGCTGCTTACTCATAAAACCTACTGCACACTGCTTGTTCAGCACCAAAACAGCAGACAGATACAATTTAGTGGACTAAGTGGTGAAGCTGGTGGAGCATTTATCAGCTAAAGAGCCAGATATTTCCCTTATGAGTTTGTAAAGAACAATAACCAAGTTAAAGGGAATGAATATTGGATTTAACATTCATCAGGTGGCCAGAGACTCAACTCTGAATGAAGAACATTTGCTCTTTGACTCACTCGTAGTTGTATTTTTGCTGCTGTTGGAGGCAGGGTTAATGAAAGGATAGTTTGAAGGGTGTGTAATCAAAACACTGAGGTTGAAGGGGTAAGAATTGTTCAAAGAGCTGGTGTTTGATGATTTTTTTCTTTGAGTTTCACACAGTGAGTGCCCCTTTAAAGCATCAGACTAGCATTAGACTCATATTTATTTGTAATTTGATATATTCCTGATGTTAAAAGGAGTTTTAAATGAGTTTATCTGGGCAAAAATAACAGTAAAAAGACAAGAGCTTTGGTGGACTTGACACAAAATTCTTCTGTAGGCTGATATGTTAGATCACAGATTGGACTATAGATTATAGATTGGATAAACTGTCCCTGCTACTTGATGACCAAAATGCATTACAGCGAGATGAGTTTATGAGATAATTTGATGATTCTAATCAAATAAAAGTGGATATAATGAAGATGATATAGCCTGAGCAGATACGTTTGTGATGACAGTGGAGTTGGCTTGTTGCTCTGAGGCCACATCACATCAAAGACAGTTCATGTCAAGCAGTCAATAGCATTTCCTGGGTCTTGTTTCATTTCCCGGTGTTTTTCTGCTCCTCCTCTCTTCTAAGAATACGCTGGCTTGTCTAATCACAGGAACCGACCCAGGTTAGAGGTGCATGCCTTTGCACATGGCAGCACAAATTAAAATGTCTCCTGCCACCCGCCTCTCTAATTCCCTGGCACTATGCCCCGGCCCGTCCCACGAATTACAACCAGACCTCCATATGGTGCAGCCAGCATGGGGCAGGCCAGCTTATTGACATGAGCTCCTCCCTGAACTCTCCATGTCAATAACGAAGGAGCTCAGAACACACACATTTGGCCAGCCGCAGAGGGCTAACCTCGTAACATTGTTAGAGGCAAGACTAAAAGGACTCGGAGGGTATTGGCAGTTTTTTTTTTCTTCTTTGACTCTCATTTAAAGAACACTCCCAGTTGATACCGCAACACGTGCATTATACGGGGAGAGATTTAAGAGTTTAACCAATCCTGGACTGGTTAATCCCCTGTGAGCTGCGCTGTGTGATTCTTAGGCAGGGGTCTCTGGGTCATTTCTAAGTCTAGACTGAAAAGGCTATTTAGCTTTATAATCTCAATTTTATTGTTTTTCTCACAGTTCTTGGTTTCAAAGAGTTGCCCTCTTACAGATCTTGAGGAGTTTTAACCTCTATCAGTAGGTGTCTCTAAGTCACTGAAAGATGTCCGGCTTGCTCACAGGTCAAGATGTGAAAAATGCAGATTTTAATCTGTGATGCTATTTTTTTCAAGTCAAAAAGTTACTTTAGAAGCACTTGACCATGGAATAAAACCAATAATCTTGACTCCTATGCTTATTTTTAATAGTATCTTCACATTGTACCTTTATATTCTTTTCTAATGCTGTGTTTTATTGTAAAGACCAAAACTTTGCACTTTTTTTGCAAATACCAGCATTTTTGGCACCTTATTTCTTTCTCTGACTGACAATTTGCATTAATAATCAGTCACGCATTGTTTCCTTATCTGTTTTGAGGGGATGAATTATCTATCTATCTGTCTATCTATCTATCTATCTATCTATCTGAGAATGTGACATTACTTTATCACCAATGAATAAGTGACAATATCAGTATTATAACAGCAATAGATGATGGCTATTTAAGGTCATTAATATGACAAAATTTCTATTTTTATGATCACTAAAGATGGTTACAGAATCAGGAAAGACCCTGGTGTGTTATATGAGGAAGCCAAACAACGAGCACTGATCAAGTCATACGTTCAGTTGTACATGGAACATTTTGTTTTTGAACAATTTAGACAAACGCAGAATATTTTGTCTCAATGTTTATCCCCATAATGAGACATAAACAAATTTTATTGCCTCTTTATACACTTCAAAAATACAAATTTAAACTATAAATTTCAGGGGAAGGTTACAAAATAGGTTACAAATGCAAGAGTGTTTACCACAACAAAGAACAGACAAAAACACTCAACTTTTGGTCACTTGAAAGATGAAAATGGAATCTATGCTATAAATTTTAAAAAAGGGGGTTTTGGTTGCCATTTCCTTTGCTTTGTTCTCCGCTGAGTGTATCACTGGCTGTTTTTTTTTTTGTTTGATTGCCTGTTTTTTTGCTCATATTATGGGGGCTTTTTATCTTTGTGAAAATGAAATATTAGCCCAAAGTGCAGAGAATGTAAAGGATGCCATGGTTTGTAAGTTTGCATTGATAAAACATGGAGGCGGATTCCTGATTTTAAAAAAAACAACAACAACAAAAAAAACTTCATAGTAAACGTGGAGATTGACAAAGAGGCGGAAGCATCACCCTCAAACCAAGAACCAGACAATGATGCTGTTGATTCTTTTATCAAGAGCAAATCTTTGACCGCAGCGCTGTTGAGATAAATCTTGTGGTTGGAGCTCAGAGCCATGACTGCCTCCACCTGAAACTCTGTGCCAGACTTTTCCAAACACACATGCCATTCGGTTAGGATCAGCAACTGGTGTTTGTCAGCCGCCGCTGAAGTGCTGTTGACGGTGTTGTTTTCAAATGTCCTGCTGATACTTGCTGCTCGCCCACATGTACCCTGGATGCGTATTATTAGGCTGGCGCTCAGGTAAACGATATGTTCCTGGATAAAACGTAAACAAGACCTTATGACACGCATGAGTAGAGGGCACACAGAATCAAATGCACTGATGAATAAGTGCATCACTGGTTGAATGACCCACTGCAGCAGCAGGATCCCTCATCCCGTCCTCTGTCATTGACACTCGTGACTAATGGCAAGGGAGGGCCAAGCACTGATGACAAATATGTTGCTGCTAGGATAAAACTAAGGGCAGCTCTGTCACTAATTAAAGCTGAGATTGTGATAGCAACAAATTCAATACTTGATAGAATGTGTATATAGAAGATCCTTCTTCAGTGGAAAAACCATAGAACTGATAGTTGTTAGCCATAAAAACATCCACATGAAGCTCTATCCACAACGGAGACCAAACAATCTTCGTCGGTTTAGTAGATTTAAATTGTGATTTAAACAAGGAAATAAGTGCGATTGTTTCAAAACAATAAACTTTAAAGTACCACAAGCTATAGCAAAGTACAGTTAGAGCATCCTGTTTTTTTATATTTTAGTGTCTGTGGAGGTGTACAGCTGACATGTTTGGAAAAGACTGAATTTATTGATATGGAAGAAATTAAAGTATTTTGGTTCTCTTGTATTACAGACCACATGCTGTAATGAAATAGTGGACTTAAAAGATAAAATTCAAGAGATTTGCGTTCTTAACACTTGCAGTTATGCATGCATCAGATATGTCTGCTTCAGTGAATCAGTGGAATGATCTACAAGTGTTAGACAGGAAATGTCAGAGCTATTTAAGGTTCTGTAGTTTCTGTAAGATTTCAAAAGCATTGTTATCTTTCCAGAGCGTGATTTGTTAGTTCTTTTTGTGTATTTTCACTTTAAATCATCTCATGGTATTGTGTCCCCCCCTCTTTTTCAGTGTCTTTTGAAGCGTTTAACACATTTTATGCTTTACATTATAAGTCTGTTTGAAAGAGGCTACACAAATAAACTTCCCTCACCTCACCTCTCCTTTCTTCTCTCAGTTGATGTTTTACTTAGTTCGTACCCTTTCGCTTCTTTTCTCTGCTTCTTTCGTCCCTGCGCTCTTGTAATTTTACCATTGAAACTTTATTGTTTACATCCTGTGTGCCTTTCAAAGACCATGTTTATTCTTGCGAGTGCCGGTGTGTGACTCTCTTACTATCATTCTGGAGGAAATACCATGAGTCGCGTGCCAGTCACAGCTAACCACAAACCCAAGCTGGGTGGAGGCATTTTTCATATAAATCATGGAATATGGCTGTGGGCGAGCCTTTGCCAGGCTGAGCGAACGGCCACAAATAGACTCCTATTGCATGTAGTAACAGTTTTGAGCAACACAAAGGCAAAGACTGTAGTAACCATTGCCTGTGGTATAGCTGAGGAAAAGGGCTCTTATTGTTCCCGTAGTTAGTCATGAGATATTACCAGACCGTCAAGTTCAATTCGCGAACCATCAGACGTGAATGCTTTAAATTCTCAGTTTTCAGTTCAATCCTTTCAGCACCGCAGGGTTTGACAGTATGACAGAAAAAGTCCCCTAATGAACCTCACTTGAGATGTCAGTGGGCCGAATTTGACACACTTTGGTCTTCGACAAAACACTCACAGGCACTGCTCTGTCTGGCTCCATTTCCCAAGATTGCTTACATCACATGGCATAAATAGAACTCTCCGGGATATAAATCCAACGCTGTGATGATAGACACTAAAATAATGTCAGAGGTAGTTAACAAGGGCTGCTCGAGCAAGAGCGTGTGACAGTACAAAGGCAGCAAGGAGCAAAGACTGATGTGGAATGTAACTAACCTGGAAGCTAAAGTCATATGGGGCTAATCGGTTCCAGCCATGCATAAATTACAAAGGGAGGAACAGTGGACGGTCAGCGGCATGGGCAGAAACTGTAAAGATAAAAGACAAGGGGGACAGAAAGATAAAGAATCGGATCAGCGTGTGTGTGTGTGTCCTGCCTGTTGGGTGTCTATCAGTGCCGCCGGCGAGGTTAAATCAGGACACAAATCACACCCCCAAGCTGGGGTGCCTCCTCTCAACTTACCCAACAGTTAAGCTACATCTGTTTCTCCTTTACTTTCTCCGTCTCCCTGTGTCTCTCTCCCACAGCCTCTCCTGAAATGCGCTGTTACATAGCGATGTTTGCTGGCCCCAAAAGTGGAGCCGCTTCAGTACAGGTCGGTGTGATGTCCTGCGCTGGAGTACAACTAATCATCTAATCAGAGGCATGTTCAGGTTGTCTAAGGACAGGGAAAACAGTGGTACCTCTGTGGTGCACAGGGGCAGGTTTGTGTTTAGGTTTATGGTTTGTTTAGTCCAAAGATTACAATAGATTAGCACTTGAGCAAACCGCAGAAGCACTTTGGGCTTACCAGCAGAGTGCCTGTGCCAACCAGAGGGGTACTTGGCCTCACTAGAGGGATATTTGGACCAATCAAAGGGTCACTTTAGATAGTGAGAGAGGGATCGAGGCTGACCAAAGGGGAACTTCGGATAACCTGAAGGGTATTTTAGCCAACAACAGGGATCCTTAGATGAACTGGAAAGACATAGGAAGATGGTGGGCACTTGGGACAACTACAATGGCAAATAGGTCAATAAGAGGTGCCAGTCAAAGGGTCATCAAAGCAGCACTTGGGCTTACCAAAGGAGGTGTTGCAGCCGCCACCTGGCACTTGACTTGGAAGAGAATTTAGGACAACCAAAGGGGTCTGTGGACAAACCTGAGCACTTGGCCAACCTAAAAGGGCACTCCAGCTTACCAGAAGTGTGTACTAGGATCAGTTAGAAAAGGCACATTGACCAAGCGGAGGGACAGTTTTAGCAACAATCAAATAACTGAGCCAAATACAGAGACATGTGGGCAAACTGTGGGCGCTTGGGCCCACTCTAAGATCACTTGAGCTCACCATTTGCACACCTGCACCAAGTGGAAGGGCATATAGGCCTACAAGAAGAGCACTTCACCCTGCCAGTGGAGAATGTGGGATTACCACTACCTGAGGGCATTTGGGATGACAGGAAGGTCAATTTGGGTCGTGCTGGCTGTACATTTAGGGAAAAACAAACTATGCAACTCTGTAATTGGGACATGAACATATCCTGAATACATATTTTTTCAATTTTAGAGAAATTTTGGCACATAGAGCTAGTTGTCCAAGCTAATTTATTTAGATTTGTCATGCTGTGCTATAGTGATGACTTCAGGCCTTCAGGTAAAATACCTGTAACAAATGAGAGTGGGAATAGAGTTGAAACAAACAATAATTTTTAAAATAATTTTTTCAATTATGAAAACACACCAAATAAAAATGTGGTAAAGGCTCATGGTTTCTGTAATGTACTTTGGCACTTCACTCGTTACATTTTTTGCTCAAAGTCCTTTGGGTCTAAAGTCTCTCAGAGTCTTATTTGTGTCACCAACAGAGCCCTGAGGACACACCTCAAACACACACACACACAGACACACTTGCGTGTTCAGGCCTGCGTGAGAGCTAGAAAAGATGTCAGGAAGTATGATAATGTACAGTAGATACAGCAAGCTGTAAAAGGGTCATTTGTGTTGTCCCATTTACATTTTAAAAGATTATCATTAGGAGTTTTATTTAGTCTTGTCATTTACACCATAACACTAAGATATTCATCAATGCTTTATTAAGAAAATCCAAACAAGAACATTTTTAATGAAAAAACACTCAAAGGAGGCTCTGATGGCAGATTATTTATTGGTGACAGTGTTCTAGTACCATCTTGTATTGTGTGTATCCCACTGTACAATAACAACAGCTTTTTTTTTGTTCTGTAACTCCTTGTCTTCAATTCACAACTGGGGCACAAAGAACTGTTCGCTGGAAACTGGAGGAAAATGCAAAAGTGCACATGCAGCGGCGAGAGTGAACTCCATGACATATTCCAACGTCCTCACACTACATCTGTGTCCTGACATGGCCCCAACCGTCTAACCGCATTTTGTCTTCTGGCACCCAGGGGAACATAAGGATCACATATGCCTTTGGCAGCAGTCCACGCCCACATTCCTCAGCTATGCGCTCACAAGCATTCTCCCTGCTCCCCCCTCCCATCGCCCTCCCTCTTCGCTCTGACACCAAAAACTTGGCCTACATTGTTGTACCCTGTAAAGAAATGCAAACACTATATTTTTCCTGGACACAGGGGGAGGTGGAACTTATAATGTGCCACTTCTCGAACCAAGCTGAGCCTTCCAAGTTCTTCTAAACATGCTACTGACTGAACCGACTGTTGTGCAGGTGGATTAAATAGGCTTGTCAGGCTTCAGGGATAGGGTTCATTTCAGGTAGTGCCTACATGCTGATACTTAGTTCACGGAAACTTCCTTCAGTGTGAATTTCAGCTCTGAAATGGGAGGAGGAAAAATGGAAAAATAAGAGGCCTTGATTGCAACTCCTAAAGAAGAGTCTTTCGCCGGAGCTTTTTATACGACTAGTCCCCAGTGGCTTGTCTAGTTAAAGGTTATCTTTTACTCATAAGTCAAAGTCAAAGACAGTGGGGCCAGAGAGGGTGTGCAGTTTGCTGTCTGGGGTTACTGGGTTCAGTGGTAGGGGGTGCATGGTGCGGAATGTGGCTGTAAGAAAAAGCCAGGAGGAATCATTATAGGGAAGAAATGAGACGCCAGAACTGGGAGTGCAGCGCATGAGCAAAGAATTTTCAGTCTTTTATAAAACAAGCCTCTGCACATGGCTTAAATCTTCTGTTCTGGATCTTTTACCCTCCTGTGACAATGTGTACTTTCCACTTTTTAAGTGTGGACGGTGAGTGGTCGACATATTTTTACACTGAGTGTATTCTAATTTACAGGACACGGGTTGATTGCGGATCATTTGTAATGGTTTCTGCCATCTAGCTTCTGACTTGTTAACTTTTCCTATTGCAAACTCAGCCAGTGTTACATTATGTCAAATTCTACCACACTTTGCTAATAACCCTCTGCACATTTGTCAAGTATTTCACCTGGAAATGTCAGCTGGCTTATTAGCTGGGATGAAAATGTGACCTCTGGCCAGACCACCTGCTAATCATCTCCTGCCAGGCCAAGGACGCTGTGTGTATTCTGGTGCCAGAGGAAAAATATGAACCACATTGGAGTTTTAGTTGTACAATACTGTGGAGGCAGAATAACCAACTAGCAGTGGGCTTATTGCTTAATTTAACAAACCAAATTAACCTATAGGCCTTTTTTGCACGTTTAGATATATATTTTTTAATTTAAGCCTCTCCTGTGCTTACTTTCAGCATATTTTAAGTCCGTACTTCTTTTGTCTTTGCTTTTTATCCTCCTCTCATGGTTTTCTGCAGGGAGTACTGACAGACTATGTCTTCGAAGACACGTTTCAAATGAACCAAAACTTTTAAGAGTCCACTTCTGCATGCAAAATGATTCATATTTCCAAAAAACAAATCTGATGCATCTTTTACACAGAAGTACATTTATTTAGGTCTTAATACATTAATATTGAACAAGTTACATATTTGTATTGATTGCAAATTACACAGCACGATTCCAATTTATTCCTGTATACCTGCATTAGGTAAATGTAACAGATTTTTTTATTTTAAAATATGTAATGGGAACTCTTCCTCTTGTTACGAGGAGCCCTTTTGTTATAAAATGTAAGTAAAAGTGCAATATCTAAATTGGTCCAGAATCTGCATCATTTTGAGCAGGACTTCTCTGACAAATAAATATTGTGTGTTTCAGTTTTAAAAATGCAATATATCTTTACATTTTTTTCTGTAATTTGCTTTTTTTGATGCTATTTTCTAAAAACCGTAGCTGAATACAATAAAAACAACATTGTCAGTTTACAAAAAGCTTAGCGTATCAATCACTGCATTATCTATTTTTTCTAAATAAACTTCATTTTTTCCCATATAACTATCTGAAACATAGAGTTTTGACAACAACAACACCATAACATCTCACAGCGCTATGTTACAATAAAATATCTCTGTTAAAAGTCCAAAGAAAAAAAGAAAAATATAACAACAGCAACATAAAATTAAGGAATACAATGCATAGATTCAATCATTTCAAGATGTTTGAGATATAATTTACTTAGTACAGCTCTTTAACTTTTAGAGTGAACCTACATGGATTCATTACAGTTTATCCTGACTTGAGTGACCGGCACAAATATATATAGTTCTGAACACATCACATGATAAAAATGCTAAATATATCACTTTGACTTCAAAAGGCAAATTTGGCTATTGTACACTATGGCATGTTTGGGTAAGAAAAGGCAACACCTGGCAACAAAGCCAAACAGCAGCTTCTTTATCGGCTCCTCTGCCTTTTGAAATGTTAAAAATGTCATTTTTACTCACTTTAACTTGCTTGATCTTTCTTAAAATCTGTCAGATGATTTACACTTGCTGTTCCAGAGTATGCAGGTTTTCATTTCATCCAAAAAACAAAAATAAATTGAGGATCTCTCACCTGTGGCTGACAATGAAAAACCTACATACTCATACAACACGGGATCGCCTACTGACATGATCATTCTAGATCAATCGCATAATAAAGGCTTTCAGTTTTACCGCTTTCAGCCACCAAAACCAGTTGACTTTATGAGAATCAGTCATGTTGACAGATGAAGGTCGCAACAGTCTTGTGCACGATTATCTGCTTCTGCATAATAAGTCACTGGCAGGCTGGAGAGTTGGTTGTTAGTACAGCAAGAAGTGGGAAAAGCAAGTTTGAAAATGCAAATATACAAGCTCAGATACGTAACACTTAGTGGCGCTTTTCAGGAGAAACTTTAAATAATGACTAAAATAGACTAAAAAAAGATGATTGAGGGTTATCAAGTCATGCGTTACCATTATATCAGATGCTTAAAAAAAGACATAATGATAGGTAGAGGTAGGAGGGGCAGAGTGAAAGCAGTAAGGCTGTTCCTAATGACAGCATTTAGAGGGCTCTTTTGGACAAAAAAAGGAATCATACTATACTAATCTGGATCACTAAACGTTCGAGACAAACAGGGAAATGCAAAGAGCTCTGAAGCCGAACAGAGCACGGGCTGGTTTACTTGCAGTGACAATCTCTGCAGGCCTCATTCAGCCTCGGCATGACAACAACAGTAGCACTGAGAATATCTTTTATCCAAAACCACCTCGACCTCATCACAATCACAGCGCCGAGAAAGCGTTCAGGAAACCTTAACAATAACAATTTACAGTCACTTATTTCTTCTGCAGACAAGTGAAAGCAGGAAATTGAAAATAAAAGAGTTCACTGTTCTTTTCTTCAAGACTGCTGGATTTGAGTATCTTCTGGACCGTAGACATTTACAATATTAAAACCCTTCAAGCCTGCCGTCAAAATCTACTTTGTTAGGCACAATAAATAGGCCCCTGTGGTATTAAGGTTCAGAGTGACAAATAACCCAGAACAATTCTGATGTCTGAGTGCAGGTTATGCAACAGCATAAATCTATATTAACCACAAATAACTTATGTCTCAAATATATACTAAATCTAGTAAACATGTACTACATCATTTTAATATACATTCTTAATGTATGTACAGAGGAATCAGAAAGTAAATTATCATTTTACAGCCTGATTGATCTCAAGCGCAGATCTGTGTTTAGAAGAATCGGATCCAGTTTTTCTCTGTGAGCTCATTTTCTGTTGCCTTGATTTTTGCTTCCATTCTGTAAACACTATTTACAATCTTTAAAAATACACGACGAGACCTGATTTTACAAACCATATGATTACACTATGTACATTCAGGTAATAAGTCAGTTATTCTGTAACATCGCCCAAGGATCCTTTGAGAAATCCCTCGCTTGTTTTATTATCATGACAGTCCACAAACTCCAGGAGCCAGATCACCTTCATCGTCCGTCCGCAGCGGTAATCAGTTATCATTATTTGCACATACAAAAAGCTTGACTGGTGACACACAGTAAACAGCATGGGTTTGTGCACTTCTACACATTGTGCTGCAGCTGCTGATGAGATGTAGTTGGCAGTGTCAAAAATTACAGACTCGACTAAATTACTACTCAACTCTGTAACCTTTGTGAGTAAACCAGAGAGGTGCGTTTCAGTTTGGCTCTTCTGTTAAGGCAAAATGTTTGGCACTTAGTTCGTACAGACTATTAAAATAAACCTGACTTCATTTTCAGGGGCCTTAGTGGTGATTTGTCTTCAGCAGGTTGCAACCAATCTCAGCCTGCCGATGTACTTTGAAAAGTTCTTTTTTTGAAACAGGAATGTCATTGGAAAAGAAATTGCAGGTGATGTTGAGATGAGAATAAAATGCATGTTTATTCTCAAATGAGTTTACCGAACAGCGACAACAAGAACTTTTTTTTTTTGCATTACAGTCTCTACCCTGACACCCAGCTGTGTGTGGTGGTCTTCACCCCATGTGGGAAACCTTGCTGGGTCACCACCGGCTCAAAGTTGAAGTCCAGCGAGTCTCCGTCCATCAGAGTGTCGTGGAGCACCGTCTCCATGTCAATCTCAAACGTCTCGATGGACATGTCATCCAGGTCGCTGGGCAGTTTCTCTGGGTATGAGGGTGGTGACAGGCCCGGCCGGCCGTATCCGTTGGTGTTCAGAGGACAGAAGCCGCCGGGCATTCCTCCTCCGCTTAGGTGGCCGGACAGACTGTAAGGCATCTGCATGGGGCTTTTGGCTGCAGGCAGCCGCGAGCTGCCCCCGTTGTAGCTCAGGGACATGAGCAAGCGGCCATTCATAGCTGGTGATGAGGACGGGGCTTGGCTGTGCACATTGTGGGGGTGAGTGTGAGAGAGGCCATGCAGGTGACCGTTCCCTCCTCCCATGAGTTTGGCTGCATGTTGGCTGCTGCTGTACGGCGGCAGCATGCAGCCTCCGCTGGACTGAGACACCACAGTGTCCACCGACGGCATCAGCTCTCCGTGCTGGTCTGTATCTGATGTCAGCAGCTCCTTTAGAAGCCCCGCAGTGCAGCTGTACTGGCCCATTCCGGGCCCGAAGCTGGGCTTACTCTCCGACAGCGTCTGCAGCGGCATTGGAGACAGGGTGTTCATCCCCGCTTGGCCGTACACACACTTGTGGTAGTCTGGCTGGGACTGTGAGGCCATGCTGGGGGAGCTGTAGGCAGGATACCCCGGGCTGGGCTGCATCATAGGAGAGGGGGAGGACTGAGAGGAGCCGGGGGTCGTCGCCCCTCCTCCAACCTGAGAGTTGTTGGGTGACAGCAAGTTCAGGTTGTCCAGAAGATTCTCCATGACGTTCTCAGAGCTGTGTCCCAAAGAGCCTGTCATCTCGGTGAGGCTGGGCAGCGTGGCTGTCATCTTGGCCCCGGGGGCTCCTGGGTAGCCCATATGCACGTCTGCCTCTCCCAGGTCATCCTCAGGCATGAAGGGAGAGAGGCGACCGCTCAGCGTGCTGGCGTTGGAGCTTGTCCGAGGCCTGAAGCTGTTCCATGCATCGTAGTCGTCGTTGCTGTGGGAGTTGGGGCTGCCAGGCCACTTGGAGTAGGATCCAGGGCTGTCTGCACCTCCGTCAGGGCCGCCCTGCAGGGACAGCTGTGGGGAGACAAGGAGACTCTCAGTGCACCGACAATACTATGCGTGCCAGAGTCAATCAATTTAACATACTGTTGGCAGAAAGCAGTGGAAATAAAACAGGGCTCAAAGATAAAAGCAACAGAAAATATTCCTTCCAAATCTGTACCCATAAAGTGACTATTCAGCTGATGTTTAAGTTAATTTGACATATTTAATGTCCAAAATCCATCAGAATGCTTGGTGATATTTATCACACCGTATCTCAATTCAGTAGAGCACATGGATTTATCTGTTAAATTAGTTTCTTTTAAAGAAGAAAGCAACACTGGACTATGTCCGAGCATAAGACTACAGATGGGTCCTGGACTGACTTACCTTTTTCTTTGCTGCTCTCCCTCTGCTCTTGGTGAACTTGCTGTTGTTGTCCATGGAGGCCGCCCGGCGTCGTGGGGACTTGCCGCTCTTCCCACCTTCTGGGTTCAACATCCACCACGAGCTCTTCCCCGTCCCTTCATTCTGGACGCGAACAAAGCGGCTGTGCAGGGACAGGTTGTGTCTAATGGAGTTCTGCGGGGGAGACGAGAGGGAGAGAAAAGCTGGGTGAGGAGACAGACAAACAGAGAGATTTGCCCTTTTCCCACAACACCTCAGTTCTGCTTCATCACACAAGTGCAAATCCATCCCTACAGGTGGTTCTCTTTTAAAAACTCGCTCGGCTCGACAGCTGACTTACGAGGAGAAAAGGGAGATTTTGTGGTCACTCAACAATCTAATGCCATTCGCTATTCAGAAAAAACGTGCAAAAACACACACACAATAGATGCCAGTGAGTTTGCTCTGTGAGTGATACATCCTGAACAGAGCGAGGATTGAACTGCAGGCACACTTTTCTCCAAATACACTGTACATGAGCGCCTTCCTTCCCAAAACAGAGGGGCCTATTGTAAAACACCATTAAACCAACAGCCACATTCCACCTGGCTGTGTCTTGTCTAAACCAGCACAAAATCAAAGGGAGGAAACAGACTAATCTTTCCTCCTTACAGACACATTAATGCGGCGCTCGGACGTTGCTTAGTGACGCCACCAGTGGAAAAACTAATTTTTTTGTGCAGGAAGCTAGTGAAGCGTTATAAAAACAGGGCAAACAAAAGAGCGAGAATATTGGGCAAATGTCTGCTGAGCAAACCACAGAAAGCGAGACGCCGTTTTCTCTCCCTCCGCTACTGTAATGGGACGCTCGGGTTACTCATCATTTCGGACTCGGTTTGTTTTTCAGACGAATTTTTCAAAGTCGTCGGCTCAACCTGTTGTGAACGTTTACCCCCAGAGAATAATTTACACTCTCGTTCTGTATCATTTTGCATCCAGGACTTAACATGGAGTAATGAGCCTTGTCCAGACATTACTGTGCATGCGTAAAGCTGGTTGTTTTGGAAGAAAAAGGCTGGAACTCCCGGCACACACACAGACACAGACACACACAGAGCTTAGCGTGCATAGTGGCTAACGTCATCAAGCCTGTTCTTGCTGTGAGTCACCGCTTCACATCTGGTTCACAGTCTGCCCTCTGCTCTGCCTTCACCTCTGCTTCTCCTCATCTCTACCAACTCTGCTTGGCCTGGGCTCTTAAATCTGGTCCCAATCTAACCTGTGCCACGCTTACTTATTATTATTGTTGATGAATTTCTTGTTTAGTCTGCAAACATCACATTCTGATATTCCGAAAGCCTTCGAATTGCACTCCAAAACTCACACATAGTCAATTTACAGTGATATAAAACAGAGAAAGGGGACAAAGGCTTGACACTTCCCCTCAATAATTCACTTAAAAGATTAAAGAGGCACTCCATTTAGAGTTGCACTCCTCTACAGCTGGGAGACTTCAAGAGACTTTTTCTTTTTTGTAAGTGCTTAAAATCAAAGAAGGTGGCCAGATATTTTGACGATACTAGATTGGGTCAAGCTCTTAAAACACGGCACCCTATTATTGCCTTTAATGCCATTTGATAGCATCTTTTATTGGACCTCCCACCACAGAGCTGTTTAATCCCAACTCACTTCCAGCTCCAACACTTTCTCTTAAAAATGGCAAATCTGCCGATGAAGCTGGGATGACACTATCGGGGTTATTTTTCTCAAACTCTGAGAGCCACAAAAGACGTTACACAACTGCTTCCACAGGCTCAGTTTGACTCCTTATCACAAGTGAATGTAAATGTGTAAAATTGTTTCATTTTCTCTTTAACCTCTCCCGTTCCTTCTCTTTCCTTTCCTCACGAGGGCCTGCCTAAACACAAATGAATGTCATTTCCTCTGAATCAAATGGCCCGACTGCCTCAGCCAATAGTCTCAGGCTCGTTTGCATGATCTGAGGTACGTGACAGCCGTTCCCTGATTAGCCTAGCAAATGCTTTTCTCCCCCCCTTTCTCCTCCTCGTGCACATCGGTAGCTATGACAAAAGGCGAAGAGCAAAGTCTGGTCATGAGCCTCTCTTTCCCATGACTGCTAAGACTGCTGCTGATTTCAGCTGTGCTGCAATAAGGAATGACTGCAATGTGCGCACAGACGCCGGGACGTCCTGTTATAGTCCTATATCATCCTGATGACAGGAAAACAGAAACTGGCAACTAAAGTCTCTACTTTGGCCACTCTGGTTTCTATTTTGGCTGATGTCATGCTAAAGGGTGTGATGACCAGGAACATTTGAAGAAAAAAAAAAATTAAAAACTAAAGTATTGGTGCAAGCGAGAGGGAGGAACAAGTGAAGGGTCATAAAAACTGCTCTGATGGGAACTGCCAGAACTCGGCAGAACTCAGTGTGCCGTGTGGGGAGTGTGGCTGAAGGGTGTCTGCTGGGGCCAATGGAAAAGCCTCGTCTCCCACTCTGTGTGTGTGTGTGTGTGTGTGTGTGAGTGCCAGCTCATGTTTTTAGTGGAATGGCAGTACGACAAACAGCAGCACAGTATGGTTTTGATTTTGTAGCTCCCTCCTCTGCAGGCAGTGATATAGTGGTCTGCAAACACACGCTATTGAAGATGAAGACATGAAGCGAGACACACATGTATGAATGAAAACGTCTTTGTGCTAATAACTAAGAGACATTGCTCAACTTTTTCCTCTTGATTATTTTTATATTTTTAGTATATTACATTTTCTTTACAAATTAAAACTCTTGTGTCTTTTGGATCCCGAGACCGTATGTGACACTGATTTATCTCAGGCTGCAGTACATAGGAATCTAAACATTCCAGCTAATCACTGTGTGCAAAGTTCAATTGTAATCACAGCCAACTTGTTAGTATCTCTTAGGAAACAGTTAAGGCAGGATTCCCAGCCAGGCAGCCATCACAATCAACATTCCTCAGCAAGGTTACAAAACCCAAAAATTCACAGAAATGATTGCTGTCGCTAGAGGACAATCCTATCTTGTGTTTTGTAAAAATATGACAATAACAGTGTCTCATGTCAGAAGCTTTTTTGTCTTTTCCCAGAGAAAAATGTAAATATCAACGAAGACGGTTCAGAAAAGCATATTACACTCAAAATAATACTGGGAATGTTCATACATGCTTTGCGCAACACAATAAATACTACCTGTAGTCTGACATTGCTGCATCACTGAAGGCTACTTCATGATTAAAAAAAAAAGACCTCGCTGTGTTGTTCCTGAGCCCACCGTAAGAAGCACCACCTCCGTTCTCTGAGTCAACAGAACAGAGCGGCGCTGGCAAAACACAAGGAAGTGACCACATGAAAGAGGACTGTGGCAGGAAACAGAGCTGACTTCCTGTCTCACAGGAAACATGGCGGTCGGTAAGCAGAGAAAAAGGCATGGAATGCGAAGCCGCAGGGTCGTGCGCCAAGTGGACACCGCAAATTCAACCCCCTCCCACCCTCACCGCCTCCTCCCCCAAAACTGCCAAAACAGTTTATATTTAGGAACTGGCATTAATGCCTGATGTCAGACTACGCTCATTAAATGAAAGTAATGTGCGACCTGTAGAATTACGTGCCTCGATACGTCATGAGTCCACACGCGACCGTAGTGTATGTGAGCAGCAGAATGCGTCTGGAGTGTTTAAGTAATGGAGAAAGAGGGGTTGTGTGTGACGGAGTGGGCTCGGATCAGCAGAGAACACACTGTGCTGATTTAAACTCCTTCTCTGGCAGCACTACTGAAAGGCCACACTGTTCGGTACATCACCCTCTTCGAGCTTTGCTCCTGCGCTTGACTTCTCATCTCCTCACCCCTTTTTAATGTCATCTCCTCTCCTATACGCCCAACTCCTTTCATCTCCTCTCTTTTATTCGTCTTTCTCATCTCTTCATCTTATTTTCATTCTCCAATCCATTTCCCTCACCTTATTTTCTCTTCCTTCCTTCTCCTCCTCTCTCTGCATTTTTCCCCCCTACCTTCCCTCCCCTCCTCAACCTGTTTCCTTCCTTTTCCTCTCTCTCTTGCTTTCTCGCTGTGGCTGTGCTCTTGCAGAAAAATGGAGATGGCGTGCCAGACAGATGCTGGCAAACCGACTGAGGCACTGACGCTCTGAGGGCTGCTCAAATGTCAACTCGTCTAATAAAGAAAAAAAATCCCCAAAAGAGCGCAACACCACCTACATGCAGTGCTGCTTTGAATCAAGTAAAGCCACAAGTGAAACCTCGGCTGCAGAGCCTGTACAGCTATAGGCACAAAGTGCAGCTCCTCACTGCAGCAGGTATGATCTCACATGGCTGCAGCTACAGCTTCACACACATTTAACAGCGATACAGAGCAGATGAAAGTAAAAAATGTGGTTTCCCTGCACCATTTCCACTGAACTCATGAGAGAAACGGTGCTGTCCTGAACAAGAATTTTCACCTTTTTGTTGCCAAGATTTCAGCTCTAACAGTAGGTGTGTTCTTGCACTATAAGCTGCTATTTTCTGTGTAATGTCTGCAGCTGCCATGGGGACATCCTATGGAGGCCGTGCACCGCTTCTAACCGCCTCAGTAAATCGGCCTAAAGCTGCAGCTTGGTCATGTCTGGAGGTTTGTGCTGAGTCTGGCTGAGTTGGAGCGGTGCGGTTAAGACAGAAAACGTGCAAACTTGTTATTAGCCAAACACCAGCTCAGCATGTCTGCCCACTTAACAACAGCATGGGGCTGAGCACACAGTTCCAGGTGAGAGGGCAGGGCAGCGAGTGACCAAGAGCTGGAACCACAAAGTCATCAAAAAATGCATTTCTCCTGTCTGTGGCAGGGAGCATTCTGTGATCCAGAGAAGGAACCAACATCAAATGGTGTTTAAATGCAGCGGAAAAAGCTATCAAATACCAAAGGTTGACATCTAGTATCTAGATAGATATCTACTTAGAAGTACTTGTTCTTTGATTATTGTATGTTTATGTACTTCTAGTGTAAATCATGATGTAAATTAAAATCCCTCAAAGCACCATTTTGCAAAAAGTATCTCAGACACTGGCTCTAATGTTAAGGAATTTCCAACAATGCAGCGGTTTTAAAACTCTACAAACTTAATTGTACTGACAGCCATAAGTCACATTAAGTTTTTTCTTTATGTGGAAATTCTGCTTTAATTTGGGGGGATTTCTTTGCCTGATTGTTTGACCAGGCAAAGCGGGTTTTTAGACAGATTGGATACTGGTAGTCAGTCATGACAAGATCAAATAAATTGTAAGTATCTGCAGCTAAATCGAGGCGTCATGGAATATTTGGTGCAACAGTTCACGCTGGAAAATGGCAGCTCCTTTATGAGACATTAAAGAAAATTGTCAGGATATCAGGAAGACTGTTGCAGTTGTATTAATAGTGTGTATTGCTCCTCACACATGCTTGGAGCCTGGGGATAAAATGATCTTAATAATCAAAAAACAACAGCAAAAAAAAAAATCCCTGAATAATGATGATATACTGACGTTAAAAGCATCGGCCCCAATCATCACAATCAGCCATTAGGCTAGAGGAAAGGGGGTTATATAACTCACACGGTGGACCAAAACAAGGGAAAAACACACATGTTGCTGGGACTTTTAAAGCTGATTGACATCTGCTGCAAGATATGCAGGGGACCTGATGCAACACAACAAAATTCCCACCATTTGAAATGTTACAATCCCACTTAATATACAAAAAGCCTAAAATCTGTAGTCATTAACTACTAGCACTAGCATTAGCAACCAACTTCTAACTACAAAATGACAGGAATCAGGCCTTAGGCTGTTTATTTGCTGACTTTGTTGGTCACATTTTTGTTATTTAGAATGTAATGATGTGGCACATAAAAGAGCTAACGTGTGTGATTTTGATTTAAGCCACTTTCATCACTTTGGACACAGTTAATTATAAAAGCAAATAAGTTAGAACCATAATGAAGCTTTATTGAATCATTTAAGAATAAATTCTGAACTGAAGTCACCCCTTGAACTTCACTTTTGCTGTTTTCATTCAGCATGACTCATCAAAAAATATTGTGCAACAAATTGATAGTGTTTTGGTCCTTATTAATTGCAATAATTCCCTATCAATATGAGAAATTATAATATTTTGGCCAATGTATTCATCTTTGTCTCTCTCTCGCATGCAACAAAATACAGCAAAACACATTCACAAAGCAATATGAACAGACTGTGGTGACTTCATGTGTTTGCATTTTGATAGGTTATCATCAGCACCAATATTGAACTGACCAGCGATAATAACTGACCTATTTACTAAAGTCAATACAGCGATGATCATAAAAGGCAGTGGAAATCAAAAGCAGAGCACAGGAAATGTAAAGCCTTGGACCTTCTTTATTATTCACACCATTGGTTTAAAAAAAAAAACAACACAACAAAAAAAACAGTCTTGAGAAAAGTGATTGTTGTTGTGATTGTTGTCATTAATGTTGCATAGCAGCGAGCGGCACAGTACAGCGCCTCAGGTCTGACTGGTCAGAAAGGGATAAACATATCACTGTTAGCAGGGATATAAAAAGAAATCTGTTTGCTATAATTTCTGTTTTTTAAAAAGTCTCGGATTAAAAACAGAAAGTCACCCTAGGATATGGTTCTCGCCAGAAATAGGTCGCTCCTGCCCTCGCCCTCCGTCCCACCTCCTTCTTAGCCTTCTATTCCTCCCTTGTCCTTTTCACTCGCTCCTCTGGGACATCATGCATGTACACTGCTTGCCACAGATGATCCGCACACTTGTGTTGCAGGGGAAAAAAGGGTCCCTTTCTCGCCCGCTGACGTCAACTTCCAATAAATCAATTTGGCGAAGAGAAGGGGAGAGTGAGGCCCGGACACAGAGCACTCAGTGTGCAGCTTCTCAAATTCACTTTAGACTTGTACGAGCCCAAGTAGCAGTCTATGACTTCCAGGAAAGTGCCTCCTCCAAATGGTCATTGTCAGATGCTGAGTTATATGACCGTCATAAAGCGAAGATGGAAAGGCAGAAAACACAAGTCATGCAGGAGCAAATCTGTCTGCAAATGTATTTACTGACGGCCTTCTTGGCAGGATCACCTTTTCACAATCCTCTGCAAGCAATCTTTGTGCAGCCAACCCCCCTCTTCCCCTTCAAACACACACACGCGCACATGCACACACACACACACACACACACACACACACACACACACACACACAGCTGAACTTGGACACCTGAACGGACGCCGATTGGTTAAGCTGAAGATTGATCAGCCCCACAGACGCTGGAGACAAATGATAAATAGTCTTGTGAGTGGTTTTGTGCATATGGTGAGACTCAGTGAAGCCACTGACACTCCGGGATCTTTCATCACCGTGTGATAGTGTGAGACGAGTGGCGAGTGAGACGAGTGGCAGAGTGGCTATTAGTGAACTTCCTGCTGCATTGCATCCGCACAGGAAGAGCTGGCCAGTCCTGATACTGATCCCACTGATGCCTCTGGTTTTTATGCAAAACGAGACCCTGGTAGGTGCAAAGAAAGGGACTTGCCGGAGAAAACAGCGGGTTCAAGAGCCACAACTTCCTAATCAAAACTCTCTAGTCTGACGGGGCAAAACAAGAGGAAAAAGGAAGGAGTGGGGCCTTGTCCAGGTAGGCTTTTTACAGCAGGATTACAATGGGGGATAAAGCTCTTACTGTACATCTTAGAAATAGTTCCCCACTTAAGATTTGCCCTCATTATGGACCCAAACAAACAGAACTCGGGGACAGAACAATATATCATTTGCCATTTCCTCTAGTTCGTCCAGGCCTGACATTTGGACAAATTACTCAGAAGGGAAATCGACTGAATAAGCAAGTGAGTGACCATACATTCAAACTTTAAACTATATAATCAGCAAGTCAAACAGTCCACTGGAAATGAGCCCAAGATTTTGTGGTCAGTGGCAACGAACCTCCAGCAGCCAATCAGGGTTTTGCAATTCCTTGTTTTCATTTCATCAGGCCAGTAAAGAAAAGGACGAGAAGCTGACTAGAAGCAACTCTGTGGCAAATAACATGTAGAAGAATGATCCTGGAGAACACTTTGACAAAATACGCCTACTTCATATTTTTGGTCAAGTTGTTGAGACATTTTAGCTCACTTAGGCTGCAACAAAATCCCCCATAAATCAAAATATCTACATTTTTTAACTTCATAACAATGGTCAAGTTTTCAATTTCAGCTTGTGTTGACAGGATGGTATTGTGTCATCACTTCACACGTATCTAATATAAAGCAGACTGTGACCATAATTCAGTACAATAAGTTACTAAGAGTTTTGTTTCAGTCATCAACTGATGGATTAACTGTTTTTTTTCACTAATTCTTTAAGTGATGACTCAATTCCTTTTAATGCTGCCACTTGGAACCCTTTAAGTGCGTCAATTGTAAGAAAAAATTAACAGCGTGATACAATTAAACGCATTTACATTGTTTCAAAAGGCTCCAAAAATCGAACCTAAACATGTGACTGCATTCATAGCAGACAAACCGAATGATTAACGCTGCATTTTCTCACAATACATATGTTGTTTACGATGTCCGCTTTGAAATAATGCGCCGGCGGAGCGCTAACAGCGATCGGAGCTCTGTGTTACATGTTGTGCCCGCTCTCTTGTGCTTGTTGATTTCCTGACTCAGATTTAAGCGGCACGCAGCTCATGTGCATAGACAGGGACCGGGTTGTGCTGGCTAAGCTTGCCATGCTAAAATATGTGCATGTGTTGCTATGTGCAACACAATGCGAGTCTGTAAATGCACAGAGCTGTGTCTGTGGAGTGGGGGATATTTTTTGCCTCTGATCGGCGTAGCCACTGGGCTGGGCCGTGCCTGCTCAGCTTTGGATAAAGATGCAGTGTGTGGGCCACTGCTGGGTGTCTGTGTGGCAGCCTGAACCGAAGGTCTGACCCACCGCTGGAGGGACGAGGAGGGGTGTTATGGGGGTTATATTTATATGCTTGTTACCCCCTGTTCAAACTAGCAAACATGGGGATATCCAGAGCTGTTTTACTGCCTCCAATGATGACTCGCCATTCAGTTGCAGAGCCGAGAGGATTTCTCACTGGCACGCTTCTTTTGTGCGTTGTTTTAATACCCTGTTGAGCGTCGATGCAAACAACCCGACTTCTAAAATGTTTTCATGAAGCGACAGTTTGTCTTTATAAAATGCAGCAATATGTGGAAGAAAAGCGAAAAAAAGTGATACCTGCAAAAGCTCAAACTGCCAACAGAGAACCTGAGAAAGTCAGCCGCCCACACCATCTGAATACTCCCTGTTCTTAAATCTGCAGCAACAGGAATCCACACAGATTCCTGTTGAGCGCCAAAAATGTCACCAAAATTAAAGGGCCTCAGTTGAAGGTTAGTACTTGAAAGAGTATAAAAGAGGGCATGCTGTCAACCTCAAACTGACATCTAGGCTCATATTTTTGGAGTTTGAGGTAATAAATAACCACTTTTTCTGCGCTTTCTGTCCATTTGTAGAAGATCTATGAGTGATGGATCAACCGGAAAATGATTTCCTTTTACGTTTTTGATGTCGGTTCCTGATTGGTTTGCCTCTCCTCCCATGTGCACAACACCCGTGAAGCAGCATGTATGTCGATACCTCTGCGAAGCTGTAATGCACTTACCTGTTCTCCGGTTCTAAAATTAGCATGAGTCATCACCGTTTCCCGTGAAAAAAACCACACACACATACAAAGAAAAACCTTATGAGAGGCAGTGGAACCATTATTTCTTTTATCACAAAGTCTTTTTAATGGGCTTACTGTTCAAAGGCAGTAACAGTGACACATCTAAAAAAAAAAAAAAAATCTATATAAGTGAACTGAACAGGACATGCATCAGAAACCGATGACTGGATTCGTGACTTGGTTTTCTCAAAAAAGATGCAATGTGTTTTTAAATGCAAAATGAATGTTGTTTAAAACACATGCAATGCTCTGTCACATATGCACAGCTCTGTTTTGATATTATTATTATCACTAATATTATTGTTATTTTGGCTTTGTGGCTACTGGACCGATCGCCAACAGTAGATTCAATGTAAGTTTGTTGGTAAGAAAATAAAAGTCTTCCAAAACATTCTAGAAAGAGATTTGGAGAATGTTTGTTTTCATCTCTGGGCAGAAAGTCAAACTAGACTGATATCAACATAAAAACCTCATCAGCCACATTTTTGTGAGAGACCGTAAACTCTAAGTGTGATATTAACCGAGCAAAACCTGAACTTGGCATCCCAATCAAAGGACCATTATCAAGCTGGCATCAGGACAAGTCAGGACAGGGAGTCTCGCTTCAGCATTCACTCTGTTTAACACTCAGTATTATTTAGCTGAATTTGTCAAGTGTACATCATAATATCTCGATGTGAGCATTCAGAGAACTTTAAATATTTACGTGGAGGGCTGATACGGAGTGACACCGATTTGTTTCCCAGCTCGGAGTGGAGCTCAGAGGAAGAACGAAGGAAATGCTGGAAGAGGAAGAAGCCACTGATTCTGGCGTCACGCTCAGTGTTGCTTCCTCTCCTGATGACATAACTACCCCACATACCTTGTACTGCTTTCAAAGCACCCACTTCCTGTCAGTCACAGGCAGAAATTTGCATTTCTCATAGGGGAGATGAGCAGGTGGAAGAAGATAGAGACAATAGATTGAAGAAAAAAAAGCATTTATGCAATCACTGCAGCCGAGTGCGTGTGCTGACACAGGACATATCATATAAAATAAAACAAACACTTTACTGCTGTTGCAGTTTGTGCAATTTGCTATGAAAAGCAATTTCCCTGCTTTTCCTTCCAGTGTGAGTGTTTCCACATTTCAGATTATTTCTGACAGGCTGATAAGATAAGACAACAACAGTACTAAAGCTCTATTATTAGTGCATAGAATAATCAAACTAAATTCAAAGTTTCAGATGGCATGCAACCTTCTCTAACTGTTCTTGCTGTTGATACTAAAACATTCCATGTCAAGACTAAACAGAGGAAATTTCCAAATGAAGATGTCTTTAAACAATGAAAACACTTCTGGATTGTGAACAAAACAGCGTAATCTTTCTCGTCAATTACTTCAACCAGGATATGAATGAATCACTGAGAGAGAAATGACTCTGCATGTGGTTACACATCCAATCAGCTTGCCTAGCACTGCTGCGATTCCTAGAATTTAACACAAAACCCCTGAAAGAGGGGCCACACTGGAAAGCAGAGATGCTTCCCGCAGACTGTAACAGTACATTCAGCTTGTTTATATCGAGCACAGCAATAGACACATGACGCGATACATAGTGGAAACTGGCGGGACTTGCTTTGGAAATTGCTAACAGAAATCTATTTTTGAACAGAAAAAGTGACTAAAAACAATCTAGTGGATGTCAAGTGAAAACCTAACTGCTGGTAACCTCTCATCTCTGAACTACGTCAGTCAAGCGCTTTGATGTACAACACAGACAATAGCACGACCAATGTTGCGACACCAATGCAAACCTAAAGTGAACAGTCCTGAGGGCGGCTCGGTTACGCTGTTATGCACTTTGGCCTCAAACCATCGACCCCCCACGACAACACGACCAGCAGGAACCTGCCGTCATAACAGTCATAACGGCACTCCTGATTAAAGCGTGGATTGAAATTTTCACCCATGCGAGCCGGCTATAGAGCTCTGGTGAGCGTTCATGTATGTGATAGAGGGTCTAAATGAGTGTGTGATGGTGTGATAATGCCGGGCCAGTCTGACAGGCACCGTGCATAATCGCTTTAGGGCAGGAATTGCATAACAATGTGGGTCTGGGTAATGCCTGTGGTTTGGGGCCCTCAGCAGTGAGCGGTCCCATAAAAAAGTGTTGCTCTGCTCGCTCCTTGTGTGTCTGCAGCCACTCCACATACACACAAATACACACACACACAGGCTATGAGAAATCGATGGGACACCACTTTTTTTTTTTTCGCTGAGGGCTTTCACTTCTCATTCGAATGGTGAAATAATTCAAAAATCACACACAACACTTCCTCTTTTCGCACCATAAAACAATGCTGAGGTCTTCCTGTAACCTCACCGGAGATTTTTCTAATATTTCACACTGATGAGAAGTCGTGATAAAAATGCAACACAGCAGCATATTCCGGAAAGCAGACGGCCATGCCTGGGCAATACCACGATCAAAACAAATGATCACGTGCTGCCATCCCACTTCTACCAAACCCTGCACTCAGAAAAACAAAACATTGTGACTCATCCCAAATGACTGTTTACCTGACAACAGCACTGGATGTCAAATCCATGTTTTCAACTCTAGCGTAAAGCAACCTGCGTGGGTGCCACTCCTCTGTCTTGATGAATGAGGTGCTTCTCTCCGCCGCCGGTATCTTTTTTGTACATCATTTACACCCGGTGTGCAGTTACCGGACGCTACATGCACTGAATGATCTGTCCTCTGGTCTGCTGCCAGAAAAAGAACTGACAAAACAAAAACTCTGGCAGGAGCGTGGCGGGGTTGTGCAGTGCCAGCGTCTGAGGTGGGTGGAAACACCCCGTGTACACATCTGACAAGATTTGTTTGAATTCTCAAAATGAAAGGAGCACATTATGGGATTTTCCAGTGTCCTTTCCACTGAGATAGAGGCTTGCTACTTGTGAAGTTACAAGCAGTGCGACCAACCCACTGCTTTAACTTACTTTAAGAGAAGTAAAGCTGGAGTTTGACAATTGATTCCCCTTTAATTTGGCTCCAGCTGGTATCAAAGTGACATTAATAAACTTTAAATCTTAAAAACCTTATTTTTAAAGTAAAAATGTTCAATTGGTGTAGAATGATGTAGGCAAATTGAAAATAAGAAATTGGAAAACCCTGAGTGGGGCAAGATTCAGCAGCTGTGTAATGAGACCACACTTATTCTTACTGCTCTAAAAAGCACTAAAATGACATGACATTTGTAATAATCATAAAATATGTTAAAGAAAGCCATTTGTTTAACTCAGCTTCTTAGTAAGTTTCTCATTGGTGGCTCATAATAAAACCCTGACTACATATATTTTGCCAGACCATCTGGAACATCAATAAGCTCGTCAACCTCCTGCAGATTCAAGGTGGCTGCTTTAAGTGGAGCCAACAGAATCATCCCTTCAAAGAAAAACTATTTTCCTGTGACGTAGATTCTTCATGGCGTTTGGGGACAATCTGAGTGATGAAAAACTATTACGTCTGCACAACAGTCTGGCAAGCGAGAGCAGTGAACAGAATCTGAACTTTTTTGAGTGAGACCAACACATGGGATCAATGGTGATCTTCATTTGAGGTTTAAATGACTTCATAGCTACAGAATTGCTGGATCTGTAAATAAAAGCCACGTGTGCCACACGCAGACATAAACACCCAGACACCATTTGACAGCCCGGCTGCACCACACTGACCTGCTTTCCTGCCTGTTTACTATTTGAGTCTGCTCAGGTTTGATTAATATCCCAAAATGGTCTCGGTAAGATGGAATGGAAACACAACAGAGAGGGAATAGCGATGCCAGCCCTGAAAGGTAAACAAATGTGGAGAAGGACAGGACGAAAACATGACGTTGGGAAATCATGTGTTGGAGCTACTAGTTTTACAGTGTTGCTCATCGGATCAGAGCAGATGAGCACAGTTACATCATATTTTCATGCCACACTCAGCCACAAACACACAACTAAGTGGACCTACTTGTGCTAAATAATCAAAGGAGCCGTTGATCAAAATTTTGATCGTGATTTTTGTAACTTGAGTAGCTTGGATTATGAATTTAAAGATGCAACTGTACAGTTTTGAAGCTTTGACGGGCTTTTCCACTCTCGTTTCAGAGTGATATACACTCAATAGTTTGCTATTTATTGTGATAAAGAATCAATAAGTCAGCTGATAATGGCACTAATCATTACTGCAGTCCCAACAGAGCAGATTAAAGACCAACAGGTGGTAATCATCAATACCACAGCTGCTTTTTAACACCCCTGCTGTGCCAGCTATGGTGAATCAGCACTTCAAAGCACTAGTGATACCAAAAGTGAAAAGGAAGGAGGGGGAGAAAGGCAGCTGTAAGAAGACACTGGATTAAAATCATCTGGGGAAAAAAAAAGAAGGAAAAAAAGGGCAGAATATCGCGCCACAATAAAAAGATATAAAAGCCTGTGCTGGAATGTTCTCTGTGTCGGCCTGTCTGTCTGTCTGCCATCGTGTCTGTGATCTGCCAGCAGCAGGGCTTTAATTATGAGGCCCAGGTTATGCGCGCGCGCACACACACACACACACACACACACACACACACACACACACACACACACACAGGAGACTAGCGTCCCACATATCTCTAACACAGTGCCTCACAGTTCCGCTGACTAACCAGTGGCACCAGACTTTGGCCTGCGGCTCCCTGATTCCAGTAAATGTCTTGTTATGCAACTCCTAACAAGTGTCACCCAGACTGAACTTAGCGCATTCTGGGTCTCTGCTGTGCTCTCTCTCTCCCTCTCTCTCTCTTTATAGCTTAATTTCTCTCTGAAGACAGTCAGCAGTTAGCTCCTTAGGGTTGGACCATGAGGGTAAGGGGGGAGGCAGGGTGGTGGGGTAGAGGGAGGCTCCAGTAACCCTTCAAAAACGCCAAGTGTGGCCCACTTGTGCTGAGGCAGAGAACCAGGGAATGGAGAGGCAGGCGACGCAGGCAGGAAATGGGGAGGAGGGTGAGGAGAGCTCCTTCAGCTCCTTGCCTGAGAAACACAGCTGCCCCTCATGTCTTGGGGCAATGCCAAGGCCGGACTCCTCGGGGTGAGAGGTGTGTGTGTGTGTGTGTGTGTGTGTGTGTGTGTGTGTGTGTGTGTGTGTGTGTGTGTGTGTGTGTGTGTGTTTTGAACCAGTAGAAACAGGAGGATTGCTGTTCTATCCAGCTCTCTGTCCTATAAGACACACAGAGTCCCACAGAAACAAACAGTCTGTGATAAAGTACAACCAGCTTTGTGCTCTGGATCATTCATTGCTAAGTTTCTGTAAGCCATATTCCTGGGGTTCATGGGAAATATGCTGAAAATGATGAGAACTTCAAGCTAATAACACTAACTAGAGGTGCAATGTGACTCTGAAACATAATTATCAACCAGTTAAACTCTAATTAGCATGACGCTTAACAGAAATTCGGCCACAACGTTGATACCAGTGCAGCATTCCTCTCCATACCTCTGGTAAAACTGAACCATTCAAGGCCATGTTGCAAACAAATGATCTGGAAACTTCACTGTAATATTGTACTGAAGGTACTTTTGCATAAATTTGACAGTTCGTTAGTGAATAAACACAAATATTTATTGCATTTACATTCAAGAAAAGCTTTGTACATTAAAATGTTTTTTTCTTTCATTAGATTACTTCCATGTTAGAATATTTTATCTGTAATATTTTAAATAATTCTGTAGTTTATGGCTAAGGAAGCAAGGATTGTTTCATAATGTCACGACTCCAAGGTGCACGTTGTAATCTATCCTACCATACTCCATTTGTTCATCAATGGGGAGGTTAAATACAAACTCTGGTAACATGACCAACCAGTGTGAAGACGCATCGGGGATAAGAGCTACCCGATTAATCAGCCAAGCCAAGATGTCAGCTAATATTAGCTTACTGCAAAGATATTAAGTTAGCAAATGATTCTAAATGGATGACTAACATCTGAATAAATGATAAATTTGAAGCTTAAAATTGAGTTTGATTCCAGAAGAATGCAGCCAATAGAAAAGGTTTGTTGGAATTTTATATAATTTAGAAGTTTGTCCACTAAAACGCTTCCAGATCGCCGACACAACTTACGGGAGTCTCTTCTCCCTGCGATTCTCTCGGTGTTTACTGTAAGACTAAGAGTGATTGGAGTCAATAGGTGCATTTACATGGTAATGACCCTTGTGTCGCTTGCTGTACGATCTGCTCGGACCTGCGTGTTGTCTGATCCGACACAGTTTGTTTGAGATCCGTGGGAGTGTTTACCAGCGTGGGCTGAGGAATTTCAGGTCAAGAGAGCATCGTGTACAGAGAGAAGCTACAACCGAGGTGATCTCGATACTGACATCAAAGCGTACCTGAACCATGCGGCAAATATTTATCCTGCAGTGACGTACGTATAGTAGAGAAATACCAGAAAGAACGGACTTTTGGTATACATGCAAGTGCGTGCACTGTATATATGACACTGTATCAGAGTAAAACATGCATGTGTGATATTTGAGCTGCATGCATTTATAACATTTTCAAAAGTGGACAGTCTGCTGGAGAAAGGGACACATTACAAATAAATAAGCAGCTCTGCAGAGAGTTTGGTGATACATCATTTGCGCCATCTGCTCCCCTTCCTGTTGGATGGCGTCCTGTGCCAGGGCCAGTGTCCAGTCCACTCAGAGAGCTTCTCCAAGCTGGTCCCACCTGGCACAACTGTCCTCAAAATTCACACTGTCACAGACGGCCTGAGAAGTACGGAGGCTGTCATGACTCAGTTCAGACACGACCGAATGTGGAGGATCCGCAGCTCTGTGAAACCAGCTCGGCCTCTAACAATTATAGAGCAGACAGCCTTAATTATGCATTAATGAAAACTTCATGTGCTCCAGCCAGAACACTTTAGGGAAACCACGTCTGCATCAGTCACACAGAAAAATGATTCTTAATAAGTTCACAGAGGCTGAACCAAAAGTAAATTACAGCTAATATTCAAAGGTGTTGAGCAGTCACTGCTTCCTAGAAACAAAGCGACTGTGTTGTGACTTCTGTCAGTGAGATTTACTGTATGTCTGACAGCACAAAAACTGACTTACTCAACCCATAAATCAATCCAATGTTTCTACAAACCACAGAACATGTTGTCAGTGTTGTTTCGTGTTCTGTGGAGGGTCACGGGGGAAAAATTCAAGGTTATTTGTGCTTTGTTTGAATGTCTAAACTCATTTTGCGAAACCGGCGTCTTTGAAAGGAGGTTCTGCCACACAATTTACATATTTTCATGTTTTCAATCAGTCATTTCACCCCAGTCCAGACAGAATATAATACGGCGGATGAAGATCAAAAAGCCAGATTAGACAATTTGTGATTCATCGCTGAAAAAAATATTTTCTCACATTTCAAATGGAGACACCCGTGGAGTTAAATACTGGCGAATTAACTTGACTGTCTAGAAATATCTTTTGACTTCAAAAGGCAGCAGCCGAACAACTACACGCACGTCTCGCCACATCATTTACATTTTACATCAACATCTTCACCACGGAGGCATATTCTCTTTAGCTCGGCGCGCCTTATAAGTGAGCTCGCTCTGAGGAGACAATGTGTGAAGGCCCCCCGTGTGGAGCCAAGGGGAGCTCTATGAATAACTCCCCTCGCAGCAGTGAATGGCACTTTGCTTTCCCACAGTATTACTCAGTTTACACCCCCAACATGGCAGGATAAGCAGAGAGCCCAGGCGGCGGCTGCGTTCCCCTCTCCAAGCCGCCAATCACAGAGAAAAACACTGTTAAAGGGATGGAACGACTGTGAGAAATTTTCACTGTTTATTTAGTGGTACTGATGAAGACACGGTGACCCTGCTGCGTGTTCTGCAGAATGTAAATGATCTACTATTGTAGGTGACGACGATGGAGACAATTAACTCTCGGTCACTTCTTGCCGTAGCCGCTTTCTGCTGTATAATGACTTCCAAATTACACTATAACCAGCGAGAATGACTTGGAAAGTGTCGGCTGCAGGTGTGTCTCATAGCCGCTGCGGTGCTAATAGTACTCCTGACACTCATGTGGTAATGCAAGAAGTCTCATCAAAAATGCTTATTACATCATTTTATAGTAAAAAAAAAAAAAATTTCCGTTGATATTTCGAAACCTCAGATTCAGTGTGACTAACACTCTGTAGGTGTTTGGTTTTTGAGATGTTGCCCTACCACACAACACTTACAGATTCTAGATTAATTTCCCACATGAATGCATCCGTTGCAGAAATTTGCTGTGTTTATTAATCATAAGTATTCTGGTTGAGTGTTGTCATGTTCATTTAAAAAAGGATCTTGGTCAAAAACACAGTTAGTATAATGATATCCACACTAACATGAGCAGGCATTTCACTTTAAAGTTAGATGTGGGCACCACTATGGGTAATAAAGTGATCAAAAAAAAAAATCACATTTTATGCCTACAAATCATGACAAAGCTATAGAGTAGCACAGGTATGCAGCCTGTTACAGCACAAATGCACCTAATAAATAAATGAGAGGAGAAACCTACTTGGACAATAACACCACCTTAACAACAGCTGCCCAGCACCTGCTTTGTTGACCGTGTGTATTCCACTACACTAAGTGGGTTTTTCCACTCTCATTTAATCTGACATGACGGGACGACGTCTGACAGCTCCATGTGAGTTTTGTGCCTTTTTTGTGAACACCGACGACAAATGGATAAATCTGGAGCAGCGAGGTGTTCGGCCAAAACCAGCAAAAATGTGAAAGATGCAAAAGAATTGTCTTTGTTAATATATCTGTCTGTGTGTCAGATTCACTGAGAACTAAAAAAAGACATTCTCTTTGGCATTTGTGACTGACGTGAATGTGTCATCTCTCAGCACATGACTCAAACATGGGCTGCTCTGAGAGGGGAAGACAGAAAATTAAAAAAAAAAAAAAAAAACTCTCTTCACAACTGCTTTAAATTTCATCTGCTGCCCAGACAGCCCATAACAGAGGGAAGCCATAATAAATCTCTCACTGTGTGGCTGCAGGCTCACTATGATTTCCTGCTGGGAGAGTAGACTGTCATTAATTTATTGTCAGACACCACTGAAACTATGCGTCTCCAAATGGAGGTTTACGCCCTTCAATAGTGTGCAGTGGGAGGGCCTGCTGTCACACCACATCACAAATGTTGAAGTCCCCTCTTGTGTAATGTTTTGGACAGCTTCTAGGACGCATGAGCGCCTCTGGTATCTCCTTACGACACAGATGTACAGCTTCATTCAAGGCCCGCACTCGAATACAGAAAGCTGATTTAGCCCTTAAAAAATCGACCATCTTGGTTTATAAAAATTACCAGCAGCAAGAAGAGAAGTCAATCAAACTGAGTCAGAGGTCAAGGCATTTCATGAATAGCACGTAGATGGATGCAATAAGGCAAAAAGAAGAAAAACCCTGTTGAGTCAGGAGACTAAAATGAATCACAGTGCAGGAAGAGGACAGATGACTGGGTAAGGTGCTGGCAGCAATTGGTCACTTTACTAAATTGCCATAGATAACAATGGAGGGAGACATGTGGAGGAAGACATGTGACTGTGGAAAGTCACTTAACTTTTCATGCATGCTCTTCTCTCATTTAACATTTGTGAAGGGGGAAAAAGTGCACATATGAGCAGAAGTCCATGCACAAGGATGATGGAGATAAAAAAAAAAACACTGACCAAAAAATTGTTATATAATCACAATAAAATGACGATTAAACAGCTCAGATAAGCCAGAAATCCCAGGAGGGATATTCCAGCGACACCACAAGAGATAAAAACACAGCATAAAGCACAATGATGACCCTGTGAAACCACTGTAAACACCACAGACCGATCAAAACTCCCCTCTGGATCACTCTGTGTAAGAACTGGCATAAGCAGCATCAACCACCACACACACACACACACACACACACACACACACACACACACACACACACACACACACACACACACACACACACACACACACACACACACACACACACACACACACAGAAAGTACCAAAACGTACCTTCCAGCCTGCAGAGCTGTTGCTGTCTCCTTTGTCCTTGAAATAAGGCACACTCTTCACCATCCAGTCATAGATCTGAGACAGAGTTAGTCGGTTCTCGGGAGAACTTTCGATAGCTTTGGTAATGAGGTCTGCATATGACATATTCCCCCATGCGTTTCGCCGGGAGGAGCTGCTCTTCCTCTGGGCAGCGGCTGCAGCGGCTGCCGCGGCCGCCGAGGAGGACGAGCCCACCGGGGTGGAGAGCAGAGGCACCTGCTGCTGCTGCTGCTGCTGCTGATGGGGGAGTTGTGGGTTCGGGTGCTGCTGATGCTGCTGCTGATGTGGAGGCTGCTGCTGCTGCTGCTGCTGCTGTGGAGGTTGCTGGTGGACGCAGTTCTCCTGACACTGGAAATCAGTGCAGAGGACGACGGGCTTCTGCTCCGTGAAGTCCTCGGTCTCCTCCAGCAGGCTCAGGTTGTTGATGAAGTCGTTGGTACCGGCGGGCTCCTGCTTCACGGACGGCACCGGCGAGGACGTGTTGGAGTCGCCCGGGTTGATGAACTCCGGCCGGGGCAGGGGCCAAGTGCACGACCGGGGCCGCGACAGGGGCTCAAAATCCGGGTCAATCTCCACCAGGTGTGGCTGCTGGGCCGCTTCCGCCATAGTCGAGAGGTTTTTTTTTTGTTTGTTTTCGTTTTTTGAAATGACAAGAGTTAAAATGTCATGTAAATGTGATCAACCTGTCGCTCCCCCTCCCCCGAAAAAAGTCACTTCGGCGCTGAAATGTGAGATCAATCTGTCCGGGAAAACTGTGCTCCGCCTGGGCGCAAAGTCTGCGCTGGAAGTCACATCCCAAGCCGGCGGGGATCTGTATTAACAGTCGTAAAAAATAAAAGAAAATGTGCTTGTAAAAAGGCCTTTTTCTAGTGGAATAAAGTGAAGTTAGTGGCCACGGGGAGTCGAACCGCTGCTTTGTTGTTGTCCGTTTGGAGCGATGTGCCGCCTGCGCCTCGTCCAGCCTGTTGACTCTGTTGTGCAGCATGTGAGGACTTACTGGAAGTATCATTTGTCAGCTGACACCGCCCACAGGAGACTGACAGCCAGCAAGCACCAATGAATGGCACCGAAAGGCACGAATTTTAAAAAAAGCTCCTTGTTTTCATTCTTTCACTAAACCTAAAGACTAAAAATGGAACATTTATCTCTCCGTCTCTCTTGAGAGTGCCATTTTCCTATTTTATGTCTCATTTGATAAAATACATCAATGTAGATTTATTTGTTCTTTTGGCAGCACCAAAAAAAATCATTATTTAGCCTTTAAAAGTACGCATAAGTCTGGCACACTTGGGTAAACTACATATTTTGTTATTTTTTAAGGTGAACTGTAGCTTGTGAAAACATTCAGACACTACCTGTAAAGTCTCAGAGCATCACTAACTCCTCAGGCCTTACCTGATTCTTTAAGATTTGTAATTCGGGTCAATTGTCAGCCGATGACAAAATAAAATAGATCTGATTCATTATGTGACTCCTCATACTTTGTGATTTCACTCAACAACCATGAATTCCTCCGGATCTGAAAGTGAGGCTGACTGATGCTGACAATGCAGAAGACTATAAAAAGATATCAAAGTGCCTCCAGCTTGCAAATTCCACCAATCTAAAATGGGATTGAGAGATAACAGTTTAAGAGGAACTGTGGAAATCAAGAAAACCTTCAGATAATGGTGCACGTTAGATGTGAAAGCTGACACAGGAGTGGTAGTGCTGTCTTCCACTGTGCAGCAATGATGCACAAACACGATCTACATGAGAAATTTAAAACCTTAGAGGATGACTTCTGCAAATGTGCATCAACCATCTGCCTTTGAGAATATGTGGGTAGATTTTAAATGTGTCTTTTGCGCAAGATTAATTAAATTACATTCAAAAACAGTGGTATTTGCAAAATGAAGGGTTGCTCACTTAACAGGTACCCAAACTTTTGCGAATGCATTATTTTTAGTTCAATATATTAATATATTTGTATACAAACACATAAATGAAAAGTACCATCTCCATTTGATCAGAGTAATTTTTACTTTTTTTTCTTCCACAGCTCAAAAAAAGTACTTTACCAGGGTGCTTTTTGGCTTTTTTTTCCCTCATATTGATGCCCCAAGAAATACAGCTGTAATTACAGGCTATAAAAATACTTTTTACATTATTGCTGTTGCTGTCATTGGAACACTTAGTAATCACAGTGTATAATCATTTAAAGCACAGAGTTTACAAAGAATTTGCAAAACATATTAACTAATTCAGACAAATGTGACAAAAATTCTCCAAACTAGAGGTTCCACAGACAGAAATCAGGCTAAATCTTAAAAATACTTCTCTTAATGTAGTAACAATAAAAGCATAATCAGAAAAACAGATTCGGGAAAGCATGTTAAAAGTATTTTTGACTCAAAAACAGGAGGAAAGAGTGACTTGTCAGAGTAAAAGTAATGCAACAGCTGACTGCTTGTTTGATGGAGCAGACGCTGTTTGGGCATCCGATAAATTATGTTGTATACTGTTGCATGTTGTACACTGACATCTTGTGGCTTGTGTGAGGTATTACAACCACATACAGCCCTCATGGTTGACATTAAATCCCCAGCCTCGTGAGTAGATGGACTTTCTCGGGATGTTATGGCACATTTCCCTGCGCACATGAGCGGCCTCAATCTGTGCATCTGACCACGTGAAACTAAAATCTAATATTAGCTACCAGCCCGCAAGACATCTTTTCCGCATTTTTTTTTTTTGCCTTGGAAAAAAAACTCCTCCCAGTCATCAGAATAAAGTGTTAAGATGCAGTCGCCTACTTTTTTCTCCAACCACACAGTGTCAAGTCGTTTAAAATAGGAGCTATCCTTATTGTTTCCAAGCACAAATCAGTTGCAAAATGTGATTTTAAGAAAGATAAAGCAGCAAATATTTTCTCACCATTGTCAATCAAAGATGATATGTTAATTTAAATGTAATGGTTTCATTTTAAGATCTACCATTACCTGTGCGATCGTGTTAACTTGAGTAGCTTGACGCAGCTCCTTGTGCGCTCTGCGTGCGTAAAGTGCGCATGGCAGGAACCACTTGCAGACATCTACCAATGAATTTCACAACATGCTGCGGAAGAAAAACAAAGTGCAGGAAGACGTCGAGCACTGACGAGCAGCAGCAGACTTCTGGGGATTTTTCTCTGTTCCTGAAAGTTGTACTATGTGGGAATTGAGACGCCTCATCGCGTGAGTGTTGGTCCACACGGAGTAAAGAGCAACAAAGATTCTCAGAGTTGTTCCTTTGTGAGCGAAGGAACACAAACTCGCCTTGAGAGGACCCCAGATGCAGCGCCAAAGATCTACTTCAAATACTTAATAGATTCCTGCTCTTTTGTGTCTTCAGTATCTAGTCCACAGTAGAGCTACTTAATGTTCGCTATCGCTTTATTTATATCTGCTGACTTTACAAGCACCGTCAAGTTTGTGACTGTTTGCATGTGAGGAAATTACGCAAAGGTTAAATCGTTGCAAGGTTTTCAGGCATTTGACTCCTCATGGCTCCACACCCTGTAATCCAGGCAATCATTGACTTCTCAGCCGGAGCAGTAGGTGGGTTCTATTTGTTTAAAACAGTATGTATGTATTTGTATGTGTAAGTGGTGCTAAATAAACCACTTAAACACAAGCTGGAGAATTTCTCTCACTTTAATGGGAAGAGAAACCCAGGATGACCTCAGAGAGAAGCCCTGAGGTCAGTAACAGGCAACCAAACTCCTTATTGACACATTTGTATTTATAGAGACTATCTCTAACAGTGTGTAGTGTAGAGTTACAAATTTAGACAGAGCAATGAATATCCTGTCTGTGCATTGGAGCTAGCTATGGAGTCATGGCAGTAAAAAGTGTTTTTAACTGTTTCCTGGACTCTGCTTTGTGCACTGCTCTGATTCTAAATGATTCACCCAGTGTGCCTACGTCCTCCTTCAGGTGGAACAGCCTGTGTGCTGAGCGGTCAACCGTTTGATACCGCAAAGGTGAAGATGCAGACGTTTCCCGGCATGTACCGGGGCTTCATCCACTGTTTCATCTCGACCTTCAGACAGGTGGGACTGCTCGGTCTCTACAAAGGCACAACTCCGGCCCTGCTAGCCAACATCAGTGAGAACGCTGTACTCTTCTTGAGTTACGGCCTCTGCCAGGATGTCATCCGCCTTTTGACCAGGATGGATAAAGGGACAGAACTCAGGTTAGGAGCTGATGTTTGGGTGTATTTATTTCAGATTTACCATAAAATACAACACCCATATGAATAATCTGGTGTTCAATCGGTCATTTACATTGTGACTAAAGTAGCTTCTCATCGACTAAATTTGTCAACTAAAAAAAAAAAAAAATCATTTTTCATTAACATGCAACTTTGAATCTTCTTGAGGAGATGCCTTTAATTTTAAGCAAGCTGAAAAATTTGTGCTCTAGCTGCAAACATAACATTGCTGTATTTTTCCCTGACTAAATCTTAGGTTGCAGTAAACAGCGTCCTGCATGTGAAAAGACCTTGAAACGGCAGAAAAATATTTGAGTCTCAGTCTTTATTCAGAGAAATATGAGGAGCACAGACAGGAGCTGTTCTCTTGACATTTAAGAAGGTTACTCTGTAGTTGAGGTTCTTTGTTTGTCCTCTTTGAGATGGAAACAATTCTACCAGGTCCAGACCAGGAAATGTAACTGTGCTCCCAGAAAGTCGTCTTGGGTACATTCATAAGATGATTTTCCATTTAGTGCACTTAATTGTCAGAGACGTGGAGGTTATTTGTGTGTCAGCAGACTACAACAGAGCGACTGACCTCTTATCTGTAATTACAGGAGGCATGGATTGAATTCTAACTGTCCTGTCCTATAATAACTGAAGCTGGGCATTTTTCTGTGTGCATGTTAAAGCTGCATTTTTGTTTGTTTGTATTTGCTGCTGTGCTATTGCTGTTGCTTATCAGTGATCTTCAGAAGGCATCTGCAGGGTCTTTAGCCTCCATCTTCTCCTCCATGGCACTCTGCCCCACAGAGTTGGTGAAATGCCGCCTGCAGGCCATGCATGAAATGGAGACGTCTGGAAAGGTACCGAGAGGACAGAGAAGGTGAGTGGGACTGAGAAAGGGAAGAAGAATATTTTCAGTTTCATTTGACTTCAGCCATTTTTGACTGTGTCTCGTGGTGCGACTTCAGCACAGTGTGGACTGTGGTGAAGACGGTGTTGAAGACAAATGGACCGCTGGGTTTCTATGAAGGCCTGACGTCCACCATCGTAAGGGAGATTCCGGGTTACTTCTGCTTTTTTGGAGCCTATGAAGTGTGTCGGTCTACATTTGCACAACACATGGGCACAGACAAAGATCATATAGGTATGTTTAGAGTAGTTTCCCTGTTATGATAATGTTTTCAAGTTCATCCCCCTTAAAATAATTTGTACTTGCAGGTATCCTTCCACTCATGTTCAGCGGTGGATTTGGAGGAGCTTGTCTTTGGTTGGCGGTTTATCCAATAGACTGTGTGAAGTCCAGGATCCAGGTTTACTCTTTAGCTGGGAGGCAAGAGGGCTTCATAAAGACCTTTATGGGTATTATGCACACTGAAGGTAAGAGTTGAACATGCATTTTTCAATTAAAACTGTGCTGTTCTCATATACTATCCATTTATCCAGCTATTTTCTACACATCACTTTATCCTGTAGAAGGTTGTAGGCAGGTAGAGCCTATTCCAGCTGACTTGGGGCAAAGGCATTATACATCTTGGACAGGTTGCCAGTCTATCGCACAGAGACAGGCAGACAGCCATGCATGTGCACATTCACACTTACAGCCAATTTAGAAAAATCACTTAACCTCAGCATGTCTTTGGACTGAGGGAGGAAGCTGGAGAAACCGGTGAAAACAAAAGCAGGCACAGGGAGAGCTTGCAAAAGCTGAGATTCAAACCCAGAACCTTCTAGCTGTGAGGAGACAGTGCTAGCACAAATGGATGTAAATGAGAAATGTAAAACCTTAGTGGCTGGCTTCTGCAAAAATACATCCAAAATGTGCCTTTGAGAATCTGTAGGTAGATTTTAAATGTGTTTTTGTGCAAGACAACCTACAAATAACATTTGAAAGCAGCGGTACTTATGACAGGAAGAACTGCTCACGTAACAGGTGCCCAAACTTTGGACATGTATTCATTATTTTCAGTTTTTAGTTCAATATATAAAGTTATTTATTTACAAACGTATAAATAAAAAAGTAGGACTATCGTCACTCAAAGTAATTTTTACTTTTTTTCCCTCTACAGCTCAAAACAAAATATGTACTTCACCAGAGTGTTTTTTTGTTTTTTTTTTGGACAATTTATCTAAAAAAAAAAAAAAGGATGACATTTCTCAAAGCTACTGTGCTGCTCTGTTCTCACTTACTACTGGACAAAACTATTCATTTTGCACTTTGTCAGCTACTCAGATGTTGCTATAAAAAAAAAAAAAACACCACACCTGGCACAACAAGGGGGCAAATGTGACAGTTGTACATATCATGGCCTTAAAATGGTAGTTTGAAGGACAGAAACTGCATTATTAGTCTTCATCAGAAAAACTGTCAACCCAAACACAACCTCAGAATGACTCTCCTATTTAGCAAGCTTAAACATTCAAAAATAACAAAATACATAGAAAATCTTTTACCACATTTATCTCCATTGTTATCTTATTGTTAATATCTTAAATTTCCCTCTGGATTTATAAAGTATCTGTCCATCTATCTATCTACCCATCTATCATCCACTTTTGAATTTCTGGTCATTTTCATTCTGTCTGGACATACTGGCTATCTTTTGTTCACTGGTCTTCCTGAGTATCCCTCATCTCTTTATTGCTCTGTCAGTAAAGCACTTTGCAAACTTTGATTTTAAAAGATGCTACATAAATAAAGTTATTACAATAACCTCTGCACAGGCACTTCTCACCTTGGTAGGAGTGAAGTCAAACTGAAAAGATTCTCTTAACAATATTATATTTTTCTTGTATATTTTCTTATTTAATACAGCAGAGAAAGTATGTGTACTGTGATTTTTTTTGTGTGTGGTATTATAGCCACCATCCAGTGATGGTTGAGGGGTTGTTGGAAGCAGATGAGCCAAACTGGCATGTGGAAGTAACATACATGATTTACACAGTCTATTATCGTGTCAGGACAAAAGGAAGTGAAACAGATCAGATTGATTAAACCTCACAGTGCATATTAAGAAGTCATGTATGTTGGTATGTACAGAATTAAAGGTGTTCAACATAACAGTGGCAAAGAATGTGTAATGTGAACCCAAATAGACACCAGTGAAAAATGCAAAACTAACCCAGACTGATATAAAAAGGTTGCTGGAGATGCTGTGGATGCATTTTGTTAGTAACTGGTCCAAGCTGGGGATTTTCTCCTCTCTGGGGAATCGCTTTTGAGGCCTTGAGACTCTCTCTTGCCCCGCAGGGTTCGCTGCTCTCTACTCTGGCCTGACTCCTACCATGATACGCACCTTCCCTGCCAACGGAGCCCTCTTCCTGGCTTATGAGTTCAGTCGCAAATTCATGATGGAGGCGGCCGGTGCCTGATGTGGAGGATCTTTCCACTTGAAGCAGACATTCTGTGATAACACTGCCTCTTTTAGTATTTAAACATATAGAACTGGAGATTTACAGTTTCATCATAGTTGATGATCTGAAAATGATGTAAATATCGGTGTTTTTATTAGCAAATAACATGAACATTGTGTGTCCATACTGTGCTGGTCACAGCCATTTTAAATAAAGTTTTATTCTTGAAATTTAAGTCTGAGATTACAACTTTTAATGGTATATGAACATGTTACAGAATGATTGATAATGGGAACACTCACACATTGGCTTGTCAGTCAAATTGTAAACAAACTAAGAGGAAAAAAGAACTAAGGAAAAATATGAACAGCCCTCATGCAGTCAAGTCCTTTGCTGAACTAACTCACCAGTTACATTTAAAAGTAATACAGTTAACATAAAGCAATGCTTTGTTTATTCCCTAGTGTACATTTTCCAAAAATATCTCAATTGTATTGCAAATACTTTGCCATTTATCTGCTTTTGGCTTCTTTTTTTTTTTACATACTTAATTTTTCCCTAACTAAATCTTCCTCTCATGTATTTTGTTAAAAATGTATTTATTTCATAAGAACACAATGTTGTAATTTAAAGATTGGAATCGATTTCATCATCTTCATTTGCAATCTGTGAAATCGGTGCATGAATTTTCACCTGAATATGTTTATCATCATAGATTTAACTCCTCAGTATGTCTGAAGAAGATGTCAGCATCAAGTCTGAGACCTTGAAACTTAAAAAAAAAAAAAAACTTTACAAACACTCTGTAAACCCTGAGGTCATCTATTACACCTGTAAAAACAAAACAAACAAAAAAAAAACACATTAATCACGACTTGCACACTGAGCTGAAACTTGAGATAAAGCCGTGTCTTCTGTGTGGTATTTGCGGTAACCTGGGCTGTAGTGAGCTGACTGGCATGTGACAAAGTATCATGTGACAGTCAATTAGTGACCTTATTGAAAAAGAATTACTGGAAATCTACAGTAGGGAGATGATTTCATGTTAGTCCTTATTGCCCACACACACTATACAGAATATATCCCCTTTGTGCCTTGCAAGTTGTGTCTTTTTTCTACAGTGGAAGTTGATCCGTTCCAGACCCACAGTGTTTGAAATAGCATCCCCATCTTCCAGGTATGATATCCTGATTCTCCTAACTGGAATTCTGAATGGATGGCTGGTTTGATTCTTTTGGGAATCAAGAGAAAGAAAGACCTGACTGGCTCCACAGGCAGCCAAAAAAACTGTTCTACATCTCTGTACTCTGATTGGTTCCCTTATCCCAACCAGCTGTTTCCTCCTCTTTCTCCTTTTCTTCCTCCTCGTAATTCTCTTCCTCATTATTGTTCATGCCATTTCTGTGATATCCCGCCTTTCTTGGTCCTTAATGGTGTTTTGCTTCACCCAAATTCCTGCCATACAAACTACTGTCACTCTTTTTAAATTCCATACAGTGAGTGAATGGATAAATCTCATTCATTTAGTAAAAACTGGGAAATCTGGAGGGAAAATGTGTGGACTGTCCATATACGGGAAGCTGTGATCACATCTTCTTTCTGCACCATCTCTCATGTTTCACGACTTGGACACCACTGGTTATTTATTTATGATTCGCATTCAACAGGTGACTGACTCCTGGGCTTCAATGTAAGAATATAATGGAAAAGAACAGGAGCTGAACATGAAGCTGTCCAACACTAGAAGCTGCTAGACTCCATGTTTCACGTTACCTTTTGGCACCTAACAGGCGATCGAGTCACACACCCTGTGAGAATTTGACTTCATGTGTGTGTTTCTAGTCTCATAGACGGGCAATGAGGAGACGGATAGACCACACCTCGCAGGGAGAACAGATGGAGTAAACAAGTGCTGCGTCACTTCACCTTTTGCATCCACAGCGCTGACATCCCACTAATGATCTCAACAGCGTCCAGCACAGCAGAGATGATTACGCAGGGAAAACTTCACATCAGTGAGGAAAACGTTGAAGGTAAATATTTCATATGAGCTTTTAAATAAAGTCCAATGTTGACTGTCATTAGATGTGAAATGTTTTTTTTTTTCTTTTCTTGACAACTTGCTCACCAAGGACACTAATTTAAATGGAGAAGACTTAATTAGAGATACTAAGATATCTGCTTATTATCTCTGACCACAGAGAGTTAGTTCTAAGGGACTCTGAACCAAGACATTTTTGTCAGAAAATTGGTCCTCCTTGACACACTAGTAAGTTGCTTACAATGTTTCTCATTATTATATTTGTAAAACATTTAAGATACAATCATTTTAAAAACTACAGTGGTATTTAAGGAGAAAAGAAAGGAAGAAAAGGGTCCAAACATGAAACTAATGATTTGAAATAGTCCCACTGAATTTAAAAAAGTCACCAGTTAGGTCTCATGCTTTTACCAACAATTATTTGGCTGCATAAACATTAGTTTTCAGCCTCACATCCACCTTTAATGAGAAACGCATTATTCATCATGCTTTAAGCTAACTGGCTTAACACATTTCTCAGCCACCCAGTCTCTCCCTTCACAGATCACACTTCCAAATCAAATCTGTCAGTTTGTAAACTCACTTCAGAGCATGGCTTAGAAAATTTGCACTCAGTCTGACATATTTTTTGACACCACTCTTAAGAGTAGATAAACGCCCGCTTCTTTCTTCAAGAGCTCTCAAGTAATGAAGCGTTGAGACACTTTGCCACAAATAAACATTTAAACATAAACATTTAAACATTTAGTCTGTGAACAGAAAAGGCTTTGGTTGTCCATTTTTGTGTGGTTAACTTCCTTATTAAACTAAAGTCACAAACATTTGTTGAATTCAGCTGCTCAAATTTGTGCTTTTTTTTGGGAAACCTGACATCACAATGTCTTAAATGTGGATTTTCAGTAAATGTGATCTTTTGCAGAGATTATTTACATCATTATTGACAAGTGTGGATCCACTACATCTGCCTGTCTGGCAACATGAATGCTTTTGGTTACTTAGAATAAAATGGTCTGTTCCACAGGATCATTTTGGTGTTTCAGGATAAGGTTACTTTTTACACCGACAAATCAGTAAAGAAAGAATGGTTTTACCTTGCTGACATGTTTCAACTGCTGCAGTCTTCTTCAGAGCGTCGTCCGACGTATGATGACGTGTCCTTTTTATCAGGTGACCGGTCTGACCATAGGCTGTATATTATATTATTTATATACAGTCTATGGGTCTCACACATATGAATCAGTAGATACGGCACGCCCCTCTGAGCTGCGTGCTAAGTTTCAGAGCATTCCATTGATGTGGACAGCGTGAAAACGGAAACAAGAAGTAGTTCTGCATACAGTTGCACAGTACGTTGTACGATGGAGACAAGGAAACTTGGAATGACTTTGCATAGGTAAGAATAGTTTTTGACTCTTTTTTTCATTAGTAAATCTTGTTGAGAGCTTCCAGTCTATGAGAGCTAACTAGTTAGCCACTAGCAAAACACTAACGCGAGCTAGCAGCTTGACAAGCAAATACCAGACGATTAATAGCAGCTGTAGTATAGTTGTACAAGCAGTAGTAGTAATACTAAAAGTACAAGCAGCAGTAGTAGTATAAATAGCTGTTAGAGTCGTAGACGTAGTATCAGCATTTGCAATAGTATTACAAGTTTTAGTAGTAGTGCCAGTCAGCAGTAGTTAGTGTACTACCACTACTACTAGTAGTAGTCACATTACTATTACTACGACCAATACTACCAATAGTAGTTATAAAGCCTAACTCATATATATCCAGATATGTACCATCTGTGTTTTTCCACCAAACCCATTTTATGGATTCAAGGATATTTATTGTCATTGCATTTCTGCAACGAAACTTTGGTGGCACTTCCCCAAAAAAAAAAAACAATAACAGCTTAGTATAAAAAAACAATGAGCAACTGTATAAAACACGTATTAAATGTATATATACAAGTAAATAGTATTTTAAAGTGTAAAAGTGTAACAGTGCTTTAAAGTGTCTGATGTAATGTTGCTCGGTATGAATAGTTATTGCCCATTGACGTGGTTATTGTCCATCAGAGAGTCTCTGAGAGCAGGTGGGTGGTGGAGGGCGGAGATGTTGTGGTGTGATGGAGGCAGCAGCTCTGGGGAAGAAGCTGTTCCTCAGCCTGGTAGTGTATGTTCTGATGGCCCGGTACCTCCTCCCTGACGGCAGGGGGACAAACAGGGAGTGTCCTGGGTGGCTGACATCCTTGCAGATGGCCCGTGCTCTTCTCTGCATGTGCTTAGTGTACACAGAGACCAGGTCCGGGAACTCGGCTCCCACGATCCTTTGTGCCACCTTTACCACCTGGGACAGATCCTGTCTGTCTTTTGCTGTGAAGGAACTGTACCACACTGTGCTACGATTGGGATTACAGGCAGTTCTTTAGGACTGTTCTCAAATAATTGAAATGTTACTAAACAAGGTTATACTTATTAAATTAAATTGCTTTGATCTCCAGTATATTGACTCATTCTGCTCTTTTCCTTAATTTATTAGCATGATTTTATGTTGTGTACAGACTTATTTACTTGTCTGTCTACTTTTCTTACTTCATATAGGTTTCCCAAAGACTATGGGTTGAGGAGGAGCTCTGATGAGAGAGGGGTTTGCTGCAAATGATGAGTGGGTGCTCTGCAGGGATCATTTTAAACCTGATGAGTTTGACAGTGTTGTGCAGGTTTGCTGGCTTAGACCTGGTGTCATTCCATAAGTGTTTAATTTCCCGTCTCGTCTTGGAAGAGTACGTGCCAGAAAGACCACGACCAAGCAGCCTTGAGATTTAGGCAGCGTCTCCCTCAGGTGGGTGTCAGTGGTGTTCATGGTCAGGTCTGTGGTAATCCTGTCAAAAAACAAAACAGAAAAAAATCGAGATTATAAATCAACATGCAGCCAAATGCTCTGTGTATGATGCCATGGTATAGGATGTAGTTCAGAAAATGTCAAAGTATAGTATACTTTTCAAGAATAACATAGTATGGCCTGTAGTTCAAAGTATAGCATGTCGGCAAAAACACCCATACATTGTTATGTAGTTCAAAAAGTGCAAAATGATAGAATGATGCCTAGAATTGTAATGTATATGTGGTTCAAAAATGTCATAGTGCAGTATATTATCAAAATAGTATGTCATTCAAGAAAACATCAGAGTATAATATGTTGTCTAAAATATGCCATAGAATAATAATTCATTGCACAAGTAAAAGCACAGCAATTTTAAAAACTGTTCAAATTCTTATATGTTGCTAAAAAAAAAAAAAAAAAACTAAAACAAAAAAGTCATAGTAATATGTCAATTAAAAAAGCCTATAGTATAGCAGGTCGCTCTAAAAATATCATAGTACAGCCTTTGGTCCATAAAACGTCACAGTATAGCATGTCGCTCTAAAAACATCAGAGTATACAGTGGCGGCTGGTGGTAAAATTTGTTGGGTGGGCTAACAAATGCATAATACCGATTAAATAGTTAACATCACCTATGATACACACAGTTACATCAATTACAGGTACACTATATTTTAGTGCTCTACATCAACTCTCTCTCTCTCTCGCTCTCTCTCTCTCACACACATACACACAGATACACATGCCTCATCGGTTGTCTCATCAGCTTGCACAGCCATCTGTGATATTTCATCAGTCACTTTTTGTTCATAAACAGCTAACATACAATCAAGCAACTCATTTTGGCTAGTCTTGGACGTGTACTTTGCAACTTGTGTGTTTGACAGGTGATCTGCTAACTGGCTGTCTTAAAAAGAAAATTGAAATTGGTCAACCAGGTCCAGAAATACGCCGCATTGGGTTGAAGTGGGGGATTCATCAGACCCCCGTAAAGCTAGCTCGTGTGCTCCACAAAATTTAATACAGACCACAATCATTGATAGTGAATGTCTATTTTTTTTCACCAGCTCGTTGTGCCTCTGTACAGCGATGCGGTGGCCCTCATCCAGCTGACAGGCGTTGTTAACTTTTCCTAACATGGACAGCTTGACGCCGTTTCCAATGTGACTTGTGCTGCATTCATGTTTTCTAATTTTGTCCGACAAATGTTTCAAATCCACAATTCCTTGTTGAGTCCATGCGGTATCTCCTCCAAAAAGTAAGCATGGGAAACAGAAAAGTGAATTCTTAGCTACACTTGCCGTTAGCCAGTCCTTTCTCTCAAACTAAAAAAAGGCAAAACTTATGATTTTGTCGTTTGTCCCATTGAGTTATGTGAACATCGTTTGGCCGATGTGATCCCAGTCTCTTAACTTCCAGCTTTTCCTCCAAAGACATTGAGGAAAATGAGCAAGAAAGCAAATAATCTACCTCGTTCATACTAACACCCGTCATAGCTTAACTTTTTCTCCCTCCTTCCCAACTCTGGCACAAATAGCAGCACCGCTGCGTTAACTCGCTGTTATTGGTCAAAAGTCAGTGGCCTGTGGGCTGACTGAAGTTAGCCCAAATGATCAGTAAATCACAGGAGCGTGACATGACACCTGTCAATCACTTAAAAGAACGAAATGAATGAAAGCGGACGGTATCTGCTGGGGCTGTAAAAAAATAAGCCCATTTAGAGATATTCTATGTTTTTCTTTTGACTGATTGGTGCTGCTGCTACCTTTGGTTTCACCTAACTTAAAACAATCTATTGTAAGTTATTTAAAAAATAATTTTCTCATCTTTTTTGTGTTTGCTTGGGAGGGCTTAGCCCTGTTAGCCCATTTATACCAGCCGTCCCTGATAGTGTAGCATGTCGCTCTAAAAACGTCATAGTATAGCATGTCGTTCTAAAAACATCATAGTATAGCATGTCACTCTAAAAACATCATCGTATAGCATGTCACTCTAAAAACATCATCGTATAGCCTGTAGTCCACAAAACATTGTTCTGTCCCGGCTGTCGGAAGTCGGTGAGGAGCAACACAAAAACAGACCAAACGCTGGTTTCCAGAGGGTTAGACAAGTATTTATTTGAAAGAGTAAGTTTACAACAGCACAACATGTGAGGGGGTTAAAAGCAAATGGGTGTTAGTAAAATAAAAATAAACAGAACAGAACTAAAAGTGAACTTCACGTTGACATTGATGGCCATTCCAACCAGGAACAAAGTAAAAGATCATCAATACGAAAAAACCTCTTCCCGTTCACCTCTTAAAACCCAAAAACACGCCGCAGTAGCACCCTAAACTAAAACGACCAATGGGTTCCCTGTTTTCCTTTCTGAACAATTCAAAGGTCCCTCTCTATCTCCCCACGCATCCACCAACCACTGGAACACATCTCCAAAGTTCTGCCGGGCCAGCTCAGCTTCCCCTCAGAAGAGGTGCCGCCAGATGAAGGAGCCTTTTGAGAGGTAGCTGTCATCGTGATTGGACGTTACTTTGGTCTGATCCAATTCAGCTTCAGCTCCAGAGACGGCAGGTGGGACGAGTCAACGAAGGCTGGGTGGATGAAAGCATGCAACTGAGTACAATCCAGAAAACATCAGAGGAGAACAGCAGCCCAGGGCCAGAAGAAACAGAGTAGCATGGTATGTCTCTTAGAAAACGTCATTTTGGTTCAAAAAACGCCATCATATACATTGTATATTGTAAAAATAAGTCAAAGGAAAGCGACATACATTGTAGAATTGTAGTAATTGTGGGCTGACTGATTTACTGATTATCAGTATTTTAGTTTTTACTGATTTACGGTAATAAATACATTTAAAAGTGGCTCTACTTTGGCTCTGAACCTTTATCTACCTGTGGTCGCTCTGTCTTCTGGAGTGATTTGATTGGTTATATGTCACAAATAAAGCTCCTTTAACTTAACATCTGTAAACAGAACCAAAACGTATCAACAAAGTTTTCTGTCAGAGTTTGTTTTTCTAAGTTTAACTCCAAGATTTTAAATACTTTAATTTACTGCAAATGAATATCTCCTCCAAATGTCTCACTAATAATCATTATCAGCCTTAAAAACCCACAAAACACCCCGCTATACTGGAGCACACTTAGTGCAGTCCGGTTCCTCCTTCTATGGGGATGACTAGTGTGACGTCATGGACCACTTCCGTGTCCAAGCCGCGGCGTACCAAATGAAAACACAATGGCAGTAGCGAAAGAACCGGTCACCTTTTTCACTGTGACATCTTATTTTGCGGATTTTCCGAAGTCGGTAAAGCGAGGTCTTAACTCTTACAACTCAAACAGAGTTGTAAGAGTTAGTGTGCTGGCAGGTGGTTTTAAAGGGAAAGTGCAGGTGTCAATGAAAAGGAAAACGTACAGTGTTGAGGTGAGTAGCTAAGTAGTGTAAGCTAACAAACACAGGATGTCAGAAATAAAGCTAGCTTTATCATCTGTGTGAGGTTAAATGTCGTTTACTTGGCTTTGTTAGAGTTGTTATGTTAGATTTGAAAAGTATACTCTAAAGATTCCCAGCAGCACACTCTAGCGCTAACTTCTGCAGGGAGCACATGGCTAATTTGCATATGTAAATAACTACGCATCTCTTTACACTAATCATGAATCCATAACAGTTAAAACAATCTTAGTCAAACATTTTTAGCAAGTCAGTCCAAGTATTGGACTCAATTAAATCCAAGTCACATAGACCCATATCCTAGTCAAGTCGAGTATTTTGGGCAGATTGGTCAAGCAAGTCCAAGTCCCCAAAACTGGGACAAAAGTCTCCCTCGGCAGACTTTATTCTTATAAATTAAAAGTATAAACTTATTATCAGAGACTTTAATCTCGACCACTTTTAGTTTCTTTTGTAATGTGGCCCAAACACTCCTCATAACACAAAAAGATAACATGATTCAAGCGGCTAATACTAGCTAGCGCACGTTAGCTCCCGGCGCTAAATGTATTTTCTAAGATTAGAAATCCGACTTACCTTATCAGTGTCAGCCATCTTCTCTTCTCCTTTTCGTCCAGAGGAAAGTGGTTGAAAGATATCGTTTTATTTACATCATTTCTATTGTTGCAACACAGGACACAACACAGCACCATTATATCGTTGGTTTGGTAGGACACGGAAGTGACGTTTTTGGACACGATGACGTAGTTACTAGCCATCCCCATAAATCTGCTTGGAATCTTCCACTTCCTGTTTGTCAAAGTGGCCTTCTACCTGGACAGGTTTTGTTGGAGCTCATGCAGCAAACATTTTGGGTAACTGCACTTTAATATGGATGGATGACACTGAATTAGAGTCTGTTTTAATGAGACTGAGTTAAGATGTGTAGCTCTGTCATTAAATAGGAAAATATTTCTCAGAATTCATCAGAAAGTCTGAAATGTTTGCTAGGTTAGCGTCCCACATGTTCTTTGACTCAGCTAAAGCTAACGCTCTCCAACTTCTGGATCTCTTGAGTTGCTCGTTGTTAAAATATCTTGCTAGAGGTGCTGAAGCTCAGAAAATCTGAGATGTTTGTTCAGAATAAGCTCATTCTCAAGTCTGAACTGTCCTCTTTTGTTTGAACTTTCCCTCAACAGCACATCCAGACTCAGTCTCATTTATGTAGAGACTAAACTTCAGTGTCATTCATTGATGTTAAAGTGCAGTTTTTCAAATGTTTGTTGCTCATGCTCCTGACCAAACCAGTCCAGGTGGACGGTGATGTGAAGAGAAGCTCCAGAGGATGAATATCACACGTTTACATTGGAAATAAATGTCCTTTAATTAGACATAATCATCCAAAAGTTGGATTTCCCTTTAATGATGTTCAAATCTTTGTTGAGTGTTTTGTTGATTTCTAAATGTTTTCTGACACTCGGCCCCAAAGATTAAAACCTACAGCTCACAAGCTGCAACAATTCACACATTATCAACTATCTTTCTTACTAAGGTCCTGTTTACACGAGGACGCTTGCAGGTAAAAACGTCAAAATATTTCAACAAAACACCCTATCGTTTATACGAGAACGGCGTTTCGGGGGCTTAAAAACGCAAAAATTTGAAACCGGCCTCCAGAGTGGAAAAGTTGAAAACTCTCCGCCATTACGTTTCCGTCTAAACAGCAAAACGCAAAACTTTGTCGGAAAAAAAAACTTTGCCGAGATCTGACCACGTCGCGTACGCGATTACGTCACATACGTGCGCCGGTGCTTTGGTTTGCCTGCCGGTACAAGGAAGTAAACAAATTCCGTTTTGGGTTTTTGTGGCTTTGTAGTCCAAAGTGGTTCGAAGCAGTAGTTCGACCTCTTCGTCTATCCAAACAAAGTTTTTCTTACTAGTCACCATCTGACATTTACCGCGGCGGAGATCTGAAAAGGGAGATAGTACGCATGTGCGTAGACATGGCGGAGTTTTATCACAGCGCCACCTAGCTGCCTGGCATGCATATCCAATCAAATTCCACACACTATAGAGTCACCGTATATACACAGATTTCCTTTAAAACCGCTCGTCTAAACGTGAAATAAAAAGTGAAGACAAGACGCCACTTTTGCGTTTTCTGTTAAGATGATCCTCGTATAAACGTAGCCTAAACTAAGATAAAAAAGGGAAAAACTGTCTGATTCCTGCATCATGAATGTAAATATTTTTGGTTTTATGACATTAAACTGAATGTATTTGGGTTTGACATTTTATAAACCAAAACAAGAAATGAATTTCTGGAGAAAACAACAGATTAATGGACAAAGAAAATGTGTTTTCCAACATATATGGCTGAATTACTTCGTTACAAGATACATACAATTTAAATTCAATTTTATTTATATAATGCAATTTCAGGTCAAATTGTCTCAAGACGTTTTATTTTTATATTGGTTTGTCATATTTAAAACATGACAAAGTAACAAATTTAAACCTCTTGACTAATCCAATTTATTATTTGGTTTTTAAGAGACTAATCAACAATTAAAATAACTTTCTCCACTAAAACTAATAAACATGAGGTCAAATAGAAGGAACAGTTTTAAATCCTGCAGTCCAGCGATGACAAGAATAAAGTGTGTCAACAAAAGCTGAATCTCCTGGTGGCTTCCAATAAAGTCCTAATAAATGATAATAAAGTGTGATACTCAAGGTTTGTGGTGCTAAAAATCTCAAAGTAAAGATATCAAGTTGAACATGTGGATGGAGGCTGATAAAAGTCCTCCCTTCATTTCTCTGGAGCCAACTTCATGGATTTTAGGGATGCTGGTTAAAGACCTGCTCTTCTAGTCGCTGTAAAAAGTTACAGCAACTCGACTTCAACACCTCTTCATGACAAGTTCTTCTGCCTCTGACCTGGTGGAAAGTCAGGAAACCCGTCGAGACTCGGATTTTCGAAAAACTCGTCGGGTGGGGGAAGGTGTGGTGGCCGGTGGGGGAGTAGAGGGGGGCAGTGGGGGGAGGTGGGGGGTAGAGGGGGGAGGCCACCACCCACCTCCCCACCTACTCTCCGGCCTGACTCCACCTTGACTCCACCCAGACTCCGCCTTGGCTCCACCCATGTGGTCACTTTATTAGGAACAGAAACTACAATGTCAAAGGGATGACGAATTTAGATTTTTTTTATCTGATCTGTAGCTCAGTGAGTTCAGGGTTTGCCCACAGAGCTACAGGTGGGCGGTTCAAGACCAGGCCCTTCTTAAATTTTCTGAAAAACTTAGACAAAGACAAAGAAAGAAAAATGCCAGTGGTAGGTCTTGAACCTATTACCTTCCACTTGGTAGGCTCTCTTCTTACCTCCTGAGCTACTCACTCAGACACTAAAGCTTCTTTTTTTTGCGCATTTATCATCTATTTTTTGTTGTTTTCGAGTTTTTTTTTAAAACTTGAGTCTTGTCTCGACCGTTTTTCTCAGGAGGTTGGACTTCAGTCTTTGTGCTGGAGGGTTGAACCCTCAGTTCCAAGAGATTCCAAAGCCTCGAGACCTCCGGAGTCCTCTGGGCCTGAGCTTTCACACAGTCTGAGGGCTGAAATTTGTGGGGCTGAAAGTCCCACAGCAGATCTCTGTTAGATTTAACTCTCAGACCGTCCAAGGACTGATATCTTCAAAGTTCCTGAGTAGATCCCTGTTAGTTTGAGCCTTTAGACAGTCTGAGGACTGAAGTTTTAGATGTTTCTCACCACTTTTCTGTTAGTTTGAACTTTGTGTTTAACAGAAGCCTTAAAACTTGTGACCATGAGTCTTGATTTCACATTTAGACCATCGATCTGAGTTCTTCTCAGACATTCACCTGTGGGTTCATTAGAAATCCTGAACAAACATTGATTCTCTTCACTGAACTGTAAAGTTTGTGGAGATCAGAACATTAACATTAGTTTGATCGATGCCTTCAGCTGCTAGTAGACTTTATCTGGAAAGCAGTTTTCTGAAATGAAATGAGTTCTTAGTAAATCTGTCCACAATCAAACCTAGAACATAGAAAGAGGAAATGTTTGAAGAAACAACTTGATGTTTTCATTTCAGACTAGAAAACGCTTTAGGACCTTTATCTGTTTTTGCTCTTTTTGATCATTTTAATGTCTCTTGTGTTTAATTTGATCTTCTAAAGTCTAACTGGTGTCTTTTCAAATGTTTTGTCTTTAGTTTGATTCTTCTTAAATGTTTAGTTTTGCTCTTTTCTCACTTTTATTCTTTTCTAATGTCTGATTTGATTTCAAAATGTTTTGTCTTTTTAATGCTTAACTGTTTTTTCAAATATTTTATCAGCTTTTCTTTCCCAATGTTTAATTTTTTGATTAAGTCTTTAAGGTTTTTCTTTTTAAATGTTTTACCACTTTTTAATGTTTAATTTACTTTAAGTGCTTCATCGTATTTTCTGTTTGATTCCTATTTAGAATTTTATTGTCTTTAAGATTTAATTTTCAAATTAAACATTTCATTTTTGAATGAAATGTTTTCTTTTTAAAGGTTTAATAATCTAATTAAATGTTCTGTATTTCTTTAAATGTTTAATATTCTTCTTAATTGTATTTTTAAATGTTTAATTATCTAAAATATTTCATCTTTAATGTTTGATATTTTTGTTTAAAAATGTTTAATTTCATAATTACATGTTTTGTATCTTGTTTAATTACCTAATTAAATATTTTATCTGTTTAATATAATTTAATTGTATTTAATTTTTTAAAAAAGTTTTATTACATAAAATGTTTTTGCCTTTAATTGCTTTTTTAATGTAGTTTATTTCTTTAATCTTGTTTCTGTCAAGATTTTAACCCCAATCTTAAAAATGAAACAAACCCTTAAATCACAATAAAAATACTTCTGTTATCACAATCATGAGTTATTCAGTTATTCAGTTTATCAATTCAACTTTATTTGTTTAGCACATTTCACACAAATGACAAAACCAAACAAGCAAAGAGAAAAACTATGCTAAAACTATGATTAAAACTCAAAAATATAAAAAAAAAAAAAAAAAAAGATTTAACATGGTAATAAAATATGTTGTGTCCAGGGATGGAGGGAGTTTAAGTGTTCTTGGGCTCACACAGTAAGTCATTTAAAATAGAAACTTGATATTCAGTTTAAGGAAACTGCAGAGCGACAGAAGAACCAACAATATCTCCCGTTTTCTCCTTTAATGAGTCGACTCTTGTGCTTTCAGGCCAAAGAACTACAGACTCTTCACAACCTGCTCAAACTCTTGGTACAGGACCTCACCACACGGGTCAAGAAGGTTTCCTTCTCATTTCTACTCTGAAGTTCACCTTCACCTCAAAACTGCTGACAAATGTTTCTGATGCTGTAAAGTCTGGTCTCCAGAACTTCCTAAAAACTCTCAAAGTCTCTTCTGCTGCAGGTTGCTTTGTAGAACTTTTACAGAAAACCTCACTCAACCACATGGAGGGGCCTCAAGATAGTCGTCCAAATGAAGCCGTACAAAAACCAAACTAGCACAACCCAAACACTGAAGTCTCCTGCAGTCTACCAGAGAACCTCTTTAAACAGAGAATCAGGACAGGAACTCTTACCTTCTGGACAACAAACATTGGCTCACAAACAAGAATATAGAATGTGTCTGAACAAAAACCTTTAAAGACTCACTACAGCCAAGATAAAGACACAACTCAGCTGCACCAAATCCACTAATCACTGTACACATTAGCACCATGTGCTAACTGTGGCTAAAGAACCACCTGTACAAAGCCCTCAAACACACCAAGAAACACATTAAAGATGATTTTACTGCTGGAAGCTCCAAGCCAATGCCTAAAGAACAAACTAAAGCAACAGAGCCAAACCCAGTTCAATGAAGAGAAGCAGAGGAAATGTTTAACTGCCGACATAAAGCAGGAAGACCCTGAACTGCTCAGGTGTTCCTGATAACAAGCAGGCACCTGGACAGCCAATAGGAACACAGCTTACTGAAAGTCCAGAGGGCTGGCTTAGTGAAGGAAATTTAGTTTAAAGTTGAAGCAGAAAGTTAACAAAGAAAGTTGAAAACCACCTTCTGATACCTGAAACCTCTGAGTTTTCACACAAAGAACACCTGAACATGCCAAACTAGTTTCATAGTAGTGACCTCATTGTAAAAACGTCATAGTATGGTGTGTTACTCAAAAAACATTACAACCGGCTGCCTGGGGTCGCCAAGGAGCGACACAAAAACAGGACAAACGATGGTTTCGAGAGCATTAGGAGGCTATTTATTTGAAAGAATAAGTTTACAACAACACAACATGTGGACAGAAAAATCACAAAGTCTCACTTTAGTTCAGTTTAAAATATTAGTTTTTGTCTTTTTTATTCACCAAACTTTTCAGGAAGTAGATGAAGAATAACTAAAGCTCTCATGTAGAAGTCAAACTTACTTTGGATCCTTGTGGAGAGTTTAATCTTAAAATCTTAAAGCTGTTGAGTTCTTAGAGTCACATGGATTGTTTTGACATTTAATAACCGAGTCCTGAAATAAAATTACAGTTCTGGATTTCTGTCATTTAGGGGCCGTTTATACGAGGACCATCCTAACAGAAAACGCAAAAGTGGCGTCTTGTCATTTCACGTTTAGACGAGCGGTTTTGAAGGAAATCTACGTATATACGGTGACTCTATAGTGTGTGGAATTCGATTGGATATGCATGCCAAGCAGCTGGGTGGCGCTATGATAAAACTCTGCCATGTCTACACGCATGCTTACTATCTCCCTTTTCGGATCTCCGCCGCGGTAAATGTTCATGAATGGAATCTGTACAGATTCTGTACGTTTGTTGGTACGACTCCTGTAGTGTACATAGAGCTGCCAGAGTTGCTTGAAGGTATGAAGGATGGAAATAATCACACATCTTTGTTTACGTCCTTGTACCGGCCGGCAAACGAAAGCACGTATGTGACGTAATCGCGTGCGCGACGTGGTCAGATCGCGGCAAAGTTTTGCGTTTTGCTGTTTCGACGGAAACGTAATGGCGGAGCGTTTTCTACTTTTCCACTCTGGAGGCCGGTTTCAAATTTTTGCGTTTTCAAGCCCCCAAAACGCCGTCCTCGTATAAACGGTAGGGTGTTTTGTTGAAATATTTTGCCGTTTTCACCTGCAAGCGTCCTCGTGTGAACGGCCCCTTAGTCTGGACTAAACAAGTAACAGCAGCAGAAATCTCAAATGTCATTATAAGGAGTCTGGATTGAGGTTTCTCACTTGATAATGATCAAAACTTGAAGTTTAGGTTGGTTTAAAGGAAAATTCCACCTTAAATCTTTGAATGTTAACCTAAAAGGTTGGTTTCAGGAAGTATTCCACCTACAAGGTCCTCACACATCCACCTTAAAGGAACATTCCACTAAAAATCCTTGGGCATGCACCTAAAGTGTTGGTTTAACCGAGTATTCCATCCAAAATCCTCAAAGAGATCTGAGGGGCTGGTTAAAAGGAATATTCCACCTAAAACCTCAAATATAAACCTGAAAGGGTGGTTTAGAAAAAATCCTTCAATGTAGATCAAAAAAGTTAATATGGAGGAATATTCCACCTGAAATGTAGACCTGTGAAGTTGGTTTGGAACAAAATTCCACCTAAAATCCTCCAATGTAGACCTAAAAGGTAAGTTTAATGCTATATTCCACTTAAAATTGAGTGCTGTAGACCTTGGAGGTGGGTCTGATAGTATATTCCACCCAACATCTTTGAACATAAACTTAAAAAGTTCGTTCAAAGGAATATTCCACCTAAAATCCTTCAATGTAGACCAAAAAAAATCTTGGTGTAAAGGAGTATTCCACCTTAAATGAGATCTAAAGGATGGTTTGGAGTAATATTCTACTCTAAAATCTTCCAATATTGACCTAAAAGATTTATCTGATGGTATATTCTACCCAACATCCTGGAACAGTTACCTTAAAGGTTGGTTTAATGGTATATTCCCAGAAGAACCCTTGAACATTGGGCTTATTGGTACATTCCACCCAAAATACTTGTACATATATCAAGAAGACAATGTAAAGCAAATGTAGACCTAAAAGGATTGTTTAAAGGAATATTTACAGTTATTTTCATTATTTTATACCCTGTTATCAGTCAGAACCCTGTCAAACTTATTTTCATCGTTTTTTTTAGTGGAAGTCACACATAAAGGAGCTCTTCGTTTTTACCGGCATTACTGAGTCAAAAGCTACTGTTTCAATACAGACACGTTCAACAAGTCTACAATTAAATCTTTTGATCTGAAAACATATTTTCTATATATGTATATTTTTAGCTTTCTTTTTTTCATAATATAGCTATATATCTAATTATTTACAATGTAAATTTTACATTTGTATATGTAATAGCTGAATGTAGAAAGACTTCTTTCGTTTTTTTTTTAAATCAAATGTTCTGTATTAATAGCACGTGTTTTGACATTGACAGTCAAGTAAACCACATGAAAATCGGTTGAGAAATGAGCAAATTTTGATTTATTTTCAATGTACGTGGATTGCTTTTAATGGGAACGTTGCCCTCTGCAAGATGGCCGCCACATAGGCACGTAGCTTAGCCGGCTGCTACAGCGCGCTAGCAAATCTAGTCTTCTATATATATCTATGGTCTGACAGATCTGTCAGAATCTGTCAGACCGGCCACGCCCCCCACCGTCCCGTGGTCTCTGGAGGATGGAGTCCCAGGTATGCGAGAAGATATAGGCCCCCTCGTCCTGGTTCATGGAGCAGCTCGCCCCGCTTCCTGATCTCAATGGCCTCCTTCATCCATCGTTTATGTTTGTTGGTCTCCAAATCCTCCTCCTGCCCCAGTCCATAATGTGGTTATTTCTTTTGCAGTGATCGCCGTCATCATGGCTATATACTATTTAATGACAAAATGAACATAATCCAACCATTCTGGTGTTTAATTATGTCAACAAATGACAACTTTCAGTTTAAATGCTCACAAGTGTGGAACAAAGACATCGTGGCAAATATGCAAAATACTGCACCTGCACTGCAAACCTGTCAAATGTTTCTAATCTCTCTACAGATAAAAACTCAGGGAGATTGCAATGTTGTGGTTGGGTGCTGGTTATTGTATCCTTCATCTTTGCAATACTAACCTGCCCGCTCACAATATTTCTGTGCGTTAAGGTAGAGTATATTCTCATTGCACTACACTGCTGCTTAGGATTTGATCATTGCATTTAATTCATTGATGAGGTATTATTTCTCTTTAAACTGATTTATTTTGGCGTGGTTGGTTGTGTCTAACATGCAGATCGTGAAGGAGTATGAGCGAGCTGTCATTTTCAGACTCGGCCGGATTGCAGACAGGAAACCTAAAGGGCCAGGTTTGTGATTTAACATTTAGCATACAGTATGTAGACTGTGGGAAAACATTCCAGTTTCATGGTTTCATGGCTGAAAAAGTCTGCTTAGAAACTGTGTTCCAAACTGTGATCTTATTGACATTTTTCCCGTTCCAGGCCTTTTTATGATTTTGCCCTGCACTGACACCTTTGTAAAAGTTGATCTGAGAACTGTATCCTTTGACATCCCTCCACAAGAGGTACGCCTTGTCTTTCTCAAAATCTCCTGTTTCCCAGTCTGTATAAGTTTCTCAAGGGAACTGAATAGTTTTAGCATTATGAAAGAATGTTTTACCTTTGCAGATCCTAACCAAGGACTCAGTGACTGTGTCTGTGGATGGTGTGGTGTATTTCCGCATTTACTGCCCAATCTCAGCTGTGACCAAAGTGTCCAACGCACACTCATCTACACGACTTCTCGCTCAAACCACTCTGAGGAATGTGCTTGGTACCAAAAACCTTGCCGAACTTCTGTCTGACAGAGAGGGTATTTCAGTCAGCATGCAGGTGAGGAGAAAATGCTGTCATTTTTAAGGACAGGTTGAGCACAACAATTCAAGTTCAGCTGTTAAAATTCTCTCTTATTAAGACAAATGTTTAAGGTCAGCCACTTCTATTTTAGCTTCAATTCAGACAACACCAAAAAAAGTATACTTGCCTTATTGTATGACACCTTTTTTTAATTTTCTATTGTTTTTAAAACAATCTTCTTTTCATAATGATGTATTGTTATTTCACAGCTGTGAGAACGGTCATCTTGCATTTCACTGGACAAACAGTATGAGCATGTGACGAATATAACCTTTTGAATCTTAAAATACAATATGTAGATTCTTAGCTATTGCCAAATACCCCATGCAGTCTTCCTTGTGGCTTGTTACTCTCTCCTAATTGTCCTTGCATTGCTGCGTTCGTTTTGAAGGGAGAGCGTGAGTGGTGAGGAAAAGCTCAAAGAAACGCTTGACAAAAAACACAAGAGCAAACAGTTTTTTGTTTTGGCCACTAGAAGAAAGAAAAACAATTGCTACTGTTTTCTTATAAGGCTAAGAGCAGTGAGACTGAGCCAGAGAACATGATGTAACACAAAACCAAATGAATAAGCTAATGCAGGCTAAAAATCTCTGTAGACCTGAAGAGTTGGGTGTTAAGTTTCATCATCATTTGATTAGTTGTTTATTAAAGTGTAAGTGTTGAATGGTTTTATGTAACTGGAGTATTTGCTGTTTAATATCATCCTGCAGGAATCCTTGGACGAAGCCACTGATCCGTGGGGCATCAAGGTGGAGCGTGTGGAGATCAAGGATGTGAAGCTGCCGCAGCAGATGCAGCGAGCCATGGCAGCTGAGGCCGAGGCCAGCCGGGAGGCCAGGGCCAAGGTGAGGAAGATCTACTTTCATTTCCATTTCATGTCCTCTGACCATGAAAAGAAGAGAATAGTGGAACATTAGAAGAAGTAACGTTGGCCTGTGTTTCAGATCATTGCTGCAGAGGGAGAGATGAAGGCCTCCAGGGCTCTTAAAGAAGCTTCTGTTGTGATGGCTGAGGCACCTTCTGCTCTCCAGCTGCGATACCTGCAGACTCTCAACTCCATCGCAGCAGAGAAGAACTCCACCATCATCTTCCCTTTGCCTATAGACATGCTGCAGTCTTTTATGCAGAGAAAGTGAGGAAGCTTGTCCATGGCAAGTTTCAGACAAGCTAAATTAACTCAGTAGATGTGATCTTTAAGTCCTTGTGTGCTCACTGCATTGCTACCTCTGAAGCTTCCCATACTTTGCTAAGAATAAAGAGCTCTATATCATAATTCTATATTTACATGTATACCCACATTAATCTCGAACTTGTAGGCATAGTATGTGTACTTAGTGTGATTTAATACTTAAATACAAAGTGCAACATATACAGTATAGACATAAATTCTTATCATTGACCACAATATTTTTAACCAGCTAAGCTACAGTTGCAGTTCTGGAGGATTTGAGGACAAATAAATAAATAAATAAATCTATGAAATGCACAAGAAATGTCAAAAAAATACAATAAAAGTAGTGCACAACAACCTCATGAAGACATGCTTTCATATAAACTCCTCCAGTGCATGAATTTCTGAAATACTGAACACAATCCTTTACAACGCAAGTCCTGTAAACAATCAACAGATGTCATGACATCCACGTGACCGACTCTCCTCCTCTGACATTGAGATGTAAACTGTAAACAAAAACTCTTATTCTAGTGTCGGACAAACATTCAGTAAATGAGTACAAGGTCATGTCCACAGGACACAGAGGCAATCAGTGCAATCGGAGTACCTGATGGAGAGAAACGTCTTTTCATCTTCCTTTTAGAACTAAGCGAAACCCACCAGCGAACAAGTTAAACATAAGCAACTCGTCCAAACAGTAAACGCAACTCACCCACAACCAAATCCCTGTTTGAGCAGGTTTTAACATTTTATGTCTGAGGGGTTAAAGAAATATGGCTTTATTACAAGAAAATATTAATGTAATAAAACTCTATTTCAACTTATTTGAATGCATTTCCTAACTACACTACACTCTTTAAAGTATTTTTACACACTCTTTACATCCAAATGATGTTATGCAAAGGATGTTTCACAAAGCAGACCTTTAAGATGAGCGATTATGTAAACATAAAAGTACAAAAAAAAGTTACGGCAGTTGCTTAATTCTCCTCAAGACCTGAGATTATTCTCTACAATGAGAAAATGAGGTAACATTGCAATCAGATTTTCATGCGCGTTTTGAAGAAATAATTTTGCAAATTTTGGACGACAGGAAGTCAATTGCAGGTTCAATTGGAGAATAAAAGTTGGGGCACCACTTGGATTTTCTGTGGTGAAAACACAGAGAACTTTTAGCAACACAGAAAACAGCAACAACTCCAGGCAGCTGTTGGAGCGCTGATAGTTTGCTCCTAATGAGAAGAGAAAGAGAAAAGGAACTGTTGCCGTGTAGATTCAAATGCAACGGAACAGATTTACATTTTGCATCGTCTGCACCATTCACGGCTGATTCTGCAGCTATTAACTCCACAGATATGACAGCTACAGAACATAATGAACTGCTGTTTTGGATGATTTCCTCTTTGGTGGTTTCTACAGATCCTGCACTTTTATTTCTGAAGAAATGATTATTTTCTCTTTACCCAACTGAAGGCGAGGGACACTTAGTCTGAAATCTATAATACAATGACTATTTCCTGGTTTATTTTAATAGATCCTGTCCAGTTCTATGAAAAGTAAGATTTAACTTGTGTTGCCCCTTTGACCTTCCTCTCCATATCATCACAATGTATTTAATCCTAAAGTAAAGTTCATTATAGCTGGAAGACAGACCATGCTTTAAAGAGAGCGATACCTGTACAATTTACAGTTTTTCAGCAATAAATATGATAGTTACACTGTGTTGGCAGTTCAGTGGATGTATGAGTTGTTATGAGAGCTAGCTGTTCAAGAAGACAGTAGGGTGGATGATTGAGGTTTAAATGGCTAGGCAGTCATTCATACACTCTCAGCACATGAACCATATTTGGCATGAAAAGGTGAACATGCCACAGAGAAGAATCTGCACTTTGAGAGTAACTCACTGTAGGTAGATTTGTGATTTGTACCCAAAGTATTGCCTGTGCCCCGGTAAATGCTGCTGGTGGGAGAGAATGGACGGCAAAAAGGCGCTTCTTGTGTTTGTCGTTTGCACTTCTGATGTTGGCTATGTCTTGTTCATCCATCATCCTGAGCGCTGGATGAGAAGATGGAGATGGAGGCGGAAACATAGAACTGAGGCACCATGACTTTGATTCTGCTCTCTGAATCTAAAATGACCAGGCTTTTTTAAAAAATGGAACCAGAGTATTTCAGTGCTTCTGTTTGTGGGGGTGTTGATGTGGAACAGAACAAACAATGGAGAGTTCCCTCTTGGATAATAAGAGGTGAGATCATTAATACAATTCGTTGGGTCAAAGGTTAAAATTCCTGGGGTTCAACTTTGGAAATGTTGTCCGTGTATATGATGTAAAGTCCTTCCCTTTCAACCGAGAGGAACATTCATAGAAGAGTTCTTTAAAAATCAGGGTATTTGACACCGAATTAAAAGAAAGTGTTTGATAGAGGAGCTTCCATGAGAGTCATTGATGGTAGGAGTGTGGGCGGGCGGGGGAGCCTGGGCCTGAGAGCGGCCGATGGATGGGGGAGGAACTGGGGGACATGCGAGGGCTCAGCTCGCCGGTCTGCAGCCGCCACAGCAGCTCCTCGTTGGTGCGACTTAGACGCTTCTTCTCGTTGCTTTCCTTCTCAACGTGCACTTGCAAGTTGGCATTTTCCTCAGAGAGTTGCCTGAGGAGGAGGAAAAGGTTACAGGTGGAAGGTCAAGTCTTTGCACATTGATGTACTTACCTAAATCTGTGCAGTGTCGTTTTTTTTCCTTTATCTCTTACAAAGTCAGATACAGGAAACCATTCCTGGTCACTGCAATAACTCTGTTTAACTCCTCACCTCTGGCTGGCAGAGAGCTCTCAGCACTGTCTACTTTGCAACATCTTTGTTTTTGCAGTTATGTTTTTCTGCTTTTTTTGTATTACCATATACTTATATGTTTTGTATACTTGCGCATGCTGCACGGCTATTTACACAACTTAGTGTCTTCATTCACTCTATATTATTATTGATAGCATTTGACACTTCATGATGCATTTTTCAATTTAACATATTTTTTTCATAGTATATTTTACACTTAACTGTGAATTTTGTATCTGAGTATATTTTTTAATTCTAACATTTATATTTTTAAAAGATATATTTTATTGTGGTGGTGCTCACTTTACTCTTTCTGTTTGCTACTGTAACAAAAGAATTACCCCGTGGGAATCAATAAAGTATTTCTATTCTATTCTATTCTATTCTATTCTATTCTACTCTATTCTACTCTATTCTACTCTATTCTACTCTAGTCCTTGATATAAGGTTTGTTGTATTTCTAGGAAATGTACGACATCACTAAATAGAAGTGAACAAGTTAACAGAAAGCAGGGTGACTAAATAAATTATTTACAAATGTAGCTTGTGAATTACTTCACCGATTCTGCAGAATATGAATATTTCAATAATAATGCTTTGCAGCATTTGGAGTGCAGGCCTGTGATAAGCGAGATTATTTTAATTACACTGGAAATAGTCTTTTAATTCCTGCTTCTGCTTCAGAGCAACAGGTTGCATCATCGGCTCAGAACCTTCTGTCTTCAATCAGCAAAAACATTCTCAGTATATATCAATACAAAGACTTCTAATGTAACCCGATTCACTTCTCTCTGAACAAAGTTTTTAACCAGTATGCATTTAAACTGACCTGGACACAGCAAGATTCTTGTCTATGCGTTCCTTCAGGTCTTCGTTCTGCTGCTGTAACACCTGTACTCTCTCCTCCAGGTACACATTCTTTTCAGCCTGCTCAAAAACACAGGAGAAAAGGTGGCCAACATTAAATTCTTCAAATGATGAACAGCAGTCTAGAACAAGTGAAACAGAGATTAATGATGTGGGTTTACAAAGGAAACATTTGTCCTCGTGAAGAGGAGGTGTGTAAATGGGAGGACTGCAGTATTGATGCACTTTAAGATGTACTGTCTAGGAGTGAAATCATTTAGAAATCTCAACAAGTTGCCATGACTCCTTAATTTTCATGTTTGGCATTAGTGGCGTGTAAATGTGCTTTTAATCTTTTGACTTCACATACAAACCAACTTAAAACTAACACTAGATTCCTTTTGATGCAAAACTAAAGCAGAAACTTGAAGCCTACTATTTTCTCTAGTTCTGAAATCTTCAGCTCCTGCTGATGGATTTGTTGATTTTTCATCTCCAGAACTTCTTTCAGGCTCTTCAGGTCCTCCTCGATGTGTTTATATGGAGCCAAAGCATCCTAGAAAATGCAACAGAAACAAAAATCAATCTTTAAAATAAACAACAATGCTTCTTTACCCTGAAGTTTTATGCTGCTACTGTCAGCAGAGCACTGAACACGTTGTTGTCATGCAGCCGTTACCACTATCTGCTCATCTGTGCTCTTGCGAAGAGCTTCTTCAAATCGTTTCGCTCGATCTCTGAGGCTTCGGTTCTGAAACGTCAGCGTATCCACCTGATCCTGGTGACCGGACAGATATTCATTTGTTAGTTTCAGTCACTATCTGCTAAATGTGTCATACTTATCTTAGAAATGGACTTTAAGAAGAACTGTTAACCTGCAGTGACAGTCTGATCTTTTCAAACTCTTCTTCTAGAGATTTCCTCTGCTGTTCGTGGGCCATCTTCAAATCTGATACAACAACAATAACCATATTAACATCTCTTTTGAGCAGTGAGACAGTACACTGACAGGTTTTAAATGCGGTGCTTACTCTTCACAGTCCTGGCATGCTCCTCCTGCAAAGTGGCGAGTGTGTCATTGTGAGCCGTCTCCATCTCCATCAAGGATGCCTCATGGTTCTCACTCATCTCCTCAAGCTGCAGTCAAGATTTAGACAATTAAAAATAACTTTCCAAAGCTACCAACTGCTCACTGCTGCAGATACAAACACACATCCAGGACATATGTCATACAGAAACATGTAGCCACACAGTTTCCACAGCTTTTATCCAGTCTACCTGATCTTGCTGTTTGAACCGCAGCTCCTCCAGCTCAGCTCGTTGTTGGGCCTGCAGGCTCTTGGTCTCGTCCATGTGCTTCGCCTTCAGCCGCTCCTCCAGCGCTCCCAGCTCCCTCTGCTGATGGGCCCGCAATCCCTGCAGCTCAGCCTCGAAACGACGCTCCAGTTCCTCCTTCTCCTGCTGCAGTTGCTCCCAGTGTGCGACACTGAAAGCTGGAACACATCGTAGAAATGCAATTTACATATTTCACCTGCTTCAGATTCAGGTCAAGCACTAAGTACAAAAAAATTAAAACCTATCTAAAAAAAATGAAAGGCTAATTTAAGTTTTTCCTTGCTATTGTACTGTTAAAATGCAAATTCTGTAACTTCATATGTGTGTTTTGTGGGTTTTTGTGAGAACTTGAAGATGTTTTACTTTTAGACATCCCATCCTTATTGTTGCCTATTTATTTGAAAAATCTGGGGAAAAAAGTATTAATCCATAAAGTTTGAGATGAAACACTTTCAACAGAGCAGCTGTTCTGCAGTCTCTGCTATATGTTGCTTGCTGGAGAACTACATCCAGACCTCCATCAGCAGTGGGGTCACTTGTTCCTTCTGTCTCCTGTGTACTGTGCAATTCATCATATGTCCGGACCTGAGAGTGACTCACTGCTTTCTGTCCTCCCCGTGGTGCCATATCCGTCACGCTTTACCCCACTTACCCACTTCATCCCTGATTCTGGCGAGCTCCAGGGACAGCTCCCTCTCCTTCACAATGGCACTCTCACTCTGAAACGCAAACACACACACACACAAAACATGTCTCCTGTCAGCACAACATTAAAAAATATGTAAATGTCAGTTCTCTGTGCTACATGCTAATGAAGGCTACAGCACTGCCAAGACAATCAGTGTGTCCTCAGGTTGAACTCTGTCTTTTGTGCTTTCACCCACTGTTACCTCCTCCATGTGACATCCCAGCAAGTAGAGAATGTTCCCACAACATTGGCAAATATTACCTACATGTTCTACCAGTACTTTAAGGAAAACCTTTTATTCCAGAGCTCAAAGAATGTTCTAATGCTATCTCTCATCTCAGGTAATGTTAAAGGGGAACTTCGGTTTTTTTCAACCTGGGGTCTGTTTTCATATGTCTTTTCATACATGTGAGTGATGGAGAAATGAATTTTCGACATAGCTCCAGTATTTAGCCAGGCAGGCAGCTTCGCAGCTCAGCTAGCGAAAAGTATGGGGCAACTTGCCCCCCCACGTCAAAGTCCGCCCTAACGTGCTTTTTTTCCCCACACTGACCGGCTCGGATAGTCTCAACGAGTGTCCCACAACATACTAGAGATGAGAAGTGAACGAAAACCTCCACATTACTTGGCGATCGCTCTTTGTTGTGGTCTGTATCCAAATCTCAGGACGCTAGAAAGCAAATCTCGTTCCGAAATCCCGAGAGGTCGCGCCAAAACACCGGTTTTGGCGCGACCTCTCGGGATTTCGGAACGAGATTTGCTTTCTAGCTAAATACTGGAGCTATGTCAAAAAATTCATTTCTCCATCACTCACATGTATGAAAAGACATATGAAAACAGACCCCAGGTTGAAAAAAATGAAGTTCCCCTTTAACGCAAACAAGTTAATTAAGATATTGTTTCAGTTACAAAAGGGATGTGTGCAGGATGTTCTCTGGGTTGTCTGATTACATGACAACAAAAGAGCAATGTTCTGAAACTAATATTCAAAAGAAATGTGTCAACATGGCAATGATTTCAGTGACAGAATGTACTATGATATATTAACAATGGTAGAACATTTTGTGTGCAATATTCTGTTGTTTGAACACATTACAGAACATTGCTGCATAAAACATCTCACAATGTTACAGGACAACAAAGGGAGGACAAAGATAACCTGATGCTCCATTTAAAAAGAACATTCTGGGAACTAAAAATAAACTTTCAATTGAAAACATTACTAGTTCTGCAGAATTTTCTCAGAATGTTTTGGAACAAAAAAAATTCTAACTGGGATGCAATTCAGGTGAATTAGGTGAGCTGAGGCTGAAAATGTCCATCCAGATTACAGAAAAAAAGTAAGATTCATATCTATAACCATAAAAAAAATAACAACACTGAATCAAAGGGTTGCACTTAAAACACACTATTTGTGTGTCCTCTTGTTAAGCAGACATTGCAGTTAACAGCAATAAGAAACACAAAAAAGACGATTTATACCCATAATGTTGTACGTCTTTGCATTCCAACACTACAACTCAAAATAACATCATTGTTTGATTTATTTGCTGCTTTCTTTTACTAAAAATGTCATCCCATACTGTTTATGCATATTATTGTCATGCCATAGTATAGTTAGAACATGTTGGTACCAATTAGACCACATTATTAACTAAAATAAACACAAGCCACATTCAACAAATCCAGCGCTGGCAATTTCTCTTTCCAAACATGAAATCACAATCGCAGCTCTATGTATGTAACAACTCGGCACAATACCAGAGACTAAAGGTCAGAAATTTCATTACTGTCCATCATATTAGATGTAGATTGTCCAGTGTGTGGGCTGCCTGGTGCTCACAGATCACTGTGGATCTAGAAAGACATAAGAACTGGTCAAAGTCTTCATTTATTGAAGAAAATGCTTATTTTCTGTGTGCAGAACAACAATTCCAATGTATAGCCACAACCAAGTTCAAAGACAGCATTAAGTCGGAAGAGATTTACTGAAATCTAAAAAATGTATTAAAATGAAACTAACATTAAACAGAAATTAATTATGGAAGTCAGCGACATTCCATACAACGAAATGTTGTGTATATGCAGGCCCTGTCTGGTATCCACTGGGGACTCCTCAATATCAGCCCATATCTGTTGATCACATCGTTACACATGCAGTCTAAAGGCAAAACACACTGCTGCTTGGAGGTGAAGCAGAAATGATATAGCAGAGCTTATGAGGAACAAAGAAACGCAGAAGGACGGAGAGGAGGAGGTGAAAAATGCATGAGATAGTAACCCGCGTGTCTCGGCAGTAATGATGTCACCTGCTGAGAGGTTTTACAGTCATCAGAAAACATGGAGGGTCCTCAGGAGGGATGACACATGGCCAGGAGCTTTTTCATTTCCTACGTCTGAGCTCCACCTCTGCTCCTACGCATCAATCCCCAGTCCTGCCATGACGCCCCCCACATTCAGATCTCCAGGGAGTTGTATGTCAGGTTTTCTAATTTTCACCAAGGCAACCTGATCCCTTTTCAGTCCTACAACCAGTGATTGTTTCCATTGACAATTACACTCTTGATAAATTTTATTTTGCCATCAAATAGTGAAAAATGACCATTATAATAAACTGGAATCCAGGGATGATAACTTCCAGTAGCTTGACTGGTCGAAACAAAAGTCTAGAACAGTCTATTTCAAAATATATACAACAGAAACAAACCAATTTCTCATATTTGGAAAGCTAAAGTAAGCTATTCTTCACCATTTGTCCTTGGCACATTAAAAAACATTATTTGAATATTAAAAACTGCCGTCGATCAATTTCATTCAGTTAATTATTCATTTCAGCACAGTTCGTTTAAAGTAAACATGGCTTTTTATGGTAGGAGAGCTTATTCTGGAGGAGACACAGTAATGAGTTGATTAACCTCTCCGAGGTCTGCGCTCATGTAATCAGTCCAGTTTCAGAGGGACCATAAAAAGATTTGTGCTGCTGCTTTTTGTCCTGAACAGATTTAACACACAAGAAGCAGCAACTGTGCTTTAATTTTACAATGAAAACTGAACTTTTCCTGATTTTCTGCAGCTGACAGACTAAGCAATATCAGGTAAACAAGAGAATATTGCATCCAGTGTGAAAGTTCTCTGCAGTCAAACGCATGCAATCAGCCAGAATTATCCATCAGACACACACACTGTAGACACCAAAATAGGCAGACTAATGTAAGAATACAGCAGAGCAGCATTTTCTATAACGTCCCTGCAAACTCTAGGAGGAAAAGAAAGATGAACAGTGCGACACACAAGCCGGCTTTGACTCAGCATAATCATGCAGAGCTTTACACTCTGTACCGGCTCTGTCTCTAGGAAACAAGTGAACATAATCATCTTATAGACAGAAACACTCAGACCCCCCCACAAAACGCACACATGCGCACAGCCCCACATACATAAAGGAATCCTCGGTGCTGAAACAAGCTCGCTGCCTGCAGAAGATGCTGCCTTTTACCGTTTGTTCCAGACAGCACAGAGGGAGGAAATGGAGCCTACAGCAGCAGAGGGCCATACCAGGCTAGCAGATAGCAGCATCCCATAGCCGGCTGGGGAGGCAGCAGTGACAGACGCGAGTGCCAGAAAGATACAGAAAGAGAGGCAGAGGAGAAGGAGGAGGGAGGCAGGCAGAGGGGAGGAAGGAGAGGGGAGGAGAGACGAGAAGACCGAAGCCTCACCTCGTTTCCTGGTTTGCGACCATCGTTTATCCCTCCTGGAACAAAGACTGGCAGCTTCAGCCCAGCTCTGCCTGCCTGCCCTCCCCTCAAACCCCCTCCAACACGCCCCATATCACATTCAAACGCATCACAGGGAAGCAACGCACACAGACACGCACACATGTGAGGTCTCCTGCATCTTTGAGAAATAACAAAAAGAGGGTAGCAGGAGAGGATGGGGGAGGGAGATGATCAATAAGTGGGCAATTATTTATGGTCCTCAGCTTAGAGAAAATAGCTACATGCAGACACTGCAATGCATCCAGAACACAAACATGGTTAATTAACAACTACTAATTTCTGACAGCTTTGACTGAAACTATGATGCACAAACTGCAGCTTTGAATGTAAAGTTTCTTGCAAAAAATCAAAGTTCAATTAATAAACACCTTAAAACACTTTAAATAAGGTGATGCTCATGCAAAAGTCCTCTTGATTTCTTCACTTGATCTCACATACATCAAAAACACATCTTGAAATCCACACTGGACACGTGGCCGCTAACAGAAGAGCAGTGTTGAATGTCTGAGGCACAATTATCAGAGCCACAACTATAGATTATCTTGGTCAATTTTGTAAATTTAACAAGCTGTATTTCACCACAGATGCACAAGAAACATACGAACAAAGATTTAAGGCCGGCTATCAATTTTATCTGTCGTTTACATCTGAATTTTTTTTGCACTGCAATTTTGTCAGACTAAATTTAAGGAAAATCATTAAAGGAGAATCATATCCCTCTATGGTTGTTATTTGCAGATGTACTGTATGTAAGATACATGTGTTCTTAAGTCTCCCACCAGTAGATCTCAGAAGGTATTCTGTCCATGTCTGACAATCAGTCTCACTAAAAGCACAGGCAGGACCAGGCTGGCAGCTCTAATCTTATTAATCATCTCCCAGTGTAGTGCAGAGACCATGGGTGGGGCTGGGAGACAGATGAGATGCATGCAGAGGACCAGGAAAGGGAAAGACACCAGCGCTTAATCCAGGTTTTAGAAGCAGAACAGACTCAGTCAACGTCAGAAGAAGTAAAAGCAAAAGCATGCTTGATTTTGACACCAATAGCAGCAAATATGCTGCACAGCAAACATCAGTCATCAGACGTTCAGCTAATAAATATGTTTAGATCTGTTCAATCACTCAATCGGCAGCTTTAGGATCAACCCGACGTGGAATATCACACAGCTCTATCAGATCCACATCTATTCACACTCATAAAAAGCCATTCACACTTTTGTTTAAACAAGTAAAACCTTTGTAAATCCACAACACAAACTGTCTCATTGACAGATCCTGCTGCCTCACAGTTATTCCCAACACATCCAAAAGAGCCACAACAGGTTTTACAAGCAAATGACTGGCTTTGTGAACAAAGTGATGCTGACAACAAAAGCCAGATGCTACAGGTGTCACTTGTGTTAGAGGATACGAGACACTTTGTAGTTGCATTCTGAAGCTCACTGCAGCCTTTTTCAGCAGCACTGTAAGATAGTCTGAATAATAGCTATAAAATAAATTCACTACAAGATTAAACATGATGCAGGCAAAGTTCCATGACAGGATTCTATAGAACAGTCAAATCTATTACTTTGTAAACCCTTTCCTGAAGCATTTCATAATGTTTAAGGTTTATTTTCCAATTTGAGTGAGCTTCTTTCTGTTCATTGTGTGGTATGAAGACAAAAAAACAACTCAATTTTGCCCAATATGGATAATACATGCACTGATTTATTGTGATTATAAGACAATCATGCGGCTACAAGCAGCTTTAATGCAAGAAAAACAATCAAAATCATGATACTCAGGAGTTGGCAAATAATTTTTGAGATTCTTTTCTCATAAATTAGCATATTAATACAGAGCTCCCACATCTCAAACATCAAACCTTCCTTAAACAGACATTAAAGGAAAGTGGAGCAGCAGAAGACCGTGTGACGCCCGCTGCAGTCCTGTTTTAGGATTTAGGCTGGAAGAATTATGACTCTGGACTTTCACGAGGCTCTTAAAGTTGAGGGAAGCATAAGTCTGCTGTCAGTGTTGCTGAGAGCTTCGCTAAAGCCTACCTTGTGACAGAAGTGCTGGGTGGTGATGCTGAAGACATCCAGGCACAGCGAGGCCTTCTTTAACTCGGCCTGGAGGCTCTGCAGCTGCAGGGCCTGCTGCTCACAGCGCTCACGCAGCTGCTGGATCAGAGCTCGGTCCAACTCCTGCGTCCTGTCTGTCCGAACGGCACCGTGAACTGCTGCTGGTCGACCACAAACTACAGAAAACACAAAGCAGAACAAGGAATAATTAAATATTTTCACTTAGACTTCATGAAATGGTTTAAATCTGGACATTTTTACATAAAAATTGGCAATATCTATAAACAGTATCATATGTAGACAGACAGTTACACTTCCTTCTGTAATTGCTGATACATTTTCAGTAGAAAGCAGCTGTAGAAAACAAGGATACAATGTGACACTATGATATCCATATCACAGCTATTATATTACAAGGGTTTAAATGAAACAAAGAAGCAACTATTTCTACCTAATATACACTGATAATTTGTGATAGTCATTTACAAACAGTAAAAATCGAAATACGATCGTTGCGATATTCTCTTGTTTGATAGTTGTGCAATATAAACTCTACTGATAATGAGTGAACTGCATCTAATCAACATTTACTAATTCCAGCAACTAAATGATCAACATTTCCTGCTATTCAGAGTTCTATATGATTTGTAAACTGAATATTTTTGGGGTTTTGGACTGTTGGTGAAGCAAAATGCTAGTCAGAAAATGTGCTTCGCTTTAATCTCTCTGCTTACATCCACACAAAACAAATTAACCGCTGATTGCTTGGAGCCTCAGTGCTTTCTCTGCACCCACAGTGACAAATGGTCTTTCCACCTCACTGTTACTCATGTCTGCTCAGACCAATCAGCAGCTTCCTCCCACAACTGTAACCACCTTCCCAGTGTATGTTTACTATGCTGTGCAGTATGGAAACCTTTATCACCTGTCCTGGACTCCCTGTATCTCTGAGAAAAGCACAAATTGCTGACTTGTAATGTTGTAATCTGAGCCAGCGGGTTTGCTGCTGCTGAAGGAGCCTTTCCAGCATCGGAGCTACTGCTTGTTGCTATGACAACACCAGGCTGCCATGGGTAAAGTCTGGGGATGAAGTGTGGGGAGAGAGCGACTGCAGTTTTAAAGGTACAGTAGAGGCTGATGGTGCTGCATTATTGACGACTGCTTCCTTCTTTTGTACCACACGGGAACAAACCAGAGATGTAATATGAGACACACACTGTATGTGCGTGTAGTACATGTGTACATGTATGTAGGTGATGTGTATGACCTACCGGGGGACTGTGGTTTTGGTGAAACCACTGCAAATCTTTTAGGGGAGGATTTTGGTGACGGCGTAGGCTCTGTGTCCTTGTGCAAATCTTTTCTTGAGGCTGCAAAGAAAAGAAATAGTAATATGCTTTACAGTGTGCATATTTAAACACAAGAAATCCATTTTTTATTTTGTCTCATTAATAATACTGTCCTAAATATTAGCACATTTACATTACTATTGCATTGCTTCCACTTTATAAGAGTAATATTATTCTTCCTTTTTATTGAAGTCACATTATGTAAAAAAATATTTTGTATTTCCATTGATTATATGGAATTAATCCTGACATTTAAATTAGATCAGACATTATGTGCTGTGTTTTAATAAATACTTTTGTGTTATTGCAATTTTACATGCATAGCAAATCAGGATACTTCCACTAGTCCATGATTTACAGACAATTAAACTTTGTGGCCATTAGTGCACTACTGTATTTGATTCTTCAACCCAGCATGCACGTGTAAAAGCCAGAAGTTTGAACCCCTAGAGGGCATTCTAGTGAACGGATCTGAGAAAGAAAAATGCATTTTTCTTTTAAAAGTGCCAACAAAATAATGGGACCCAGAAGAAAGCATGTTCACTGTGGTACACTGGCCGCTAGCTGGAGTTGCTGCTCCACTTGTTCACTCAGATTCTGTAGCAGGAAGCTGAAGCTGCTCCCAATCACTACAGAAATACACAGTGTGGCCACAGGATGGTGATCACGCTCCACCTTCACTGCAAATGTGCCAACGCGGGCAACAATGTGCATCACCTAACAACACTGATGCCTACATGGACAGAGAGGGAGTGCACTGTGAGGCTACATCGCTGCTGTGATGCAATGCTAAGTAACTGTACGGATACAGCACAGAATGGCTGAGTTAATAGGAATTCATAATGTATTACTTTGCCCTAAAATCTCACTTAAGATGTCCTACATGGAAAATGAGATGGAAAATGGACATTAAAGGCATTATGGAGGATGTTTTTTGTTTTTTTTTAAATTTGTCTGATTCACATAAATTGAATATACTGACCTTTAGTGGACTTGTATGTATGGTTTCTAAAAAATTAAAAATTAAAAAAAAAACTGTGGACATGGCAGGACCTGATAAACATCAGCCAATCAACGCGCTCGGACCGAGGCGTTTGGTTTGCTCCCTTTCCTGTCAATCAAAAATCTTCCGGCTCAGGCCTAGTTACGTAGATTACGTACGCCTTGGACCTAAGTGTTTTCTGTATGTGTTGCTTTGGTATAGCTTCGTAGTTAGCTGCGACTTGTTTTGCTCATCTTTTTTTACATAATGGCAGATAAAGATCCAGGGGGACCCAGCCGTAAAAGACAACTTCACGAGTCCTACACAAGTTCCTACACAAGTTTCTGGAGGGGGGCGTTTCTTCGTAAATGTTAAGAGGGGGGAGGTTAGAGGGGGGTGAGGGAGAGGTTGTATGTGCGCATGCTACGTTCAAAGTCGTAGGAAATTAATCTCCTCTAATGCCCTTAATAAGGGCACCATAATCTTACTGTAAATATGTTTTGTGCAGAACCTTTTTCCCCCCCATCGATACACAGATCTGTGATTAAAGTAAGAAAAATAGAAATAAACTTCTGAGCCAGAAGTTTATTTTAGTATAGGAATATCTCACTAAAATGCTTTGATGTCCAACTAGCAGCTGAAATTGTTGGAATAAGCAAATCATTTTAGTAATGACACTAATTTTGCTTTTGCCTCTTTGTGTGCTTTTCAAATTTTTAGATTTAAAATACAAATATTGCACAGGTGTTAAACTTTCCATGCAGGTCCAGTACCATAAATTACATCAGCATCTGTAAAGTACTCTGTCCTTCTGCTCTTCATACAACTCAATAACAACTTCAATAACCGAGACTAAAGACAGCAGCCTGTGAACAGCAGTGCAGTTATTAGAGGGGTGGGAATTTCCACTGACTCATACTGAGGAATGAGTATTAACATGTGAACTGAGGCCTTCAGTTTATGAGTCGAGCGTAAAGCAATTCTAGCACTAAGCATCTCCCGCTAAGATCTCTGCAAGCTCACATTCACGCATCCATCACAGCCACCTTGACCTCTGATCTGGAGATTGCAGCAACACGGCACACACAAACCGAGCTTTGGATGTTTGTTTCTGCTGTCTGTGTCGTACCCAGTGGGGAGCAGGGCTGTGGCGGCAGACTGCGGCGCTGGAGGCTGGGGGCGTTGGGAGGCTGAGGCCGGCTCTGATGATGGGGGGCTTTGCTGGGCGGTGCTGTGGCTTTCTGAAGAGGAGCGTCTTCACTGCCACTGCTGGGATCTACAGAGCAGGAAAGACGTCAGAAACAGACAAATGCAATCAGTAAGTCGCAATCTGATCAAGTATAGCCAGCCTGTATAAGACATGTGCAATGAAATATCGCACCTCAAGACTCAAACTGTTTTTGCAGGTATGTAACATCAGGTGCCCCAGCTTTGGCACAGTGCATGCTGGGACATGCTGTGACACTAAACAGGATCAATTGAGGACATATAAGTACATACAGTGCTGCTCTGCTTCCAAGCACTCCATGTTCTACTTATTTCTGTGTCTTAGGTGCAAGTGAGGGTAAACAAGTTCAGCACAAGCCTATATCTGAGTGCATTAATGTGAAATGAGATGTACTATATCGGGAAGTACTCTGCTATGCAAACTCTAAAGCCGGATCCCTTGGTACCGTCGATACACCACAATAATGAGTATGCAGTCTGGCCTGGCCTATAGACTTGCTTATGCTCTCCATTATACTCTGATTATTGTATTTTGTCTGTTATGAGAGATTTAATTTGCCTTTGCACCACTGAGGGAATGCTGATCCTCAGTTTGACAGTGACTCTCTCGGGAATGGTGACATTAAAGCTTTCATTTATCGCTTAGAACATGCTTTTTTCCCCCACGAGTTGTACCTTTGTGGTGCCATCAGTGCATAAACATATTAGTGTAAATGGGGTTTTACACTTAAAATTGCAAAGGATATAAAATCCTCCAAGTGTTACAAAAAATTACTGTGTTGTTATTCTGGTGTGTTTTTCGTATCAAGCTTCAGCAGATTACTATCTTTCCTCGGAGAGCTTTTCTAACTGCGGAAATTCACCAAGAATAGCAAAAAAAAAAAAAAAAGCAGAGAGCTGTAAACATCCTAATTATTCATAACATCTTATTACGCCTCTAGCTTTTGCAGAGATGAAAGGCTTTGATTCATAGACAACTGAGGCTGTAGCAAGAACAGTGCAACAGAAACACGGCCAAAGACATTTTCTTCAAACGACCAGGAAGAAATCCACATGGGCGTTACATGGTAAGTTTTTGTTTCTTTTTTTTTTGCTTTCGAACATTTGTTTGAGATGAAATCTTAACAGTTTAAAAGAAATTCCATCACTCCTCGCACACTTCAACATTTAGGTTTAGTTCGTAGTGTAAGTGAAGAGTCATAAACCAAACAGCTCTAATTACTTATAAAATATTCAGCTCCTCAATCCATGGTAGAGCTGACACAGGCCACAAATACGGGTAATAGAACACATTCAAACAGGAAAGATGGACGGGTTTTATCCTTAACTCGAATATCATTAAACTAAAATAAGATTAAATAAGTCAGATGATGATTCAAGGAGCCTGAATCACGGAACCAAACAAGCTGTTATAGTAAAATATACAATATGGTGTCACATTTTAGTTGTACTGGAGCCAAAATGGCAAAATACAGAATATCAATTTCATTAAAAAGGAATATTAGACTGGTTTTGATGTCAAAATGCCAGAGCTTATATAAAACCTCCAGTGGGACCACAGGGACTCTTCTCACTGCAGCAGAGCCTGAATCCACATGGGAGAGTCAGCAGATTGTTTTGTTTTGTTTTTTTTTCCCCCAAAGGCGTCTTACTGAAATGAAGACTGAGCCAAGAAGTGGATTGGCTGAGGGAGACGGCTGGAGGCTGACTCACACTGCTAAACGCTTGTTTCTAGTGTGCACATACAGTACAAATCCACCCCCCGCAGCCGACAGCCTCTGATCAGCAGCAACGAGCTTCCAGGACTCTGCTCTGCTGGGGACTGATTCACAAGAAGTGAGAACACACACAATAAGGATATTAGAAGGAAGTATTGTGTTTGGCAAAACAATCACGGCTCCCTAATTTATAGAGTCTACTGAATGTACAAGTCTCATCTGTTATTTTTCCCCAGTAATTGAACAGTCTTATCTAAATTACAATTTCTTCCAAAAGCCCTTTGCCCTGTGCGATGTAGCACTGGTGTAAATCAGGTTATTTGGCATGTTTTACTTGGGAGAAATCAGTTCGAATATAATTACATTTGATTAGCAAACAGACATGATAGCATCTAGGTAAGGACTGTTTAAGTGGACTAAAAGAAAAAGCATGAGGAAGATATTGTAGAGCAAAAAACAATATTAGAAAAAAGCATTTTGATTTGCATTAACAATCAGGGTTCCCTAATTCATAGTAACCACTGAATGTAGAGTTTCATATATTTTTTCTCCTATTAGTTGAACAGAATTATTTAAATTATTGAAAAACTGTGTGATATAGACAGTAAGGTAAATCAGGTTGACATTTTGTATTTTTTTTCCCTTTAAAGAGCTCAGTTAGACACAATTACATTCATTCTCAAATAGAGTGACAGCAATCTAAGATACGGATTGTTTAAGTGGACTGAAACAAAAAACAGAAAAGCAAAGATAAAGCAAGATATATCATGAAACTGAACAGGCTTGCATACGTACATAGTACATACACGTTTTGTTTATTTATTTATTTTTTTGCCAGTTTTCTCAATAAACTTGGTGATCGAGTGATGACCTGTCTGGTGTGCCCCAGCTTTCTGTGCAGTGCATGCTGGGACCACTTTCCTTGTGACCCTCAACAGGATTAATTAGGACCACATGAGTAGACAAAGTGCTGTTTTGCTTTCAAGCACTCCATGTTCCCACTTATTTTTGTTTCTTAGGTTCAACTAAGGGTTAAAAACATTCAGCACTAGACTGCATCTGGATGCATTAATGTGCAATGAGATAGAGATTAAATTGGAGGAACTCGGCTGTGCAAACTGAAGCCTGATGCCTTGGTACCGTACAATACACATGAAACAAGTATGCAGTCTGGATATAATTACATTCTATTCTCAAAATAAAAATGACTGCAAACTAAGGTAAGGACTGTTTAATTGAACTAAATTGATTTTAGGTGTTTATTAAATCACTTTAGATGGATTATAACGTGAACCATAACTACAAACTACATCAAATGGGACCCAAAGTAAGGCTGCAACTCATTATCAGTCCGTTGCTATATTTTAATGTTAATTAGATGGTCGATAAAATGTCAAAAATAGGGAAAAGGTGAAAATCAAACTGCTTGGTTTATCTCAGGGATCAACAAATCCTCAAATATGATAAGCAGGAAAACAAGACATGTTTTTGCCAGATGAGTAATTTGGAATGATTCATTTCTGTAAATGAGCTACTCTATCAATCACTTGTTTCATCGCTAATATATAGTGGCATCCAAACCGCTTTCAGGATGATTTGAGTGCAACTGACTTAATAAACCGTAGCTGCAAACACACCCCTCCTATTACTCCATCAGTAGCACACAGCACCAGATACATGAGCAAACTGTGGCTCCTCCTGAGCTAACTGGACAAATAAATTGATATGCCACCAGTTGCCTGAAGTCATTATAGCTTCCTCCTCTCTTCCATCTATCACTCCCAGTCAAAACACTTGCTGGAAGTGAATGTGGCTGCATTTGAGGCATATGGCAGCCACTAATAGAGCACCGCAGTCTGAGCCAACTGCCCGAAGGGAAACATTGCTATAAAGCTGCCAGTCATGTGTGAGCAGCTCCCCAGTGGTTGTCTATCTGGTAGACACCACATCTCATCACTGCACCGCAATTAGAGTACATGTTTTGCTGAAAAGGAGTACAGAAAATCAGCAATTGGCTTAAACTTTTGAAAAGAGCTCTACAATGGAATGCACAGAACGATTTAAGTCACGCTCACATGACTGCAGGTTATCATCTCAAACTGTAGAAATTGTTATTTTTTTGGATGAAAAGAACTACAGGAACCTGAAGCAGAAAAAACAACCATTTCCTGGCTGGACTGTAGCAAAAGTTTGAGGCAAGAAAGGGGCTGGTTAGATGTTTTTTTTGGATGATTTTCATGTCAAACCTCACCATGACTTTTTGTTTTCAACATCACTTTTTCTATCATAAATAAGAACAAAAGACTGCTGCTAATATATGAAGCAGTTATTGTCGCCACGGCCGCAAGAGACAACAGCTGTTGTGGGTTTTTTTTTCCAGTCTGAAAACTCCTCTTTCATCAGCAGTGTAAGGGGGAGGGTCCTCAGCATTAACAGCATTAACACACAATTACGTCTGTCAATCAGCACAGTCTGCTAATACACCACAGACACTTACATGCGCGTCTATTTGTGCTTTCATCATTACTTCTCAACATTTATCATTAACCTCCTCTCCATTGCCACTCTTCTTTAGTTCCAGCTGGAAGGATTTATCTTCCACCAGCAGCCATCCGGAGTGCTTCGTTGCTGTTCGCAGTTTATGTTTAATCAATTCATTATTAGTTGAGATCAGTTTGGAGAGTCACTGGCAGTGATTCCCCTGGTATCGCTGATCAACTTTAGGGAGAAAAGTCGATCCTATGGCATGGTCTCAGGGCCTTTCACACTTTTATTTGTTTTCACCTGGGCTCCCATCTCTTATATTTGTTTGGTGTCTTGTTAAGTATTTAATTTTGCATTATTGAACCCCTGTGCCATCTCAATTGTGGATTCCCTTACATTTAGTGACCATAAAACAGACCAAAAGTAAAACTAAATGCCAAAGTATACACTAATAATCAACTCATCTGGACATGTATTTGAAACGTTTTAAATGTATTTTTATCCAATTTTGGTGAGTTTTTTTGTGTTACAAAATTACCAAAGAAGTAATCTTGATTGAGCTGTTCGTAGTGGAACAAGTGTAACTGATTCACATCTTTCTCATGAAGGATTGTATTTACCAGTATTTGTGTACGTTGTCTTGCCGATGTGTTGTGTCAGTGTTGCAGGTTGGAACTAAAGGCCTTCGGTAAGCTCCTTTGTGTTACACTGAAGCTTAGACTATTCCTGCCAGTCTCATCTGAAAAGTCTGTTCTAAACAATATAAATCCATGCAAAACATATACAGCCTTTCTTTTAGTTAATCTCTTGGCATAAGCTTCCCTTTATATGCCATTGTTTCAGAGCTGGACCGTAACAGTGCAGTATGTCTCAGCATTTTCCCATGATGGATAGTTTGAGTCAGCACAAATGAGTCTGCAGTCACACAACACAGGAGGGTGTACACAGTCAGTAAAGTCTCCTTCTGGTATAAATTAAAAATTAAGTCTGAACCGACGACTTCTCCTCTGACGCATTTCTCATCTCTCTATTACACACAGACATAATTATCTTGTCAGTTGAATTTTACTGTCACCGCTCTATCTAGATGCGGCCTGCGTGTAAAAGCTTCACCAACGCTGGTGTTGCACTGAGCTCTGGGATCTGATCCAGATGAAATTCTGCAGCATGCAGGCTGAGGGGAGGCAGCAGAGCGAGGAGAGAGACTTTAAGAATCTCTTCATCAAAGGCTCTGTGCTGGCAGCAGCTTCCAGTGCACACTCATGACAAATAAATGAAAAATGAAAGGAATCAAGCGGCTTGTTACTATAGTAACTGACGAATAGAAGAGCAGCCACACCCCACTGGTGAATTCATAAAGAGATGTAGATGTGATAAAACATAAATGTGGAGTATCCTTTTTATCAGACGAAGCGCTGTCTGATGTTATTAATTCTCTGAGGTGGTCACCTTTAAGCTTTCATGAAAACAGTAGAAGAGTGACTCACGCTGAGAAGGTCGGCTGGATCGCTGTGGCTGCTGTCATTAGACTGGTTGCTGGACACAGACGACACGCTGGAGCTCCGGACAAAAGCCGAAGGCAGCCAGACGGGCAGCTGGAAGGGCGGAGAAGCCCGGAGGACGGAGACCAGACTGGCCTGATTTGAGCAGGAGACTCTTCGGGTCGTTTCTGGGCCTGGCCTCTTTTGCTCTGCTTGAGATAGAAAGAAAAACATGCATCACCGCAGTGACAGTGGAGAAATCTCTGTGTATTAAAAATGTAGAGCTAAGAGCAAAACTGAGAGATATCTGAAGGGCGTCTGTCTTTTTCAATGACATCAGGTCAAAGTATAAAAGCAAAGAGAAAAAAGGAAGCACTACAAAGGCAGACGCGAACAGAGAAATAACATAAAATATGCTGTTTAGGGAAGAAGCTTTGCCACAACAGCAATATGAGAACCCCAAACTTGCAGAAAAGGCAATAAATAGGGAGAGTAATTAAAGTGTAAGTTAAAACAATTGCAAGTAGAGCTTGCAAAGGTTTAAAGTCAAATTTCCAAAAGTGAACAACATATATAAGTGCAGTAATTTCAAGAAGGTATTATATTTTAAAAAAACAAACATTATTTGAAGTTCAGGTCTAAATTGTGAAAAGTGAAGCAGGACTTCTGAAACAATAGAAGGGGAAACATCTCACAAAAATGCAGTCATTTACCATGATTAAATTACCTAACTTTAATTTTACTGAACCAATCTTGCTTTTTTGTCAGTTGGCACTAATTATGTCTAATTTAAGACATATATTTACGGAACTCAACTTGAATAAAAAGTTTCATATATTAAATAAAAGGGTCATATTTTCAAAATTATTTTACATTTGTGAATGTATTTTAACAGTTTTTTATGTCAAAATAATTCTATATTTTGCAAATCAAGTGATTTGCATGAGACATGTAAATTCTTAGTCTATTTTGTGATTTTATTGATGTTTTATTCAGATTTTAAAAGGTCAAAAGAAATCAATAGAATAAAATGCAATATATATATATATATATTATATTGCCCTCCAGTACAACTAAATTCCTTAACAATGCTGTATTTATTTTATTCAGTCATGCCTACAGGATGAAGGAAAGAGTGTAATTTCTTCGCACTGGAACAAGAATAACCTCAAATGATTATTTGCTTTCCAGCCTTATTTGGAGCGAATATATTGGAGATTCTAATCACAGCACTAATGCATCTGCACTGATGAGTGAAAAGAGAGAGTTCATATCAGTTTCACACATCTCATAAAACTATAAAAATGACACACAACGATGAGAACATCTGACAGCCTCCATTAAGTGATGAAATTGTGCATAAATAAGAGGGCACCACATGTGGACTCTGACTAGATTATGACTTCTAATGTGAGCAGGTGGAGAAATGCAGCACACGTCGGTAGGATGTGGAAGTTACATTGCTATCAAACGCTTTGCACTTCAAAGAGTTTAGGAGCCAAAAGCTGAAACTCATCCATAAGCATGACAGCAAAAAAGAAAAAAAAAAGTAAATCATTCAGCAAGCCGAAGAAGCTCAGCGAATAATAACTTCTCTGTAGCTCGACAACTAGGGGATGGGATGTGCACAGAATATTCTCCAAAATCTGTCTTAATCAACTAACACACTGTTTTTTCAGTGTAAGCAAAGGCATATATGGGGCATCTTCCTTCCTTCCATCCATCCATCCATCCATCCATCCATCCATCCATCCATCCATCCATCCATCCATCCATCCATCATATTAGATTGTACGAACTGCCGACTTGTAGCTGGAGCTGTTTAGGTTTAAATGGAGATGTTCTTTCTTTATGGAAATTAAGAAACTCAAGCAACTGAATCAATTTTTCATATAATCAGTGCAAAATTACATGTTTTAGTTGTAGAAAACCTCAGTGGAACCTAGGAAACAATGAAAGTAAACTGCATTAATTGGCATCTGGAGAGAAAAACTGCACACCCGTACCGAACAAGTGGTGCAGATTGTGCTATTCAAGAAATAAGACACATTTTATACGTCCTAGAGGTCAGTCAGTATCTGATTATAAATAAATGCAGGAGATTCTTAAATCTAATAAAACTGTCTCTGATGGCAAAAATGCACCAAAAATGTCTCGAAACTTGCAATTTGATGGCATGATGGAAACAGATCATCATCTCACCTGTGAGATCCTGACCTGCTCTGGCTGTCTGAGCAGATTGGCATGTTGCTGGTGTTGACCTCTGACCCATCGGCTGAACTCTTGTCTTGGCTGCAGGCTGCCTGGTGACGGCCCCTAACCCCAGCTGAGGCCTCAGTGTTCTGGGTGAGCGGTAGACACTTCCTCCATCCTGGGGAACATGCTGGTTTGGGACATTAGCGATACAGTCAGTTCTCCTTGGAACATTTGCGATTTTTAGTGATGACATTTTATAAGTTTTGACATTATGATGATAAACTAGATTCTTTGACTAATAGCTACATTAGGTTTTGTGCTTTATCCAGTTTTTGTTACCTTATGTCAAAAAGGGCTCAATAAGCAATACAGGTGAAACTGAGCACTTTTCTTACATGCACTAACTGCTAAAAAATCTTTGCATCATTCCATTTTTTTTCCAACTTGCTGCTATTTGTAGTCACTGGCATGCAAAGTCATTGCCTTTGTAGTACCACTAATGCTGCGTCATAATACATCAAACCTCTCACCTCCTGCAGATATTTCTCTGACATCTCTTCATGAAAGCTGTCCGACTTCCCACCCAGCCTCTGAGGGACGCTGCTGCTTGGAGGTTTCATCCCAGTCGCAGTGATGCCTGGAGGATAGTAACCTGCTTTCTGCATCTCCTGTCGATATTTATCAAACAGCAGGTTGGAGGAACAGAGCACCGGGGTGGATTTCGGTTGTGGACCACCCTTTGGATCTTTGTGGGCTGGTGGGTTGGAATAAGAGGATAGTCTTGGTGGGTGTGTAGAGGCTTCATGTGGAGCTTCGGGTTTTGCTGGAGCACTCTTCCGAATGTAAGTAATGATTTTTGGTCGGACATTTTTGGGCTTCTGTGGGGGAGAAGATCTCCTGGGTTCTGCCTCCTTCTGTTGGGGTATGACAGGTTTGGGGATGCCGCTGCTCAAACTTGTCTTCCCCGGTGGCTTGACAGTTTGATTTGCATCTCTAAGAGGGGAGTCACTGCGCTCCAAGCTCAATGCCCTGATGCCCTGGACCTTGGCTGGAGAACCAGGAGGACGTCTCTTGGGGGAACAGGAGGTAGTTTTAGGGGACGAGGGAGCTGCTGGTCGACTGGGGCTTCCCCATGGCTTCCTCCTCTCCAGACTTGAAGAGCTGGAGGTGTTGGTGTTCTCAAAGGAGCCCTGCTTTTTTAAGCTGTTATCAAAAGAGAGCTGCTTCTTTAAAGTATTCTCAAACGAAGGCTGCTTTTTATAACTCCTGTCAAAAGAGTTTTGTTTCTTCAATGTGTTATCAAATGAGCCTTGCTTCTTTATGACTTTAGGTTCAACCGATGACTGAGTCCCCTTTGTACCTGTTTTGGGTGGCCCATAGTTCAAACCAGGGGTTTCATCAGCCTGTGTGCTTTTATCCATTTTAGTGTTGCTTTCTTCATGTGTTTTTGTTGCAGAGGGTGAAACCTTGTGCTCAGTATCATCATATTTATCCACCGATATGGCATTCCCTGCTCTGTTATTGTTCTTCCTGTGCTCATCACCAACATCCTTGCATAAAACTCCACTGTTCACTTGTGCCTGTGAAGCAACCTCCTCCGGGAGAAGTGTTGAATTCAAATTTAGGTTCACATCCTTTTGGTGTATTGTGCTTTTTCTAGAGAATGAGGATGGATGATCAGCTCTTGCAGAGGCCTTTTTGCTCTCAGAGATGGTGGCACAAGTCTGGGAAGCCAGAGTCATGTCTTCTGAGATAGTTGAATGAGGACCAGAGGCCATGTGCCAGGAGTCTGTCATCTGGGTTCTGCCAGTAGTGTCCATAGCGGTGGCTAAGCTTGAAATAGTGGACAGACAGGACACAAAGACATCTGTTTCAGAGCTTAACTCCGTCCTGGACGCCTCTCTGCTCTCAGAGACGTGTGAGGATTCCTGTTCACTGGCACCATGTGGAACTGACTTCCCCTCTTGCCTGCTCTTATTATCTGTTGCCTGCTCTATTGTCGATTTTCTGCACGACGACGGCTGTTCTTGAAGCTCCTTCCGCTCTGCAAGCCCAACAAAGTCTTCCCCGTCCTCAACCAGATAAGCCTCCAGCTCCTGACATTCCAGCATCTCAAACTCCGCCAGCTCGGGATCGTCACACTGAGAGTCGGTGCCCCAGATGATCACTTTATCCTGCTCTGCTGTTTCAGTCATCAATCCTGACAGAGAGCCAGTTTCCCCAGTTCTCCCACCATCCTCTGTCTGAATTGCATTGGCATTGGCATCGCTATCAGTCAACACGCCACCCTGCCGGTTGTTATTCCTTAACTCCCCCTCACCGAGGGGCTCTCCTCGCTCACACATTATGAAAGCCGCTCTGAGTCTATGACACCCCCAAGAGCACTTTAAAAATCAGTCATCCACGGCATCAATTACGAAAAAAGTCGGGCTACCCATCAAACAGCCTTAGAGGCACAGCAGGGGCCTATCTTCACATATTTTTCCAATGTGGCAGAAATCCAAAGTGATTATCATGTATAATTTTGAAGATCATTCTTCATGACATTGGGAGTCCTTATCCTGTAAAAAAAAAAAAAAAACAACAGCAGACACCAAATAAGAAAATCAACAAAAGCAAGGACGACTTGATCAGAAAGTAGCCAACAATTGTAAACTCAGGAAACATCCAACACTCATGTTTGTTTATTGTGTCAAAGCCCTCACTCAAGTATTGTCAGGGAACCTAGAATTTCTGGCAGAGCCATGCTGTTTTCTGCTGTGTCCTACTTCTTCAAGAGACATAATTAGGAAATTAAATCTCAGCGATAGACTGATGTGCTCTGGAGTAAAAGTGATCACTGGGAACAATGGAAAACATATTCTGATAGCTGTGTGGCACGACTATATGAGACAGTATCTCGTAGAATTTAGGATTCCACCCATAAACGTATGGCTGCAAACCAGAGCTAAAAGTAGGACAAACCTCAGTAGTGGGCTGTCATTTGCCAGAATCATTTTTTTCCTGACTAAAACCTGACCCATTACGCAAGGAGAATTCTGAAAAGGAAGGCTTTTAAGGAGAAAGGAAAGGCTGCAAACAAGAGACCATTAACCTCTGACACTGAAAAAATCCACTTACACACTAACATTTCCAATAGAACTACTGCACTGAGTTTAATTAGAGGTCTCTACATTTAACATACAGATAAGAATGATTAAATATCATTCATGTATATGGAAATGACTGTCTCTGTCTGTGTATGACGAACAGACAGAAGGGATGTGACAATGACAATTACATGAACATAACATTATACTCTTTTAGGAGAAATTGTTTTATGAAGTTTTATGCTTTGCCATCAGCCTTTGAGTAACTGAGATTGTAATTGTAATATATGCTGTATGTTCTGCAGCAACTGTTAATTTTTCCCATAATCTCTTGCATTTTTCTGTGGACGAACCACCGCTTATTGATGCATCCACTATTGACACACTCCTGTAAATATTACAAACCTGTAAACATACACATTCAACAGCACTTCACTGCCCGACATGATTAGAAACATCTTTGTGTCCGTTCAGAGGAGCTGTGTGATCGTGCCATAATGACAGCATGCTGTGTTGTTCTGTGGAGGCTGACAGGTGGCGGCGAGTCTGTTCACTTCTGCCTTAGCTGTGAATGGGCTCCCATTTTCAGTGTTTACATGTAATTACATATATGACAGGTCACCTCTGAACTCCTGAGTACTACAGGTGCTTTTAGGGGTTCTCCCTGTGATGAGCTTAATACCTGTTTGTGCATTTGTGTAACTATTTAAAAGGCTGTTTGATGTGACAGGAATTGCTGTGAATACAATGAGCTATTAGCCCCAAATTGTGGGATTTCTGCACAGCGGAAATGCTAAAAAAAAATCCGGCAAAATAGTGAATTTGCACACATAAATAACTGTAGTTTGGGGGGGAAATGCCAGGACCATTTGGGCCTCATTGGGTCTGTTAAAATCAACGAGGATTGCTCTGATATCCAGCATAGAGAATCTTATCGGCCTATATGGCAAATTGCAATAAGCCAGGTGGTGCTCCTTCTGTGCCATTTCTTCATCTCTGCAGCCAGGTTGTCTGCAATTGACCTATTTACTGAATGAACCTTTGTACAGTGCAAAGAGTTTTAACTGATCCTTTGATCTCAATCAACAACTCATAAAAGCACCCGCACATAACCACGTCTTATCATCGCCATTATTCGGTGCAGGTTGCCAAGTTAATTAGGTAACACAAATGAAATTTCAATTCACTGCTCTTCATTATCATTTTCCATTATTTTGTTCCCACCTTCTCATTTCAATCACAAATAAAAAAATGGAACATGTTTCATTGCTTATATGAAGTGGTTATTTCCACAAAAAGGATTGAGGTGTGATGGCAACATAAAAACAATCTACAGCTTGTGCTTAAAGCAAAGCTGAATTCACTGTTTTGTCCTTGTTATACTCATCAGCCGATTAGCGTCAAAACTGACTGACTGCTGCTCCACCTTACGCATTTGCTCTCCACTGGTGTCCCAGTAAATTCACTTACACAGCAGGAAACGGCATCTCATTTCCCCTCACAAGAAAAGAAAAACTGTGCTGTTGTGTGATCATGAGAGTTGGATGCACCTACAAACCACCTACCACCTACAAACATATATACTGGAGGGTTCTTGTTTTCTTTTATGCACTTTTGTACACTTAACAAGAAACACAAAGAGGGTCCCAAGACAGAAGTGTCTGTTCTGCAGAGCGCGTGCTGAGGCAGCATTTAGTGTAGTGTGGCTGTACTGCAAACCAATGGATCAGATTCCTTTACACCTGCATCTCCCTCGCCTCCCTCACACATAGACTGTATATAAAAGATGCTCACTGTTCAACCACGACCTCACATAAAGTCTCTTCCATGTAGCATGTTGTCTGACAAGCGTGACAACAGATCGCTTTCAGGAAAGAAGCTGCAACCCGGTAACAGGACTGTTCCTGCTGCAGCCATGATTGCTTTCCATCCTTTAAATTGATTTCCGACTCCGAATCAATTCAGGGCAGACCACTGCAGAGATACTACAGCAAATCATCACTCATCAGCACGGCGACAAGACAACGGTCATGGTTCACTTGTTATTTAGTTTTAGAATGAAGATTTAATCAAGAAATTGATAACATCAAAGACTTATTCAGTTATTATAACAAGCAAATGTGGGACAGAAAGTCTGTATGAATATAAAAAAAACTACAAATGACCTACAAAAAGGCAACTTCAGGTAATCTAAATTGGATTAAAGCAGATTACACCTGCCCTACTTTGGGGCATGAAATCTAACTATAACTTCCAAATTCTGCTTTACAGGCTCTCATGGAGAAAAAAAAATTACAAGATTTCTTACACTTTTCAATCTATTTGAACCTCATTCTACTCACATACCTCTTGAGATTTGAGTGACACAGTGCAGTGCAGGAAAGTGCAGGATGCTGCTCATCTTACTGCCTGTAAAAAGTGCAGAGCAAGTACTCTGAGTGACTGCAGTGATACTCTTCACTTAATTTACCGCCCACTTTCCCATTTCCATCTACATGTCACATACAGTGCTGCTGTAATTCACACTGTCAGTGCTCGTTCCTGCCTCGGCCCTGTCACCTCCATCTCTTTGGATGTTTTTCTCTGGTTCTAATTTACGTTCCTGCTTCTTTTGTCTGCCCCGCTGCTGCTGTAAAGCTCCTAATGTTCCTGCGGTGACACCATAATGGCACGAGAGGATACCGAGCAAATTTATGCTCGGTCTCAGCAACATGCTTCCATGAGCATGTATCCCCCCCCCCCCCCCCCCCATCCCCCCCATCGCTCAGCAGCCCACCCCGCCACCTGCCTCCTGATATGGAGGCAAGACCTTTGCTGGGGCCTCTGATGAAATCTGTGCCTGAAACGCCTGTGTGAGTGACTTGTTTTTCCTCAGTGGAATCAAACGTCCCTCCTTTTTGGCAACCATATATTTGAACCAGAGCTCAGATTGAGGCCTTTAATTTGTCCACCAAGCTTCACTTCATGCTCACACTGGGATCCTCATGAAATATTGAAGATGGATGAAAATGGAGGCACCAGTCTCCCGCTTATTTTAATGCTTCAGTGGCCTTGACTTCTTTGTGTAACCAGCCAAAGCTCGCATAATATCTTATCTCTATATAGAGTGGTAAAGCCTCTCAGGCCTACAAGTGGCTGCAAGAACAAAACACATGCACCTACGGAAGCTTGGTGATCATTTTAATTTAACAGCAAAGCGTTGATGCATTTACATCCTATAATTGAGGCCTTAGTGGATGTAGAAGCTGTTGTCTGGTGTCACGTCTTACATAATGTGAAAAACTCCAACCATTTGGACAACTGTGATGACTCAATCCACACCAGAGGAAACCTGTCACATCTCTATTACTAATGTCCATTCATCCAGCTCATGCTGCCTCACACTCTAGTTTCTAAATATACTGCAAAGAGCATCTACACACATGATCCCTGCACAAGAAAAGAACACTAAAAAAGAGGAAGGACATTTCTGCTCTCAGGGCACACACAGAAACATGAGATGCAGATGAAAGAAGCTCATAATCCACAGTGGGACCACATACTCTGAGCTGAGGTGAGCCCACCTCCTGTCAGGTTACCTGTATTTTTTCCAGCTCCCCTGAATGCAACAGCTACATTAGAATCCTGCAAACAATTAGCAAATGACCTGAACATGACAACCAACACCAACAAACAACAGCAGCAGCATCCGCAGTCTCTCCAGCGGATGCAGCAGTGTCAATAAATCCAATTAACACGGAGAAGGAGGAGGAAGGAGGCAGAAACGAGCCGCCGTCCCCCGGTGTGAAATGGGGAATTCTTACCGGTAGATTCAGGTGATCCGCCGGAGACGAGCTCGACAGGGAGGAGAGGGAGAAGCAGAGGAAGGCAGACGATCAGTTTGAGCCGTGATGATGAGGACACAGTCTGCAGCGTCTCTGGAAAACAGGGAGGAGAGGAGGAGAGCGGCAATGTGGGCTCAGGACGCCCTCTGCAGGTCACAACCAGGCATTTACTTTCAGTACATCAGCTACAGCTACACAGTTACATACAAATAGCAATTTATGGAATATAATTTGCAAATGTTCCTCCTCTGTTTATATTTTCTACACAAATCACCAGATGTGCATGTTTTCAATGTTTTTTTTGCTGCTTTTAATGATCCCAATGCATTATGTGTGTGTGTGTGTGTATATATATATATATATATATATATATATATATATATATATATATATATATATATATATATATGTATAAAATATACTATATAAATATATAATTCAATGCTCAATGTATGAAAAGTCTGAATATATATAATGTAAGTCTGATATCATTTCTACACCATCGCTGAAAAGGAAAATACAATCACAAGTCATCTGCTGTACGTAACACCGCCGGATGTGTACAATTTATTTCATCTATAACAAAAAAAAAAAAAAAATCAGAAAAAATCTGCAGTTTAACGGTCAGCCTTATTTATTTACAGCAGGAACCATACAAACCACAACCAATATCAAGGCAACATTTGGTGACCCGTCTGCCCTCTGCTCTGACACACCGTTATAAAATAACAGCACTATAAAATCTGTACTTTAAGGATTTGTGCAGCATGCAAATGTTTTAACGGACAGTGTGTAGGAGAAACATTCAGCAGAGGGCACAATCGGTGTCAGTTCATATAACAGCCAGGCAGTAACTTTAAAAGCAGGATCACAACTGTATTTACACAGACTGAAATAAAACGTTCAAAAATCAACATTTCTGAACAGACATTAATGCATTTGATTTCATAATAAAGAACCAAGCTTACATGTAACATCCTATTGAACTAAACATTTCCCAGGAAATAATGCATGGTATTTACAAAACAAATCAACGGGAAAAAAAAATTCTCGCTTATATATACTGAAATCTAATAAAGTTACAGGCACTGTGTGTATTTACATGGTTTTCTGGTATTTTTAACTCTTCAGTGCTGAAGAAACATTTACAGCAACTGTCAATGAATAGCAACATGGTTCCGACGCATAATCCAATTCAAATTAATAGAATTTGGCATCAGATTATATCAATAGCTTCTCTCAATGTACATAAATAGATGCATCAGAGTGGGATGAACTCACCAGGGTGAATTAAAAGTAGTGATTTAAAAGGGATTTTTTTTTTCACCTTGTAGCATTTTCAGTTTTTAGTGAACACACACACGTCACAGTTGGATTTTAGCTGCCCCAAAATTCACAATCATCTCCGACAAACAGGTGCATTAATGCTTGAGTTACAGCGCGACTATCGCTGCGGTGCGCTTTTCTGGATGTACAGTATGAATTTAGTCTTTTCAAGATTAAAGGGAGCAAAACAGAGTGAGTTAAATCAGTATGTAAACAGCAGATGTGCAATATCACTGATCACTAACAGTCCAAATGTATGTGCACTAAAATGTGAAAATGATCCACGAAGGCAAAATTTCTCCCATATTATAAATATAAGCTTTTCAGACATCTAAAGTGTACTTTATATACAGACAATATACAGTATGTATATTTCACAAAGCCAGCTGGTGTTAAGAGGAATATCAGTCCTCTAAAGGCTTTACATTCATTCGGGAAATAGGCACTTAATATATATCCTTTAAAGCATCTGATAAATCAATTCACATTAGCAGCTTCTTTTTTTTTATTATTTCTTTGGCTACTTAAAAAGTGCAATTCCCTGATGGAGACAACACTGGTGTTTTTGATCTCAGGTTAATGAGTGCTGTCAATCGGTACCGAAGACAAAGTCATCAACTCTCTCACGTGGAGATACACTAAAAACGGAGACCTCTACCGGATTGTTTATAGCACCATGTTGTAATTCTCTGAGCTGTATAGTTCATATATAAAACAGCTGCAGAGTTGTGCTTTCTATATGTTTCCTCAGTAACAAAATGCATAGTTAAAACTCCAAAAGCTGAACCTTAGAGATAAATACAAATAGGACATCTGGCACAAAAGGCAACGAAGATTCAGTGAAATTCTCAGCTCAGTCTACTACCTCTCTAGTTAACACTTCTTTTTTTTTTACATAAACAGCCAACATAACAGCTCGGTGAAATTCTGACCTCTCAATATGATAATATAAAATCTAATATAATATCAATTGGAGCCAAATTGAAGTTTAACAGCAAACATATGTATGTAGATGCCAAGGTAAAGCTTTGTTAAAACTGCTTGTGTTTTGTCCACAGACTTAGTTGTGTTTAGTGAAACTGATCATATAAAACTGCATAAAATATAAAAGATAATTTAGGTAAAAAACAAAGCAAAACAAAAAAAAAAACCAAGACATCTTTCTAATTAAAATCTTGGTTTTCGGAAGTATCAAGATTCCTGTAGTTTCACTTGAAAAATGACAACAGACAATATTTTGGCTAGAATAAGGAAACACTTCAATACTCTGATTGGACGGGTGCCAGAAAAAAAAAAAAAAAGTCTCCATAAGTCTAATGGACTTGCAGCTATTTTGGAGAATTTAACACGTTTCATTCGTAGAACAGAGCTAGTCAAGATCAGAGCACCTCCTCTTTGCTCAGGAATCTTCGTCCTCATCATCTGGAGCGGAGTTTGTCGTGTTGTGCAGGAACGCTTCCTTCTCCATGGCCATCATCTCTCCTTTTATTGAGCAGGAAGGCGTGTAGGCGTCGGACCTGCTCAATGCTGCCTCTGTACTGTTGCGGATGCCGTAGCTGAAGTAGATAACGAAGCCTAGAAACAGTGCAAAAACAATAATACAAAGACAGTTTAAAAACCCCAAAAAAGTAAACACGAGTGCAGCGCAAAGAATATTTGTCATATCTGACTAAATGTACCTAAAACCATCCAGATGGCAAAACGCAGCCAAGTCCCTTTATCGAGCTGCATCATCAGGTACACATTGACAAACATACTGATGACTGGGATGAAGGGCAGCAGAGGGACCTGTGGGAAGAGCGTGTCTTTAATGGGTAAAACTTTGCATGTAAAAAAAATGCATCCAATGAAGAAGAATACTGGATGAAATCAAACAAACAACATTGAAAACTAAGTGGATAAATTACAGTTAGAGTAATTAAAACCTGGACCCAAAGACCAAAACACTTTTCTTGATGTGACAAAAATTACTAGCAAACTTTGTCTCTTAAACATATTCAACATATGTTCTGCAAGTGTGCAAACAGGATTTGAAAACAGGCAAAATAAAGTGTTTGTGCTGTCAATATGCTGTCATAAGGGGAAAGCATTAGGGGAATATACAGCGCATTGAAAACTTAATGATTTTTCACCCCCCGTAATACTTGAATTATAGCGAAAGTGGTTCAGTATGTTTTAGTCTATTAACTTCCTGAACATATATTGTTTTCTTTACATTCCTACATGAATAAATATAAACTGAAATTGGCATTTTCTGTTTCTGCTTTGACATCAGATAGTAGAACTGCACAGCATCTCGTGGTAAAACTCTCCATTGAAGCTGCAGCATATTGCAATGTCAACATTTTATATAGAAAACTTTACTCTAAATGCTCTGTTTATTTGATGAAGTGAAAGCTTGAACAATGAGAACGTTCGCGTGTTGCTAAATCAATTCAAAAGCCTGCCATAAATTCAAGATTCATTGAGATTTCCTAGACATCTGCTGGGTTCCATTCATTTCCCTACAGAACGAAAACGTTTTAATGCATTTGCGAGGAGTTTGAGTGCATTACCATATAATGAAATGAGTGCAAAAAGTGAGCAGATTTGAGGCAAGTTGATTTAACTAATGAGGTGAAATGAACAATTGCATAATCAATTTAAACAGGACTTTCTTTGCAAACAGTTGGCAATAACACTAGGTGCACACAATCTGTAGCTGTCAGGGTAAAAGATGTGCTTAGCAGGCTGGAAGAAATAATAAAGCCCGAGGATACAATCCATCCCTTTTTACCGTTTGCTGCTTGATGTTTGCTCACAGAAAAGGAGTTAAAAAGACGACGGAACGATGAAATAGTGAGAGAAAAGTGCTTCATATTCACCTTGAAGGCGAGTTTGGCTTTGCTCTGCGGCTGTCTGCATACAATTAAGGTGAGAAACAGGCCGATCGCCATGACAATAGTGAGGATGGTAACAGACCAGACGGCCAGGCCTCCATTAACTGCGACAACACCGAAAATACACACTAAAATACCTGTAAAATAAGAGAGGACACCACATGATCTGCTGAGTCGGTAACCAGTAACCAGATTATCCAGGTATTTTTGTGCAGTTTCCTCTGTGTTTTCTTCATGTCTCACCAAGTATGCTGGTGCAGATGTTGACAGTAAACCCAGACAGAGGAGACGGTTCAGTGTTAGACGGAAAAAAAAGGTTCTTGATGGTGAATCGATCCTCTGGCTGAGGTAAGATGTCGATGTACGATTCAGCCATTTCAGGTTCGTCCTGGGTGTTGGCCATCTCATAGGCGGCGCTGGGCTGCTCAGGCTGGTACCTTCAGAAGACCAAACAGTCAGAACAAGACATGCACACCGCAGGACTCTCTAAAATACTGTTCACTAAAGCTGACGACACACCACAGGATCTTTCTAAATCCTAAGGCTTAAAAACACACTGCATAACATCCATTATGATGGGTTTAGCATGTTTTTCTCTATTAACCCTTTAAGCTTCAGTGTACCGCCGGCGGTACACCTACTAATTTGCATAGGAATTTCAGGAATGTCCGACGGGTGCAAACGCGATTATACAAACACTATACACCGATGGAAAGCTTAGATTCTCATGAATCCGCCGGTATAAACCACTTTCAGATGCGATTACCACAGCGGGTGAGAAAAACACATTTGTCCGACAAAAACAAATATTTATCCATCCGTTCTCTATACACGGCTTCAAAGCACACAGCGCGACTCACATTTCCGGGTTTATTATTACACACAAAAAAAAAGATTCCACAAAAAACGGCTATAATCCAACCTTTTACATCAGATGACACAAGCCAGTAAACTATTTTGTCCAAAACATGTCCTGAAGTCGGTATAAAATCCCCGAATCGGTCGTTTTCAAGGAAATGCACCTCCCGATGCGCGTCCAATATTCCCCGTATTTTTCGTAATTTTTTTATTTAAAAATAGAATATTAGCGATTTTTTGTACTGAAAACGGCTGGAATTGACTGAAGCTTAAAGGGTTAAATACAAATGATTAGAATCATTCACTCGTGTAGCCCAACATGCATTAATAACATGTAATGGGTAAAAAGCTTAGACAGCTTTTAGTAACTTTGAACAAACTCTATTACGTCCATCTTCTAGTCTCTTCAATCTTGAAGACTATATGTTTGATATCATCAAGGCAGCTCAGATTAGTCTGTAGTATCAAATGCAAACTGAAATTCTAAGACTCTTAAACACATCTGGGCTGACAAGTCCGACGAGAGGCTGACGATTTAATTCCCAGTGAGTGGGTATAAAAATATCCTGCAACTCAGCCACATAATCCTCTTGTGTCCTGTCAACTTTAGGCTGGATTTATAAGTCGAGAGACGAGGAGTACCTGAGGACCAGCACACAGGCAGCCACCAGAGTGTAAGCCAGCAAAGTGCCGATGGACATGAGGTCAACCAGGTCCTTCAAGTCAAACAGGAACGCCATGATGGCTGCAGAATGCATGGGAGAAATATATAAGTCAGCAAGATGGCTTCAGAAAACCCATATGATGCAATAATAATAATAATAATACAGACATTGTGTATGTTTAGAGATCATTCATACTTATAAAGCCAATAATTCGACTATTTCTGTGCAGCTCAATGTATTAACAACCTTATGTGATTTTACCACCATCCTCCTTCCACTAGGGGGCACTGTTGCCTTTGGCCTCATCCAACCACCTACCAGACATAAGCCCTGCCATCATGGTGGAGATGATGGGCGTCTTCCTCTCACTGACACGAGCCAGAAACGAGAAGAGTAGACCGTCGCGAGCCATAGCAAAGATAATGCGAGGCAGCGGAAACATGGAGCCAAGGAGACTGAGTCGAGGATGAAGGAAGGAGGAGGAGATTTATAACTTAAAGAAACGTCTTGTGAGCTTTGGTTTCACACTGGGCCTCAACTTCTCTCAGCACTGGATGCTCTAATCAGGATGTTGTCGTGTCAGTTTTACATGCTGCAATAGCTGACACAGGAAATTTGCAGGGCTGTCATGGTTTTGGTTGAGTTCTCATGTTGAGGCCATGTGCACCAAGAGTCTAGTAGGAATCTGAGAGGAACCTCAGCCAGTTAGTGAGTTTAGGATGTGAGCTCACCTGCCACAACACCTGATGTTACTGTAGCGGTTAGAGGGGTTTTGGTTCGCGGGCTGATTTTAGCCAAACATTTGAAGAGCAGGCCATCTTCTGCCATGGCCCAGATCACTCTGGGCATTGGGAACATGGAGCCCAGTAAACTAGTTCAGGAGACAGAGAGAACAGCATGCCGTGTAAGTGAAGGCACACAACGAGAAAACATAATCAGGGAAGGAAAAATGTAACCACTGAGATAGAACAAGAATACGCTATGAATTCTGTTCTTGGTGACTTAACAAGTCATTTTTTTTCCACACCATGTGCATGTCTATACACTAGTGACCTAAAATACGTCAACACCTGAATGCGACACGTATGAGGACTGCTGAATACTTCATATTACAGCACTGCTTTGTTCCCTTTCAGCCACATGAACTGTCCTACATGTTGGCCAATAAGATCTCATTACAAAGGTACTGGATAAGAATTAAAGTCCAGACTCAGAAATTAGGTTTTTGTACCATTTTTAAACAACAAACTGTTACAACAGACTTGGAGTTTGCTGCTGTTGAAAATACTGTTTGTTTTGCTTAGCTTTGACTAGAACTAATCAAAGCAAGGAAAACAGCAACTGTCTAAATGCAAAGAGGCGTCTGTCTACATGCTAATGGCCAAAACCCCATCTCAGGGCAAGCATGCCAGTTAGTGTACAATAACAATCAGTAAATGTTCTTATTAATCTGTTGTAAAACACTGTATACACACAACACGCATGCAAAAATATACATACAACATAATTTTAAAAAGATATCCACATTAAAATTGGAACCACAAAGTATGTCAGGCTGAATTAAAGATGCCCTGTGGAGTTTCTAATGTGTTGAAACTATACTGTATGTGTGGGACTTTGCTTGGTTTGGAAAACAAGTATTTCCGGCTATGTTTTTTCTTTATTTCACTGAAGTGGCATATTGCGTAAAAAATGCACCAATGCAGGCTTGTTTGACAAAAAAATGTGCCTCCTAAAGTTTTTAAGTGGTTGGAAGAAAATGTATTTGTTAGACACTGAAGCTAAACACAATGTATTAAGTTAACATTGTATGTAAATAGAAACTCCACAGGGCACATTTTAGTACATAAAATATCATTTGCGCACATGATTTTTATTAAAATTACCATACAAGGAAGAAAATTCACTGGTATCTAGTAAATCACAACCTTTCATGAGTTTTGCAACACATTTGTAATATTAATACTACATCTACCTCACCTTACAGTAAAGAAAAGAGAATATAATAAAAACCATTATACTAGACATGAATTATTCATTTCTAAAAAAAAAAAAAAAGCATGCTGAACAATTACAAGTCCTCTCTAACTCTTCATGCTGAGAGGCAGCAGGAGATCCTCTTACCTGGTCGACAACGCACATAGCGAGCCAATGGCCACTGCATAAGTGGCTCCCTCCCAGCCCACATACTTAAAGGCCACCGGCAGAGGGCTGTTCTTGTCCAGCATGTAGTACGGCATCATCACGGTGAGTGCCGCGGACACACAGAAATACGCCACAAAGCAGATTAGAAGGGAGGTCACGATCCCAATGGGGATGGCCCTCTGGGGATTCTTCACTTCTTCTCCTGGGGAGGAAACCGGAGGTGTCAGAAGATGGAGCACATGTGTGGATTATCAGTTTAATGTATTCTCTCTCTCACCTGTAGTGGCGATGCAGTCGAACCCTACAAAGGCGTAAAAACATGTGGCGGCACCAGAAAGGACTCCAGCCCAGCCGAAAGGCATGAAGCCGCCCTGACCAAGACTCTCCTCTTCTGGTAAGGAATCAGACATACTGGAAGGAAAAGGAAGAAAACAGTCTATTAAAAAAAAAAACACCTCTGGCAAATCATTATACATTTGGGGAATAAGTTCTTTATTTCACCCACTTGAGGCTTGAGTTTATGGTGCCATTGAGGATTTCTTTGGGATTCACACTCCAGTTTTTCAGGTTTCCTTTAACTAAACCAGAGATGACGACAAACAGCAGCACCAGTACGTTGATGCAGGTGAAAACTTTATTAACCAAAGCTGACTCTTTCACTCCAAACCCAAGCAGTCCTGCAAAGAAGTTTAAACAAAAAGACGTGAATGATCAAATAATATCACGTAAAACACTGGAGAGAAAAATGCGAGCTGTTCCTGACCTGTCAGAGTGAGAATGATGAACACAGCAAAGATGTCTGGATATTGTGCCAGGACTCCTGGTGCGTTCATGGTCATGTACCGTCTGCAAAAGTCCTCAATTTGCCTACCGATCAGCTCATCAAAGGTTGCGCTCCATGCTCTGGCCACACTCGAAGTTCCTGTGTAGAGAAAAGTAGTCATGTAAACTGAAAAAATATCAAGAATGGCAACCAACTCATTTCCTTCCTCATGTAAAGTGTCTCACCAATGACATAGGACAGAATGAGGTTCCAGCCGGTGATAAAGGCCCACAGCTCTCCGACCGTCACGTAGCTGTAGAGGTAAGCTGAGCCGGTTTTGGGGACACGGGCTCCGAACTCGGCGTAGCACAGACCAGCCAGGACAGAAGCCAGAGCAGCGATGAGGAAGGAGAGGACGATGGCCGGACCGGCACTGTCGCGGGCTACGGCTCCGGCGAGCACATAAACACCAGCGCCGAGTGTGCTGCCGACACCCAGAGCCACCAGGTCGAAGGTGTTGAGGCACCGAGACAAGCGAGACTCGTCTGCATTACAGTCCACAACCTTCACGCGCAGGAGCTGCTTCCCGATGCCTTTCAATGTCGCCAGAATCATCCTGACTGGCACTCTGCACCAAAAGTTCAGAAGATACCTGCTGACAAAACAAGAACAACAACAACAGCGCTGAGATTACTATCCACATGTCAAAACATCTGACTGTTTGTTGTGTTTTTTTGGTCCACTTTTAAGTACAGTAAAGACAGCCCTGCTAGCATTTGGACGTGGTTGCAAGACAAAAATGGAAATGAGACCTTTACGAATGGTGTATTTTGAATCACAATGGGCAGAAATCCATTGTACCATGCAAGCTTATTGCTCCTTTAAGTAGAAATGTAAAGCATCTGGTGAAATTTATATAATAACAAACGTCAGAATTCACACAAGAAGGCACTAAAAGTCCTGCACGAGAACAAAGGAAACATATATGAGCTTTAGCCCTTCAGATCAGTAGGAGCTTTTAATTTTTGATCAAAGCACTGCAACTATTCAGTGTGAAAGAAACACATGCCTCATCGATTTAAAATTTTGTATGAAATTGCTGGTCTGAACAAATGAGGTTATTATATTTAAGCAAACATAAAAGCTGAACAGTAAAAGCGGCTGGACGTGTTAAAATAACGCATGTACAGAGCACTAGTTTATCTATGTGAACAAGTTCTGATCGTGAAGAGAGTTGTTATGGTGCTAAATTTGTGTACGAACATCACATGCAGCCACATTTCAATAGAAATGCAATAGTATTCATTCTGAAGAAGTCTACCAGTGCTGCTAATGGAATCTAGCATGTATTATATGCTGAATTTGACATTAAAAGTATGATACATCATGTAGAAAGTGCACACTTTTAGTATGGAGGATTGGCCCTCTTAAGTTACAAGGTGCAGCTATTTTGTTCTAATTAATTGTTCTCTTATTTACGCACTATTATCTGTTAAGTTCAACTGATCCAAGTTACAGAGCAAACAGTAGAACTCCATTTCAGCTGATTCCTGACAGATGTCTGACGAAGTCCACTAAACTGCATGCGAAAAAAATGAAATATAAAGACAACAAAACCAGCAGAAACGGACATTCCATATCCCACCACAAAGGTAAACCAAACCATGATGCTACCAGTCATTTCAGATCATCATTCTCTTGGCAATTCACAAATAAGGTTCAAAGCCTCGGCCATGAACAGCACAGCAGAGACAGATATAAGTCTGCCCAACAATACTCACTTCCGCAACACAATACAAACCAGGATCTTCTGCCTTCACCGATGAACTAAGATGCTCTGCTTTTGGTTTACAGTTCCACTCAACTTACTTCTTTGGTTCTAGGGTCGGCTTTAGATGAACAGAGCTGAGAGACGAGTTTACGAGCAGTGGTTTGACACGTGACACAGACGCCTTTTGCGTACAAACCATTCAGGTGTCTGTCTCACAAATAGAACAGCGACACATCACATGGCCTCCAGAGCAGCTGTGACGACAACCACGCCTCCCCTCATGACAAACCAACAGACTCTGACAGGCTCTCCTTATTATTGTCAGATCAACAGCCCAAAATTCTGACCCGAGTGTGCTGTTTGATCCTTTTACAACAGAAACATTCCCAGAGTTTATGTCAAAGAAACACTCGACTATAAAAGACAAGATAAATCGTGAAGCTGAACAGGTGCGAGTTGTGTTTCTAGATTCTGATGAGGTGGACAGTGGATGCAAACATGTAGTTCCTGTTTGATTAAACCAATGTGGATTGTGTGAAAGACTCAGCAAAGGAAAAACTGCATTTGCAAGTTAATAAGTACTTCTCAAATCAATCAAAAAATATAAACAGAAGTATGGAACGAAAGAATACGTCCTTCTATGTCATAAAAGGGACATTTGCCAAGTCACTACCTGACAAAAAAGGGGTGATAACTGCCAGTGGTTCAGATATACAGCAGCATGCACATGATGCGACATGCAGCGCCTGAGCTAAAAAAGGAGGGTGGGCAGGAAAGGACCCTGCCCTCCTCTCAGCCAATCCCCGAGCTCAACACCTGCTCATGACACACAGGGGCAAACGGGTGGATTTGGAATAGCAGCCAGTCACATGCGCTTCACTATTTGGCTGCAGGCAAATTACTCTGGCTCCTTCAAACGACTTTTATATGGGCTGGGACAATGTTTACATACATGAGGATGGAAGCAGAGTCATAGTACGACCTCAAACAAAGCTTATAGTAAATGTACCTCAAAATTAGTATAACTTAAATCCACGAAGGCTTGACAAGGCTGGTTTGGATCAGTTTGATGTAAATTATTGTGAAAGATATGTACTCTGTTAAACATTAATACCTGATCGCCATAGATTTCTTGTCTGAAAATGGTTCATCCATAACAAACAACACCTGAAAAGCCACCTGTGTCTAGGAAAGGAAATTACCCAACAATCGGAATTTCAGAAAAAGCTGCCGACTCTCCTCAGCTACAATTCTCTCTGCATGAATTCAAAAGAGGGCGACAGATGATGAGTCCATTCAGAGAGCTCTGAACTCCAACTTGGCATGTGAGGGGTATTTAGCAGCACTACAAAAAGCCCATCTGCCCTTGTGGTGTGACTGGGGATGAAGCAAACAAAGTGCCATGTGAGGACGCCCATAAAAAAGACATCTTACACAAGCCAAACAAACAAACTTTCCCTTCCAGGGATTTAGGCTTTAGTGAGGCCACATTAACCTTGTAACATCGATAAGACAAACAACAACACCAGGCCATTAGAAAATGAACAGTAGCTTCTAGTGCTTTTGAAGTTTTGCTGAGAGAATAAAGCCTGTAAGTGGGTTTTAGACACTCCTGTACCATTTCTTGCTGTTGTGGAAGAAAATAAAAAGAAAAACTGAAATGTACAAACCTAAACCACCCACACTTTAAACCACAAAGGCTGATTTTTATGATGCAACCAGATAAATCATCACTGAGGACTAATGTCTCACTTTCTCAGCAATTAAACAATTGACTATAAAACTCTGAAAGCACATGTTTGAGCTTATGGTTAACACATTTATTACTATTACATACTTGTCTAATATTGCATTTGTATATAATTATACACATACAATCTGCAGAGACTGAATGGGAAAAAGTCTGGCATGTAATTTGGTTTTGAAAATGCTCACGCTTACAGATACTAAATCATGTTAAAAAAAAAAATCACCTGCCATTCCCTATGATAACTGGTATTCGGTCTACATAGTCTACAGACACAGTACAGCCAATAATAGTCCCATCCACAATGTACGGTAAGATTGCTGGATGTCGACACGCTGGCTGAAAGCCGGGCACGCTGTCAGAAGCAGTCCCCCAGTTAAAAGCTCAGCTGACATGTCCTTGCAGGCTGACTCCGTGTTGACATTCAGTACCTGCCTCATGCTTTGTTCTTTTTGACTTCGTGCAAATTCATGAATGTCACAGCGACTCCAAATACAGCATCGACGCTGCACCGTTCATCCTACGACACATTTCTGTCAGGCACTATGTCCTACATATGTTAATGTTAAAATGCATAAATAGATCCGAGATAAGTTTCTGATCCCTGGTATTATTTTCACACTTTCTTGGTTGGTGGCCACACCGTTCATTTAACATGTTCCAACTGCTTCTTTGAATTATTTTGTGAATATTTTTTAGAATAATGTCATCCCTAATTGTCTAACATGTCAGGGACATGTAGTTTTTACATTTCTTTGCTAACTTTTCCACAAATACAATTGTTCACTTCACATCTCTAATAAATCCACAAACAGAAATGGCATTTCCCCCCCAGCTTTGTTCAAAATATTCTATTTTTAGAGGTTACTTGCTGGTTTTGAAACCTGATACCAATGCCAATACATCAGTGTTAAATGCTTGCAATTATATACACTGCTGTTCAAAAGTTTGGGGTCACCCAGACAATTTCATGTTTTCCATGAAAACTCACACTTTTATTCATGGGCTAACATAATTGCACAAGGGTTTTCTAATCATCAATGAGCCTTTCAACACCATTAGCTAGCACAATGTAGCATTAGAACACAGGAGTGATGGTTGCTGGAAATGTTCCTCTGTACCTCTATATAGATATTCTATTAAAAATCAGCCGTTTCCAGCTAGAATAGTCATTTACCACATTAACTGACTAAACAGTATTTCTGATTGATTTAACGTTATCTTCATTGATAAAAAGATGCCTTTCTTTCAAAAATAAGGACATTTTTAAATGACCACAAACTTTTGAACAGTAGTGTACGTATATATATATAAAAAAAATTACTTTAGTTGCAGTTTACATCTGTCAAAGTTTTCATGCAGTGAAATATTTTTAACAGTTACAAGAACCGCATGAGTTCATGCCGACAACAATATTCTAGGTAATCCAAGACAGGAAAATAACTTCCAGTCAAATTCTTTGGCTGGTTGGCACACCTTCTTACATTAATACATGTAGATCGGAGACAAATTAAAGGAAAGCGCGAGTACATGAGTGGAGAAACATAAATCGACAGAAATGCTTCCAAACTGTTGCACTTTATGGTACGGTTAGTGTAAGACACGAACACCCAGACATGCTCTGACATGTAGTCAAATTCTTAGAAAGCTGATTCAAATTTTATACGAAGATGGTACAAAGATATGATTGTTGGGGCACAGATGGCACAAGCTTCAGTCACACAGACTACTTAACTGGATTTATTAGCAACACTGACTTAAGTGACAGACGCTGTAATCAAAAGTGAACATTTGACGACCGTGAGCCTCGTGCAGGAAAAAAACAGACAAGCAATTCTTCCTCAGATGACTTAAAATGTCAATGCAGGAAGTGATCAGTCTGTGAGCAAAAACAACCCATTAACAATTACTAATAGAGGGATATTATAGTAGGGTTGCAGTTAATAATTCCCCTTACAAAGATGAATGAACAACCAAGAGTTCAGTGCATAAAAATAATTGGCATTGCTCTATTAAGATGTCCAAAAAAGCTCAGATGAGTCATCCTTCACCATATATGTGGGTCACTGCATGTGTTGCGTTCCTCAGCAGTACAGTGCAGGCCTAAATGCTTGATCCCTACAGTGAGGGGATCCAGTGCTCTGTCAGCTCTTTTGCTTCTGTGGTTTGGATCTGCTTATCTCCTTAGAGGGGAATATCACTGAAAATCCGTACAAAGGTCTGAGCGATCACCTTTATCCTCAGATGAACCATTTCTATTCTGATGGGAGCAGTTTCCTTCAGGATAAAAGTGGCTCCATCTAAAGGACGCGAGGGGTCACTGAATGGTTTAATGAAAATTATGTCACCACAGTCACCAGATCTCAAGTTAACAGGACTATTATGGGAGATTTTGGACCTTCAACATTATCAAAACACCAAATTAGGGATTAGTATGGTGTTAATCCCCCCTGTGGAGCTCAAAAGAGTTGGAGAATCAATGTCAAGATGCACAGAAGCTGGTTTGTTGACACATGACAGCCCAACACCTTACTAAGACTCATTTTGTTGGATTTTCCTTTAGTCTGTCACCCATGCGTACACAAATACCACACCCAAGGATTAGCCTTTTACAGTATGTTGCCCTCATGCTTTCATTCACAGAAAGTTCACTATTCAGAAGGTGTACGGAGCAGCAGAGATCAACATGCGAACAGCTCTCTATTATAATAACTATGAATGGAGCAACCGGATGCAGTAATAATGTTAAATGGAAAACGTGGTGTAAAAGTTTATAACTGAGGTAAATATTAGCTGCTTGGATGACAGGAAATTGTCATCCAAGCAGGTCAGCTTTAATTATCTTTTTGTTCGTTTGTTTTTGAACATTACATAAGTCATCTTCATCAGTTCCTGCAACTTGTGCAGATTTTCTGTCAAGTACATATATATTTAATTACCATAAAAACTGCTTAGAAATGGAGGAAAAATAATACAGAATGTGTATTTTCATCTTTTTGATTTGAAGGAGGAAAAAGCATGGTAATATGAAGTGGGTCACTTTACAACTTTACTTTAAAATACAGTTTTCTGTAGGAGCAACAGAAAGAGGAAAAATTACACTAAAATCGCAGTAACTCTGGAAGATAAATGGATTTGATCAACTCTGACATCTGAAGACGTCTCTTACATTAGATTTATGAACAAGAGGGGAGACAGTATAGATCAATAAAGCTCCCCTAAACACAAAAAAATCCTTGTTTCTTTACTGCTGGTGTTCTCATATTGTTGCTCTACACAGAAATGTTGACGGAGAAAAAGAGAAGTTTGACAAACTGAGTCTGGGTATTTATTTGATTTAGTTTATTCTTTACATTGCAGAATAAATATTTAACAGAGTTGGTATAAAAACGTACACAATTGGACCTGAGTAAGTTACAAACTATGTTGAGTGCTTAAACATCAACGTCACATGGCAACAATTGTCAAGGTAAAAAAACATATGTTTGACCAAAACTTTTAACTAGTTTAAAAGTTGTAACTTTTAAACTAACCCTAACCCTCTTAGTTTCTTTCATAATATAATCCAAGATGGAAAAACTTAATAAAACCGATGGGAAATGTGAGAGAATGGCCTTTCATTTATGGTGTGTGCTCATTCAGCCACACTGCTGCTGGGACCGACGGCGCTATAAAAGGCAATGTTTCTTCGAACGCAAAGCTCAAGTCTCCCCTTTAACCACAACCGTCCACAAAACTACTCCGATTTCGCCTCCAAACTGCGCATCATTCCACATTTGCGCCACACTCGACTACTTTAAAGTTTGGCGAGAAAAAGTACATAAGCTTCTCAGATGCTCTCAGGTTGTATTGCATCAGCCGGATGATGTTGAAAGCATGTGCAGCTGCTTCCTTATGGCGTGTCTTTACGCATTGCGCACGTCTGGCCACATGGCGCCTTTCCCCCTCCTTTAACTAACAGCTCCGGCCCCATAAATTAATTTAGAAGCAAAAGTCTGATGGAGAAGCCTTACCTACTTGAAGGAGATCCCAAACAGCCCCTGCTTCTCTCACTTTTACTCCTCACCACAGTCGACTTCCTCCGCCTCAAACTCTGATGGGTCGCACGAAAGGACACACACACGGAGGTGTAGAAGGAAGCCCGCCTTCTGTGGCTCCACCCGTTCATTTCTTTTCTGCTGCAACCAGATGGCGCTCTTTACAAGCAAATTCTTCTTGCATCTCCTCCTGTTCATCTTTTGGAGGCATCCTGGATTAGAGAACAGCAGCATGCCCTGCAGCCATGTCTTAATTTTAAATGTATGCCCATATCAGTATGCATATGTTGACATCTCTCCCTGCTGTTCCTCCTTCCTTTCATCGTTGCATACAAACAGTCACATCAACACCGGATGATTATGGATTGCTTGTGAAGTTGCAAGTCTCCACAGGGGAAACAAAGCTGTTACGCTCCACTCCCCGAGTTCCCTGCTGGGGCCGTGCACTGGTGTCATGTCGTGATCCTCTTATTTCAGCCTGGATCTTGATACATAACACAAATCTACAGTAGGATTTTGGGTTATCTATGTGAGAGGGATCCAGTCTGCACACACCAGCCGAGAGCTCCACCCATGTCTTGGGATTCAGGGACTCCCAGTCATTTCTTGGGTCCTGTTGAAATAGCAGCCGAGGGTGTTGAGATCTGCTGGATATTCAGGCCGCTTCATGATCCCCTCCTTTGCTTTGACTATAACTACTACATGCATCAAAGGGAAGACATAATTGGTAAAAGAAGTGCTTTATACTCTGCCTTATCTGACATTTCTAGATTTATGGTTGACTGCCGCTCACCCTGTGGGCCAATTGTGGCTCGCCTTGATAAATGGGAGTCGGTGGTCTTAGGTGATTTTGAAGTAATGCAGTTCCCGTGGGACTTGGAGGAGAAAGTACTTCAAAAGAAATACTATCCAACAGCCTACATAACCAGATATCACTGCGTTTTGTTCCTGTTAGATACACTATTTGCCAGTTTCTGGGGGATGGTTCACACCTCATGAAATTGTCGGTATTAATGCAGTTTCCTACTACAGGCCAGTGTTTCCCAGCTGCAGTTATCACTGGCACTGATGGTTTTCATTCAAGCTTTTTTAATGAGGACTGAAAAGACATGAGATACCAGGAGAATGCAGTTAATTACCTTCTACAATAGAAAACAAGTGGCACTTTGGGCCCCAAAGATCTTCGCTGGAACCCGTCACTGCCAGTGTTGTGCATAAAGATGAAAAAGGGAGTGTAATGACAAAAAGAATAACAGGACACTCTGCTCTCTGCTGGGCCTGACAACAGTCCCACCACACACATTGATCTTCTCCTCTCCCTCGCTGATGCCAGAACGCTCCACCAAGACGTTGTGTTTTGTTTTTTTTAACAATCAGTCACATTAAAAGCAAAAATTCAAATCAGGCTGTCAGAGGAGGCCAAAATTCCTTCCTTCTAGTGCTTTTGATAGTGACAGTCGAGGAGTAATGGGACATTGTTGGAAAACTCACTCGTTTGCCATCTAGCCAAGAGGTAGATGTGAAGACTGTTATCAATTACATGTTAATGCTTTCAGTAAAGAAACAGCTTGATCACGTTTAGCCTTACTTATAGCACAAATTGATGTCTCTTAAAATAAAATAAAAAAGATACGCAACAATAACTCCAGTAGCCCAAACTTGTGCATCTCGTGTTTTACTGACACCTGAGCCTCAAATCCCTTTTTAAAGGCAAATGTCTCTTTACATTTGGAATAAAGAGCCCTTTATATAACTGGATAAAAATATTCTGTACCATAAAGAAACTTTCTGATCTATTATTTCCTAGTTCTTGGACTAAATCCAAATAAAAATGCTTGAAAGTCCATATATCCATGCTCAGTTTGAACAACATTAACTTTACAGTATTTAGCTGAGGTTATATAAGCTTTGTGTACTCCACAGTAGGAGCAAGGCATTGTGTACTTTCTGCCTCTCTGGAGAGAAAATACAGTCAAAATCCTTTTTTTGATGCTAGAATGAGCACAATATGTTTTATCCAAAAGGGTCAGAAGAAGAGTCTCAGAGGATTCCATTAATACCTTCAGAACACTGGCATGTGTTGTTATATGATCTTCTGGGATGGTATGTTTTTTTCCTGTATTTTTTTTTTAAATAAAACCATGAATCTTGGCTCTGCAACATGGATGTAAGGGCATAAAACATGTTGGAGCTGCTCCAAAGCCGTTGTGATCTTTGCTTTAAAAAAAACATACTAAAGCATTTTACTGAGCCGTTGTGTGACACTGCACTTCCATGTTCCTAACATGATGCTAAAAATCAGAAAATGACCACAGCTTGATGCTTTGTGCCTCCTAAATGTTCAACACAACAACAAGAAATTAAGCCACTGACCACTCTAAAGGTTACAGAGGACAATGCCTTACCATTGTAGAAAAAAAAGAACTAACTGGTCTAAATGGGATCAGGTCCCATACTGTGTGCCACAGGTGTTCAAACCTGCAGGAGCTGATTGTTGCGGAAAACCACAGGCTACCTCTGCTCAGAAACGATGACAACAACAACAAATGTGATCTTGACTGCACAGAAGGTCCTATGTTGTAAGGTGAACTTTACTATTCATATGCTGTGCTAAATACACGATTAATTATAGAAAATAAGCTATTCTACCCTTGATTATAACGTCGTATCCGGACACTGAATCATTATGGATTCAAGAGCGTTTAACTCTTCACATTCTCATCTGACTGACTGATCTTTAACAGGATGACTTTAAAAATTCTCTTAGGGCATAAAGATGCTGTTTTGAGCAGGTTTTTCAGGTTCTGCCTTCCCTGCTGTTTGAACACAAGGATCACGCAAAGGAAAAGAATTTACTGGATAACAGACAGAGTCATTCAGATCTTCATTCTGGAGTTTGAATGCAAATACGTTGCAAATCTACATCAGCACAAAAAATATTTATTGGTTATTTTTCCACTGTGCCAGCAGGAAAAATGACACATGATCCAATAAGCAGTTCACAAGTTATTGCATTTATTTTCACATTTTTTAATGTGTAGTACACTTCACAGACTACTAGAATAATTAAACTTTATTCTCACTGCTCAGAGTACAAGTACTAAGACAACCAAATGCTTTTCTCATCTTTATCTGTAGAGCTTTGTTTTTTTTTTTAACAGAATAGAATATCATCGCAGGCATTTTGTGTCAGAGCTGCAGCAGTGTGCATAGTGAAAGCCCTTCCTAACTGGTGCAGTCTCATGGGTCAAACTCTGAAAACATCCTCTTTGTGCATGTCATACTCCCTATTCTGACTTTGACATTATTGAATTCTCTGGGATCTTCCCTTTCAGGCGTTTATATTCTTGTGAGGCAATAAGAAATGCAAGAAGACAAACTGTTACCACACAGAATGCGCACTTCAGGGTCACTTGTGAAATCGTCTCATGGACACCACAGTACTTTTTAGAATGAGTGTTTATTGTACTGTGTCCTGTGGTGTTTCTGTTATTCTGTCCGCTATCTTTGCTAATTTGCATGATTGTTATATTGTTAGACATGTCACCCACTTTTACAACATGCACCCAAACCAAGTAAACTCCTCCCTCTGGATATGAATGTGTGCAGCGTATGGGCCGAGCAGAAGCAGAAGTATCAGCGATGAAAAGTAAAAAAATAAAAAGCAGCAAAAAAAAAAAAGAAAAAGAAAAAAATCACTTCTGAACACCCAGAAGACGCAGCCTCAAAAATTACCACAGAATTGAATCAGCACCTTTGTGAAACTGCCACAACAAAAGCTACATTGTGATCTATTCCAACTGCTTTTCATGGTGCAGCTGCTATTAAGAAACTGCTTGTATCGATGCCGGCACACAAAGACACATAATCTGGTGTAAGTAGCACAAAGTGCGGATGCCTAGGAAATGGAAATTGAAGTATTATGGTCTGATGAGCTGTCTTTCATCCCCCTTACATCATGTTGTGGGAATCGCTGAGGTGATTGCTCTCTATAGTCCAGTAACAACATTTCACAGCTCCCCCAGTCACTGAATGCAAGCTGAAATGTTACTGTATGTTCTCAAGTGTTCAGTGTGAAGTATATTCCTTCCTTTTGTCGCCCGAAAGATTTCAGGGCTTTCCTGATTGAAGTGTGGTTCAGCATCCGACAACACACAGTTCACAACAGACACAAATAATGGGGTTTCAATGGAGTTTAAAGCTGCTTTTATAAGCGAGTTATTTTTTTTTTCATATGATGTAATGCCTGCTTTTCTTATTTTCTCCAGTAGTGGGAATTCACAACTGCACTATCAACATAATATTATTCATTACAGATTGCATTTTTCAGTTAAAAATATAGTTTGAATTGCACACTTAAAAAGTAAAACTCAGCTGTGACTTTTGCACTGCGATGAAGAGGAAGAGCTTATTTTCACAACAAGAACACCTATAAAAACTTGATGTTCATGTAGAGGCAAAAATCAGTTAAATAATATTCAATCACAATCTACACTTACTTCCTAAAAATGGTGGTTGAATGAAACTAATATCATCAAACTATATTAAAAAAAATGTGATTGTAAGATAATTATTTTTTTAAATAAATGAAAACTCTTTGGGATTAATAAAGTTTTATCATCTCTTATCTCAGCCTTTCATGGATTTGGCTGGGGAAATCAAAGAAATCTCATTTTACTGGCCACATGCAGCTTTTACATATCCGACAACTTCTGGGTTGAATTTACCGACAGGTGAAAATCCAAAACGACATTTAAAATTTGAATTTTGTATCAAGAACAGAGTGCCATCACAGTATATTCTGGAGGATGTTAAAGCCAGAACGACAAAATCCGTAGGCAGACAGCACGTTCGACAGACTCTGATTTATTATCATTAGTAATAATGAAAGAAATATTCTGAAACGGTTGCAGTGTATCAGACATCAGTTTTACTTTTGAGAACAAATGCAGACAATTCATTTTGGCAGTCGAAAAATGACAATGACATCGGGTCAGATGAGGGATGATTAAACACTCCAATTCAGTCTCAGCACCTTGTTGCATAAAATATAAGCATAGTGATCCTCTCTGTGCTTTTGGAGAGGTGGAGAAAGGCATTTTTGAACGCTTTGGTGTTGCACAAAAATAAATGACATGTTCATGATACTTTTGGCTAAACACAGAAGAATGGTCCTGAATACGAATGCGTTTTCTTCAGCTGCAGGGGAGGCAGATCAAAACCTGCCATATGCTACAATACATGGCTTAAATGCCTGAGAATCTGCACTAATGCAGTGGGTGTGGATCACAGAATTACAGTATCCGTGGCAGTAAATCAAGGAATTTGCTTTTATCTGAGATGCCCAAAATCACGTCTTGTTTCACTTCTATCAGGCCCGCTTTGATAACACGTGCAGAGAATACTTAAAAACGTCCAAAAGACACCCATTCATATGGCAACAAGGGACTGTTAGAATGAGGATGGAAGCAACAACAACAACAAAAAACACAGCGCACAGGCTGGAAGCAGACCAATTATCACAGTGATTTGCAAGACATAATATTTTATGACATTTTGCGAGTGAGTGAGTTCACAGTCACCTATCATCAGTGATGTTTCTCGGTTCGTACACATTTTAGCTAATCAATAACCTTTTCACATAACAGCGATAGGGAACCGAAGACGAGCGTTGCAGCTGCTCTTTGAGATGTTCAATCAAGTGTGTGTGGAGACAAAAAAGTCGCAAAAGTCAGAACTAATTGGAAGAGGCACATGTCGTTCTCTGTGTGAATTGAGGCGCTTTCTGGTGTTTTTCCGGAATAATCCCAGGGGGAATGCGACGCTACCTAATGAACACGGTGCACATAGATCACAGTGTCTTTAAGTAGTCTAGAGTGTGAGTCATACCTGTAATACTGTCTCCTCCCCACACAAAAGGAAGTGCTGATCATCAGTGTCAACGTAGTGTCATAGTGGGATTTTGCAGTGTGGAGAGTTTAGGAAAATTCACAACATCAACTACTTTAATGTGATCTACTGCAGGGGAAAACTGCATTACTCTATGCAAAGAGGGGGAAAATGGTGTAATTCAGCTAAAATGTTGCTTGTGCATAATGCAGCACACTGTGAACAATCCAAATTAGGTGATTTTATCACTGCTTTAGCTGCAAATTACTGGCTTAATAACTGAGCCATAAATAACCACTTAAATGCTCCCAGTAGCTGCATAAATTCAAACATTACAACACAACTGTTTTAGACACTCATTAAAAGTATAATCATTCAAGCCAGTTTATTACTGTGTGCAAAGTGCAATATATTTTTATACGTACAATGTCCCACAATGCAAATTAACAAAGGCAGATCTCCAGTGATTAAGTACCTGGACGTTTTGATTTTCAAGTGCTGGTAATACTGTAAATCCCTCCACGTCTTTGACACTACAATATTAGTTCTATTTAAATACAAAATAATTAAATCAAGTAGAATGTTTTCATTATATCTCACATATTGAAATATTCATATTTCATTTATTTATTTCTGTATTTATTATGTTTGAATAAATGAATGCTGGCTGTACTGCTTCACTCTGCCACAGTCGTCGGCCATGTATTTCAGATGACATGCCAAATGCAACAGAGCCTATAAATGGCTGCTGGCTACTGGTGGATGGACTCGGCAGGGTTTTGAGTTTTAGCATCTAGCTGCTGGTCAGGTTGGACGCTTCCCAAATGGACCAATCTGCAGTAAATGGGGTTACACAGCGTCTAAGGTTGCAGATGGTATTTGAAAGCACACAAGCTTACAATGCTATTTTCCCCCATTTAAAAACAGACTTGAAGACAAAAAGTAGGTTTTGGTGGTGTGCAAGGTTGACACTTTAAGATGAAGGTGATTGTTAACACTCAGTTTGAGTTTGGAATCCATTCTCAATCCTGGTCTCTGTGGAGACAATCATCCTCTAATAACAGTAATCTATCTCCTCGTTGGCCAGGACAATAGCTGTTCTGCAGGGGATGTAGACCTGAGAGAAAAAGAGAAAGAGAGACAAAGGCAGGAAAGAAAGTGGGGAGAAAAGTGAGATGACAATTCAGGATTAATGATGTTAATAAGATCACCAATTCTGGAGATTACGGAATCTTCAGGTTTATCCTTTTTTTCTTAGAAGTGAGACATGCAGGCACCTGGTGGTGCATTAATGATCAGGCATCGTCGCTTCTCACAATCAAGGTCGACATGACGGCTAAACAAAGAGGAGAAGGAAGAAAAAAAACCTCAGTGAAGACGAAGATGGGAGGTGTATTTAGACGGTTATTCACATCTGAGCAGAAAAATAGCTCTTGAAAGGAGACAAACACCACAGCCTTGATCGAAGACAACCGTCAAGGTTAGAGAGGTAAAATCAAAGTGTGACAGAGTTAAGGCTTCATCAGGACCTCTGGGTGGCACTAGAGTCAGCATGTTAGCAGAGAGTAGAGGTCTTAAACTGCTTAACTTGTGCCCATAAACTGTGTGGTAGCATTTCATTTTAGGCTGCAGGCTGGAGGAGAATAAGCATCCTGGTGTTGTTGGTCCTGTAAAATTCTTAATCAGTGCCTTAAACCGTCTAAAATTCACATCATTAACATTATATTCTATTCATATCCTGCGCATTCAAGTGAACCATCCCCAAACGAGCAATCTTGCCCTAATTTCCATTTCTGAACTCTCTAATCAATGCAATAACCGCACGTTTCATCATCTAAACATATTGGCTATGCATCAACTGTAAATTTAGGATTCTGTGAAGATACTATCTGCCAGTAGGCACAGGCTGATCTAAAAGAATCTCCAAGTTCAGTGGACTGAAGAAAAAACACATCAGCGAAAAAGAAGCACACGAAAGGGAGCAAAAAGAAAAAAAACAATCAAACAATTAAAAAAAACAGAAAGAAGAGAGTCTACAAATGTCAGAATTCCTATTTATATACAGCACAAAAATCTTAGGGAGGATGCTTGTTTGGAGTGGTGTAGCTAATACAGTCTTTGATCAATCCTTTTGATATTCACAGTGTCATTTGGAGGCAAGGAGCCACCGTGTAGCATTAGTCATTTCAGATTTATGCCAAAGGAAAAGCCAAGCAGACATAAATGATGCTATATTTCCCAACAGAAAACTAAAAAAGCAAGCAGAGCTGTAAACAATTCAATCACCCCCTGAACTCTTCAAGCCGCCCCTCGGCATCAGTGGATCTGCGCTCACTGTGGATGTGTTTCTTTGGCAACAGTTTGTCACCGAGGGAGTCAAGCAGCCCAGCGCTGAAACACTGACACAGACATTGGTGACTAATTAAACAGTCACAGTGGGAGAGTCTCCGTGCAGAAGCACCGCAGAGAGAAGGAAAGGCAGAATGAATCACTGCACCTGTTTAGACAAAAGCTACCACTGTGCCTAACCTGGAATATGTCAACAGCTTTTATTTCCACCAAACAGATAGCAATAGTGACAAATTCTAAATGAATCTGTGAACAAAGAACAGCAGACACTCCCGAGTGTTGGCACAGCAATTAGTGGAAGACATTCTAATTAACATATTACGCCTCACAACATCGGACACATGCATGCATAACTGTGACCAACCTGTCACCCACTAACATGTACAATGCAGACGAGACACAGTTTAAAAAGGCATCAAATACTTCCCTTTGTGTACGTATAGCATACGTGAGTCAGACATTTTCTAGGCCGATGCACGACCAGAGGGTCATTTTTCTGCATATCGAGCCAAGCCAAAATAAAATGAATTCAACTGTATTTGCACAGCTGCACCCAGAGAATTTTTAGAGGTGACATAAATGTCAGTGGAAAAGCACAACTGAACTGAAATCTGACACCTGTTTGTGAAAGTTGAAAATGTTTCAGCACAACAGCTCAAAATCTGATTTTTTGAAAACAGATTATCACATTGACTGGTTTTAAACGGTGACACCAGGGCTGGAAAATTAAGGCAACACTGAAATGGCAAAAAACTGCAGTTCCTTGAGTGGCCACTTGAGGCTGACTCATTATGCAAGTAGATTTCCACAGATGTCCATGTTGTAAAGTGGAACCTTCACAGCAAAAGTATATAACATTCACAGCCTGGTTCAAGAATGGTTGTGGTCTATTTTAGCTAATTTCCCCATTTCATGACAACAGCACATGGAGGTTCATTTGTTTAGAACCCACTTAAATTGTTTGAAGGTTGAAATTTTTGCAAAATTAAAGGCATGGCTGCTCTCATCATAGTGACATCATAGGACAAAGCTCATGGCCCAGAGATGTTTGCATAACTCAGTTTAAGACACCACTGGTGATGCTGGGGAGGGTTTGCCCATTTTCATCTGTAGTCCGTTAGTTTACAGCTAATGTGCACATACATGTTTCACTGGCGTCAATGCAGCCAGCAACATGATGTAGGAAATCTACACCTCCTAATACATGCATGTCTATCAAGACAATAGGTCAACCCGCAATTCAAACCAATCATCACAACTTGCAGATTTTTTTTTTTTGATCCGATAGCTTCACTTAAGGTATCAACAGCCAGTGCCGGTGTTATGTTCGTGGTAACTGAAGAAAAGGGCTCCTTACTGTGATATATCAAGTTAAATCTGTTCAGAGGAGTAAAATATTGTAAGATAACATCTCACCTGCGAAATTTTACTCCCTGATGTTTGGTTGAGTAGAACATCCAAAAAGAATCACAAAAATCTGGCATTTTCTATTATTTCAACAGACTGGATATGGCGTCTATGTACACTCAATCCACTGGCTATTTGGGTTTCTGTTATAAAGTATGCAAAAATAATGTGAGCAGAAAATTTGTTTTGTGAGCACGACAGTCAGTCAGTAGGTAGCAGCCAGTGTTACATATACAGGGCTTTTGGCTAAAGTAGTTCTGAAAATTCAATGGTTACTCAACAATAAGGCACATCTTCACTGATCACCCTGATGATCTTCATCTCTTTTGACTTTACAGCTCCAGCCTCCTTATGAATCATCAATTCATAGGTCACACATCTAGACATTCAATATTCATATGGATTTCTCAGGTATAATGTCAGATATAAATCTTGCCGAGCACAGGTTTTTGAAAAGGCACCAAACAACAATATTGGTCTTTTGGATCTGATGGTGTTTGTCTGAATATGTCCACAAAGGCTGTGCTGCTTTCTGATTAGTCATATGGAGTAGGTGTTTACCACTTCCCTGACACTCATAAGCACCGTTTCATATCTAGACAACAGCTTAGTGCTAGCAGTCAGATCCAGCAGCAGTTTCTGCACAACAGAACGCAATCTAACAATTTATTCCGGGTGCAAAACAAAATGGGATAAGAACATAGGCAAGCAGTTTGTTTGTCAAATGCCGTACTATGAGAAAGTTAGCCAGTGCTGTTTGTCCTTTTCCTGACTTCTTTTGTCTAATGGCTGTTCTTGTATTGCCTCGTATCGTGATCACATGTGAGAATTCAGATTTTGTACTCCCTTGAAGAGCAGAGTCCAGCCTTTGGGCGGATACTCAATCTGATCAATGTTCAAACACGCTGATAAAGGATTCATGAGGTGCTTCGCAGGAATATATCACCACTCTGGCTCCAGACCCCAGCTTCTAGCAAGAGCACTGCCTGACTATCTGTGCACTTTAAGTCTCCAGACATGTTCCTGCTTGGCTCCATTACTCACTTAACACGTATCAACTCCCTGTAAGCACTTCTGCACACGTAGGTTGTACTTTAGGCAAAACCAAGGATCGGCCTGGGTAACAACACAAACCTGACTCTGAGCTGAAGACTTTATTAAAGGATTCTGTCTGCTTCTGTTTGCAACCTGAGATTTATTTTGGTCGGCCATAATTCTCAGTGGAAATGTGAGCGTGATACTAAAACTATTCTGAAAGGCTGCTGTATCAATATGAGTGCTTCACATATCACCTCCTTATTTATCGACTATTTTTATGACATTTCAGTTCTAATCATTCACAAAGCTGGCATGACTAATGATTCCACACCGTAACAAAATGAACCTCAACATTAAGCCCCTGCAAAATTGAAAAACTTTGTTCAAGCTAGTTCATTGTGCTGAATTCTAGTTGAGAGTGTCATTCTGAGGTTTGCATAAAAATTCATGCTACAAACAATCCTAAAAGCTAACTCTGAAAGTATCATTTTATCACTTCAGAAGAATTAGATGTTTGGACGATGTGATCTGTCTCATGCACTTTAAATTTATGCTCACAATTGCTAATGAATGCAAGCTTTAAACACTATGGATTTACTCATACTGTTTATGTGCATATGATTTATTTGTGTATGTAAAAGTGTGAGGCAGGTCTTCTCCATCCTGTCACAGTTTTACTCTGTTAGTTCTCACTTCCTCATCAGCGTCAGGCCTTAGATCTCACTGATGACAATGTACGCCTTTTGATCATTTGTCGTGATCTCGCTACGTTTCTCTCACTTTCTTTCCCTTCCTCACTTCAGCTTAATTTCTTTTTGTGAAACTGTCAAAGGAGACAACCTCTTTGATGCATGTGAAGTTCATCAAAAGGTTTTGAAGCAGCTAATTATTCATCTGCGGTTCTTGGCATTACATTTTTTGACATCGGAACACTCAAACAAAACTGTACATGCGACATGTACCACAGAAGGGGAACCGAAAATAAGTTTCCTCACTTGGGGAATTTTAGTCACCGACAATTTAAGTTTTTGTTTCGCTAAATGAATAAATTGGCGGTAGATCTAGTACTTGATGTTTGAGATTCTCGTAACAGGCTCTGCTGAGGATATCAAGCTGTCAGTTCACTCAGATGAAGACAGTTGCAGCTTTTTTTTTTTTAATCCACATAAAGAGAACAGCACATTTTATGTCTTTTGATTTTTAAAATTCAACTTCATGGCAAGCTGTTCAAACATTCTCTGTCTTCACATAACCAGTGATAAAAAATTTTTAAAAAGCCAAGTTCTGATTCTTCTATTAAAACTAACAAACCCCATTTGACAATCAAACAAAATGACACAAAAAACAGCGTTGTAAATGTATCACATCAAAGACTTAAAAATGTTAAAAACAGAGTAGTTTTAGGAATTTACGAATAAACCTTTTTTAAGGTAAGTTCATAAAAAAAACCACCACCAAAACTGAAATTATTCGATATTTGGTGTGAGCATGATTTGACTTTACAACGCCATTTTCACAAACTTCTCTTACACACTTTTTTCCCCCATGTTCTTTAATGTGCCACAGTTCTTCTGTGGACTCCCTCGGTTGTTTCTGTCTCTTCATGAAATCCCACACTGACTTCATGATGTTGAGATCAGAGCTCTGTAGGACCCAAACCATCTCCTGCAGGACTTTATCCCTCTTGTCTGAACATAGCTCCCTGTAACTCTGAAAATGACTCCGTGCTTGTATTGTGTGATGGATAAGAATGTAAGTATGAAGGAGATGATTAATTCTAACCGAATCCCTGACTCCATTTGCTCTACTGCAGCCCCAAACATGTTAGGACCCTTCACCATCCTTCACTGTTGCCTGGAGGCGCTCCCAATTCCAGCCATTTCTAGCCCTTCGGTGGACAAACTGCCTTCTGCTGTTACAGCCACATATTTCAGTTTGCCATTTTTCTGCATCCCACATCTTGTGTTTCTGTGCACAGGTGAGCGAGTTCCTTGGCTTTGTTTCCATATCAGAGGAAAGGCTTTTTGGCTGCACGTCTTCTCTAAATATCACTTCTGACCAGACTTCTCTGTACTGTAGCTGGGTGAACCAGAATCTCACAGTTCTTTTTGCCAGTTGTGAGCTGATGATGTTGCTGCACATGTTCCAGTTTTGAAGGGAAGTCATCTTAATGTGTCCTTCACCTGCTGCACTCAGTCTACTTGGCTGATCTCTATGATTCGGGTCCTCACTCTTGCCTGTTTCTTTGTGCTTCTGCGGGAGAGCTTGGACAGCACATCTGGAAATGCTATGCTGACTCTTGCCAGGAGTTTTAAATGTCATTTCTGCAACAACCTCGCCTTTTTAGTATAGCTTTATCTCACCCCATTTCATCCCCTCCTGCACAGACATTTTTGTCTTAGTAATTGAGTTTGGTTCAGTCCACATATTATGTTATTGTTCATAACCCCTGTTAGATATAACTGATGAATCCTGCACTGCGGTTATGCTCCTAAAAAGTGTAATCTGAAAGGTGCTCTGTTATTTTGTGACATGTAAATATCTTGATTCTGTTTGACTGAGATGCTTCAAGTCCGTCAAATCACAGACAAACAGACCGAAAAACAGCTTCTACCCCAGAACCACAAGAGAACTGAATTCTGCCCAACACTGTCTGGACCTGAGACCCTACCAGCAACTTAACTACTATGCTATTTACTTGTATTTATTTCTAATGCACCGACAGTATCACTCATTCATTTCGTTGCACAATGTCCAATGACAACAAAATAAATTCTATTCACAAACTAATGTGGGAGATATAAAATGTCCAACCAATGTTTTAATGAAACAAAAGCATAAAGCACTGACACAGTACCATATGATGACTGATTATAATTTATTTCATATAACAGTATTATATTAGCTGTCTGGAATATTTCAATATATTGCATTTTACTATCTTTTTAATAATTGCTGTTAAAACTGTAAATACCCTCAAGTCAATGCTAAGTATTGGAATTTGATTTAGAACTATACACTGACATGTCAATTAGTGACAAACACAAAGGCAGGCTGTTTTATTTTAGGCACAAATCAAGCCAAGTAGTGCATGAGAAACTTATCAACCTCTTAAAACAACTATTTTCTTCTCCCATAATGTGTCATCCAAAAGGTTATTCTTTGAGTGCCCTAAAACTGATCAAAGCAAATATTTTTTCACTTTTAGTCTCTTTTCCAGATATGTGTAACACATGCAGCATACATGTTTGCTATAAAGAGAATGTTCAGTCACACCAATTAAGTAATTACAACCACATTAGTAGCATTCTCTTGCATACTCTGATCACCATCTGTGTCGCTCCTAACAGGTTCCATGTTGGTCTTAATTTTGGCTTCTTTGTGTTGAAGAGGTGAGGGCATTTTTTTCCTTTCTTGATTTTTTTTATAACTAAAATGACACGACTGTAAGGGCTGAAGAGGTGTCAGATGACAAGAATCCATGATCAGATTTGTAAACATGGGGCACTACAGTGTTCACCACAGCCAAACCGAGGCACCGGGACGCTCTCGACTCTGCTGGCTTCCTCCAATTACGTGCATCCCCAGTCTAAGGTGTGATGCGCTCTTGGAGGATATGAGAGTTTATTATCACTCAGTAACGAGGAAGCCGGAGAACTGACAGACCCATTAAAAAGACAGAAGAAACGAAGTTTGTGCAGACTTTGAAAGCAAAAGTTGTTAAATAAAACATGGACGGTGTGGGCACCTTTCACAGCCCCCGCAGACGATCTTGTCTGATTATCCTTGTCATAACCAGGTAGGTGTGAGGAGGAGGAGGAGGAGGAGGAGGAGGAGGAGAAACACCATCTTTATGCAAGACCACAGTTCTAATGTGCAATCTCTACCAAGAAGTCTTTAAAGGCGACACAGTATGTGCCACTTGCCTCCTTCCTCCCTTCTTGCCGACTCCATTCCTCTCATTTCCTTTCATTCCCCATTAATAGGCCACGGTGCCAAAATTAGCAGATGACTTGTTAACTAAACTTCACATTTTGGCCGAGAGGGACATGGGTGAAGCAGTGGTGTTTGAATTAATAAGAGTTAGAAAAGATTTAAGAGATTGTGGAATTTGTGTCCTCAACTGATGAAACCTAAGCTAATACGACGGTGGATCACTGTCTGCACGAAAGAGGAAGAGGCTTTTTAACAGGGGTCGACAGAATCTTAAATAACGCTGAATTGATGCTCTTAATAGGAGTGTGAGCTCTGCGAAACACATTTTTGATGCATTAAAGTGCTCCGTCCAACTCTTAATATAGAGTAATATCCTCTATCCATTAACTGCAACACTTTCAGTATTGATCTGCGGAGGTTCAAGTTGAGTTCAGAAAAACAAACACCTCATCAGGTGCTGTGTCAACTCCGGTACAACCTGAAACTGCCTCAAGATGTTTATTAATTTACTGAACAAACTGAACAACCACAGAAAGGAGATGATAACTGTGCAGACCACTTCACGGAAATCATTGTCCTCATGCATTAATTGGATTCATTAACATAAGATCCAACACACGCAATCGGCCGTGTGCGTTTGTGTATCTGTGGTGATCCTCAGTAATTCATCTTTGACCTTATTTCTAAACATCTTATTGGTTTTCGGCATTTTAATCAAGAAAAAAAAAAATCACATCAGGGAGAAAAAAAAATAGCGGAGGCAAACATGAGGAAGATCCTCAAGCACTCTGCTTAAAATGCATATCAGTGCTTCCCTCTATATTTCAAGGACAGACCCATTTCATGATATTAGCCTTAAGCAGTCTTCATGATGGAAGCCCGGCGGTTCTTTCTCCCAGATATATTTCTTTTCCTCCCCTCCATGACGCCATGCAAGCTTAAGAGGCATGCACATCAAAAGGTAAGTTCTAACGCTATGAATAATGCACATTGTTTGTTGGAGCATCTGAAAGAGCTGTAGGTATCCCATTCACATAATGCTCGATGACTCCAGGATAACAGCCAGAGTAAAACGCAAAGATGTGAAATATGATAGTCACAAACAAAACCTGACACTAAGGAGACCACAAACAATGATACCATCTCCTGATAGAAGAATCCTTTAAAAGAAAATATATATATAGTCACATTTGATCACTTTCTTGATTTTGCATTAAAAGGTAATCACATTAATGAAGAAAACACTAAATTATAGTGCAGCCGTTAAGCTGAGAGTCCCAGACCAGGGAGATGGTGGCTTTTTGCCAGAACAAGCAGCCTTCTTTCATGCCAACACACTTAAACCTAATTAGAATGGTATTAAAAGATCCTCTCGCTACAAACTCCATTTCAGGCTAATTAAACTGATTTGTGGAATCAAACATGGAACATAAAAAGGACAAAACATGAATACACTGGCAGCTATTTCATCATATTTTGTATCTGCTGCAAGCAGTTACAAAATGTCCCTGTAAAAAATTACAACCTTATACTCATTTAAAACCACAAATATGCACCTGATTAATGCATATCAGTTGAATGCATACACGTTAGAGAAATTTTACATGTTCTAAAGGTTGCTGCAATAAAAATAAAACATTGTGCACCAGTTTTCTTCCACTTACCATCCCCACAGGAATGAATATTTAATCCACTAAGGTATACATTATGCTAGACTTCATAATGTGTAATAGTGGGACAGAAATGCACTAATAACTGTAATGATTGCATTGTTAAACTACCACACTTTATGTTTAACAAAGCTGCTCCCTAAATCTACAGAATAGAAGACCACAGGATTGCAGCTCTACATTGATGCAAAATACTTTGGTAGAAGCTAAAGCAAATGAAATAAATGGATGTTTTATAATATATTTTTGTCCTAATAGGAAATGGTGAACAAGTGACTTTGTAATGCTACAGGCAAAATAAATTTGGAAACAACAAAGAGAAAGAAAAATATTTGTCCAAAGTTTTAATCCTCCATTATTTCTGGAGCTGTCTTATCACCACCCACAACTTCTTTTGATGTTTTTCAGCTGTGAGCAACTCCTCCATTAGCCCTACATATGTGCATTGCATTGTGGGACAATAGTGTCCATCAACAGCAGCACTCGACAATCATTTAGTATGCATGCTGACATTTTTGAGTGCGCTTAATTTTGTCACTTCCCCATTGTGAATGTACAACAACCTCTAGAATTAGTATGCAGAAAGGGACGGCGATACAGCACAGGCTCTTAGAAAAGTGGTCCAGAGACCAGAACTCGACTACAACAGCCCTGGATTCACATTTGAAGTATGCTCGAAATCTACGGCTCGATGACATTCAACAAAAGACGACCTTTGATGAGTCAAAAGTGTGATGTTGAAAATATTTACCAGGATGGAGTTGGAGCGGCCGTTGAAAGGCTGGGCCTCTGTGAAGAACTCTGTGCTGTGGTCCAGCCGTCCGTGACCCCCATACTGAGCCATGTCTGAATCCAGCTTGATTTTGTATCTGACAGAGATTGAGGTTAAGGCACAATAGCACTGGGAAACTGGCTTATGAGATCGAAGACATAAGAAAGCGCTGGAGGAGGCTTTATCAGCAGTGCGTTTGCGTTGCAGACTCGGTTTTAGCGGCGCTCAGCTGGTTTATACTCATTGAAATCCTCACATCCATCAGCATGCATCTCCACCTCAGAGCGCTGCGAAGTGACAGTGCGGAGCCCAAACAGACAAAGAGAATGCTGCCTGAAATTAGCATAAATAGAAAAGTGATTCAGCCATGGCCCAGCCATCCAGCCTGCCTGTCTAATTTATCTAATTCACTGCATAAATAACAAGTTTAATCAAAAAAGTGATCCAAATGAGTGACACCAGATACACACACAAAAGATTATAAAGATTATTCTCTCCTCCTCCAGGACTTGTTCACATTTTCTTGTTTAACAACTTGACAAGGGAAAAGACTTATTCATGTCAAATATTGAGCAAATCACTACAAATTCATCTGAATCATGTACAATAGAAGACTGCAAAGGCATTCATCTTCTTAACTTACCGGTTAGCATCTATATGTTTAGGTCTGATTGTAGCCAGACATTTCTATTTAATTAGTTAATCATTAAAAAAAAATCCACTCTGATTCAAAGTGATTCAAAACAGGATATGTCAAGAAAGGATCAGAGATGTGGTCTGTTACTGCACAGAGTCAGTTAAATAGTCAAAGAAAAGCATGTAAATACCCTTAATTATGTATAGGAAACCTTTATATGAGGATAGGGGTTTGAATATTAACACTATCCTCCTTTATGTCACTTTTTCTTTGGTCTCTCTGCTGTGTTTCCATACAAAGATGCTCACACATTAAAGAGCTGACTGATGGCAGTTTCTATAATCAGGTTCTCATGAAATATGTGTGTACAAGATGGAAAGACCGGGCATGAAATATAATATGTAAATCATCCCACATGCTCCAGCAAAGGCATATGGGATGTGAATACGTTCACCTTTTAATGAAAGCGCATGATCACTTCAATTACATGAAGAATTATGCTCTTCAAATGGAAATGCAGAACACTGTCCAATGTGATAGGTAAATTGTCAGGAAAGAGCTCAACAAACTGTGTCTGCGGAAACTATTTCCAAGGGAAACTTTCAGACAAATTTTTGCTTTCTTAACTGCTTGACATAAGCACGGTTTCCCGTCTTGTTGCCTGGCAAAAAAACAAAAAGGATTGGTGTCAGCATAAGTTACAGGGCTGTTATTAATGTCAGAGAAAATATTTGAGACACTTTAAAAGCCAGATTTAAAATGCGAGAAAGTGCACTTTGACAAGAATGTACATAAATATATATATTTCTTATCTGAAAATGTGCCCACAGGGAAACATTAGCCTTGTCCATGCTAGTCTCCCAGGGTCGGTGGCTGTACGGATAGGTACAGTAACTAACACCAGGAGAGAGGGGCAGACATGCAAACAACCTCCTAATTGGCTGGCTGAATAATCACCTTATTTCCCCACAGGCGACATTCTGGAGTGTGATCCTCAAACACTGCCTCATTCTGCCCCCAGAGCTGAGGAAATTCTGCTTTTGCTGCCTGCTTGTCTTCTTTGATAGTGATGATTAAAAAGAAGTTCTGGTCTGTGCATTGTTTCTGCTGAGGAGGAAGATCCCCTCCTCCACTACGGCGGTTTATTGACAGAATAAGCTCATTTTACCGTAGAGGTTTTCACCATACCTACCGGAAGAATATGCTAATGCTCTCCCAGACGTTACAATGCTCCTGGGGAACTATACGATGCGATTTCAAAGCTTCCTTCTTCTAGTGCAAATAATAAAAATCCTTACGTAAACTAATTCTAACAGCGCACACAAGATGTTTGGTAACTGTAAATATTCCAGTACGATGTTTCAGAACTGATTTAAAGTGCAACACTGATCCTTCCTGGATTCTGTGAACACTGTGTGCCGGTCTGTGGCACAGGCTGTGCTGGAAATGAGGCATAGTTACAGTAATTCACAGTTCCCTGGCAAACTTCTCTGCAAGGAAGTGAGGACCAGCACAAATTGGTAGTTGGAGGCTTTGAGCGATTATGTCTTTGTTAGTGGCTACAGACGGCTGCAACAACAGCTTGCAGTTCAGCTGTAAAGCATTGTAATCGATAGAGCTTTTGTGAATAAAGGGGAAGATTAAAGAACACAATCAATTTTGCCCAATGAGCAGAAAGATACGATTCCAGGCCGAAGCTTGATGATTAGAGTCATTGATGACCTGAAAACAATCTTGCCATGACCACGATTGCAGACCAAGCCACCACTTAGTTCCCCCATCAGCTTGTCGTTTTTTTTCTCCAGGCTTTATGAAAGTAATAGCAGCCTGTCGTGGGTAAACAAGACCTGAGTGAGATGTGTGCACATCTGAAGAATGTGGCACGGCCTTGTAAGCATTCTAAATACTGGATGGAGCCTTTTCAGCGTTAACTTTATCTTCTGCTCAGATGGTGTAAGTTACATCAAAGTGGAAGAAAAGGCAGAGGTGGTTTCTGCCAGTAAAAGAATAAGAGGGAGGTCAAGCCAACCAGCAGCAAGTGATGCAAAGTCAGACCTTTAAAGAGTATTCATTTCTGATGAACAGAAATAAATGTTTTCAAATAAAATCCATCATCATCCATGACACCTAAACATACCTTTTAGCGGCTTTCAGTGACATTTTTACGCTATTACTTGTATTCATTCCTTTGTTTCATTCTTAGGGCAGCCAGAACGACCTTTAAAATGATGATGAACAGTCTTTGATTTCTGAAGTAATTATTATGTACAAACTAACAATGTGCAGCTAGACACTGATGCAGGATTGTGGCTCCAGAGGGCTCTGTAGCCATGCAATGTTGAACTTGAAACAACAGCAGTCAAACAATCAGACACATTTTAAACAAGCTGCCAAGCCACTCAAAATGTATGATCATTAGCGATAAAATACAACTTGTAAAAATCCATTACAGTTAATAGATTGAATTTTTGAAATGACTTTGACCTACTGTGCTGCACTTACCAGAGCTTTTTTGCAGAGTTTTAATGCATAATGAGGATTGTTAACTACATTTCTGTATTTCTTTTCTCAGTTAGTTTTAGAAGACAGATTTTATTGATGGAATGTGGGTTTGAGTGTCCCATTAAAACTATGATAACACTTTTAATGATGCATAAGGATCGACTGATATATTTTTTGGGGGGGTTGATGCGATACTGAATATTGGTAATCAAGAAAAGACATTAACTGATATTTGGATTTGAAATACACCAAATGATATGTTTTTTAAGAGCACATGGTAGCACAGAACCTGTCATTCAGAACTGAGTTTCTTCATTGGAAAGCTATAACTGAATATGTAAAATAGAAATAGGAGTGATTATAATGGGACGCTCTTCTCTGTTTGTGTGGGATCAACTGAGATTAATTAGTTTGCCTCCTTCTGTTCTTGTCTATTTTCATAATCTTTCACTGTTCTGCCAGTTTTATTACCCACTAAGGTCCAAATCTTAAAGCATTATTAATTATCGTTTTACATCATTTCATTTTTCAGTAATCTGTAGATGAAAATACTAATACCGATAATCACAAAAACCCCAAATATCGGCCACGATAATCAGCCAGGCCAATAACTGGTCTATCCTTAATGGTGCAGTTCACATGTAAAGCATGTTATGTCATCTTTGGGCAAGCTGAGCTCCGGATTATTAGTTCTGAACACACTAACTGCTTGACTTAGAGTGCATCTGCCATATTTACATGCTGGCTGTTAAAGGGGTGCGATGGGATGCAATATGGGCTGGAGTTTATTTTACCTACAAATAAAGCGGTAGATAATTTGGCCAAATGGTTGCCGTGTTCACAGCCTGTCTGATTATCTCAGTGCTTGTGCTTCTTGCCTCATCAGACTGTTAATAACGGCAGGCTGTTTCCAGAACTCAGGAATTACTTCACCGAGTACAACGTTATTATAATCGAGAGAAACGATGGCCAAAACTACAAAAATAACATCTGAGAATTGAATTTTCCTTTAATGCCTGAAATGAAGCAGCTCCTCTATTTGTCTACAGCAATTGATAAAATTTGGAATCGCAGATTAAGCCTCTGAATTGATGACAACGTCCGCGGATGATATCTGATGGAGTTACACCTTAATGGAATACCAGGAAGGGGAAAGAAAAGTAGTCCATCTTTATTTATCTAACAGCATGCCGCAGAGGATGGTGCTAGCAAAAACTGATGCATATTTTCTTTTTTCACACACCTTATCTGAAACATTCCAGATAACATCAGCGTGCCTTGCTTTCACCTATGCACAGCAGCGTGACTTTTGATCTAAATTCCAGTTAGTTAGTGTCACTACACTTGTAGCTGAATTATTCGAAATGGCAATCCAAGAACAGCTCAGACAGAAAAGGAGAATGATGACCTGACACAATCGCAACTGCCTATTGGCACAGTGTAAATCAAAGCCCAATCTGCCCTGACAGGTACAGCTTTCATGACGGGATCCAACTGGGATTTCAAATACTCTAACCAGCCAGATAAAGACCACTGCCTGAAGAATGTGTCCACCACGAGTCAGAGAGAAAAATAATAAAAAACACTGATGGTTTGAGTGCCTGTCTAAAAGCTGACGTTGACTGCATTTTAATGGCCAACGCTTTTGGGTGAGGTGCTCGGCTTTACCGTCTCTCCTGTTTCTCATGGAAAGAGAGAGAGAGAGAGAGGGTGAGAAAAAAAACATACTAAAAAGAGGACAATGAGAAGCAACAGAGAAGCCTGTCTAAAAATATGAGGAGGCCAAACAGTCAGTGAGCATCCAACTAACTGGTACTGAGAAATAACTATACTGCAGTTGAGTTGTTAAGACGGCAGGATTGCAGTTTTACATTATATTCCAGAGGCTAAAACCACAGCAGCTATTTAGTTGTAACGCTTCTGCACCGTGGCAACTGTGGATTCCTTCCACCGCTATATTGACAACTATTTTTCTATCCTTAATTAAGCACTGAGGAGCTATGCAGAACTAGTGACACCTCTTCAAACAGCACTGCCATGAAAGCACGTCGTGCTTATTTTTTAATTGCATAATAAATGAATTATGGAAGCAGCATGAAGAGAAAACACCCGAAGATCCATCTAAGCAACATGAAGGCATCCAACATGTGACAAAGGGCAACAAAAGGTAACTCCACGTTTTGTTTTTTTTTGCAGGAGAGGAACACCCTCTGATATAATATGGTGCTTGCCACATTGCCAAAGGAAATGAGACCCCATATTGGATCAATTTTCAGCGGCGCACAGCATGGTCAGCCGCATCTAGCTATTATTTCCAGACAGAGCAGTGGTGTGGGGTTCCACTGTGACATCCCTGACCCTCACACAGGTAGAATAAAGTTTAAGTATATGACAGCTGAGTGTAATGAAAAAGCACTTTTGGACTCTTTGAGCTTGTCTTGTTTACCTCCTCTGCCTCTGAGTGGCACTTTCATCTGTCTTCCTCCCTAATTGGATCCTCTGCACACATTCCCATCGGAGGATCTGCATCTCTTCATACACACGGCACATTTACCTTCCTCGCACACACACAGCACATTTGCCTTTATGTGTTTACCGCCTCTCTGTATAATGACAGCCAGAGCTTTGCCCTCACATTTATTTGCATTTTCTCTCAACCCACCCAGTGTCTGAGGCCTCTCCTTAAACATCAAAAGAAGCACCAGGAGGAAAAGATGTGGTTCCATCTAAATGAAAATAAACCCTCAAAAACGATGTTACAGACACCGTGCAGCAAGGCTATTAGTGCTTTGCCCAAGATTCACCCCATCAAGGCAGAGCCAAAACCACGAGGCAGAACGTACAATTATTGCACATCAAACAAGCTTACAATTAACACACGATGCTAAAAGATGAAGACTTTCTTCTACTGGGTTTTAAATCATCAATTAAACTTGATTATTGTTTTGTCTCACTATTCGCATTAAATATTACAATGACTGCAAAAAATGTCCTGTTTGGGGATTTTTATCCATGTAACAATCAGTCTGTGCAACTATAAAATGTAATTGGCAATAATGTAATAATCAGGAATACTGCAATAAAATTCCCATTGAAATGATTTTGCTTGCCAATGGATCTGTTTCGGGTTTTATCATCAGTTATTCTTCGACTTATGGGCCTGTAGGGAGCTACTTCAAGAGGGCTCCTACATTATCAGGGTTACCTTGTGGTTCTCAACTATCATAATAGATGATTAAGTGGTGAAGTTCCCTATTGGAACTGGTATAAGGGGATGATGATAAGAAGCTGATAATGTGTGAACTGGGTGGTTAATATAATCATTTCTTTTGATTCCGTTTTCATTTCTGATGTTCCACAATTTTTAATATTTCATTAATGAGCCAGAGGCAACCAGTTAGCCATCTAAATAAAACAAAAAAACAAATGTAGCGGAATAACTCCTGTTTAATACCCTCTTCGTCAGCCAATCGAATCATCACAATCTGATACTCATTTGAACCGTCGGCATCCAGAGAAAACTACCAAACCTGGTCTGCTTTTCGACCCACCACCACATTGTGAAAGTCATAGCTGAAAAAGCAAACCAGCATCCTTCCCAGCCGGGAAAACCGCTGGTGTGAGCGACGCCGAGCCCCATAAGGGATTGATGTCCGTTATAATAAATACAAATCTGTCAGCTTCCTGTCCCCCTTCACATGCTTGATCATTAAGCCGGCTTTAATCACAACTGTGGGACTCATTAAATTCCTGACAGCCAATGCCACTAAAGAGAATGCTTTCTGAATCACTGGGCTCTGCTATTATTCCTCTCTAATAGCATAACAACACTAATATAAACAACTGACTCATATTCCTCTCAACACTGGCTGCTAAAATTATATCACAGAAAGTAGCAGCTTGAGAGAGAGAACACTGCTATTAAAGCTGCAGGTCTTTACAAGTAACCCTTACTTTTTAACAAGTCTGACAGTGTTTGGATCCCTGAACCACTTCTCAGTCCAGAATCTTCTTAAAGGTGAATTTTGTCATTCTCAACACCCTGATAAAATGATCGTATTAGTGGGAGTTGTATTTACAGCGATGTCAAGCCTTCAACTCCACAACAGCCAGTAGTGAAGATGATAGGTGAGGTCTGTGCATGTAAACCCACTTCGGACATACACATAAACAGATGATCATTAAACATATAGACATATTTTTCTACTTCATATATTTTGTACTTTTTATTTTTCTGAGATTTTGAATTTTTTACAATTATTAGTCAACACCTGTAGGGTAAACAAGTTTTGAAGCGGAGGAGGTAGTTGAGAGATTTTTTTTTTCCCCTGAGAGTTGATGGGATAAAATGGCAACTTTTCTGACATACATTGATGATGGCAAATGGACACAGTGGTTTATTCTAAAGCACTCATTTGCATGTCTTCAGAAATTCGTTTTTAGCTTTTCTAAAATTTTCATATCCATCAACTGTGTCAAATTTACAGGCAATATATGAGTGGAGACGTCTGACCAATGTTTTACAGTTTTTTTTTTTCCTTTGTCTTTTGTTGAACGCAGATTACTGCCAGTCAAACCCTCAGCTCCATGAAGTTAGTAAATACAGCTGATCTGACTGGAATGTGTTGTGGACATTTTGACTTGACAAGATTTATCCACTGTGTAAAATTAATGTTTGTACCAACCAGATGTTGACATACTTTACCTCACTCTCCCACAACGCTGCGCAGGCAAACTCCTTCCAAAAACAAGGTCATGTTCTCGCTGTGAGCTTTAAAAATCCAACTGCGCAGTGCGGATCGTGTATTTCGCAGCTCTTCATTCCAGTCTCCCTTTTAATAGACATTTACTGCCTTGCTTGAAATACTGACACTTCAAGTTCAGCCACATCACTATACAGAAAGTAACAAAGTTGTAAAGAACTAACTAACAAGGACATCATTACTCTCACAGACGCTTCAAGTGTGCACTGTGGTATGACAAGAGGAAAGCCGGAGTCTGAAGATTTTTTAAAAATGAGCAGTGACATGACATATGAGGACTAAAAAGGATACTTTCCTGGAACTTCTACACCCACCCGGTAGCCCTGGAAGCTCTTATTGGGGTGGAAGTTGAAGATAAAGACCACATTTGCCCTGTCAAACACAATGACCTTGTCCTCTTCATGCTTGGCACTGACATAGGCCTGTGGGGAGAAAAGAGAGAAAAGAAAAGCTAATAAAATACTTCTTCATGAATAGTCATTACCTTTCTCATCTTGGATTTAGGGAGTTATAATGGGGCGCAATATATCAGCGGACGACACATTTCCAAACAGACTGAGAAACATTCGCACATCAAATTACAGGTGGCACTCATCAGCGGAAAGCAGCGGCCCAGGATAGTGCGAGGCAGACACTGTCAGCTTTAGACAGCTGCACATGATAAAGCCGCCACTCTCCTGTGGAGCGAGCTACTGTTAACGTGTCATTAGCAGAGATTATCAATGTCACCCAACCCCCTATTTTTAGTGCCATGTTCCCCAAGCCAATTTCAGGGCAGCATATTCACGGCTGAACGAGAAGATAAGCACCCCTGCAACCGGACCAGCAGAGAGGATGGAGGTTAAGAAATGAGCTGACAGTCTGGAGTCTTTTACCAAGTCCATTTCTGCACAAGAACTCCACAAATCTGAAGTAATGCCAAGTTCCTCTGGCCGGCAGCGACTGCAGATTTAACCTGCATCCATTAAGTTAAGAGAAGCATGTACAGTAAATGTCCATTTTCGCTCGTAAATAATAAATAAATAAATGTAAATGCAATCAAATAACTTGGCTGCTATCATAAATTTATTCTGATTATATTCAGAATCTGCTGATGCTTGTCAGAGAAAAACCCCAAATGAGAATCTAAAACTTTTCAATTGTGCAGCAAGAAAAATACCTTCTTAAGATGCAAACATATGGCTGCCTGATGTGAAAGAAATGTATTCTTGTTTGATATTAGCGGTGAGTCTGTAAAGTTTCTGTTTCTGTCACTGCCTGCAGCATCACACTGACCTCAAACGGTTCTGAGGAAAACTTTGCCAGGCAATGAGTGGAGGGTAAATCCCTATTTGTGAAGTCAGCACTCAGAATGAGAATATTTTTGCAAAACCACTGTTGGAATCCAATATTTCGACAAACTGCAATCCCCTACTCTGCTCCTTTTCTTCACTGGAACCTCCACTAAATCAGCTGCAGGTGCACCCAGCACAGTTTGCTGAGAAAAAAATGGATTTAAACGTTGGTGTTGCTGTGGGCAAAAAATTGAAAATACATTTGAAGATGTAACCAGCTGCTGGAAAAGAAGGCACAAATAATGATTTGACTTCTCCTCTAGGGGTTGCTTAAGGAAAGTTATGTGACAGAATCAAATGGTGGCCACTGGAACACAGACCGTTTTACATAAGAAATAATATCTTTATTTCTGAACTTAAGTAATTATTGCCACTAATGCTACAGTGGTATGGTACACCTCAAGTGATGCCATCTCCACAATAACAGGACCTTCAGTTCATGTCCATAGTTTGGCTTTTGAAGCTCACAGCTGTACATCTTCAAAGAAAAATGCCCAAATCACACTTTAAGCCAGGTCCCTGAATGTCTCTTTCTTTGCTTAGGTCATTTACAGCTGAGACAACAAGGAGAACATCCGATAGATCATCTTTGGCTTCTCATTTTCACAAAAGACATCCTTGGATCCTCCCACCACAGTGAAGTATTGAACTAACTGAGCTACAGAATATTCCTACTAAGCACAATTACCTTGGCAATGTCATTGATAAGCTCAGCAGAGGATTCAGACTCATCTGGTTGTTAGAGCAGAATCTCTGAACAGTCTTTGCTGCGATCAGTGAGTGATGTTCTACAAAGTACTTCTGTGATACTGTATCAGTCCGTGAATGAGATTTTTTTTTTGTCTTTAGCTGCTTCTGTGAACAGAGACTGGAACACAGGGTCAGCTACAGAAACCACTGGAACTCATTTATTATCTCTTGCTGTAGTCTTGTCGACACACCACTTAACTAATATCTTAAGTGTATGTTAAAGGTCCAACATTGTGCCCATTTCCAGCATTAATTTGAGTCTCACGTCATCCCAGAATATTTTTCTGCTCAAAAAAACTCCACAAAAAGTGTTCATTTTACCATGACTGTGTAACTTTTGTTTATAATCCTTTTTAAATGGGCTGTATATTTATCTCAGCTTTAAATACAGCTGACCAGCTGCTGTCCATGCCCCCTTCAGGAAGAAGACTGTCTCTGCATCAGCGACGGACAGCACAAAGCAAAGCAGATGATCACACGAGAGCAGACAGACATGAATGAGTGTATGAGACCAGGGCTTTCTAATACTTCTTACTTTTTTCCTGAGCACTTATTTGTATGTAGATAACACACTGCTGGTCTTAAGACTCTATCGTGTTATTTATGTTGAGATTTAACCTTAATAATTTACATATTAAGGATCCAAACCCAGCAAAAATTATATAAAACGCTGTTTTACCCTGAGATTAATACATAGTAAGGCTAACACCTTACAGTATTAGTAATAATGGAGTTTGACCTAACTAAATTAATACAATAACTGAGACCCTTAGGTACTACTGATTATGGCGCTTATCCTAGCTAATGTAAACATAAGGCTGCATGACCCTGCTGTATTAATAACTATGGAGATTAACCTGAATAATGTAGAGCTGAAGTTCTGACCTGACAAAAATATTCAAGAAAATCCCACAAATCCAAAAGTTCCCTGAATCTCCTATAAGTAAGATCAGATTTTTAAAAATCATTATAATTCATGTGTACTGTTTTGTGCCTTTGTTCAGTTCTGTTCGTTAGACGCTGAGAGGGCAAGAAGAATCTCGTGTTCACTCATACATTTGGTGTGTTTTGCTCACGACTGCAACGTTTTAAAGCTGGAATAAGCACTTCTAGCAACTGAATAAACGTCTTGTCAGTTTCTGTGTTAGAAATTGGGGGGGGGAAGTCTTACTGGCTCATGAAGCTGGAAGGCTACGTTGTTGAGGAACGGATAGAGGAATATTTGCATAGCTTTACACCTCCAAGTTTTTAAGACATACAAAATGCTGTGAAATTCAATTTCATCATATGGGAACGTTAAGTCTTGCAATATTACCATTTGTTTCTTGTGTCTACCTTGATGTCACGTGTGTCTTAATGCCTGTGTGTAGAATGTTGTATAACAGAACACTGATTGATTAAATCCCATGTATTATTATATATGTAAATATGCATGTATGTATATTACACATCCAGATATATTACTGAACTAAAATCTTTGGCATTACTCTGACTAATGCACACTGACAGCATGAGAATAGCAGTCTTACATCAGACGGTTGTATATAATAAAAAGCAATCAGTGTTGAAGGGAACAGTATCACTTCTGGGGCATGTCAGTGCTCTGATGTAACATCTGTTACATTCATATATTTAATAAAGCAATAAAAAAGAAAACACGCTTTGGCTATAGTGTATTTGTTGTAACTTAACTAAATGAACTGGTATGTGACGCTATCTGACAATATATTTATTGTCATTTTAACGCATATCCAATTGATAGGTTTGCAGACGTACATATTAACAGCAGGCGCAGACTGCTGTCACTCTCCTAACCAGTCAATCTGCTGTCAGTAGATAGATGCGTCTCACAGTGACGTCTAGAAAATGAGTGTTTTGGACAGTTTTGGAATTTTACCATGTTTCTGTCACAAACGTCAACTTTTGTCTAGGGCAGTCTAAAACTGTACAGCATGTAGGAGCCATTAGGAGAACTTACATATCCACCGAGAGGAAAAGTGTTGATTCGACTCTTTAAATTTAATTTCCTTGAGATTACCTTTTTTTAAATTTCAAGACAACAATCTTTCAGTATTTCAGGATCATTTGAAAACTTGTTACGCTTTCTTCCTTAGTGATCTCGACATAAATGTATCTCAGCAACAATCTGTCAAAACTGCTCTGATAAGAACAGATTAATCATTCGGCAGCTTAATATATTAACAGGATTTTTTCTCGTAAGTGATCAAAACAAACTGCCCTAATTTGGTCTTACACTCTCCAACAAACTCTCACTGTCAGAAGATTCAGTAAAAAGATGATGGATCCTGTAACGGCTGCCTGTAACTGCATAATCTTACAGAATTTGTTTTACACATGATTTGATGTCATAATTCACAGAAAGAACTGGATGATGTCTTAAGCATACACTGTAAGGTTCATTTTCTATACATTTTCACAGTAAAAGCACAGAAGCAGCTCAGAAAACCAGCATACTGTGTATAGCAGGTCAGCACCGGTGCCAAATGTATTCATCTTTCCTGCCAGTAGCATCCTTTGGGATCAGCTTTCCCTCCCGTTTCCCCAAAAGGCAACACAGGAATCAGCCAGGCTATGTTTTTCCCTTTGCTTTACCTCCAAAGCTCTGTCTCATCTAGTACTACAGGGCGAAGGAGCCTCCAGTAAGTCAGAACACACTTTTGACTGGTAGACCAATGTGCGGAGATTATCCCTGTAAACAAGGCATGTCTCTAATTATGCTCTCTGATATTTTCCCCACTCTGCTGCATTTGTCTGTCAAGGAGAAATACTCAGGTCAGAGTGTAACATAACAAGGTGAAGTAGCTTTAATCTGAGGACTGATTCCCAGGGATGTGAGGGTGGGCATTTTTGAATCAATTACACACCCTCACTTCTAATCCCTGTCAATTTAGCCACACTCTCCATTTGCATTATCCCATTACTTTGCTACCAGCCCCTCAAGAGAAAAACATTTTTTTTCCTCCCAATTCCTCTCCTTCAATTGCAGACAAAGACAGAAGCTGAAGGAATAGAGTGAAATCTATTACGCTTCGACTTGACAGCAGCCAGAGAAACAAGACATTTCCAGAATAGAAAGGGGAAAACTGTACAGGTGTGTTAAGACGGTGGCCTGAGAACGCATTTATTCCGGCTGAACAACTGGCTCAGAAAGAAGGAGTTATTAAATATTCCGTGTTGTGATTAAAAACGGTGCAGTGAGATTTTTGTCATTGAGAGTATGTGCATAAAGCCTACTGTACAGGGAGTGTGTGTGATGTCCTTACAGGTGGGGCTGCCAGCCAGCCGTACTTGTCTTCGGTGCGGTTCATGTCCCGGTCAAAGGCGTAGAGCTGACAGTAGCGGAGGTGATCCATATCCACTAGGTTAAACTGCCGACGGGCATAGTGGTAACTCTGATTGTTGCCCTCTCTGGGGAAATCCAGCCACTCAGGATGGCCAAACTCATTTCCTGCAACACAGAGAGTGTTATTAAAGAATGTACATAATGAAGGGAAAGGCACACAGTCTGTGAATTAGCATATCATGCCAGGCTAAATTAAATTCTTTTCTTTTCAGGTTTTTGTGCAATTTTTAACAAGACCAGAAAAAGACAGAGATCAAACAGTCCAGAGTCGGCATCCGTCTGACCTTTTTATAGCCCCAGCAGAGGTTAATACTTTCCATATTAAAACAGAGCCACAGTGCTCTCGCAACATTTTCACCAACCACGCTGTGCCAACCTTCCTGTCACCCAAGAACCTGCCCTTTCATAAAGGGGGAAAAAAAAACACAAGTTGCTGTGCAAATAAATCCCACGGCTTTCATTTGAGTCTCACTTCTTCACCAAACATATGCAAAATTAAGTCACTGGAATATTTTGTAATATATATTACAATAATTTATGTATTCTTCCTCCATAACAAAGGCCAAACTTCAAATCGGTGGTAGTCATCGGGAGATCTCTCTCTAGCTCACTGTTGATTAATTCACATTTATGAAAACATTATCCAAATTTCTGAATTATTCCGCCACCGCACAACCCCCGGTTTGTTCATTTTCCTTAACATCTTTTAATTAAGCAGGAAAGCAAGCTACCATCAAGTATAAAAACTTCATGGATGAAGACTTACACGGTCTTCACAGTCCCTAAAACTGACAATGCATTCTGTTAAAAAAGAACGTCCCCGATGCTACTATCCTGTCACGCCAGGAGATGAGATAATGAATCCGTCATCAGATGTCATGACAACATCATAAAACAACAGCCGGGATAATTGAATTCCCGGCAGAGAAAGAAACACAGACAAGAGACAGAGGAAGACGGTACCAAAGCTAAATAAATAAATAAAAATAAACAAATTAAAAAAAAGAAAAAGTCTGAGTGATGGGACGGAGTGGAACGGACGGCGACTGACAGCACATTCTAATGAAATACATTATGTAGGTGTTAAAGAAGTAGCAACAATAAGACACGGACTGCCAACAGAACAAGCCCACTGCAGCACTTGCCGAGGAATTAGAGCAGTGAAGACATACAGAGAGAGATACGAAGAGAAAGAGAGAGAAAGAGCCTTTTTGTGACATCTGCATGAATAACAAGCCTCCCACACAACTGAACTTGAAATGTTAAGGAGAGAATTACACCTCAACACCGGCAGTCAAAGGCAGACTTTCTTTCCTGCACTGCACCGAGAGGAATGTCTACACTACTTTATTGTGCAACTGAAAGTTCTGTAATAACATTTCACATTTCAGCCTGAGCACAAGATCCATACTGCTATTTAGCTACAATTTGCAAAAAAAGAAGAAAAAAGCCAAACACTGGTCATTGCGTGAGTATGACAACTCAAAAGTTCAAACTGTTTGTGCCATATTCTATTTTATACTATCTATTGCTGTAGCTGAAAATTCTTAAATATCAAATTGTGAACACAGTTCTTCCTCCATCAAAATTCTGTCACTGCAAACTACTTTTACAAAGCACTGCATGTGAGCTATAATGTTTAATGTACTGAATACGGTATTTGGGCAGAGAAAAGTGAAACACGGCTTCAGTGTTCTCTTAAAACAGTGATGGGTTGAACTATTTTGGTGGAACATTTGCATGCAGGTAGGCGAGCACTGTCATTAAAATGGATAATTCACCGAAAACAAATACGGGGCTGCCTTACCACACTATCCAAATCCTCTGCAAAACCTGCAATTTTCAGTGTGGTAGGTTGCTGCCTGCAGGTTGTTGTTGCTTCCTGTAGTTATGTTGATTTTAAAAACAGTGGCAGAGAGATAGTGAAAGGAGAAAAAGTAGTGAGAAAGAAACAGCCAATGGTCGGCTAATGCTCGCATACCACATCCAATGTGTCGCTCTACCCGGTGGGCTCAAGAAATTTAGGATTCTGTGAAGGCTTTAAGACAGGTCAAGGCTACCATCCTGGACTTCATCCCGGAGTTGTTTTTTTTATACATATACGTCTTTGCAAGACAACTGAGCAGTTTCACCTCCATGTTCCAGCTCCTGTAGGCCGTGTCATGGCCTCGGCCACAGGTGGCAACGGATCTGTCTGTTAGGTATGAACTGCCCTCAAGCAAAAACACAGAGAAGTTCTCCTGAGTGTTCTGCTGCCACTGGGGAACCTGTCGAAAATGTCAATCTTCCCAATGACCCGGCGTCTTCATAGCCGCAAGGAAGAAAGAGCCGTCCTCCACTGTCCAAATCATCATTCCTCTCTGCCCAGCTGTCACACTACTGTACTATTCAATACAAACACAGGGGAACTGTTTAGCAGTGCGTACTGAATTAAAAGGCTTGTAGTGATATGATGCACGTTAGATCCCAGCTACTCCTGGACTGTCTCTTTGGAGCAACTCTGTGGTATGCAGAAATGTAGAAGCAGCACTGTGATGGACAACCTTACATAGTGGAGGAAATTGTTGCAGGCCGGTGGTGCAACAGGCCAGTCTGAGCTGTGTGTTGTATATCAGGGGGCTGGAGGCTTAATATGCGACAGTTTTACAGTACTGATAGACTGTATGTGCTGTACGACCTCTAGATTTCGGCCAGGGCAGGCGCACCCACTTCCTGACTGATTTATTATAGTCAATCAGAATTTAATGCAGACTCTGGGCTCTTCTTGAAAATACAGTACGTGTCTGGTAACAACTTAACCTCCTCTGGCATGTTTTTGATGAGGGGTTGCATCAGTGCAATCCACATAAGTGCAGACCCAAAGCGGTGAATGAGCTCATTCAAGCATTTTCAAATGTGAAAAATGCAAAGAATTGGTGGGAAACTAGTGAATAAGCCTGGACTTAGGGCTCCAATTGCATTCAGAGGAGTAGAGCATTGTTAAGAAAACTATATACTGTTTACACTGTTATTCCACTTGAAAATGTAACTATGGAGGAGAGGATTGTGATGAATGAAGGATGTCAAGGACTTGCCACATTTTGACAACTTCCCTTGAAGAAAGAAAACATGTTTTTTTATTGATCTAAGGCAGTCACAGTAATGTTAGTATTCTCGGGGTTCAGGTAGCTTTCACATAATATCAAGACATGTTAAGTAGCATAAAAGAAAACTCTCAAATGTGGTGCTAGAGGCTCCTCCCTTTAAGTAGCACCTAAAGGATAAACCCCATGATTACCTCAGGGGGGATTCAGTCTGCAGAGAAAGAAAAAACGCTGCATTCAGATAATCTTTCACTGTCAATCATCAATATGTGATGTTCAATGCATAATTTATTATTTTGGTGTATCCACCCTCAGCTGTCAACATCCACAGTACTTTTTGAGTTCCTACATTTCCCAGAATGACTTTCAATACGCCCAAGGGAAATGGGCTCTCTGAGTTGCACTATGTTGCATACGCTCCGAGTAGGTGGTGGGAGTGAGAGCAACCACAGAGGCATTGTACATCCTTCTGGTGAAGAAAAAGAGAGAAATGGATCAGTGCAGCGGCATGCAATGCTCAGTTCAGACTGCAAAGAGCCATCAAAAAGACTGTTGTACTTCACATACCACTGACAACACATCCATGAGGACGGCAGCTACAAATCCATTACACAGGTATTAAACCGTGTGCTGTGCATATGAAGGCTGAGTTTATTCGGTTGAGTCACAATTCAAACCAAGTTTTGAGTATGTAGTGCATTCAACTTGGGAAAAAAAAAGAATAAAAGAATATGCATTATCGAGGACTCTCAATAAAACATGACAGCCCTGCAGGCCAGGGTGGAGACGTTGGCGCTCCTGCACCTTTGCAGCGTACTTCTTAATGTGAGCTTTTCAGCCATGCTCGTGGCATGAGTGTAAGGATGCCAATGCTGTTTGGTCAGTCAGTTTACTATGTTGAAATATATCAACAACTATTGCATGAATTGCTACAAAAACCCCATGAAGGCTTGTTCAAACAGTCATGGTCTCTAGAGGATAAAGCCTGCTGATATTGGTCATTCCCTTCACATTTTTCTCCTTCAGAGAAATATCTCAATAACTTCTGGACGCAATTCAATGAAATGCGGCAAATTCCTGTAAACCTCAGCTGTACTCGCAGTGACTTAACACAATCCCACAAAGCGCAAATGTACCAAAAACCCCCTGAAATTAATGTGGGTCTATGTAGCCGAAAACTAAAGAGTGTCATGAGTCATGAGTGTAAGGATGCCAATGCTGTTTGGTCAGTCCGTTTACTATGTTGAAATATATCAACAACTATTGCACAAATTGCTACAAAAACCCCATGAAGGCTTGTTCAAACAGTCATGGTCTCTAGAGGATAAAGCCTGCTGATATCGGTCATTCCCTTCACATTTTTCTCCTTCAGAGAAATAGCTCAATAACTTCTGGACGCAATTCAATGAAATGTGGCAAATTCCTGTAAACCTCAGCTGTACTCGCAGTGACTTAACACAATCCCATGAAGTGCAAATGTACCAAAACCCCCTGAAAAGGTTTAATGTGGGTCTATGTAGCCAAAAACTAAAGAAAACTATTTTACTCATGATGATCATGGTATCAATTCCCTCAAACATTTAGGAGAACAAAACCGCTCATTTTTGTCTTGATTCTGTCATTATTTAAGACAAATGAAGTCAAGCTACAGGCTGAACTTCTGCTTATGATCAGCTGCTATTCTTTGTCTAAGCTCTGAGGGGAAAACAGTAAAGATTTCAAATGCCAGAGTCACAGTGTCACTGTAAAAATTCTATTTTGATACCGAACGCCCCGCGGGCCCATGTAGAGCTCATGATGCAGAACAGGTCACTGTTGAATGAATGAGTGGCCTGTCAGTTCATGTGACTTTATGTTTACAGCTTTTGGTTTGTTTGCAATAAGTCAGTGTGAACCCTAAATGGAGTAGAACCAAAACGGAAACAATGCATCATTTTTATTTCTTTGGGTTAGACGGAAGGAACTGAACCGAAGGTGAAAACACAGTTGGCAGAATAATAATCTATGGAAGCGGTTACTTCGTCCTGCACTTGAAATATTTTAGAATGATGTGACTTCATCTCCTGGCCTACATTTGACCTGCTTGGATGCTGCAAGAACACCACACCACAACAAAAATCTCTCTAGAAATGCGGAACATTTCGCTAACATTTCCTTCACACTATGAAAATGCTCCAGTGTATGCTTTTCCATTAATGAGCGAGCTGCATTAAATGGTTTCTTATCCATTTTCTGTCTGGCAGAGTGTGGGCCATATGGAGGCAGAGAGGGCACTTCATACACCAACACACACAAATACACAAAAACATGAAGGTTAGAGGGAAAAAAAAACATGATCTGAATGCTAATCTTTGTACAAGACAGCCAGCCGAGATACAGGCCACTGCTTTGATATAAGCTCTTAAAAGAACTACACTTCATTAACGGTATAAGAGCGCTGGCCTCTTTTGCCTATTTACTTTCAGTTTTCCAGCGTTATTATTATTTTATAAAGCCTAGCGGAGATGATTGGTTTCCTGCAGAAGCTGATTCAGTATCCCGTGGAAGCCTTTGACTCTTCTTTTGATTTCAGCTTTAAAGAAACACATTGGACACACCTCCATTAGGTAATCATTTCCCTCTCCTCTCCGATAACACGGCAACGTTCCTCCCATATGCCTGCATTAATCACCATGATAATCACCTTCCTCTGCCTCCTCGCAGCTGAAATAAACCAGATAGCATGGTCTGTTTAAGAATGAAATATGATGGATTCTCACCCTAATACACACATGAATAAAAATCATCATAATACATCAGAGGTGCTGCTATCTGACAAAATACTGTGCTGAGTTTTGTTTACAATCATTAATGGATAATTTCCAGCTTTTCACAACTTCTGACATCAATTAAGTCAGACAGGGGCACCAAACACATGTAAAAACACGAGCCAGCTGTTCAGCCAGATTATCACAAGTGCTTTTTTGGATGTGAGTCACACAGAAAACTATGCATACACAAGTGCAGCTAGTATAACACTGCAAGTTGAAGTTTACATAGAAGTGTTGTCTGCTGTGTGTTTTCTCCTCCAAACAAGTTTGGCTTACCTGGGGGTTTGTTTAGGACCTGTATGATTGGACCGCTCGTGTTTTTTGAGGTTTTTTTAAGCGATGTTGTTGCCGTGATCTCAAAAATAAACCTTCTGCTGATAAGACAGATGACCAAAACCCCAGATTGTTGATCCTTTAAGGGGAAAAACATTTTTTTTAGCCATGCTCGACTCACTCCAATACTAGAGTGGAGACAGAAATATAATATGGAAGGGAGAGTAAATACTATGCTAGCATGCTTAAGTTGGCATTTAGTTCAAATCACCACTGTGTCTGCAAGTGCAGCCTCCAAGATCCAGTAGGATGGTGGCAAAGCAGTATGCAAATGATAAAGAAAAACAACCTGACAGTAAAACATAGTCATAAAATAAGAAAAAAATAGGTTCTTTCCAGCAACTCCACTAAGATTTTGTACCAATACCAAAGGACGTGGAAAAATCCCAAAAAGCTTGTTGGATAACGTTGATGATTAAATTCATGGTAGATCCAATAATGATATGATTAATGGGGGGCAACTATGTTTACAAAAGGTTATGTCAGACAGCTTTTCAGATGGCACGTCCCATTACTCCTCTACACAGCCCTGCATCAGATAAGGGCCTGACTGTGACACAGTCCCCTCAGTAATTAGCAGCACAAGAAGGAGCCAAGGATCAATGTGTTTTCCATTGGAGGGATTCTGGCAAAGGAAGATCAATGAGGGAATCAGAAGGGATCGGAAGGCGAGAGTCACAGAAGGTTTTCAATGCAGTGTAAATAAAAAAAAAAAACAAAAGAAAAAAAGCTGTAGACATGATGCAATGATTATTTGCACTTACTGGATTGATTTCTTGTTACTGTGTTAATGTACATTCCCACTCCCAGTTTGCACATTAATAAACATTAGTGGTCCAACATCAGAGGTGGGATTGGCACATTCGTCCAAAACCACAGGCCTGAAAGCACAGCAAGCTCTCAGTGGGATTATGTATTTGAAATGTATGAGGAGGAAGCACCGGTTTTCAATTCATTGTCCAAGGCTGCAGTATAATAGTTGCCTGTTGCACCGTAGCTCTCCATGAATGCAAAGTGCTGGGAGAAGTTTTTAGCTCAATAATTTAGACTGTAAATCTGCAAGGTTATCTTAAGTCTCTGTGAGCCCCTGAAAGTCAGGAAGTGCGAGCACTTCCATTTTGTCCCTGCTGATATAATGATAAAACCACTGAGGCGTTTCATTACTGCCACGCCACTTGGAGCTTTAATGTCATTGACGCTCCAACATCCTTTACAGTATCCGTCTCTCAGCACCTCAAATGCGGATGCTCCCTTTGTCCTCTTGCTGTGTGGTGTTTGCTATTGGTCATGAGTAAATAAATGGGTTTTTCTAGGCTAGGCACTTCAAATTGATTTGCTTGCTCAAACAATTTGCTCTCGCTCAGTACTGGCTAAATGACTCTGCCATCATTGATCCATTGACACGGCATGTCATCTCAGATTTACTTGATTTTCTTTTCTTGAGCATTTCCCTAATGCTCATCTAATGGCCTGAACTTTGGAAAGTTCTGTGTGCGAACTTCAGCGTTGTGTGTCTTTGCAGATTTTCTGAAACTTTTTTTTTCCCCCTTCAGTTCTCGGATTTCGTGTTCTTCCCAAAAACTTTCATCCATTATTTCTGTTATCACGACATGATAGCTTCATTATTTTAGTCAGTCAGACAGCAGTTCTCAGAAGAGAACAGTATTCGTCTCTCCGTTTCCTTGATACTGGTCTTCTTTTCATATCTCTTCAAACCACTGAGCATTAGTTGACAGAATGGAGTGCATTAAAGTTTGAATTGTGCTTATTTATCTCCGTAATTCTACAAACTCTGAATTAAGAAATGGAATACAATTAGCTAAAATATTTTTGAAGAGGTACATTTTATTTTACTTTTATTGTTTCCTTTTTCTTGTGTTTTCTCCAAATCTAGGAGATAAAATGTATACAGAAGTAAAAATAGGTAAAAGGATTATAATTAAATCACATTTAATCAACAACAACAGGCTTTCTAGATCCTCGTGACCACTTTGAAGATAATAGAAATTAGAGGAAGTGGGGGACTTTGACATATGATGCATCCCGACGTTCAGACAGGAAAATTGCTATTAAAAACGTTTCCTGTCTGGACTGTGACAAAGTGCAGCAGCAAGAAGAATTGATCCGAAGATTTAAAACTAACTGACAGCAACCCTGACTTTATCCAGTACGATACCTTAAACTTTTCATCCTTTATGGTGAGAAGCTCCACGTATTTACATTGAAACAGTGCTTTTGCTGCCCCAGACCCGAGTTAAGATGCAAACTCTTGTTTCTGATGTGACTGCTGCATGCCTGCCTTCCACCCTAAACTCCACGTCGGCTGTGATGCAGTTGATAAATGTAGCATATCATTCATTCAAAAATAACTCATTGCCTCCGAACAAAATTTAGCCACAGATTACTTGGCACTTGGGGAAACAACTGAGCTGTACTGAAGTGTAATTTCTAGACAGCGACAGGAGACAAGGATGGTATGGCGCATTTGTGAACACAGATGTTATCCAGGTTCAGGGTTTCTTCTAAGCCTTTAGTTGGTACTCTAAGATCTTTCTGTGTTGTGCTTTTAGAATCATCTTAGCTGGATGTAGAGCAGACACAACTCAATTTGCTAGCTTTTTTGGCTAAATATCCAAACTGTATGAGACTACTTTCTTCTGAGATTTGTTTATTTTTCAAGCCGTAGTTCATACAAGTAGCTGCTTCATATAAATAGCAAACTACACTGTGTTTGTTTATTATGTAAAGACGCCTAAAAGCAGTTTTTAACCCACAATAACTTTGCTAACAAGGTTTTGGTGATTTTCTTAGTCTATGGGTTTGTATGCTTTTTCTGACCTACAATACTGATATCAATATAGAGAAGAACAATAAAATGATTTGTGTGTTATTAGTGGAAGCACAATGTACTTTATTTAAAAATAAATGCAGATTCATCCCAAATGTTCCACTTAGGCTTTCCTTCCACTGTAAATACAATAAAATACTATTATGCCATTTCATTATTTCCTTATTTAGTGAAACAGACACACTTTGATCTGCAAAAACATACAGCAGTGACTATTTCAGGACTCTTGTTAATGAAGTGGTGCCTAAATCAGCCATCAACTGAGAACATAAATCCATAAAAGATGTCCTTTATCTGCTGTGTGCCTTTATTAATATCAGATGAAATTATGCAATGCTGGGTAAAAAGGATGGTGAGAGAGCAAATTTGTAATGTTTTTTAACCCAACGCTGAGCGACACAATACAATCAGCGTCAAAACCGGTTTTAAAGTATTGCTTTCCACTCATCGGCTCCTTATGATTCGAAAACTCCACTGATTGGTTGAAAGTAAACGTGGCACCAAAAATCTATGAGACACACAGCAGCGAGAGCGCATCAGAGAGTGGCTTTGAGCTACACTTTAGACAGAGAATGAGATATAATTACTATCAACTGTCCTTCAGCTGCCCACATGGGGTCAATTCTCTGACATTCTAATCATTATAAGCTGCCCTGTTATGATTGTCCACGGAGAACAGCTGTGTTGATTGTGCTTCTTTCCTCCCTACACATCAATCCACTTAGCAGAACTTCACAGGATATTTCTTTCTTTTTCGTTTTTTACTTTAAGTAATACCAAACATTGAGGCGAATGCCGACTGAGAATGAATCCAAAAGTGGAAACACAGGTAGTATAGAAATTGTATGACCGGAGCACCTGGTCAGCAGGTGGAGCTAAAATGCTTTGGATCCCAGGTAGGAATATAGGCTACATTTACATTAAACCAGTGAGAAGCACATTCAAGGAATGTGGATTCCTTTCAACCAAGGTCAGCGTCCAACATCATTAATTATCACTTTATCACCTTTACCAGCAGGCCTTGCTAAAGTCATGCCCTCGCTCAAATGATGAGCTAAAAATGAGAAGCATCACACCAGTGACTGAGAACTGGATCCATTTGAGAAAAAATATAGAACCCATCTGATCTTAGACAGCTTTTGTCCTGTATTTCACCATCAGCCCTGGAAAGTGATGTCAACCCCACTTCAAAAGGTTCCTTTGATGCTTATCATCAGCCTTGACTCATTGGTAGCAAGCTACTCCAGAGATATATTCCATGAAAGAAATATAACAAATCATATAACTGAGCACTTTACCCAAATGAAAAATATGTGAACTACACCGAGTTATTTTAAGCCTTCACAAATTAGCATATGTTTATTATTGAAAAGGCTAAATCTGTTTTTCAATTTTACCCTGAAGCTAAAAAACACGCTATGACACAAGAATGTGTGCAAAAATAAATGACTATAGCTAAAAAAAAGATAACGCCTCGAACAGTAGTGCAAATGAACACAGCAGGGATAGCCTTATCAATTAAATATTTATCCTGAAGCCTGTTTCTGCTTGTTGCCTGTGTAAGACTTGGACGGACGGGAGAATAAATGCGTATTTATATCTGTTCAGTGAACACTTAGGGATTGTTGTGACTGCCTGAGGGGAGAAGTTCAAATTCAGGTAGAATACAGCACATGAGGGGGATCTGAAATGATTCACCTTGCCTGTTTTAATAAAAAAAAAAATGAACGAAACAGAGGGCTGCTGCCTCACAAATAATGACCTTGGTTGTCTCTTGACTGATCAGCATTTCAATGTCGTTGGAATCATGCAGACATGTGTTGTGATTACATAACAGCATGGACAAATCAATGGTATAATGGCATGTAATTTGATTTGTTTTGACGTATGTGGGAAAACGCATTATGCAAAAGCTAAAATGACATGTGCAAATGATGATTCGTTTAGTGCTTGCTGGACTATCTGAACCAGCAACGATTGTCATTGTAAATCAATTTTATGCTGTTGGATTACAAATAGATATTATGCTGGTATAATTCACATTCTGCAGTAGTGTCAGCTTCTCTGTGTGTTAGCACGATGACTCACCGATGAAGTTGAGGTAGCCTTCTCCACCCAGACCATGTGTGACTAGCCGGATCATCTTGTGCAGCTGAATGCCACGGTTGATGATAGGATTCATGGGAATCATAGAGCTCATGCTGGTGTACATCTCCTTGTCCATCAGCCAGAAGGCCAGAGTCTTATCACCGACCAGCGCCTGAAAACGCAAGCCATGTTTCATTATTCACACCCGAGAAAACACCCACTCTGTAAAGTAAGACGGTGCAGAAAAGCTTACCTGGTCGTGACTTTCTGCATAGGCGATGCACTTCTCTCCATATCGTCTGTTGGTCAGTGTGTGGGTGATGTTGCCTATGTTCCAGTCCTCATCCTTTAACTCCTTCAGGATCTTCACAGTGACAGAGAGGGGTTATTGAAAAAGGGTATGATAGATGTGTAGCTGAGAGATCTATTCAGGCTCTGATGGATGCCTAAAGCTCAGTATTTCAGTTCTGGCAGCCTTTCTACCTTTCTTAAGTTTTCTCTGGGTTACACTTCTTTCTCAGATCAATCTCTGTTTTGACATCTCTATATCCGCACCGTGAGTTATGTCTACCTTTGAATGGTGGTAATGGAGTTTTTAATAACTTCACTACAGCCCATGGGTAGTAAGGCATCAGCTCTCCCCACCTGAGATGGGCAAGGTCAGAGCCTCTCATCCAAACGGAGGGATTCAACAATAAATCCAACCATAGAATCAATGCCCCTCTGCTGGCCTGCCTACATGCACACTTCCTGCCAAAGGAGTCATTTCCAGAGGTCGGAAGGAAACAGGGGGTCAGTAAAGCAAGTATCCGAAGCACATCTTCCCACACAGTGCTGCTGTACAGTCACACCGACTGCTCCTAATCACTAAAAGTTACACAAAAAATAATAGCACAGGCTAGAGTAAAAATAACCATTTGTGCTGCAGTCGGGTCAGAGATGATTTAATAAACAAGAGAGACGCTAGAGAGCCACAGTATTGGTATCATTTCTAAATAGGGGAAAAAAATAAGACTTTATGCCCTCCAAGAACCCTTGGCAATAGACTTGCAGCCTGTCTGAGCAGTGGGGGGAGTTGGCAAACCCATTTCAGTGACAGGCTGAAGTCTGCTCGGTGGAATTGGCAGTGACAGCTGATTGACATGTCAGGAAACCTTTATATTACTCTACAGAGCCATAATCCTCGGAGTAAAGAGAGTAAATTGTGCAGATCAATATGTCGGAGATGAACTGGCTGGTCCACCTAAATAGAGGCTATCCCGCTCTATATATCACCATCTGTTCACACTCACTCTTTCTCACCTTAGCCTTGTGTGGCCATATTAGTCATTGCCAATGCCCCCCAAAAAACTCAGCAGGGCACTTATCATCTACATGAAGGACCTTAATGCATTTCTTCCTCAGATCCTCAAACTGAGCCTGGCTGGTAATACCTTGGCTCAAGAGGAATATCAAAGCAGATCAGGCCTCTAATGATGCACCCACCTACTGTACTTTTTGTAAATGAGAAAAAGCTATTTGATTTATTAAACATTATCATCTATTTCCTGGTGTTTTAACTGTTAATTTTTCTCTTTAGTCTTGAACATTGAGCATTACAGAGAAATGCAAAAGGTTACGGAGGGAAGGAAACTACAGGAGCTTATACAAAGTCTCCTGCTCCCACGCACATTATAGGTAGCAATTTGAAAAATGCAAAATTTTGAATACAAGGTAAAAATGAAGCATGTTATTTGACTTGATTCTTAGAAATATGGCTTTATATTTAATGATATTGTTAATAAAGAGGAAAAAAACATGAGGCAAAGAAGACAAGAGGATGAAAAACATCAGGGATTATCACAGGAACGCAATATACATAAATACAAGTGGGAAAAGCATAACAATGTCAACTTCCGAAACACATTTCTTAATAATGAAGCCAGATTGGTCATAGCCTCTTGTTCCAATTCTCAAGACAGATCTGAATGAAAAACCATCTTGTTAGAAATGATGGTTTGGTAGCACTATACACTATAATACAAAGCTTAAATATGAATTTCACCCCTACGGCTAAACCTAGCAGGCAACACCAGCTGGAAATAAATAAATCCTCCATAGACTGGTTTCTTTTTTCCAAGCAGCAGCTCCAATATAAAAACTAAACAACTGAATCTACAGGAAATACCCCAGAGATCCTTCTGGCTGCCTGCACATCCACGTACAATCAGACATTTTACACTTCCTTATGAATCATTACAATTCAATTCAACCGCAAAAGTGGTCTGGGAGCAATTAATCTGGGAGTGGGACTGTCGGAGCGGAGACAGGAGTGAATGGGTTGACGACTTCCCTACCACCAGCTCACCCACATCAGCCCCGACCAGCCGAGCTTCCTGGCACCACTGACACTCCACTTCATCAATGATAATGAGCAGTGCACAAATCTTACTTTACAAGCCTGCTGTCAGGAGCCAACCAGAGTGCCCAGATTAATTAGGCAGAGCCAGAAATAAAATTAAAAAAAAGAAAAAAAAAATCTCTCAGTGCAGGATGAGGTCATCTCGCTGCCACTGACATGCTGTGACTGATTCAAGAGCCTTTCTACCACCATCACATGGTGCTGGGAAGGACCCGGTGGCAGAGATGAGTTTAGTGCAGAGCTCTTGTTTTACATTTGGTGGCGAGCCCGAGCATCATGCCTCCCCTGTCTCTGCAAACACATCCGCCGGGAGTGAGTTTGCGTTGCTATGGGGACACGCTCTCCTCACACATCCAGCTTCGACCCTGGAGGTGAGCGACGAGCGAAGGTGCGTGGTCCTCAGTCCCACGGATCACAATATTGTCTTGCCATCCTTTTACTTTCACAGTTTGAGAAATTAACGAACTTTCAGCCCACAGAAATGACTCTGCTGTGGGCTTTCACTCAGCTGAAAGGCTCTGCTTGGCTCACCTCGCAGTTTTTCCTGCAGAGACCCCTGCAAAAGAAACCCAGCGCCGCAAGTTAACACCACACAAGGGTGGCCTGAGAGTGCAATTAGCTAATAAAATAAAGCAAACCGGGGCTGAAATTCTGCTGCTACTAAAGCACGCAAGCAGAGAGTGACACTGGCAGAGGGGGGTCAAAGAGAGTGGGCTCCCTTTAAAGGCAGGCGATGAAACTGCTGACATGTTTACATAAACAAGCCGAGGTCCGTCTTTGCTTGCCCGCGGCCTCAATTTTTTATTTTTTAATAAAAAAAGTCATGTTAATTGAAAGTGTTTCTGCTATGATGGACAGAGCAAAGGATGTGGACTAGAAATGGATTTTTTCCCCTGGAACTTAATAAGAAGAGAGCTGTGCAGACTGATATTTTCATTCAATTAAAATAAATGGAGGAAGAGAAACAAAAATTGGGACAATTGACTCAGAGGTCATTCAAGTTGAACAGCTGAGGGAAGCAGTTGGATGCCGGAGAATTCTCTGCATCACCTTCTTTTATCCAAGCTGCTACCATGGAGCCCTCTACCTCCTCCGCCTCTAATTGTTTCAATTACATCTCAATCTATTGTAGCTGGAGGGAAGTGTGCTTGTTAAATTAGAGGGCTTTTGTAACATTATCCATTAGGAGTGACAGCATTTTATGGTCATAATCAGATCGAATCATCCAAACTTGTGCTGTGCGCCTTATCTGGTCTTCTCATTAGGATATCTTAATTTTTCACAGTCTGTTGGTCCTAACAGCCTTCTGCAGCCAGTAAATGAGTCATATCAATCAGTCATGCTGAGGACGAAGCGCAGCGTGAGGGCCCAGCCGAGGAACTCAGAGAAATTCATTTGTGCACACATGTGAATCTATAAATAAGCTCACAGCTCTGTTGCTCTGCGTCTTTGTCTCTCTTTCCTTCTGTTTCTTGCTGCCCGTCTGTCTCTCTCCCTCTGTCTGTCTTCCTGAATGCCTGTCCTCCCCACTCCATATCTCCTTCTCTGCAACACACACCTCACTGGAGGCTCCACTTCAGTCCATTCAAATCCCTCCCTAATTGACACTCTGTGAGAAGAGGCAAGGCTAGCCCTGAGTGCACTTCACTGACTATACCAAGGCATGTTCATATGAATGCTTCCCTGCACAGAAATACAAGAATTTCACTGCTCACTTGCTCTCCTCTGGCTTCAAGTCTCCTCAGGGGAGGCAACAAATTTAATTGAAAAAATGTAACCAAAAGAAGCATCTAAACAAATATTGCATTGCCAGCAATATTGTTTGGAAAGTAAAAGCAGCAACAACCTCTCTGGAGGCGTCCCGAGGATAATCCTGTGAAACCTCGGCGGAGCAGCACTGCCTGCCGCACAGCTCGCGCAAGTATCACCGAGGAAGGTCAAGTCTGGGACTATCTCTCTCTCCTCTCTCTCACCCCCCCCTCCTTTCCTTCCTCTTCCCCTCCCTCCATCCTCGCCACTGAGTAAAACCCACTGCTGTGAGAGACAGACTTGATTAACGATGCATTGACTTCCCCCATCGAGAAACACAAGAAACTGTAGCGCAAGAGGATGCATGCGGTGCCGAGGTCACACACTCTGCTTTGCTTTTTCACCAAAATATGGGTAAATACAACTTTCAGTGCAGACAAGTGGATAAAAAGGAAGAAAGAAAAAAAAAGCTTTACATGAATCTTACAAGAGACGCCTGTTTGTATTCTGTAAACGGTATTTCCCTTCAAATGTAAGAAAAGGCCTCTTCTTGGTCTGAGCACACACACACACACACACACACACACACACACACACACACACACACACACACACACACACACACACACACACACACACACACACACACACACACACACACACACACACACACACACACACACACACACACACACACACACACACACACACACACACAGACAGGACAGAAAATATTCCACATCCATCCGCCAGCCAACCCAAACAGCCAGACGCTTCCCCCGAGATAACCTGCTGTCTGTCTCTGCCCCTACAAATGTACTTTCTCAAGTAATATTTGCTGATTTCATAAAAACACTGCCGCATACCGACGATAAATAGGGAGTGGTTTCATTATTACAGGAAACACCGAGGAGGCCAAGAAAATAAATTATGACTTATGTACTGATCTCGAGTACTGCAAATTTATCCAAGTTCTCCAGTGGAGCAACATGCTGCTGCTAGACAAGACTCAAAAAAAAGCTTTCTAAGAGACAGTCTGGTCGTGTGCTTTAGGTTGATGCCCTGAGAAAGAGCAGGAAAAAAAGCATTTCAGATAAACAAATGCAAAGCAACATTTATTTCTGTCTCTAGATGGACGGCTGGGCATGCATATGCTTTCTCTGTGCTACTTGGCGCTGACGTTATACAGTTATGGACTTTCATACCTGATGGCGGAACAGTTATAAACAATGTTTTCCCACTGTGGGCCATTAAGTACTTTCACAGTGGTAGTTTGGGCTGAAGTGGCGAGCTAAAGGGTGCTTCAGCAGTTGTTGTGGAAGAACTGAGAACATTTGGTGGCCGTGATTTCCCATCCAGTCTGAAGCAGCGTTGGGCGGCAACAAGTCGACGGCTTGTGTTATCATTTTTGCCAGTAATGGCTGTTAATAAAAAGCACGATTTTAGGAGTAATATTAAATATTTCCGTTGGTTTTGTGGAAAAATTCAAGTTGGTGTTTGTGTTGTTGTGGCTTTATCAGCATGTTAAAAACATACACAGCAAAAGTTGCAGCAAACAACATTTATAGATAGAAAATACAGTTCTTGTTGGATAGTAACCAGACTGGAAGCTGCTCAGTGTTGTATCCTTCAGCAGATATTTCTCTGTATGTTTCTGTGTTTGAATGTACACATTAGTTACATTTTATCTGGAGAACAGCAGAGCAAAGAGCTGCACTTTATGCTGCATAGCAAACCTGAAAGTAACCTTCAAGGAAACATGGAAAACCTGAAAACCTCTGACAGAAGGCAATAAAACCGGTTTACTCAACAGGACATTTTCCCACAGGACCTTCCACACAATTGTTTTTTTTCTTCTTCAAATTACAGTACAGTCAAAGCTAAGATAAACATGACAAACAAAAGGCAACGTGGCTGACATATGAAGTGACTTCTATTCTACTGCAAGAACCTGAATAGTAGAACGAAAATTAAAACTAGAAAAAAAGAACAGCTTGAATTGAAATGACAATATGAATATGATAACGATGCAATTTGAAAGAGAATAAAAAATTCAATCACATTCCTCATGTTTTAATTACATTTTCAGTTTCAGCTTATCTATTTCTGTCTTTCAAAGTCACATTTCACCTTTACAGTTTTTTTCAGTTGCTAACAAGCATTGGTCCAAACTGAAGTCACATGTTCAAAACTCTTAACACAGCCTGCATTTCCATCATGCATCTCAGCTAAACAATTAATCTCATCCCCAAAACTGTTTCTCACCAACAAAACACTTCATTCATGTTTCAAAATAAGCTCATTCAACCACAACACTAGCAAATAGTCTCACTTTGGAAACAGACACCGTCACTCTTAGCACGCTGAATTACAAAATACTAACAACAGAGAGCACTACATGAAATTAATTGTGATCTTTCAAGTTTGAATGATTTCTTTTTAGATAAATCAGTATTTTATTATAAAATAAGATCTTTGCACTTTGATTTTTCTAAATTATTGTAATATATTGCAACAAGAATGAATCGGGAATGCAGCAGTTTACTTCAACAACATTGACGTATTTTCTCTGTGCCTTTGCATCGCTACTTTGGGACCTTACAAAAAATAAAAAGTTTACTGTAAACAAAACTAAAATGTAGAATCTCAGAATTCAGGGGGCAGAATAGAAATCAAGAGATAAAATTCAAAAACCAACAACACATGTATACTGTAACATCCACACCCTGTCGTCTGCATTTGGCCTCATGTTTCCATCCCTTACATCTGAGGTCTTCTCTGGAGATGCATTGTGGCTAGAACCTTTTTGAGTGTCTCCTTTTTCTGGTTTCTGATGAGGCCAAACACAGATCACCTGAATCGGGTTTCAGTTGACAACTACACTCAGCTGTGTGTAATTACCTAATCTTTTCATTTATTTAAATTTTCAATATTTTGAAATGATTTTCAATAGATTTCAATGTGGCTGCAGCAGAAATTCCCCGTGTTTCCCCCCCATCTTTCTGTTTTGATTGTGGTTTTAACTGTTTTGAACACAGTGTGTTAGCATTTGAAAACTGTGCTGTAAAGGTCAAGTGTTTTGCAGGTGATGAACTAGAAACTGAGAAAAGAGTTCATGAATTTTGGTGGCTGTGGTCACTGAAGGCATTTTGTGTAAAAGCAATGGAAAGTGATTCACAGTTCGGTCCACGTGGACTTCTGTTTTGCAGACCGTGTTAAGAGTTTTGAACATGTGACTTCAGTTTCGACCAATGTGTGTTAGCAATCGAAAAAAAACTGTAAGCAGACCACAAATTTTGGAGACAAATATGCCAAAACTCATCTCAAGAGTTTCTATGATTTTGTTGACATTTTTGCAGTGAAGAAAATAAGCACGGAAGTGAACAGATTTCTGATAGAGATGCAATTTATCTCAGATGTGTTTAGATGTGATGTGAAGATGTGAAGATCATCTCTGCATGTTTGCCATATTTCAGACAAAAAAATTGATTTCGGCTTGACATCTGCTGAGGTCGTTCACAAAATACAGATCTTAGAACCGTCACGCCAGTGTGAATTTATTCATGGAAATTCCATCATATTAATTTCAAAAACAATATTTTTTGGATTTCTTTACAGCTTACTGGTTCTAATTTTAGATCACCATAATTGACTCTTTTCTTCTTTAATTCACTGTAGCTGAAATTATCTTTTTTTTCCCCCTCTGACAATGAGTAGAGGGTGATAAACCTGAAGGGGTGAGGTTTTCTTTTTTCTCGAGATAGTACTGTTTCTGATCTTTAACTATTTATGTCTGACTGGTTGTAAAAATATATATATATAAATCAACAGAACACTGGATTCAAGCTGAAAAAATAACCTTTGCTTTGACATCATATAAAGTTACCCCAAGGACAGAAATTTCAGAGTGAATAATGAATAAAGTGAAATGTAAAGGCGACTGTCAGCGTATTCAAAGCTCGACTTAAGAAAAAAAACATCACAAAAGAAATTTCCACCTGGATCAGTGACTGGATGACCTTCATGTTAACATTATTAAATCTCATCTTTTTTCCCGCTCACATAAAAATATTTTATGTGAGCATGGCGTGTTCATTATGCATGAATAAGTCAAACACTTTTATTTTCAATAACAATTATGTCACTTCCATCACTTATTCATGGCGCTGTGTTCGGATGGATAAATAATGACCTTCACACTTTCACAGCAGGTAGGATTAAGGATGGGTAAAAAAGGAAAAAATAAATTAGCACTGCTGTAGAAAAAGGAAACAGACCTTCTTCAGCATCAGAAAAAACCCGTAGTACAGACTCTCTTGTCTGAAAGAAACTTTAGACCATTTTCTACACAACAGCCATAGAAATCCTGAAAAATCCTGTAAAGTGTTTATATTTACTAGCGTGCCTCATTGCAAATGTGACATTATGATTTGAGAGAATACATTTCATCATGATTTAAATCTTTCTTAGGCCTTAAAACCAGAAACCTACATTTGGTATTTAATGTTGGTAGCCTCTTTTGAAACAGAAACTGATCACTAGAAGCTTCACAGAGATGGTCTTTATCACAGGGCTCAGCTATTGCATTGCAATAGGCTCACTGTGCAGGCATTTGTAGCATTTTTTGTCATCGGGTGTACTGCACAAGAACTGTCTTCCACTTTTAGTGGACTCCTATATTTCAGTTGAGTTGTACCAGCTCCCCTTGTGCATGCTGCATCTAGCTTGCGGATGTATCAAACCTCCTTGTCCATTCAAATTACACCAGAGCGCAACAGTGTGCAAGTTTCTTTAAAGGCTCAAAAGCTTAGCAATAAGCTCAGCTTTACCACAAGACTGTTCCTAACAAGCCCTGCCCCTCCCTTTGTCTTTCATCCCTGTTTTGAAACGCTCCCACTTTTCTGTCTATTTGTGGCAGAAGTTCCTGTGTGAGCAGAGGCCTGCAGCACCTGTAAATGTGGCTGGGGAGAAAAACAAAACCCAAAAGGCACAAAAAGAGGCAGATTTGAAAAGAAAGTAAATCGCCCTACCTGGATCCACTTGTCAGGAATAGCCATCGCCAGCCGGTAATCAAAACCAAGTCCTCCCTCCTCCACTGGTCTGCAGAGAGCAGGCATCCCTGACACATCCTGGAGAGAAGTCTCCCTGTTTAATATCACATTTTCTCTTTGTGTGCACAGGTTTCTTTCCCAGTCAGCCAAGATCACATCAATAGCTCTCCACAGCTCACATGTTAAGGCTGTGAGATCCCTATACCACAGGCTAAAAAAGAGTGGCATCCCATTTCCTTTTGCATTACTTCTTAATTACAGCAATGAATACATAAGTAAGCTGTGCCTACCTAATAAGTTCTTCTAATTAATGATAGCTGTGGGCAGTGTCACTGCAAAGAAAGTGGATGCTGTGCGGTAGAGTGTGTATTTACCTCTGCAACAGTGATACAGTCAGGATAAAGGGTATGAAGAATGTGATTGGCAAGCATCAGGTAAACCAAAGAGTCCTCATCCACCTGTAGGCCAAAGTATTCGCTGTAGTCCCCTGAGAAGCCTGTGCCTGAAGAGTAAAACACCCACACAGTGAACACTCATCATGTTTTCCGAACTTCTAAAATCCTTCAGTCCTCAGATTTTTTTTTTTTTTTAAACTGATGCTACTGTTTTATCCTTTTTACATATTTCTAAACTCTCCTCAATATTAAGTAAGAAATACAATCTGTAGGGATAATGTTCAGGCTTGTTCAAGACAGAAACTAGCACAGACACACCTGTAGCATTTCCTAAATATTTAAAAACATTTGTAATAACATAATGTAATATTTCAGACTGTGTGATATGTCACTGAAAGTCACTTTCCAGTATTTCTGTCTAAGGACTCAAACTGAAAATCACAATATTTGCTTCTTAATAAACAATGGCGACCTTGATTTTCAAATCGTATCTTTTTGTGTAACTACACTGAAAGTTGTTTTTTAAGGGGGGCGTTGGGTGTTTTGTCTGTGTGCACCCAGGAGGCCACAAATGTGCTCATTGCGTTTTCTTCCAACAAAACAATTGCAAAGCTGCATTTTTAATAATGTTTACATCAGTGTGAACATTAAATCTTTTCCAGTCTTCTTGTCTTCCAGCTTTTGCTGGCACATTGCTATGTATCCTGCAGGTTATGTCAATCAACCATTATAGTAACTGGGGATTTTTTCATCTTTATTCATGCAACACATTTTGAGTCAACTTAAAAAATACCTGGACAATGTTTTTTTAAATTTACCCTGAATCTATTTAACACTTTTAAATTAAGACGTAGGCTTATTCACGAGGAAAGATTTGCACTGGTGTAGCCTTTTTAATGCAAACATGCTTTGGAGATAAGAATTTTCAACACATGCTGCATGTCTAAGTCAAACCTCTCAATAAAATTTCAATTATTCTTTAGCCCTCAGGAGTCTGTGGTGCATACTGCACTGTGTGTTACAAAGGAAAGCAGCCTGACAGGCTTTACACTCTCTAGCCCTGTGCTGCAATGCAAAGCGCACACTAACCAGCCTTACCGATGCCATGGTGATGGTACAGCATGGAGGTAATGCCATCAAATCTGAATCCGTCAAAGCGGTACTCCTCCATCCACCAGCGCAGGTTTGACAGCAAGAAACGCAGCACTTCCCAGCTAGAAAAAAAAAAAAAACACACACACAAACAGGCACACACACACACACACACACACACACACACACACACACACACACATTCAAGGTCAGATAAATAAGAAGCTGTGAATTATTCACACATCTCATCATGCACTTTGGGCACCAGAGATTAATTTTCACCGCTACAGGACATTCACATATTGATAACCAAAGCTCCATTATGTTGGAGATGGAGCGTCAGTGACAGCAGACAGTGTTTTCATTAACTACACTGGAGAGGGGATGGTGTCTTTCACATATCCAGTTGTCAGGATGAGAAATCAGTGGCTCACAGTCCATAGTGAAGTTTTCCGATTTCCATCAGATCACTTGCATGACCACTGGGCAAGAGTTTTGTACGGCCAGGCCCATCCCTGTGTATTTGAACTGATAGGATTTCATGCCACACTTGGGTAAACAAACACCGTGCAGGGGAATTGAGTTCCCTCTCCTGAGGACGAGATAAATCACACACTTCTACTCACTTTGGCTTCATCTTCAACCTATGCCGAGTTCCTCTGTCCTACAAGCTAGAGGGCAAATGCTGCAGAACAAAAATACGTGCAACCAATAAACTATGTGAATATGAAAGCGTACGTCGCGTTTGTTGTGTAGCCCGCGGTGTGCTAGAAAGGATGCAAACGCTCGCCGTGCCTGCTGGCTGGACCGCGTTGGTGGAGGCTGGAGGAGGTGGATTCCATAAATGGCCCCAGTCCCCGTTCCTAACTGGGAGAGTCATCTGGTTCTGAACAGCCACTCAAGGCAAAGTACACTACGCACCTCAATTCTTCCCCATTCAGCGGTGCGTTGCCATGGAGACGTCAGTTGAAACTCAATATTTGGTTGTCTCTATGCAGTGTGCGTAATGAGCATCAAATGAAACACTGTACACACGGACGCCGCGCTGGAAAGCAGCAGCGGAGCGCCAAGGATGTGAAACGAATGACACATTCATGACACTGATTAAATGTGAACCGCTGCCTCTGCTTAGCCTGGAATCCTCAACTCAGATGTTCTCTATGTACTCGGCTCCAACAATGGTTGCAATGATGTCCTAGTGTAGCTGTATATTACAATACACAGGAACCTAATATTTTTTTCCTATTTTTGTGATAAATTAGTCTCCATCGTACATCTTTGAAGTAGTTTGGTGATTTGTTGGGTTTTTTTTTTTTACAAGCACACATTTCACAAAATATCATTTCAGTTCCTGAGCTTCACACTAGCTTTAACTGAAATAGCATTTTATTCATGAAATGGCTGGCAGCACTGCAAGCCCATGTAAGAAGCTACTGAAGAAGCTCCTCCACCACTGCGATGGCATTTTATCTGTGTTAGAGGTTCATGTACCTTTTTGGACGAGTGAACCGCATAACCTAAAAAAATAAATTGCAAGGCTAAATTCTTAGTAATTTCAACTAATTATTGCATTAATGTAATATTGAATAGCTCTCTGTATCTACAGTAATGTTTACTAGCCTGATTAATGTCCTAAATCACAAAAGTTACAGACTCATTTTTATTTTTTCCAGCGCAAACACCACACTGAGGGGCAGTGCAACATTTTTTGCATGAATGATGCAATTTCGTCACGTCAAAAAACTGGCCAAGCAGCGAGGAGACCCAGATTCATGCTTCAACAACACTTCAGTAACATCTCAAACTGAAAAATTCCACCCGAATACAAGACAACTTTTGTTCTAAATAACACGTTCTCGTACCAAAGATTCATGCCCTGAACGCTTAATGCTGAGGATTACATCCTCTACGGCATAAGACAAAATCCCAGATTCTGTTGGCCAAGAAAGCCATGACACAAAATGCATTCAAATGCTCTCCCTTCTGTGCTCGGTTCCTCAGGGATGACCAATACCAGCACTGTTTGACAGGTGTGAAGCTGCATGTTACAACGGCGCTTCCTCCTTCCCTAGAGGAAGAGCACAAGGGAGCCTGGTATGATCCGATATAGCAGCCTGGCTGGGTGGTCACGCAGACCCTGTGATAAATAGATTAGGTCCTCCACTCCACTGCGCAGAGCCAACAAAGGCTCAGACACAATGTATCCTCATGGGATGGAGATAATAGCCAGTGAGAGCCAGAGGCCCAAGATGAAACCATACTGCCACATTAGGACCCACAATGCCATTCATCATCAAGTCCAATTACAGTGAGAAAGTTAGATCTCTGTACCCGATGCAATACACAGCTTACCTATGCAGTTCAATGAAGTTATCACTCCGTCTGCAGTGTTAATACAAAAGCAAATTGCATATTACGCTGGCCTCATACTAAAGCTCTGCAATGACAGCGAAACCTGGTTAGGGAGCACTAACAGACTAAAGCTCTAATATTGCTGCTTGTAGAGTAAGATAAGGTAATCCATCATGTGTGGCGCGGTTTTACCTGCGAGCGCACACCGCCACAAAAGTCACCACAAGTCAATTCAGACAAAAACAGACTTTTTTCTTCCACACCAGCTTCATGTTTGGCTGCTCCTCATCAGAGCTCATTTCCTCCTCGAGCTGACCATGACTGCGACCCACATTTAGGTTCTGCTTTGAGCCGAGCAGATGTGTGTTTCCACGAGTCAATTTTGCATAAGAGGTCACGGCAACTTGTCATGATGGCAGAGAGAAAGATTTAAGTCCCTGTTTTCACAACATCACAGGTAAGCTGCAGATAAGACCAAATAAATTTAAGAAGCTGACAGGTCATTCCACAAGAAGTGTGATGCCGAAACGACGACACCAGACAGCCTGATGGATGGCGTGCATTTGTTGGACCAAAAAGGACAAATGAGGTGCCTCATTTAACGCATTTCAAAACTTTTCTACAATCCCTGAAGCCGGCGCAGGACAGAGACATTGACAGGAGTGTCAACGGCAATAAATTCACACTTCTTTGGTTGAAGCTTGATTTATTTGTTCGGTCATGAAATTTTTCATTCATCTTTTGTATACGTTCAACAAACACAGAAAAACTCAATGCCTGGAGCAGTGTTTCCCCTCCCATATAACCAGCGAGGCGGCCCGCCTCGTCGGTATAGGCCACCGCCTCATTAAAATACTGCCAACATTGCCGCCTCACTGGTCTGCGGCAAAAAAAAAAAAAAAAAAAAGCAGTGCAAAACCCGCCGGACCGACGAGACCGTCTGCGGGGGGGGTGCGCGGCTGCGGCGGAGACAGTGGAGACGGCCCGATAGTATATATAATCCCTCCCCCGTCAACAACTTTCACCTGAGTGACCCTACCACCTCACAGCCATTTCAACCCAGGGGAAACACTGCTGGAGGATACGACTACTGACTATTTCTGTGACTAAAGGCTGAATTTTAGTCATATTTGCACCCATCTTTTCATCAAATAAGCTGCAGTCCAGTAAAACACAGTTCAATTAGCCAAGCTCTGTGCGTGTCTTGAAATGCAAATACGCTCTGTGTGCTGGACTGCAAAAAAAAAAAACATCTTTATACTTTGTACCACACTGATAGCAGCTCTTCCAGCAGTCTGGTAATACTGGCTGCCGTGCTGAGTAAACTCTCATCTAGAGGCCTGACAGACTGTCCCTGTATTGCTGTGCTTTGTGTTAGATATCTGCCGTTTGTCTGGCATTCTTTATGCTGCCTGGCAACTAGCTGCTCTTGCTTGGCATCCTGAGAGGGATATTCTGCTGCCTGAGAGACTGTTTGTATGTTTAGCAACCTGTAATTAGTATCACTTTGTCCTGTCTTTCAAGAATCAATGCAGTCTGTCAAGCCAATTCTACCCCTTTGGAGTTTTTTCCAGCGGAACACATTTTTGTAGTGGCAGGATATTCAGAAGGTGCGTGTTCCTGTGAATAATCACCTAAGTTATTCAAAAGGTGTGACCATTCTGACAAAGAAACCACGTAAATTACTGGGATTTCTCCTCCCAAAAAGCACAGTTACATAGCCAGTTAGCCGTCAAACAGCAGCCAGTCTTGAGGGAAGGTGCAGCCTTGTTGGCTTTACTCAGGGAATAAACAGGACCTAGGGTTGGTGAAGTCAAACACAACTGGACATGAGCTGCAGCATGCACCAGCTATTTAGCAGTAGTTAGTATGGGATGCAGAGACATTACAAAAGTGTAGCTCAGCACAGCTGTAAATGAAATGGTCATATTGCGAAGCTTTGCAACCTTTTAGTATGGAGAAAATAACCCCGTCTCAGCATCACTGAAAAGTGCAACTCTAACAGAGCAAATGACTACCATGACTTGATTTGCATGATGTTAACACTTACAGTGTCTTTCAAACTGTCAAATGTCTCTTCTCTTTAATCTACAAACTGCACTTTTATAAAATGCAGTTTTGCGAGCTACATTATTCATTTGGATCGCACAAAAAACATCCTCTGATTGATGAAAGAAAACTCTTTGCACATATTACTGCCGTGAATTTTTTTCCTCTATTTTTCAGATACTTTTAAGGAGCTTATGGGCATGAAGGTGCAGAGCTGCTATGTTCCTACCCACTGGCTCCATCCAGCACCTAGTGGAAGCACTGCAGGCAGCTCCAACAAGCCACCATGCACACCTAGAGCTAAGCTGAGCTCATTAGCTGAAGCTCACCAGAGGGGAAAAACTGCTTTTCCCCTTGCTGTGTGACTTGATGGGGCAGGGGGAAAAACTCATGGGTGCTAAATACTAAAATGACTGAATTTGGACTGAGCTGACTTTTCAAGTGTGAGTTTATTGATTGATCAGACGGTGCCCAGGCCCTAACTGTCAGCCAAAGCTGGTCCAAATATGTAAAAACATGAATTCTTCGGGGGGGAGACAGAGATTCTTTTCTTCTGTGATGGTTTCTGCTCTGGTACTTTAAAATAAAAGCTTGCCATTTATCAGCAGGGTGATTCTTTGCTTCCCCACATGTCTTCCCTTGTGTATGGCTCTGCTAGAATTTCACAATTTAAAGCATGTTTAGCTGGCAACAACTGAAAACTCATTTCACAGAGTCAAAAATCATCCTTCAGAGAAAATCATCCCATTTCTTACAGTATGTGGCTGCTTTTATTGCCTAAGAGTTGGGGTTATGTGGACTAAAAAAATATCTTGATCAGTTATTTAGATTATAAATTAAATAACCAAAGTGGTTTTATTTGACCTTACTTGGACTCTAATATTGCAGAATACACTTAAAACCCAAGCAGTGCTAATCTCACCATCCATTGTCCCCATTATTTAGGATTCAGGAGCACAGAGACACAGAACGATTCACAGAAACACCAGTATACTTCCCCAAATCAAACATTAACAAATATTTGAACGGAACAAAAACACACACATACAGAATAATCTTGTCAAAGAGAGAAATACTTAGTCCTCAAGCACAGGACCAATCTCTCAGCACGAGAACATGGAGAAGAGAAAAAAAGCATTTTCAAAAGCCTGGCCCTGGGCCTACTTTTCATATCTTAAGAATTCACACAAAGATTGATGAAAAATGGATGCAAATGATCCTGCGAGAGGTGGGGGGATTACAGAACAAGCCCACGTCAAGCTCCTCAGAACTCTCACTGCTCACTTTTGAAATCCCTGATCTGCAACAAGGCTTGGCTCCCCTGTCTGCCAGCCCCCCTGCATCCCGAACCACAGGCTCCATTCACCCGGTCACCGTGTCAAGGTGACTTTGGCGTCTTTGAAAAGGTTTTTGAAGGAAACAGTGACCAATGACTAGCGCAGATATTCTTTAGTTAGATTCTGCTCATCACACGGAGAGCAGATGAGTGCTGAGTACATTCACATAAACTCTACATCCTGAGAGTGATTAAATACAATGTTTCAAGGACATTTAACTTTCTAACAAAAGGCTCCAGCAAAGATGTGTCAGATGTTTTTGTCCAATGAAGCTTTAATAAAGATGCATTCAAATCACATAGTGGGGGAAGAGCTACATCGATATCCTTGAAAAACAAGAATGTACGCCTCAAATGTATATCCACTGCTGCGATGCAAGTGCTTCAAATATTTTTTTATAGTATTAATTCAATTTAATAAGAAGAAATACAAACTATTTTTTTAAAGAAAGGAATGGTAAAAATCCAGCGGGTGCGTGTGTCCTTACATGGTTTTAATGCTACTCAGTCTTTATACCATCAAGTTGGTATTCAGCAACCGTAAAACCACTTCTAGCATTTCTACAGCCTGGAACCAATGTTTGCAAAGCCAGACGTTCTTAATACTGAATGCAGACACATTTGACTCAGAGGCAACTCAAGTTAACAAATTGGATAGCAGGCATCTATCTAAACAGCATTCTCTCCGGACTGTGTTGAATGTTTTATGAGGAAAAGCTGAAGTGGAATGCATACAACAACAAAAAAAAAAAAAAAAAAAAAAAAAAAGAGGTGCTCTTTGATAAAGATACAGAAGTGGAAGTCGAGAGGAAGGGGCTGCAGCGAGAACAATGCATGTCCGCTCGGGCGGCTTGTAGGCTATCAGTCAGCTTCTGTCAACCTAATAAGAACATCATGGTCGGACGGTGATGGCTGATAGCGAGGCTGCTTGATTAGAAACAGCCTGCGTTTCACACTAGGTTCACATCTAGCCTCTGAGGTTCATTTCCTTCCAAAGGGAGTAACAGAAAGCTTGACACAAACGACATGTCCAAACATCCTGTGAGAGGCAGAGAAGACAAATGAACTGGGTATGACATTGCAGAGCTCCTTTGGGCTTTTACAAATGACTCCTCATATGCCTCCCAGTCGTGGCATATGTCTGCACCATGTCTAATGAGTGCTTCTGATATGAGGAGGGTTCAATAACTAATGAAAGAAGAACCTTGTTCTCTTATTATAGCCCCCATGCCTGCCACTAAGCATTGTATAATGTATTGGAAACGGCTACACACTGACACACACTTATTAAAAGCGAGTTCAAAAAGGCATTTGATAGACTCAACGGTGCCTGTTCCTCTTTAATGTGTGCTGGGATCGTTTTCCGGGTAGAGAGGCAAGAGAGACAGCTAATTAACAGGGCCTACAACAACACCAATCAATAGTTTTGGTGTAAACTGAGCACCAGCAGAGATGGGAAAACAGCCTGCCTGTTTATGGCCTTTTATGTTGTGGATTTTTTTTTCTCCCACCACTTTGGTGATTCGCTGAAAATATGAGCATTTTTAAATCCTGCCAACGCTGTAGCATCAATTTATTATTCATAATGCATTAAAATTCAACACCTGCCCGGCCAAATGTATAAAAGGTAAAAAAGATCATTAGAGGAAACTTACATTTGCCATTAATAGCCCACTCTGCACCTCAGGTATATCAGATTAACAGTGCACCTGACTTCATGGCCATTTGCCGATAGATGAAATCTGTCATTTTTTGCAATCACGTCTTGCTTTTGACCTTCAGCACAGCGTTCCATATCAGATAATATGGGAAAATATAAAGAGCGGTATGTCAGCTCCCATTTGGCCTCATTTATCAGTCTGTTAAAATGATGCTTATACATTTTCATTTTTAAATTCTGAAGCCCGAAAGTCCACAGGGCTCATTTATCAACCTTGTTTTCAAATGTAAACATTTATATATCTGATGTAGCTGGGGCAGGTTTGAAATATTTTTCTTGAGTTTAATGTCACATGTTACATTTAAATGCAGCTCTTCATCTTCGAGCTGGAGCATAATTGAGGAGCTGAAACTGCAGTAATCAATGGACTTGCTTTTATATCCCACTAAAAGGCTCAGAAAAAGAGGTGACGTTGGATTTAATTACATTAAAATTATAGCAGCATAAAGTCAAAGAAAAAAAGTAAAGAAGTCCCACTGTGCTGGCTAAATGCTACTAATAATGAAACTAATTGTAAAGCAGGTACATTTTCACTTCTACTGCACACCAGCAAGTAATTGTGATTTAATTACCGAGTACATGCTCTTTAAGGCTCTCACAACTTAAAACACTTCAAAATCACCTCCTAAAGTTTCCTGACTAAGTTTGTTTTCCACAAATATACTCCAAAATAGCTTTAGGGGCCAGTTTACATATACTGACTGCACCCTGTATGCATGCCAAACTGATTAGTGTATGTACAAGTGACATAATGACACAAATATGGAGATGAGGTTTTCTAATTATCAGCGGATCCCAGTACCTGGAGTAGTTGAAGAGGCGGCTGTCCCACAGTGTGTGCTCCCCTCTGGGTGGAGAATGAAAGTAACAAGAGTTGGAGCCGTCAAAGTGATTCAGGCCGTCCTCCGTGTTCTTGGAGGCATGACTGTGAACGACGTCCAGCAGCACCACGATGCCCATAGAATGAGCCACATCGATCAGCTCCTTCAGCTCATCCGGGGTACCATACCGACTGCAAATGCACACACAGACTTAAATCAGTTCACCACATTCTGCTTCCATTCCACACCTTTTCAGTTTTGTGGCTGCAACTGAACTCTGATGTACCCTCAAATATTTAGGTTTTCACAAAATGTAGGAGAAGGCATTAGGGCCTCATAATTACACTAATAAAAGAAAAGCCAAAACAGACTTGTCAGTAACATTAAAACCATTAGTGACATGTTCAGTTGTGATCATCTTGTTAAAGTGCAATGCTCTGCTGGGAAATCTTGCATCTTGACAAATGCAACCCATCTAAAAAATATTTTAGACAAAGCACACCCCCATAGCAAACAAAATTGAACCCTAATTTTTGTTCTTAAAATTACACTTAAAAAGAACGTAGATGAAGGAATTTGGGCCTCGTAGTCACACTAATTAAAGGACAGCTGATACTCACTGATCACACACACAACACTAAAACCACTGACAGTTGAAGCATATAACACTGACCATTGCTTTGCAGTGTTCTGATGGGAACAGAGCAGTGCAAAGCGAGTGCACGGTTCTGATGGGAACTGAGCACTTGGCATTTTTGTGGATGCTACCCTGACAAGTATCATCCATTGTCTGTACACACAACACAATCCTCATTAGGGTCATAGGGGGCTGGACTCTATCCCAGCTGACTTGGAGTGAAGGCAGGGGACACCCTGGACAGGCCACCAGTGTATCGCAAGGCTACACAGAGACAAACAAGCACACTCACATTAACCTATGAACAATTAAGAGTTACCAATTCAACTCGGCATGCCTTTGGACTGTTGGAGGAAGCTGGAGTACCCGGAGAGAACCCACAGGGAGAACAAGCAAACTCCATAGAGAAAGATTCCGTAAAGGGCAAAAGCGCTAACCACCAATCCATTGTGCAGCCCCTGACAGGTACCACCCATCTAAAATTATTTAAAACCAAGCAGACCCCCAGTGGCAGCAACTTCCCCCACCTCACCAGAACAACTGCACAAGAACTGCTCGAGGAACACGACCAAGAGCCCAACCTCCAATGTGCCTGATCCCAATCCAACTGAGCACTCGATAGAGGTCGCACCCTGCAAACCACAACACCCAAAAGATCTGCTGCCATTGTCGCCATATGTAAGTATTCTGCCAGTATAAAATGACTCCGTGGGATTTTCTTGTACGGTTTTGTCACTTTAAGTCTTACATGAATGGAGAAGCACTGTAAAATAAAATCTTTACCTCTTTTGCGCACCAGAAGTCTGCTGAATCTGCCTGCCAATCCCCTATCCTTGATCTTTTGGCCAGACTACTCTACAACCTGGACAACACCATGCAGGTGGTTTTAATAATATGGCTGATCAGCGTACATGCGCAAACAGAGGCTTATGTATACACACATTATCCAAAACATTTTTTGTGTGCCATTTCAATTCCCCCTACAAAAAAAAAACAAAACTAGAAGTCAAACACGAATACCTCACCATAATGCTGGAGCTTGCGACAACAGGCCTATTTAAGAGCAAGTGCAAATGCATGCACTGAATTCATGTTTTCAGTAAAATGCTTGCAATTCAAAGCGCCACACAGCAGCACAATATTTCACACAATATATTGCAGTCACCTTGTCCAGTCTTTTGTCTGAAGTACAACCAGTATAACCACACTGTCAAGAGGGCTTACAAAGATTTTTTGTATTCTGTATTATAATCTCTCTGTCGTCCTTCAATACCACCTGAAGGTTCATTGGGAAAAAAAATACACTCACAGGATCCTCTGAAAACCACAACTGTATGTATGCATACACATTTCCATATACAAACACACTCGTATATCACTGCTTACATTCCAATAACATCCCATCTGTCCTTCCAGCTATCATTCTATCAGCTTCCTTGCAAAGCAGGGCACATAGTGGCAGGATTACCTCGCTTCCCGGTATTCAACCACTAAGGTTTTAAATGACACTGAGAGATCAATCAAGGGTGAAATTACAATATATACGTTACACTTTATGGTATATTCTCTACTCTAAGCGAAGGAAAGGAGGATCTCAGAAAGAAGATAAAGACTCGGACTAGTCCACCTTTATCTGTGACTTCCCTCCACTCTCTGGATTAACAGGAAATGCATTTACAGAGAGATTATTGCTGGTGTCAGGCTTCCCAACCTTGATTTGAGGTGACTGAGTTGAATAGGAAGCCGCTCACTCAGTTTGTTTTCAATGACAGTGTGAAGTTACTCATTCAGCCCCTTCAAAGAAGCACCAAATACATTTGAAACAGGTCGAAACTAATTTCAAACATGAAGCAGGACAAAATGGCGTAGATTACTGTATATGGGAAATACTGCAAAAATACAAGTTAAAGTTATAATCCATAATCTTTTAGTCCTAGCTGATTCAGCATAACCTATGGACAAACCAACTTTGGGTTAAGAGGTTTAAATTCTACCACATTTTTCAGTAAAGAAGACTAAAGATGACAGGTAGTGATGTTGTCCAGTATGGAAATACTGAACTAAGTGATCACATTTTAACTTTAAATTATGTGAAATTAGCAAATGTAACAGCTTTTGTTCCCCACATTGCATCTAGTATGAGTATGCACAGTTTCCTGTAAATCCAATGACAACTAAATGTCCTATATAGCGATGTAATTACAAAATTTCCATTCATTTAAATATTTTGCACACTTTTTCAACTTGACAATGATTCAATTTCATGTACACAAAATACACTATAATATATCTTAATCTGAAATTGACAAATATTTACCTGGAAGCAGCAAAGAAACTCGTAATCTGATATCCAAAGCTTGCATAGTAGGCGTGCTCCATGACCGCCATCAGCTGAATGCAGTTGTAACCTGAATGAAGAAAGCAGAAAATTTTGAATAACAAAGCATTATGTTTCAAAATTAATCTTCACTTCATGTTTCAAAGCTTGTCAGATTATAGAACTAATTGTGTGCCACTGGAGAAAATATAATTCAGATAACAGCTGCGGGTAAACCACTAAGTTATGCACATTCTGCTGCTCCTTTCTTAATAACAACATTACATCCCATGTATTCAGAAAGCATCATTTACCTCTTTTCTTTTCTTATGATTCATCTCAATAAATCCCTGCTGCTTGAATTTTATCCTAGACATTAGTTAAAAATGGAAATAACTCTTACAAAGTGTGTGCTTTGGCACAGTGTGCAAAATTTTTCAGAATACTTAAAAATATTTTGCGAAAAAAAAACCTCTATTTTGGGATTTGTTTGTCCACATTAATTTGGTGGCAAAGCATGTGAAAACCTTCAAGACTTGATACCGTTTGACCCGTGTCAGTCATGCTTTTATATACGAGCTCCAGGCATTTCCTTTTTCTCACAAGCTCTGGTATCCTAAAGACAAGCTGTGGCAACAGGGAAACACCAGCTATCAGAGTCAGGAGGTCATGTACAGCATTTCAAAACGACCTACGAAAACTGCCTCTATGAATAAGAGAACAACAGGCTTTTAAACTGCCACTGAGCACTCCAGAGGGAGGCCCTGCGGTTTTCCACTGTTGTATCGAGCAGATTTATTTATATATATCTTTTCAGGCGAGAGAGAAAGCGAGAGGAAAAAAAAACTTTGCCTTCTGAAGGAGTGTGACAAAGCACTGGGGTGAGAGGAAGTTTCTCTTTTTTTATATTTATATACTCTCTTTCAGTCAAGAAAATGAAATGGCAGGCAAAGGCAGCCGTCACTAGAGACGTGGAGTTTAGCCTCCTGGAGAATCCTATTGTGCAGAATCCCTCAGCTGCTGCAGGTAGATTCTTTGACAGCATTTACTCTGGCAGTTTCCTTACCCACTAAACAGGATGACACGACCAAGAAAACAGCATTTATCACATTTCTCCTGGTTTGCTGTGCCAGTCATATCTGTGCCTTTTAATAACATCAGTGCAGCAGGCTGTGTTTGAATGCAAAATAACGTCACATCACATATGAGCCGAGTCGCACACTGAGACACGGATCAGCTCCATGAGGTTAAAGTCATATCTGAATATCGTTTGTTATTAAGTTGAGTGTTAATCGCACATCACAGTTAATTAGTCACACATGTGATGACACAGTGTTTACCAGAAAAAACAAAGTGATTTTTTTCTTTTGAGAGTAACTGTTCTTAATTAGAGCTTCAAACAGCAATAGAATTCAGACCTTGAGTGCTAAAATTTAGTCATGAGTGGAAGAAGGTGATGTATGACATTTTGCATTTAGGCAAAAAGTTGCATTTTGATAGCCTAGCCGCGCTAGACAACTCACGGCAAAGAATTTAATTCTCTACCAGGCTCGAGGTTGGATGCTCCTAAAACTGGTCGGACGAATCACCATGAAGTGTAGAGTCAGAAGGCGGGCGTAACGAAGTGACGACAGAGGCGCGACGATTCTGACAGAAACAACCGGAAACAACTAGCATAGCCACGCTAGACAACCCACGGCAACGAATTTAATTCTCTGCCAGGGTCGACAACAAAAACAACAACAGTCGTTGAGCTCCATTAGCACCGACTCTGAATAATCTTTCTGTTAACATGTCTGTAATATACTTGAGCTTCACCCATTGACTGTATAAATAAGGCTTCAACGAACTACCGCATCCTCTGATTTCCGGGGCTCTCGGAGCCTATTCGTTGCGTTGATTGGTTGTATACCTACCCAATTGCTGCAGAGTGATTTGATAGACAACCTTTTAGACCGCCTCCCTCCCTGTCGAGCGTGCCTAGACCCTTGCGTCTTCAGAGCATGGGTCTAACGCGGCTAGGCTAGCATTTTGACAGACTGTAATCAGAATAACAGATTCTCAAAGAGGAAAATCAGGTAAAATCGAAAGCAATATAGTTTATAGTAGAGTAACAGGCAGGCTAACTTTGCCAAAACTGTACAGATATTTAATTAATTCAAGTCTTGAGGTTTGTTTTTTCGTGCAAACAATTTCAGAGGTAGAGTAACCCTCCTTTGTTTCATTATCTACCTCTTTCTCTTTCACAAAAAACTCATTTCAAGATGATTTCAATTTGTTTATTTCACTTGGTCTGTCTGTTGTCCTTTATTTCACTCATTTTATCTGCTTATTTAGTAGAGACAACGTAAAATTAATACAACAAATAAATACGCTGGATTCTGGAAATACTTGTAGTCTCAGCACAGATGACCAAAATATGAGATACAAATACATAATACACAAGCGCCAGCATACAGATTAAAACAGACAAGAATCAAAAGATATTTTATGTCATGGTTTCAGCCACTGTTTGAGATGGGTCATGTAGAGCAACTCCGTATTTTAAGTGTTAACCTATTTCTATACCCATTTCCTTTACAGCCCAGTTTCATGTATTCAGTTAAAGGATGCAGGACAAACTAATGCAAACTCATACAACAAGCACATATTAAATGTGAAAAATTCTCAAAGCTCCACAGAATATATTAATCCAAAATGTATAAATATGCCATACTAAACACTCATTTCCAACTGATTAGATCAAATGTTTTACAGTTGCATTAACGGTCACAACCACGAGATGAATAGCGGTTTAGTTTCATCCGACAGAATTGAAGAACATTAAAATCGCATACTTCTGTTGATACAATTATAAGTAAGGCTGGGCAGCGCAGCAAATTTACTGACCTAAAGACATGATAAATCTTTTGCCGATCCAAGTTCACTCATATTAAAATATTTAATATCTAAACTGTCATGTATAATTAAACTGAGAATATCTGCTACAGCCGACCATCCAATCAGTCCAGACACACGAAATCTTTGAGGACTGAATTAATCAGAAGTGAGTCAGCATCAGAAATGGAGCACAAGAATGTGTAAAAATGGGTAAATTTATTAGAATCACATTAATTTTGATGACTTGTATTGAAAGGAGTGTGAGGTCTTACCCTGTAGGGCTACTTATTTGTTTTACTGATGAAATACGTTGCAGGAAGATGTTTTTTTCCTTCCTCCTCTACTGGCCTGCCTGAGTCATGATCATGGAAATGGGAACAAGTTGTCAGTTTTGGAGCCAAAACTGCTGTGTGGCACTACTTGTGCTATGGAGCCCACTTTACAAAACACTGCCCAACGGTCAGTGATCCCTCTAGGTCATGCCAGTAAACAGGATGTTGACTTGCTGATGTGGTTTTATGCAAAGGGAGTGTGACAGGCCTGCCACTGAAAATACTGCTGCTGGACCAACAGTGGCTCTCAGCATCATGGTGTCTGCTACATTATGGACCAGTGTTGACAGAGACACTGGCAGCAACAGACACGCAAAAACAACAACCAAAAAAAAAAAAAAAATCTTCAAATATTGTTTTCCATAGTTGGCACAGAGCTGACATGTATGGGGGTATAGACACAACCACCATCTTAATGCTTCACTTCCATTCCGCTTTTGGCAAGAGAAGATACAAAACGCTCTCGAGTTGAATCAACAAACGCTCTGACTGACACTTAGATGAAGAGGATCACAGCCAGATGATTGCCGTGCACTTCTAACAGACTTCAGTAGGCAACAACATAAGACACGGGGCAAAAGGGAAGAGTATAATATCATGGATGTAATGTTTTCTCATGTCTTACCCAAGTCTTTTATGCGAGGCAGCACGTTGTTTGTGAAGTTGGTATACGAGGCGATCTTTCCCTCCGGTGAAGCGATGCCCACGTGGGCCTCGTATATTCTCAGGCTCGTAGGCTTTGTTGGTCGAGAGTGAACTTGCTGTCAAGTGGACGGACAAATCATGACATAGTCCCGCATTTTTCTCCCTAAAAACTGCTAAAAATACAGCACACTTGTTGAGCGAACCATGAAGCATAAAGTCAAAGAAAAAGTGTGGGTTTCGTGCACCAGCGTCTTACCGCAGAGACCGATAATAGCGCTACACGTTTTAATATTAAAATAACTATGATTCACTGCGTCCCTATTACACAACAACAGAGGAATTTGTTTTATACATAGCACACATTCCTTGATGGCTACCCACCAGGCCTCGTCAGCCCACCATTTGAAGTGCATGATTGAGCCACTTGTAAATAAAACAAATATACTGCCAGTAAGTGGGCTCCCCTAATTAAAATGGTGCCAAATAACAAGCGATAAAGAAAGCAAGGTGGCCTTTAACAGCCTCTTATTGTTTAGCTTGTTCGCTCTCAGGCTAAGCACAACAAGTAGCATTGAGACGGATTCAGAGCCTCTCAAATCAGCAGTATGGAGCACCAGGGGTAACAGCTTCACAAATGAGATGCAAGGATGGTTTAGAAGGAAACCGTTTGTTCGGTTAGAAGGACCAGAACATGGGAAGCTATTTTAGGAGCTGAGCAAACTCAACATGCCATAGTTTTAGTGGCACATCATCAGTCCATGAAAGCTGCACTGAGTGAAGCTTTTACCAAGTACTTGTCATTGTTTTAAAAAGGACTAGCTTATTAAACTAATTCACATTTCAATTTTCGTCTCCCAACTCCCAACGTTTATTATATTTGCTTGTGCAAAAAGACACGGATCATCACTGTCCGCATTTAACAAGATTCTCCTGCACTACTAACAACTCAGAAAATGCTTCCAGACGTTAAAAAAAAAAGAATTTTCTACATGTTTGCACTCCATGTTTGTTTTTCAGATCCAATTCAGTGTGCATTTGTACTGATTTTTTCAAAGCAGAAAATGAATCAATGAAAAAATAAACAAACTTTTGGTGGGGGGAAAAAATAAATAAAAAATCACGAAAGCATTTTTAGATAAAATGTTCAAAATAATAACTTACATTGTAAGGTTGAGGGGGATCCCAGTGAACCCAGTCGTAGATGACAGATTTCTCCTCTCTCTTCACATATTTTGCCCAAGGCGAGATCCGGTACAGGCGTTCACCCTCCTTGGTGTGAACTACCACCTGGGAAAATAAGACAAATGAGTGTTATGTTACAGCAAGGGCACTTTACATAAGCTGTGAGGGCAGCGACACACACATCGTCCAACAGCCAGACAAAGGATCATGGACAACATCATACACACTGTGCCACTGAAAATCTGGATTAAAACCCTACAGGAAAGAGGCATGAAGGTTAACAGCATGCAAATCAAAGCAAAAGTGAAATTTCAATACAAGATAAGCATAAAAGATCAATAACAATCCAGTCTAGCTTAAGAGGTCTAGTCGCAAATCAGCAGAGCATTCAAAAGGTCCTCTGTGGCTGCTGCGTGTTTCTATCCCCCGGATTTAAAGTCAGCATTTATTTACATCTTCTAGCCATGAAATGCTTACATCATAAAACTGTGCTGTTACTCCTCATCCATTATACAGAAAGATGGTGCAGATTGTTCAACCACTAAACCAAACATTTTTCAAAATGTGTCAACACAAAAACCGCCCCTCGCCCAGAAAGCTCTCCAATGCAAAACTCCCGGCTTCAGAAAGTATTACACGGGGCTCTCCAAGAGCACTGAAGAGATAATATGGTGCAGAAGAGGAAAAAAACAGCTAAAGTATTGACCAAAATACTTGTTGCGGTAAATCTGGATTCAGCCGTGATTATCCTGTGTTATTTTTTGTAAGCGCTGAAACTCTTTTATTGGTTTTAACACAGCTACTCACTGGCCCATCTTGAGAAGGGATTTGAGCCAGGGAGCAATTTAGAAAAATAGGAAATCTAAATCATTATCCTGTGCCTCTCATCTATTATGTCTGCAATTCAGGATTGGAAGGGGGTAAAATAAATATAGTTTGGAAATCTGACAAGTTACTTTGCCTCCATCAGTCAAATAAGAAAGGAGAAAGCCAGCGTGAGAGTTGGAAAAACCAACCAAGAAATCGATCTTGTAGTGTTACCCACAGTATGTGTCCACCCTGTTTTGTCCCCCGCAGAAATGGGCATTAGAACCCAACTAATTCTGGCTACTGTTGTGAAGTAATGACTGTTTCAGTGCCACCTGCCTGTGAGCCGTTGGCCAGACTCCCCTCTGGGGTTTTTTCATTATGGCCAGGCCACCTGGGGGTTAGCTGCCTGGCTCCCCTTATGACATGCTTCACAGTTTATAGGATTAGGAAAAGATAGTTAGATAAATGGACTGGCATAAAGCCTGACAGAGCGGCGGTCCTTCTGACAAATTGGCCAGCATTAGGCACATTAAAGTAAAATCAGACTGCTAGACTGACTGGGAAGGTGCATGAATGGGAAAAACAACTAAGAGCTGGGCGATATGCAAAAAGTTAGATGCAGATAAAAGGCCAGTTTGATTTAGCTTCTGTTCATCCTCCGCCGTCTTGCATCATAAAGAAGTCACTGTAAATACTGTACCCACAAAAGGACACTGCTTGTTTATGGAGACAAATTGGGCCCTGCACAAAGGGGATGGAAGGGCAAGCTGCTCTACATGAGAGTGATTGGAGCTAGGCTTGTGCTTCCACGAGGGAGTGCTGTGGAACTAATTCTAAAGTGGAGCTCACAGCAAGACAGCCATTCATAGGCAGCAGGGGTGCACAAGGAAAGGCCAGGTGCCAGCGTTTCCATCTGCTTCTTATCGTCCTTAGACTGACCTCCGCTGACAATGGGAGCTGGGCAGCCTGTCCAGGGCGCAGGAGTGTGCCAGCGATGACCCAGTCCCAAGGAGAGTGCCGTAGCGATGCCATCCACTTCACGCCTGGCATCTCATTTCTGGGTTATTTCTCATCCACACTGTGTGCTTGGGAGACAATGCATAATGGGAGGTGCATCTTTTGCATTTAACCCTGATGAATTATTTACTAGAGCTTAAAACCAATCATGTACACCCACTGTGAGCTGTGTCTCGCACCAAACAAACACAGCACAATGTCCTGAGGGATACCTGCCACAGATGGGAGCTGAAATAAAAGCCATCAGCCGGGCTCCTCAGGTGGATCTACTCTCCACTGTGCAGATTGTGTACATACAGTAATCTCCCTTCTGCACTGTGAGTGTGACATGGTGCTGATGGCGACACGCCAGCTTTTCACTCGGTTCATAAGACACCACACATGACAGGGAATCTCCCACAAACATTACAGCGACGAGTCCCTGAGCCGCCGTGGCAAGATGACACCTGCTGACTGCGTGAAAATAAGTATGAAGATGTTCGGTTCTCTACCTTGAGTTTGGTGTGATGATCCACAGCTGGAGACTTGTCATGCTTGGGTGGAAGAATCAGTTCCCACTTGCCGAAGTCTTTCTTGGTGTAAGGGTGGGAGAATTTGTCCCAGCCATCTATGGGTAAACAGACAGAATGGAAACACATCTGATTCACTGGTTTGCAACACAAACAAACAAAAAAAACAAACATAAACTCTGATTAGCTACACCTTGATTAGAGACACTCAAATATAAAGAAAAGCTGCACCAATCACTAAGCAGGCACAATTCAGGACATTAATCTCTCTTGTTTGTTGGGTCTTTTGGTATGAATCAGTCACAGACCTGCAGGGACAGTAAACATTACAATTATGTGTTTAATTTGTTCACATGAAATTATGTGATTTCTTGATGTTTAATTTACAGTTTTGGGCATTTTAAGTGTTTAAATTCACCACTAGGAGTCACCAAAGTCAGAAATTTTAAAACCCAACCCCATTTCTCTTCACTTTTTTTTAATTACAAATAAAATAATTAACACTGTCAGTCCTCCTTATTGCAGCTGTTTTGCCCCTTTGCCTCGTGCTAACAACAGCTTGCAGCTGATAGTCACCACTGTGGCTTTTGTTCCAATTCTAATATCCCCCTGTGGTCACAGCAGCACTTTATTTTTCAGACTTCTACAATCTGTCTTAGCACAATTTCGCCCTCCCTCCTTTCGCTCTCTAAAACATCTTACATAATTCTTCCTTGTTGTTTTTCTTCTCTGCACTGTTCCACTGTATCCTGTGACATTTGCGACAGTGAGTAAAGCAGCGGGCTCAGTCATCTAAAAGAAAAACTGATAAAATACCACTTCTCTGCTCATTGAATTTTATCTCGGAGGAAACAACAGAGAGGCGTCACTGTCATAATCTGCTGATACCGCATTGCCAATTGTCATTGACTGACAGGAACGTATTAGAACAGGAGACATTTATTATTAAGTGACCACCTTGGCATGTCAATTTAGGATGTTGTTTCTGTCCTGTAATCCATATCTGCTTGCTATTCATGAGTAAGAACAACGGCAGGGTAGAAAATGAATCACAGGAGATGCTCCAGAAGTGACCATGCACAACACCAGCACTTCTCACAGGCAGGCCAAGTCATACTCTTTCACAATTTATTTATCTTCCTTTGCTTAAACTCCTCTGAAAAAACAGTGCATTATGCATCCAACCTGCACCATATTCATGACTAGGGCTGCTGGGCTGTTTCCACATTTACTATGAAATTGAAATCAAATAATATGACTGAGCCGTGTCAAAATGTAATCTCTCACAGAATTGAATGTTGGAATTGAGCTGCTGCCCAAGGTCCTGGGAAGATAATTAAAAAGGGAAAGGGAATGGGGGAAGTATGGAAAGAGGGAATGGCAGGAACACAACTAACTAGCACACAAAATGTGCAAGGACAATAAACAAATTGACACATTTCTGGGCTTCTATGGCGTATCAATTTGAGGGTATTGCTATTAGTGTTTTAAGTAATACTATTCATAACATGCTCCCATCGGTAAAACAGAATCATTACCTGCAGGGTGTTAGTTCAGAGCAGCTGTAGCATAGAGATAAGTGTTTATGCTGTGTTGTGATGAATAGCATTGAAGTTGAACTCATCAGCTATCATTACATTTCATCGTTGTACCATTTTACATTCCATCATTACATTTGTTGTGTTATCCCAGTAATATATTACTCTTGGCATTAGGACAACAATATTTAAGCAAAAAAGTCCATTATATATGTGATCAGACTTAACAGACAACATAGAAGCAGGAAGAGGCACGCATACTTACACTCAGTGACTTAAATTTCATATGAATAATTCCAATTTATTGTGCTGGTTGTGATCAGTATGCCATAATGAGTCTATGCATAAAATCTCCCCAAAGCATAAAATCCTTTAGGGACACTTGATTTACAACAGTCCTCTACTCTGCAGTAGAGAACTGAAAGGCAGGGAAAACATACGTTACTACGACTAATAATGATAGGCATTACAAATAATAATGCAGAGCAGTCCAACTTTTGTGCCTGGACCTCTAAAAAGGGAAGAAAATGAAGCTGTATGACCTTACATTTGATAGATGAGAGGCTGTCTCGTTCAATCTTGTTAATGATGAAAAAATAAATTATTTTGCCGCACTTTCGCAGCGCACATTAACCAAAAATAACAGCCGAAAATCTATCAACCTGAAATTACTTTCAAAGTTGGGACCAGGGGGAATAGAGATTTCAGTGCAAACACAGAGGTTGCACTCTCTCAACAACTTTGCGAGCGATGATGAAATAACCAGCTACTAAAATATTAACAAACACTCCCACATTCAAAAGATCCCCCCTCAGTATGCAAGTTTATCCTGTGTAATCAATATCCTCCACGTTTCCTACTCCCAGGTTGGTTGATCAAAAGGGATGATACCCTTGTACCACAGTACGCTGAGCTTTTGCTTAATTTTTTTGCCCCTTTGTGTTCAAGAGTGCAGAAATGTCAAATTTCTTATTTAATGCACCTTGAAGATATGCAACCTTTCAGTCTGTGCTGAAATCTCCTTTTCCTTTTGGTCCCAACTGTGCATGTAGCTTCACATTAGAGTGTCATTTTCTTTTTTAGTATTCTGATTTATTATTGCGAATTGATTGCTAAAGTGCAGAGCGTTTGATAGGCTGTTTCTTTAAAGCAAAATGAAGATGCCAGACAGGATAATAAAACAAAGACTTTCAAACAAATAAGACTCACTATGCTGTATAAGTGTATTTATAACAAAAAACGATAATCATGAGCTTATAGTAACAACCTTCAGCTTGAATTTCAATTTTTTTACATGCATATTGGATTGATTTTGTACAAATTTTACTGCCCTTAAAAATAGAACATGCAAGCGCAGATAATAAATGAACAGCAATGAAACTCAGTAAGCTTAGAGGGAGCGATCTGGAAATCGCACGTAGATCACACCGGTGTCACGCTGCTCAGAAGTGGACAGCTCTCCTCAGGTTACTTACTGAAGTCGCCAGTCAGGAAGAGGGCCTCTGCAGCTGGAGCCCACTCTTTAAAGAACAGGCTGTTGTCAGGCTGCCGCTGCACACCGAACGTCTTGTAGCTGCGAGTGAACTGGTCAAAGCCTCCCTCTGCCTCCTCCAGCTCGAAGAGTCGCTTCTGTAGCAGGTCATACCTTCAGACCACAGGGAACACATAAAAAATGCATGAAGGGAAAATCCGCCACTGGATGCACAACCTGTTGGTTATATCTGATGCCATATATCATCATTCACTAACGGATTCCAGTGTTTTTGCACTGCAGTGATCGGTAATTGATTTTCCTCCCATTGCATCAAGCCGTCTCCCCTGATTCCACTTCAGTTGGCATTTTTTTTCCTCCATTTTCCAGGATGCTTCTGATAATTCCCCCTGATGTGTACATGTAGTGAATCCTGGGTTGATTCTTTAGTAGCTGACAAAACACCTGATGTGAACTGTGGCTTTTTCAGATTAACCACTGATGTTCATTCAAGTAGGAGCTTACAGAAACACGGAACCACATGTCTCCGTCTGCACAACCGCTACAACACTTCACAGGCCGCAAAAGGAGAATACAGTGGAAATACAATGATTGTTTTGGGTTACTTTTGTCTTTTTCCATCCTAGGAAGTACTTACACAATACACTGACATGTACACACACAATCACAAAGCAACAAATCATCAAGGTAGAATCATGGTGGAAGAAAATATTACTTGTTAGCAACTGTTGTCAGAAAACAGCAGCTCCACGCCTCTCACAGGGCTTCTGCAGAAATCAGCCAGTCAAATGTAGTGTTTTTTAATGCCATTTTAATGCTATACTGTAAAATTTTAATGCCATGACCGTGAACTCAACAAATTACACGGGTTTGGGTTTTTTTTTTGTAAAAGATGATTTTTATATGAAGACTGTTCCTACATTTCACTATTTCTGAATCTGGAAACCACCACTGACCACCCACGGGCTGCAGTCATTCTCTGAATTCCACGTTTTTGCATTTCCCCATTTCCCAGTTCTCCTAAACTTTCCAAACATGCAGGTTTTGGCGATTGTACCCGACCGGCCGGAGCAATTAGCGCAATGCTTCAGCATGCTTATGCAGATGCGCATATCTGACGAATCGCAGACTATAATTATATATTTTTACACCATTATCAAAAATATTTTTCTTGAAAACGACGGAGCGAATTTTTAACGTCACTGAGTATCAAATGTAATGATTTTCAATGCCATTCAAGGGCTTAATTTTCGCAAAATCAATTTAATGACTATTAATGCTTTTTAATGCCCTGCCTGTGTCACACGTTCTTGTGTAGTAAACACATTACTCTCCATGAAAAATGATCCTAAAGATTGAATCGAGCTACAACTCAAACAATATCAAGCTTTCATGAAAATGCTTGATTAGTTCAGAATAAATTAAGCTCTTCACCTGTCATTCTACTACTACTACTACTCTCTGTCACAAGAAAAGACATTTGAGGCACATTTATGTGTTTAAACATATAAGCGCAGCATCAGTGAGCCTCCCTTTTGTTTGAACATGTTTCCAACATCCCCACAATATTGCAGCACATGTAATGCAGTGACACACTGCGCTGCATCTTAATATTCCCATGCTACCGTTATCTTCTCGAGGTCTAACCTCAGGATGTAAACCTGCCACACTGCCCCAAAGAATGTGTGACCACGGGCATATCTTGCGAGATAAACCTCTGTCTGTTACCTTCAACTCCAAAGGACAGACTAACTACTTTGCAATTTATCTCACTTAAGTTCCTGCAGCCAAGCTGGTGTCCATATCAGATTCCCCCTGGTACAGAAAGCCTCTTTCAGCCAGCAGAGTTAAGTGCACTCCCTCCCCTATAGCCCTGAAGCCAAGCTCAGACTGGCCTATGAATGCCCTGGGGCTAGTGATGATGGGCTGAAGTAACAGCGCGATTTCTCAGCAGCTGCTCCCTGTGTTGAGCATAGTGGATACAGACAGTGGTTGCCAAATGTGAACCTTTAAAGTCCAACCAATGCTGCCACATGCCTCCTTTGGCACTTTGTCACCATTTCAAGAATATGCTGAAAGGAAGGACAAAGCGGGGATACACATAAGGGTAGCGCTCCACTGCCACAGTATTAATAGGCATGAAAGTCATGTCTATGATTATAACAAATGAGTTCCAGGGGGTTGGACCAGAGGGACCAGAAAGCCAAAACGCAGTACTTTAAGGATGTGGCATTCTCCACACATCTCTAGTGTCTGGTTCTAATGAGATTACAGCCAGGAGATGAAGTCAGATCACACACCGCAAATGAGTTGTGTTTATAAAGGACACAAATCACTTCAGAAAGTCATTACCAGAGTTCAGGCTGAAGTAAAGACAAACTCCAAACTGGAATTAATGAATTAATGATCAGACAGAAATGGTCTGAAAGCAAAATGTCTGTGGATGAAGTTATTACCCCCCTCTCCTCCATCCTGGCACTCCTGCTACATCTCCGTACTTCTCCACCTGTTCTACAAGTAACACACTCTACAGTTTACTGCAATACTTAGCATGGGACTGCACTTGGTATCCAAAGGCCACATTTGGCTGCAACACACTCTCCCATCAAGCTGCAAAGAGCAGAGCCTTAGACCATCTCATCGCATATGGCATCCTGTTTTGTTTTTTTTTCCTTCACTGCTGGCCCTGAATTCCAAATGCAGGCAAGTCTGTGTTACAATTGCAGATCTGGAGTTCTGTTCATAACTGCTGTCTTCTGGCCTGCTTTCATCTCAAACCATCACATTTGTTGGTAGGTTGTGAAAATGCAAAAACAAATATTTAGATGCCAAACTTGCTAGGAAAAAACTGCTTATTTGACACAGTGAGAAGACACAGGACGCAATTAGTACAGTTTCTTAAATTTCACTCAGGATTAATAAAGCATCTGTCTGTTTTTCTCCACCTGATGACAATAAGTTCATTAATTGTCAATTTGTTCTAATTTGCTTTCCAAGAACTCCCGAGTTAAAATATTCGACTTTTTAGCTGCTGAATGCTCCATTTCCTTCTCTAGTCAGTCGCTATGTCTGTCTGCTGTTTGGTGGGAGGCTACGGAGGCCTGATCAGGGCTTTTTGCTGGAAACTGATGTCTGCTGTAGCTATAAATGTCAATAATGAGAGTGGTGAGGCTCAACTGAAACATACACAGTGAGCTAAAACACAATGAAATGCTTTGTTCATTAGATCTGAGAGGCAGTGCTGTTCATTACAACACGCCACTCCTTTTACATGCACAGTCATGTTGCCGGCCCATTCAATTATTGATTAAAGCAGCTTTTTTTTTTTCCTGAAAAACACAACATTAAAAGATCAGCGATAAGTCTGATAGATGTCAGCACGTTATGAAAGACTCTCACTTCTCAGCAGAATAAGGTAATATTTCCGCTCCCCTAAAGAAACACTGCTGCTCATTGTCAGGTAGGACACGACCAGAGGCGCCGCTAATCCCTGTAGCTTGAAATTACAAAAGAGTTTTGTCCTGTAGCCTATTCAGTGGTAATAGAGCAGCAGGAGATTATAGATGTGCGGAGCAGATTACTGGCCTGCATCTCTTATCTCTTGGTTTGGAAAACTGTTCTTCATCTACAAAGATAGAAAAAAAAAATCATATAACATAGCTGAGATATTACTCTCATGTGCTCCTACATTACTGCACACCACAACATTAGTAACCCTCTGTCAAATAACTGAAGACAAATTTGTGTTTCCTCTTAAAACATTAAGTAAACCAAACATTCCTTAGAACATGGAACTTTTTTATGTTGCAGTAACACGCTGCTCCATCGCTGGCAATGAAAAATTGTGGATGAAAATTTTTGTTTTTGTCCCAATCGAGGCAATTTGAGACCACGAAGACACTGGAGGAAAGGAGCCCGTCGGGGGAAGCGTGCCTACAAGAGAGGACCAAAGCCCAGAAGGCACAAATGAAAGCTAATAAGTTGGCAAAAGCTCTCCTTCAAATCAAAGGGTTCAGGAGGGGCTTGGGAACACTGGTCGGTAAAAAGCTCATCATTGAGAATCCTGAGGCGCAGAGGATGCTCAAGAAAGCAGACCAGCTGGGGGACACTCTCCTGAATCAGAGAAACGAGCCTCAGAAACAGCTGGAGAAAGTTGACTTCAGCTCTGAAGCGCGGTGAGAAGCAATGGAGGATCGATCATCTCCGGTGGCAGAAGATCTCCCCTCCTCAGGACCACAAAAGAAACAAACGCTGCAGGAGACCGAGGGGGAAGTGGACAAAAAAAAAAGCAGAGCAGCAGGACGTCCAGGCCGGATGATCTCAAGACAAAAAGTCCAAGAAGAAAAGTTGGATGGACAAGTTCTTCCCATGACCTCTGACATTTTGAGGATCTCTCTCTGTGATTTGTCTCTCTTTAGATTTTGCCCCATTTATGTTGCGTAAGAAAACTTGGGCTGAGTATAGAGGCTCCCTACTCCTCTATACTTATCATTTAAGAAAGCCAATATGAGCAGCTTAACTTGACATCTCTGAGATAAAATGACAGCTGCAAGTTATTCAAATGAAATGCCAGAAGAGTTAAATAAATCAAACTTTAAACGGAATACAAAAGACAAGAATGTATGTGCATTCAATATTCAATAAAATTTGGAGGTTAAAAGAAAAAAAAAGGTTTTTTAACTTAATATAAAATCTTAAGGCAGCTCCTCTGCTCATATTCTCTCAGATTATTTTGCTTGAACATCCAATACTTTACATTATATAAGCAAAGTTGTGGCTGGAGCTAAATGCTATTTTAGCATACTAACATGCTCACAATGATAAAAAGCTGTGGTAATGCAGGAGTAATGTTTACTCCATTACTCTTCGCATAAAGACATCTACTAATTAGCACTAAATTCAAACTGCATCTGAGGTTGATCACGACTTGAAACAAACCTACTGTGTATAGTCTCCTGCTGTCATTGATAAAACAAACAATAAATCCATCGCTATTGAAATCATACATTTCTCAGCAGCTTAGATGGTGTGGTTAAAGACAACCTTTCCAAATTAGGTGTATTTAGGTGCAAACAAGCAAACTGTCTGCACTTCCTAAAGCCCAGATCTGCATTTTTTGTAGCACTTTAACACACTGTCCTGCCACTGGACTGAACTGCACTCACGCTTTGATTTATTGCGCTGCTAATTGAACTTTTTATAGCACTTTAACATATTGAGTTCAGGCTCCATTATGCTCCATTATTGTGCATTTGTTTTCTAGTGATCTTAATTTATTATTTCTTTTTTTTTTACTACTTTTTTAAGTTAGTCTTGAATGCTGTCATATCTCTTGTACTGATGTGGGCTGGACAAGGAGGAACAATATTTACAGAAAAATGACAGAAAGAAAGCTTGAATCTTGATTTTAGATTTTTTTTTTTTTTGTTGGGTTGTCTGCATGCATTTTGGCATTTTTTGGTCAAAACTGCACATCTAGTACCATCAACTCTGACCTGAATCTTACATTTTTAATCCACTATACAACTTGATTTGACAACAGTCTTTCTAATTGATCCAGATTTTTGCGGGTCAACGCAAGTACACCCAGCATAGTCTGATAAGCTGCAGTCAATTCATTTTCACGACACTTTGCAAAAAACAGATAAATAAACAAACCTAACAATCCTTTTCCTTACACCCTAAAGAGTTTATTTAATCTTCGTTATATGTGAAATAAATCTCTGCGACATCTTAATCAGACCAATAATTTGGATTATCCAGACCATTAGGTTGAAATGTGCAAGCGACTTGATGAATAAGACAAAGAGAGAGAGATGTGCGGCATCTTCATAATGATGATCAACACAGCAGAGCAGATCCGCACGGATTCAAATCGCCTGGTGACAAATTCAGAAAAATCTCCTCAGCACCACTGTGATGCTGAAGTCAAGCCACACCTTTTAATCAGAGGAGAAAATCTGGAGCGCATTTGAGCAGCTGGATGAAAGTCAGAAAAATTCAATTCAATGCAGCTTTCAGCACTGGTAAAACAAAGGGAAGCAGTTTTACAAATATCAGGATAAACCAAAAGCAACATCGCCTCCACTCTCAGTTTGACATTTGGCTGTTATTTTGATATCTTAAGCAAAGTACAGTCTCAGTTTTAACATCTTCTGTCACGACCGCAAACCGCTTTTTGAAATTCTCCTGATAGAGCAGCTGAACAACCTGCTCGCATGCTCTCTGTTAGACAATTGGGCGTCTAAATTTAGAGTGAGCGTTCAGGTCTGTTGTGCTGTGTATGACTGGTGGTAGCAGCTGAAGCATGGAGGTGTCAAGACCGTCTGCAACAGCCTGCAGAAACACAGCTTTTCTGTTCTTGAGTCCGGCTCGCTTGAAAAAAAGAGGGCCTGGGCACGGGCCAGCAGCAAGGTGACTTTCAAATAATGTCATTAACGTCCTTCTTCGCTAAGTGCATTAATGAGGCTAAAGAGGGGTTGATTGATGAAAGCTAAATTTCCCTGCTAAATTCACACCTTTGTTGGCCCCTCAAGCAAGGTGACAGGAAAATAAATGAAGCAAGAGCTACTTTTTGAAAAAAGCACATTCGATAAAATACAACAGGTTGCAGCAGAAATTCACTCCAGTTACTCGAAGAAAGCCTAATCATGAAAGCTATCAAATTTTCAATTTTTAATTGAAATTAATTAAGTATGAGATATAATGTAGTATTTTTCTGTTACAGTGCATGCAATGATCAGTTTAACAAGCAGAAGACTGAGAGTTATTTCTCTATTTTTGCTTTGAAATGAGTTGGGATGACATACTCAAATCTTAGCAAAGAAAAGAGAAACCTTTCCCATAATAAGCAGCAGTCCCAATGCTCCCCCACTTTCATTTGGTCCAATTTAGGAGATACATGGTGCCCTGAGCTGCAAAATTCTAGCAGCACTTCCTACAGACTTGCTCAACAGGAAGAGTAAATAATGAAGAATGTCAACAGAGCACTACTCACTGGGGCTGTAACCTGCGTGCAGCATCAACGCTTGTTTTCACAATCAATCTGAAACCGGCATCCTGATAAGATAACACAAAATAAGAGGCGCCTGCAACCACGGAATAACTAATTAGAATGGGGAGACTTGCAAAATCTGCTGGAATCATTTCAACTGTCTGCGTACAGCGGCTGTATGCGGCGTGAACCGAAGAGTTCAACAAACCTGAGATGTGGGCAGCCTTGAGCCATGTCATGGTGGTGAAATCTAAAGAATCGGTTCTGTGTGGTCATAGGTCTCTCTCTGATAAGCCGGCTGAATTCTTAGCACTGGGACTCAGCACGACGCCGCAGCATGAGAAAGCTCTTGATTTCTGCCTGTTTTCATGATACGCTGTTTGGACTCCGGGTCTGAGAACACCGAGGGCTTATCGCGAATTAACCTTCACACAGCGGTGATCCTATATGTAAAATAATTTATGTGCAACTTTCATCAGCGGGACAGGTGTTGGAGACACGTCTGGGGCTCGGTGAAGCCTAGAAATCCCAAGCTGTGTCTGAGATGGAACTGACACGCTCATCTCTCTGCAAGGCTAGAGCCCTGCTCACATGCTTCAAATACAAAGCAGGAGGTCCCTTACCTGCCACATTAGAAACAAGAGCTGACATGGTAATGAAAATGGATAAAACTATACGGCCCCTGAGCGGAGTTTTAAACCCTAGTTTCAGGGACGACCCAACAGTGAGCAGAGACACCACAGCAATGTGAGCTGTAGATCAGAATCACTGTCGGATTTATGAGTAAAAACCATGACAGGCAGAAAAAAAATAAAAGAAAGAAAGAAAAAAAAGCAGGTGAGGCTGATTTGGCACGAGTTTGGGAATTGAAGTGATGAATTAGAAAGTCAGTTTTTGAGCCAGAAGTCCTTTGATTCAGAAATAAGAGTCTAAAGCATAATAATATAATCAACACTTTAATTACAATGAACATTTTGTTGCTATTTTTTTTAAAGTGCATCCCTTCATTTTAGTCTGTTCATCAGGTTAAACAATTCAGTCACATCAGTCAAAAAGACATCAGAAAGTGGCGTTTAAAAAAAAAACTACACTTGACTCTGCACATTCTATTGACATACAGTGTCTGTTTGCCTTTTGAGATCAGCCTAGGCACAAGGTCAGTACATTTACCTCTGAAGGACACATGTTGGTTTTGTTCATGTTTCTAATTTAGTCAAATTTTCCATTTAAAACAGGTTTATTTCAGTCACAATCAGCAAATATCCACTCTGTTATTTCCTGCAAATATTTGCCGTGTTATTTTGGCATCTCTCGGGTGATAAAAGTGACAAAAAATAAACAAGACTGTAGGTCTCTTAATTGACTAATTAGAAAAACTGATGTCTCTGAACTTTCACTTCAGCTAATTAAACCTGATTTCATTGGAAGGTTTATGAATATTTTGCTCTCTCCTGGGAGCGTAGATTTAAATGTAATCATGCCATGTGAATTTGTTTGCTGAGGTGACATCTCTGTTTGTGGAACGTCACGTTACAAGGTGCCAGGACTGATTTGATAAAACATGAAAATGAGAAATCAGTCGATAAAGTGCACAAATTAGATTCTTTTGCCAAACTGGAAACGGTTTGATTGCAGTGGTTAGAATCTGAATCAGGACTCTGTGTCATTTAGAAATTGTGTATGTCTACATTTTCATTGAAATAAATGCCAAAAAAAAGCTAAACTTTATTTCCATGGTCGATTATTTTTTCTTATGTATCGATTTTGTAGATAAAATGATGAAAAATGTAGATTAGTGTTTCATAAAATGTGTGCACAACTCAGTACAGTTGGAATCAGAGGATTTGTACTGCTTTTTCACTAAAAAAAAACCTCAAACTGACTATCAGCACATTGGAGCATTAATTTAATAACTGACAATTAAATGATGAACTCATTATTTTGTGCAGTTCTTGCTGACAAGATGGTTATATATTTTAGTTAAAAGTTTCCACTTTGTTCACTACTTGCTAAATAAAAGACAGAATTAAACAGATGTATCATGGAAACAGAACATAGTTTGGTCAGAAAAATCTTGGAATCTATTTTTGTGCGTAACTTAATACAATAAGCTGTCACACTTTGGGCAGCTACCCAAAAAATGAGATTTGGAATTTATGATAAGCACAATGCCAGATCGATAAATGCACTTATGCATACTCACAATCTGACTATCAGCCACATACAGAATGTCAAAAACTCAAGACTAGAACACTGAATTTGTTTGGAGGTCGAATTTAAGCCAAAGGACAAAATCGTGCAACACAGAAACACTGATAGGAGACGGAGATGCATCCAAATCTGAATGTTAATCCAAATTTATGACACATTTTTGGCACAAATAATGCCCCTATAGCTACTAAAAGGAAACCTCGGCACAACAAAAGTGTACAACATGGAGAAAGTAGGCTGTTGTGATGCTGGAGCCACAAAGCAGGCGAGAATGAGCCCAAAGCAGCAGCTCACGACGCAACGTGGACGTCAGCTGACTGCGAAACACTTCAAACTGTCACACTGAGGAAGTTGAGTTTCTTATAAAGTGAAACGACTTCTCTGATAGCGCTTCATTAAATTTGCATGAGCTGCACATCTTTCATCTCCTAAACGCGTGTTTTTATTCTGCAGTCTGGAATAATATGTGTTTAAATTTAAAAAAAAAAAAAAAAGAAAAGAAACAAAGAGGGCAAGGGGAAGCAAAGCTAGCTGAGCTGAGCTGCTGTTCATGAGCTCTGGGTGACCTGAACTCATCCAAAATGTCAAGTCTGATCACAGAAGGTGACTCGTGTGTTGCAAACATCGCCTTGTATCTGTGGTGTTTTTATTTCCAGACACGCCATTTGTAAGCCCACCTCGCTCTCTCGCGTGATCGGGGATTGATTTTTGGAGACAAGCTGTGCGTAAAAACCGCCGTTTGTGCCGCGTTTTACCTCCTCTTGAAGTCCTTCTCGTACGGTTTGAGATAGGGATCCATTTGAAGAAGGCTGCTGAACTCGGGGACTGTGACATTATCCTCTCGGTCTGCCATGGCTGCTCCAGACAGAACCAATCGAGCGCCGACCGCCTCACGTCGTAGGGGACTGAACGGTGGCGGGGGAGCAGAGGACAGACGTGTAGTTTTGTGTGATCGGGGAGGGTTTTTGTATCCGGAGACAACAGCGAATCAGGCTGCTTTCTGCCCAAGTCCGTCCCATCGCAACAAGCTGAGTCTCCGGCGGGTCAGAGAGAGAAACAGCTGATCGTCGGTGTGTAACTTTAAGGTGACAGCAGAGGACGCATCTGGCGCGTCAGAGGAAGAAGAAGGAGTCTGTGCAGATGTGCAGCTCTGTGGGCTTCGCTGTGGTGGCTGGAAGGAGATTCCATCAGTTCAACAACAGCAAGAAACATTTGGTACTCTGTTGTAAATGCCACTGGAAATTGTAATTTACTCAAACAGTGGCTGTGTGACTGATGGCTTGACTCTCCAGCAGAATATGAGGTTCACCAACTAATGCTGTGACTGGACTGTTTTATATAGTGTCACTACTTAATCATTAACTTTATACTCTACAAACTCTATAAATGCCCCCTTTGTTGTGTGTCTTGAATGTCTATTATCCAGTATTGAGGTTGACATGTAAAAAAAAAAATACAAATACAAACAAATACTGAAACACCTCAAGCAATGAAGGGGAAATAATAGGACAATTTTAGTTATTTATGGAATAAAATGCAACTTCATAGAAAGTCATGTACCACTAAAACATTATCTATCTATCTAGACTGTGTGTCTGTTTCTTTTTATTTGTTCTTGTGTATGGACCTTGAGTTTGTTAAATAAAATAAAATAAAATAAATAAAATATCTATCTATCTATCTATCTATCTATCTATCTAGTTAGTTAGTTAGTTAGTTAGTATTTAATATAGTGCAACTTTTTTTAAAAATGCATATACTATTAAAACACTGAAAACAATGAAGGTGAAAGAATAAGACAAGTTTCTTTCTTTCTTTCTTTCTTTCTTTCTTTCTTTCTTTCTTTCTTTCTTTGGCATTTATCAAGGTTATTTTCTCCTGACTAGACCCTTGCTTGTGTTGCATTTACTCTCAGATGTACGTTGCGTCTGCAAAATGACACAGTAGAACTGTAGAACCTAGTTTATCAAATGCAGCTCTATAAGAATGTATATACCACTTAATCACCCCCCAAAAAACAAAGAATAATCGTTTCATTGTGATCAGTCAATCATCTGACCTCATGTAAATACATAAATAAATGTAAAGGTCATCACTGTAAGGTTATCAATAATTTTCTGCCTAAATCCAGCTGCTAGTATAAACAGTGCTTTCTGAACTGTCCAGTCCACACCATCAGTTTTTAAAGTCTCCTGCTCTTAACAGTCAGTCTTGTTTTTGGCTCCAAAGAAGCATCAGATTTTACAGTATTTAACCATATTTATGGAAAAACAGTAATCTAGCGTTAGAATGTGGATGTATTTATATAAGGATTTATTACAGTGTACTCAGTTGTTCAATTCAGAAAGATTTATCTGTGACTTAATTGGAAAATACTAGGCACATTGTGGCATTTACAAGAATTTCTGTTGATATTACAAAGATTTTGATGACCTTATGACCTTTCCAAGCGGCATGTCGGATCAAACTACGATGCATAACTGTGGCTACATTGCCATGAATTTGATGCTCCCTAGTGGATGGCTATTAATAATATTTGGTGAACCCATGACCTTTTGTCTAGAAGCAGGCACAGACCAATGCAAAATATCAAAATTTACCTTGGTCCATACCATAGTCCCTGACTGATACACATATCTTGAGAATTATTGGCTGAAAATCTGTTAAACTTGGTTAAAATATTCATGTTTCACTTGTCATAAAGTCCAAAGCTTTGATGTGTCCCTGATTATTCTCCAGAGGGGCCATCAGGCGACTTTAATCATTAAAAATACATCAACTTTTTTCATACACTACCATTCAACATTTGGGGTCACTTAGAAATGTCCACAATTTTGGAAAGAAAAGCATTTTTTTCAATGAAGATAACTTTAAATTAATCAGAAATACAGTGTAGACATAGTTAATGTGGTAAATGACTATTCTAGTTGGAAACGGTTGATTTTTAATGGAATATCTCCATAGGGGTACAGAGGAACATTTCCAGCAACCATCACTAATGTCTTCTAATGCTACATTGTGTTAGATAATCATGTTGAAAGGCTTGTTGATGATTAGGAAACCCTTATGCAATTCTGTAAACACATGAACAAAAGTGTGAGTTTTCTTGGAAAACATGAAATTGTCTGGGTGACCCCAAACTTTTGAACGGTACTGCATTATTGACCACATTAATTCTCTGTAGAGTACAGGCCCTCCTTATTTTGGACCTCAGTGAGTCTTTCGCCTTCCAGCCACAGTGTCGGCTTTACACAAGACTTCTCCCAGTCCTCTGGGCAGATTACAATTAAACGACTAAATTGACTGCAACTTTATGCACTTGAGGGAATAAACCCTTTTGATTCGAATGCCCTCTTCACTGTTCATCTTGTGCCTCCCTCGAGAATTTTCAGGCCCATCTACTGGTAATGTTATAAAAATAAAAGCCCTCGGTTTGTTATTTTTTCTGTTCACATCCTTCACAATGTGAGGTGTAAAAAAAAAAAGGCAGTAAAGCCTCTCGAGGCCACCACTGCGGCATTAGCAATTTTGAGATTGTTGTATTGAGTTAATATAATGAGTTGCTATCCTTTTTTTCATGAATGTCACTTATTAGTCACATTTTATTTAATTCCAATTGAATATTAAATGGGACTTTGTGCACACATGGTCCTACAGTTTGCAGGTTTAACCATGAGCCATAGACACAAAAACACAGGCTTTAGAGGACATTTGGCATAAATTCATATGCTTTGTGTAATATTTTTGAAACATACAATACCTTAAATGGACAAAATGTAACTTTGCATGCTATAAGTTGCTGGATATTCAGTTGTGTTTGGTACTGTAGACATACAGCGACACACTTCATGAAAAGACATCCTATTGATTTGGGCAAAGTTTAATTTGGACAAGGTTTGTTCATTGTCAAGGCCTTCTGGTGCGAGTGTATGTGCGTGTGTTCGTGTGTGTGTGTGTTGGGGGATTAGTGCATTATCTGTTGATTTCCATTCTAACACTGCAAATGTATATTTTTCTCAACATCCACTTCACCTTTACTTTCTCCTTTCTTTTTAATCTGCTTTTCTTTCTAAAAACAAAAAGCCCAAACTTTTTAGCTCTTACTGTCTGTGACCTCAATAAGTTTTATCACAACAACAACCGAACTAACTTATTGAACTCGGGGAAGGATAACCTTGCGATAATTTAGATTAAATCCCTGCCGGAAAAGGCTGATAAATATGCACGCGTACACAGGAGAAATAGTGCAGCTCTTGAAAGTGTTGTCCTTGTCAAAATAAAACTGTCCCAGCTAAAGGTCACAAAGTGAGTGTCATTCTAAAGAGCCATCTGTTGGTAATAGATGGAACAAGTGTGCCGCTGTCCACCCCAGAAGGCTGTGCCAATAAATGTTGTCTCTTTGATTCACAGCTAAATAACAAATGTTTGCAGGTACATGTGCAAAGAAACAGAAGCCAGTGACAACAACAGGTGAAAATATTAGATTTTGGCTGAAGAATCTTAAGTTGACAGGCTATGGCACACAGCTGATAGATGTTTTTTTCTTTCCTGTAGGCAATAAAGCAAAACGAGCTAGAAATACAATTTGTAGCAAAAAGAATTTTTTTTTTCAGATATAATGGATGATAGCGTCATTTTCTACAGTCCACAATACTTAAAGTGATATTTGTTTTGCTTGCAGATGCCACAGATACTGTTAACCTGTTTTTGATCACAGAGGAGTCTGTCTATCCCTTTTAAGTGATTTAGTGCAACCAGAAACTAGTGTAAGCCATCTGATTGGTCAGTAGTTGGTCTAAGATGTCAAATTAAAAAAGGAAACTGAGATTAACAGAAACAAAATTAAGCTTTTAACTACAAAAAATTGATTATGTTGCCTAAAGTCTGTATAAGGCTTAGTAGATGGTATGATTCAATGCCTTACAAAAAAGACTCACAGGCACATCTTTTTTGTGATTTATTTTTGTGGTCTGACCCGCCTAAGCGTTAGGTCTTTTTTCCTTTTCGGAGTGCTTTATTGCTTCTACCACTTGAAAATAACTTGTAGTCGAACTATGTGACTCCTGTACCTTTGATCAGTCAGAATAAATCAGAAAATCTGAGATTTATGCTTCTCTTTTCCATCGCAAATTTAAAAGTTAGAACTTGTAGCATTGCAGAGTTCTGCCTCCACTCTTCCACTCCTATTCACCCGTACTTCACCCTGAGAAAATATTGTTCGATTTCTCCCCAGGCATCGGTTACAACCCTGGAAGGTTTTAATTTATTCATTTTTCAAGTATTCAGATGACATCTGATGATTAAGCCCCGAATATTCTTGGGTTCTGAGTGTTTCCTCCCCGTGGCACTGAACTGTACGTCCCACTGCAGATTTCTGTTGTAGTCAGAAAGACATCATATCAGAGATGCAAAACACAACTGAAATGCCAGTTGTGTGTGACTTAATGGAAGCTGACACAAACAACCTTCTCATTCAACTAAATTGCCGCGAGTATACAAGCATGCTACACTGATATCATTTGTAATGAAAAAATACAATTAGTCTTCCGATACCTGTAATTATTCATCAAAGCATAGTGCCTCCGAGCTGAGAGAATTACTTTCCAGGGTGTTCAAGCAATATAAGACACCTCCAAGGCAAAAAATTATAGCTGTTAGAAGATAGAGGATTGAACAGGGGTGTCAGTGAATGCTAAAACTATATTTCTAAAATGATTTTTTTTTTAAGAAACAGCAGTGTCATTTGCATAGACAGACACAGAGAAGAGAAGCTAAAACATTTATTAAATTACAGAAAATTATTTTAAAAAACAACAAATAGGACATACAATCCTGCAGCAGCAGCATCTCCTTGCAAATAAATTTACATGGATAAGAATTACTTTGTTCCAGTGCTGGTGGTGGCTTTACTGGGCAAATGTATGAATTCGAGTAGAACAAGACCAAAAAAAGATCATGTATATACAAAGGAAATCATGAAAAAAAAAATGCATGTAAATGTGAAAATTTATGGAAATTATTTTCAAAAGCATCTGAAAGAAACAACAGCCTTTTTTCCTTTTGTTTTGTTCATCAAAAGCTGAGTCTTCACATGTAATAAATTTAAAAATAATAGAGGATCCTGAACACAAACTTACCCAATTCAGGTGGAGCAATAGAATAAAGGCTTAAGAAGATCCAGCATGAATAAGTTTGTTCAATATTTTTTTTTGCCCACGAAGTCAGCAACAGAAATTCATTTTGAAAAATGCTATTCATGCATCATTCAGACAAAGATGTTATTTACATAAAAGTAAAGAAGAACTGCTTTTCAAAATATCTTCACAGCCGAGAAGTTTGACAGTTTGATGTGGAAATGAAATGCTAAATCATGTGCGATGTTTCCGACGGTCACGCAAGTAAACAATAATAGGCACGTAAATGAGCACAGAAAAAAAAAGATGAGTGAGAAACATGAAAAACATGATTTTTCCAGATGTCACGGGCAAATAGCAAAGCAAAGAGGATTGATCAGCTCAGTGTTGATGTGAATGAATAGTGGAAACCCAAGTTTCTTATTTAAAACCAGTCAGTTTGATTTCCTGACACAAGCACATTCTCTAAGGGTTGCAAGTCTGAAACTGTGAGTGCATTACTTGATTAATACTAAGATGATGTATTTTTGAATGGGAAACAAGATTTAATGTGTGTGGACTCTAATGCTGTCTACGGATGAGAGATTTTTTCAAGGAGCAGGTTTTCAAAACAACAGACATCTCCAAACTCCAGCTGTCAAGCAGGAGCAAAGTCAACTCCTCTGTTTGTGAATTGCAGAGAATAAAAAAAGGCGACTTTATTTGCATCAATGCAAAATACATCAATCAAACTAAACAAAAGCAAAAAGACTGCGGTTCTGGAACTGCATCCATCCAACAACATAATTAGTATACATTTTCTGTGTCTCAAATTGCCGCTCACTTGAGAGGGTGTGGAGCTGAATATTACCTAATTCCTCATGAGACAATTATGTTCTGTGGTGTACAGTCCATGAGAAACCTAAAAATACTCACTTCACAATGCAGCAAAGTGGAGCTGTATAAATGAAACTGCATGGATTTATATTGTAGCAACACAGAACAAGAAGGTAAAGAAATATGACGTAGACAGAAAACCTCCATCTGCTGGGAATCAAGTTAGATATCAGGGATCAGTGTGTTGAAATATTGCAATCCATATATTTCCTCTGGAAGAAGGACAGCATTTCTCCATGAATGCCACCAAGTGAGAAGGTTAACACTGAGCAATAAAGGCCAACCGAGAGAATGGGAATGGAGCTAATGAGAGGAGATAAGATTCACTCCAGCCTTCAATTTCAAGGATGGAGGAGCTGGGATCTCAGAAAGGACCAGAGACTGACACAAGGATAGAGATCTTTAATGAGAGACATTAGAGGAGGCGAAAGCAGTGATATCGGTGTGTGAGCGGGAACACAGAGCGTGTGCCGATCTGAGCCTGGGAGGTACATAAATCACCCTGTGGACTTGAAACTTCCCACATGATCTATCAGCATTCTCATGACCATCATATGCAAAGACTCACCGTGTGCGCTGAATAATTCAAGAGCACCGTGGATGTGAGCAATGAGTGCAACTCAAAACATGTGATACAATGTGGTTTCCATTGACGTGACCGTTGCTGATGTAGGTCGAGGACACCAGGAGGTAAGCAGAACCTGTATCGGCGCAGTCAGGGTTTTTGGCGAAACTCATTTATGAATTTCAGACCAGTCAGCCCCTTCAGAAGAAGTGAATTGTTAACACCTGACCTCACAATATAACAGGCCAAATGGTTTAAATCAAGCAGAAGGGGCTCATGGGACGGCGTCAAAGAAAGAGGGCAAAGAGGCCGAATTTCAGCAGAGTCTCGGCGAGGGGAAGTCAGGACTTCTTTAGCAGAAACAAGGAGACGATTGTCAAATAAGGTTAGCGAAAAATAATTACACTGGCCTTTCAATATTAAAGAAAACACATATCCTGATGACTAATTCAGTACGTGCCGTGGTTATTAGAGTCTTGCATGCAACACTATGAGAATACCATTTCCCTCTTGGCTGCCTTGACAATCATAATCCTACGGCTGCTGTGGTTCAGACATGGTAGAATTGCAAAACGCTGCGTGATTATGTTGCAGATCAAAAAGGTTTGAGTTTGGGGAGTCAGTCCATCTGTTGAAACAGCAAAAGGGACGAGGGAATATTTTAGATTACCTTCCAGAATCAGCATAACCCATGTTTCCACTCAAGTCTCAGACTTATAACCCTGAAACAACATTGTATTAGATCATAAGTGTCCAATTTCCATTTCATCGCAAAGATGAATGAGGTTTCAAAACAATGAATGACTGCGCCGTATTTACATTTTCTTCACAGTGTGCATTTATGTCTCCGCAGCCTTTCAAGATCAAGCCGGGAAACAAAAGCAATAATTCTCAGCAAGGACAAGGAACAAAAATGGATTCACACCTTATGTGAACATACACAGAAGATCATTTGTATATTAGCCAGGTAATGTTATTCAGAGAGACATACCAGCATGCTGAAAAACAGTAGTGAGCAAAATGAATAGAGTGTTCAAAGTAAAGATATGTGTCTTTTGTTTTGTTTGTTTGTTTTACAAGGAAGACATGAGCTTCTGAAACCTAGGTGTGGTGAGAATTTTGCATCTTGTGATCTTCTTATTTTAATATTGTCTTTTTATAATATTGTCTGTTTTAAATAGAATGTGATAATCAAGTGAAAAACTCACATAAGGCCCTGTTGAGTTTGTTTTTCTCATCTTTAAACTGAAAGTCCTGATCTCTGAACATCTGCATTAAAATTAATAGTTTGAGAGGAACATAATGTCCTAGCCTCAATGGATGGATGGATGTTTTCCAATGTTTTGTATTGAATGTTCTATCAAGTACCTTGTAACTCCACTTGCACCATAGAAATAAAGTTTACTATCAATATGACTATTACTATTGAAGATCTAAATCCACTTGAGTTCAGCAGAATATCCATATTTTCAGTGGATATCTTTATTAATATACAGTATAAGGTACTTCATCTTCTAAAGAACTTCTTAACTGAGGGCCAAATGTTATCAACTCAGAAAACTTTAAATGAAAGGCTAATTTAGTATTTTCTGTTTTTATTTCTATGATTGTAACCATGGCTCTTGTCTTACAATGAGCCCTTTTATATCATTTTTTTTAGCTTTAACAGAAACCAGTACCTACTGTATTTCAAAAGATTGCAACTAGTTACATTTTGTATTCTTTTTTAGAGACTTGTGAGAAATATAGTACAAATAGCCGGTAGTTTTATATGACTGCTTGCTTTGTTGATCCTAATATCTCAATTACATCAATACTTCATCATTTTAGATTGGAACAACATTCATTTTCTTCATTTCCAATATTGAGCCTGTCTGACTGCAACATTCTGCAACTCCAAGCAGAGATTAATGGTATTATTATTTGTCTTAATGATTGTGATATTCGTCCGTTTAAGGTAGATTTCTTCGTGTGTGTCCATCCTAATTTAGTAAAACATTAAGTCACATGGAATGGCCAAATATAGGTCCACAGGCTGTAGATTCCTGATAATTTCCCTCAGTTTATTGGTGCAGGAAGTGGAAGTCAGAGCCTCAAAATCCTTTCATCTCAAGAGATTAGCACACAGTTTTAATAGTAGCACAAATGTTACATATAATGTTAAGCAAAGAAATAATAAAAAAAATACATAACACCTAAAAATGTTCCGAATAGCAAGTTAAAAGTGAACACAAAGCACAAGAAGCATTGAAAAGTAAGTGTGATAGCAAAAACTCACTGTTCTGAGTCTGAATAAAATGAAGACATTGAACTCGATTTCATCTGATATGGTTGTGAAGAAGGCTTGCCATGTTTCAGCAGTAGGCAACATAATCTTGGTTGGGCTGAAGTGATATTTGGTAGAAATTAATTCTCTTGCTGACTTCTAAATTCAAATCTAAAGAGAATGGCATGAACAGCAATTCTGGTATTGCAGAAGTTAAAAACAGTATATTTTTTCTCCTTTGATCTATATGTCAAATGCTAATCATGGATTTCTAGATGTTATTTCAAATGAAACTTCCAAGGTAATTATATACCAGACTTCAGATTAGTTTCGTTCATTTATTTAAAAGTCGTGCAGCAAATCTCTTGGGTCAGTTACAAACATCAAGACAGGGCCAAGGAGAGTTATAAAACGAGAGATGCGAGTAGACATTAGGTTTACAAATGTTTCAGTCAAGTGAGAGCATATACGAGGAAGAAGATGGGACCTAAAATTGAACCCTGTGGGATCCCACGAGTTCTGTCTGGTGAGGAGGATGATGAATTGCCTACAGTGACAGAAAAGGTTCAATGGGAAATGTAGTAGCTGAGGCAGCACAGTGCTGTATCGCTGCTGCTCACCCAGCGCTGGAGGCAGTCAATTAAAATTGCATGATCTACAGTATCAAAAGCCTCACCGAGGTCTGAAAGGATTAAGATCGAACATTCCCCAGCATACACTTTTAAAGAAGGTCATTTGTTACTTTAAGAAGGTCTGCCTCACTGCTATGTTGCCCTTTCAAAATCATACTGGAGTTTAAAGAAAATGCTGATGTACTTCTCAGAAAGAGTAACTATTGTAAGATTTATATTTTAAAATTTTGGAGAAAAAAATGCAATTTGGCAATATAGTGGCTATAATTTCTGATCTGTTTCATGAACGTTTTAACTAAATGTCACTGAACTACAGCAAATGAACTATAGATAAGCAAATAGCACCAAACAAACCTTTCAACCTTCCAAGTCAAGATCCTTAACCTTTCATCTAATGCAATGCACTTACAATATCTGATACAATACCGGAAAAAAAGTATAACGCTTTGGTCGGAAATTAGAATCTCATATTTTTAAGATTTGATTTTCTAAAAATTGAGCCCTATAACTATGAGGTCTGTTTCTCTCAGCAGGACTCGAGAATTATGACGAGTCTTTCGTTATGCGATAAAAGGCAGTTTAATAACCATCCATTCAAGTTCCTCTTTCGCTCTCACACTTTAAAGACCTCCTTCTGTGGCCTCAACCTAACATTCAAATTTGCTCGTCTTCTTTGAAAGAGACCCATTACACAGAGTGATATATGATTATCTCCCCAAGTCTCAAGTTCATGCTTGTAGACGGGGAATTAGTTGTCATTCCCTCTTTGCCCTCTGAACCAATGAATGCTTGCAAGGCCAAGTGTATGAAAAAATTTCAGATGGTTGATGAGGTCATTGGAGGGGCAATTTAATAGTGGGGATTTAAGATTTAGACTCTTTTTCATAGGAAAACAAGGTTGCACATGACAGAATGAGTGAAAAACTGGTTCTCATTGTGGTTTTTATGGCCCAGAAGTAGCAGTAGAATATATTCACAGAAGTGCAGCTAATAATAAAATATGTGACGGCAGGTAGGTGCATAATTTTTTGGGTGACATAAAGCAGGAGCTTGCATTGCTTCATATTCAGATTCATGAATATGCACTGGTTAATGTTTGACAAAGGTCATAAGATATTGTGATGATGTATGTTTTGAACACATTAGTCGTTCTACAGAATAAACAGACACCAAAGACTTAACAAGCTGGAAAGAGTCTGATTCACTATAAACAAAAATGGAGACCTTGAACATGTTATCTAAGAATTAATTTTTAACTGACAACACAAAGTTCCAGTTCAATAAAATACAATCGCAGATATCTGAATTTCACTTACTGAGATGATGTTTATCTTTATCTTTCTTTTCAGAAACTATCTTTGAGTAACTTTAAACACTGCTGAGACACTGGCATGTAATGATAGAACAGCAGTTATAACACAGCTGTCAGGAAGTGTTTATTTTGGTATTGTGCAACAAATCTTTTTCCGTGCATACCTACTCATCCTGTGAAGGGTTCCACGGAGATCCTATCCCAGCATGCACTGTGCAATAAACACCCTTGACAGGTCGCTAGTCAAACTGACTCCCTGCATGTCGTTGGACTGTGGAGAAAAACTGGGGCAGAAATCCACATGAAAACGGTGTGAATTACACACAGGAAGGTCCTGCATGCTGCTTGATGTCTTATTAAATGGGTTTTTGGGTTTAATAGATAGCTTTAATATTTGGTAATATCTTAAAAATAAGCTCTTGCCACTGACATTGCCCTGATAATGATCAGAGATCTCATTTACTACTGTTGTCCTCCAAGGCTTTGTTAGAGTTAGAGTTACACAAATGCATATGAATATTTATTCACAATGTGAAGATAAAACTGTCTACTTAAATGTGCTTATAGCAGGGAACTGATGATTGTTGGGCTGGTAGTTGGGTTTTGGGTCAGTGCACTTAACTGTGGCTCATTGCTCATTCTGAAATTGAAGCTCATACTCCGATCTGAATACTTTGATTTTATTTTCTTAAAACTGAAATTTCCGGTACACAACAATAAGTCGCAGATCACTGTACATGTACTTACAGGGGTAACGCACTAACTGTATCAAAGCGGCTACCACAGCATTCTGCAGCACCATGCAGAGCCCTCTGGTATGTTCCTAGTTGGTCATGGCTTCATCCTGCAGCAAGATAATGACCCAAAACCTGAGTCCCAGCTATGTCACAACCACCTTCAGAAAAAAGAACAAAATGGTAAGCGGCAGTACAGTCTCCAGACTTAAAGCCCATGGAGCTGGTTTGGGACAAACTGAACAGAAGAGTGAAAGCAAAGCAACCTACAAGTGCCACACATTTATGAAAACTTCTGCAGCAGAGTTGGGAAGAACTTTCTGAAGAATATTTGGTTTCCATTGTGGAAAGAGTGCCACGAGTGTGTTCAGCTGTTAGATCTGCCAAAGATGGCTACTTTGATGAGTCAAAAGCTTAGAATATTTTTACTTATTTATTTATTTATTTTACTTCACTTGTTTATTTGTCGTATGCTTTAATTTCAAAGTATAATGAGACATGAACATACAGAATTTCCAATTTAAAAAATGGTAAAATTGGGGTGTTCTAAAACTTTTGACCGGTAGTGTATGTTATAGTTTGTGTCATGGATCTGAATCTGCATTTGTACCTGCTTTGCGCTGACAGTTAAGTAAAGCATTTCATTTGGCTAATTTTCCTCTATAATTTTAAGCTGTTAGCAGGGCTACAAACAAGATCATTCTCTGTACAGTCTGCGAGTGAGAAATCACAGAAATATCCACAGTGCCCATTTGCATTCCATTATTATTCAGGTTGCACACTACTACAATTATGAGTTTGGGCACACATGCACATATCTGTGTGCCAGTTTATCAGTAAACCTCATTCTGAGGCCAAAATGAGCTAGAAGTTGATATGGATGTCTAGTTTTATACCTGAGAGGAGCACCTGTGTTGCAAAATGTTCTATTATTGTCAGTTTTAAAAAAAAAATGCGACCAAAGTTGTCACTCTCATATGCTGTCGCTGTCAGATGTGTTGACAGTGTTTGTCAATCATAATGAATCTGATTTATGACAGCTGTCAATCAAATCTTAATCAAGTTATGTAGTAGACCCTTAAAAAGCTTCTCTTACAAACCACTACAAGACGATCACTATCTGATGTGAGGCGTTGTGATGCGGCAAGTATGAAGTTTTGTTGTTGTGGGTTGTATGTGAAATTCCTCTGGGTCGCAGTCGTTCCAGCAGAACAATTGCCTTTGATAAAACAGACAAGAGGATTTTGAAACATTTACTGTTTTTTTTTATCCTTGCCAACAATAGAACATCTCACTGCACAAAAATAAATCAAATTTCTTCTTTATAAGAGTATGTAAGGAAAATACTGGATATATCTATAGTGAGCATGTGTGTGTGTGTGTGTGCGTGTGTGTGTGTGTGTGTGTGTGTGTGTGTGTGTGTGTGTGTGTGTGTGTGTGTGTGTGTGTGTGTGTGTGTGTGTGTGTGTGTGAGTTTCTGTTAACAGCCCATAATGGCAATGACATTGTTCTGCAGATGAGGTGAGAGCAGCCCATTATATGTCAGTCTGCCTTTGCCTCCTCCTCTCAGTGCCCCAATAGGGCTCTTCTCAGTGCAGACCTGTTTTGGAGTAATGCCACAGATGGTGATGAGCCTGTGTAATCCCTGTAGATTTCCACGGTTTATAAACAGCAAGACAAGCAGCAGGTCCCGCCGATCTGAATAAACACTTCTAAATCAGGGGGTGTTTATCATGCCTGTTTGGGGTGGAGGTTGTAATTATTGCAAACAAGAGCAAACATGCAAAGAGAAATGGATTTCACAGATCTAATTGATTGGGGGAAGAGCAGTAGATTTCGTGGTTGTAACCAGCTTCCCCCTCCTGACTGCAGCATCGCATGAGACGATTAGATTTATTATAGTTTATAGCACCTGAATTATTCCTCATTTCAAATGAATTGCATTCAAAGCGATACAGGGTGCATTTCATTTCCTTGGGCTACATCTGAAAAAACTTAAGCACAGTTGGAAATGCCTCATTGCTATGTACCTCACAGAAAACAACAGATTTCTGGCTCATAATAGTCGATACCGTGAATCTCACCCTGCATGCACAGACAGAGAGGCTGTATTGAGATAATTGACAAATTCCTTGGCGAAATGAAATGCTGCGCATGCTGAAAGTAACATCAGTGTTTGCTTTCTGTCTGGCAAAGGAATCACAGCATTTTGATGTATTGCCTCACCCCTGTGCAAAAATACATTCTTTTTTGTCAGGTGAATTCCTTCACAATTTTCCTGGCAACAATAGCAACATAGAGAAATTGGTTTGATCCATGACATGTTGACATTTCATTTGGAGAAATCAATCAACAATCTACCGGCAAAAAGAGCACATGAGATGTGTCAAACGAAACTGCTGGAATCAAAAGTTTTATAGCAATGGTTTTGGAATATTCATCAAGTAAATGAGATATATCAGAGCAGCACAAAAATCGCAGGAGAATGAATTAAGTTTTTATTTTTTGTCTTTCAGTGTTAGAGGTTTGTAATACCCAGGGGAAATTATTATTATCTGCAAGGATAGTTTTGTTTTCTGGTGCTTTAATGTGAAAAAAATTAACTGCATGAAAATTACAAATTGGAAAATCTAGACAATGTGTGACATTAAAAATCCCCCATTGTCACTGTGCTGCTCTGATATTCAGTCTTTATGCTAAGTATGCTTTTGTTTTTGTGGTTCACCTTGTTTTACATGTACAGCGACTAGAGAGTCATCTAAAATTAGCAGCACAGTTTGAGAAACAGCAGGTAGTGCACCCCACTAATAGACTCTAGAGGTGAATTAGCCATTAGCTGAAAAGGCTAATTCACCTCCAAACCAGATGTCTTTGTGAAAGTGAAAGAAGTGAAATTGCAAATGGATCAGTGAAAGAGGTGTTCAGAAAGGTTGTATTGATTGGACCAAAGCAATTGTGTAGCAATTTTGTACAGCTGCACTGTAAAATATTACATTTTTAGTGTATGTAATATATTCGGTAGCAAAATATAATAAAGGTTAATGTCTATACAGGGAACATGAAATTAGAAGATGAACTTGAATTTGAAGTGTAGGTCATTGCTGTCACTTGCTGATTCTTGATGAGGTTTGAGCCTGGCAGAACACCACCTTTTCCTCCGACCGCTGGCATTGCTGCCTCCTGAATCTGGCACGACAGCTGCAAACAGAGCGATAGTTAGCATATAGCGCAACAACAAACTCTAATAATCCTGTTGTGGTCTCACAGGCTATTTGAACAACACATCTCAAAGTTTGAAAAGAGCTAAAGCACTTTAAAATTCTGGACAAGAGTGAAAAAAATCAAACATCAGCAGGCTGTTACATAGTGTTTTAAATTGTCAGTGGGGTAGTTCGCTTGACCAAAAACATCATTATACAACTTTGGATTCTCATGGAGCATCTATTAGCCTGAATGCATTTCCTTACATACCATCACTTATTTATATCAGTTTATTTTACTTTGATGTGAGCAAAGCTTCTAATTGCGTGTACCTCAGTCATCATGTTTCCTTGATGAAATTTTCATTTACGTATGAATTATGCATTAGTTATGCATAATGCACCGCTGGAATTCCACTTTTTTTCCTCCAAAACAAAACTTAAGAAAGTACTTTTTTTCATTTTCTCTTGGTAATAACGACTATACATCCAATGCTTACATTTAGAGAAGCTTCTCCAAACACTATAATTTGCAAACATTACTGGTCGGCGTGATAAAAATAAGCAGACCTCTGTAAAATGTATTGGTCTCAGTGTATTACTGCACCCGCATGCATCACTCTGTTTAGGTCGAGATGTTTTACAGCCGTCTTTCAATGGTTTGCAAAGAGTGTATTAGTCATTCCTTTAAAAGCCTGAGGTAAGCAGTGGAGTTCTTAATACACTAGAGTGGATGCCAGCCACCGGCTCCAGGAGGATGTGGTGAGTGTAAAGACCTGTCATGGAACAACTACAGTGTTGTACTGCAGGAGAAAATAAGGTTGCGGTTGAAAGTAGACAACAGACAATCTTCTTCGCACATACAAATTTGGCTGAGGACGAATATTTGACTTGCAGAGAGAGAAATCTGTTCTTAGCTGATGTCGAGGTGACACATGAGGACTTGATAATTGCTGGCAGCACAGTTATGAGAAACATAAGGGCTTTGAGTTATGGTGGGATTCAGTTAAAGAATACAAACTTTCCAAGAAGCAGCTTTTTTTTTTCTTTTTTTTTACATATTTTCTTTCTCCTGTATTAGATTGCTCAATAGTAGGCTGAAAACAAATAAATGAAAGCAAGGTGCTGAACCTTTTCATTCTTTGTTGCAGATTTTCTGCTAAATCACAGCTAAAAAAAAAGTATAAGCCATGACAGCTCACTCATTAAAGTGATAAAATATTTTGCTGTGTTTCTTTTATATCTTTAAATGCAAACTGTAGTTTTTCATAATGATCACTAGGTCTAATAATAACAAGTTCAAAGTAATTTGAATCCGCAGTTATGACCAAAGATTTTACAATACGGCACAAATATTCATACATTTATCAAGACTGTTCTGCAGGTTTGTCATTTCTTCCTACTTTTGTGTGTGAAAGAGAAAGCGATGAGAGAAACTGAGAGAGAAGTGCAGAGGGAGAATATGATATCAATACTAAGATTTGCTCAGTAGGGAGAGGATGTAGAGGCAGAAGCTGGCACGTTCAGAAGATTGGCAGCAGGGAACAGATGGTCAGGAGGAGAAAGGAAACATGACCAGGATGTGTAGTTATGCAAAGATAAGCAAAGGAGGTGCCGAGAGTGCTGATGAGCTATGAGACACTGGCATCATAATTCTGTGTATAACACAGCTATCCAAGTATCAAAACTTTTGGTAAGGTGTGAAACTGCTAAAGAAGCTGTGTGATGCCGCTGAAACTTGCTCCTCATTGTTTCTCATTGACTGTATGATGAATAAATGCTGATAGACACCAGATGTGGTGCTTTTTCTTTTGCTTCATGATTGATGGGGCTGTTTAGGCTTCATATATTCAGATGTAATGCATCAACATATCTGACAGATTTAATCATCATATCAGCATCGTTTAGGTTTATGTTAAAGCTGCTGAATGTTGACCTACTTTGATGTACATGTTGCAGTGACATAGACGTTTAAGGAGACATGTTATTTTCTCCCAGGCATCGTAGCTATCATAACAACAGATGCAGCTGAGCTTGCGTCTTCACTTTAAATGCAAATATATTAAACAGCTGTTTGCTAATGATGCTGCTTTTGTCAGAGCAGTATAATTATGGCAAACCATGGCAGCACTGACCAGCATGTTAACAAAACTGAAACTGGGGACTTGAAACCTTGGTGTTAATCTTGCGCAAGTCCATAACAAAGTGATTCTGGCCTCAATAAGCACCAAGTGAGAAATCCACCACGGGCAGCTAAATCCTAAAATCAGCCCATTTTCCATGCAGTGGTCTGTGAGAACACCAGCTGCCGTGGGCTATCGTGGACGTGAGCCCTAACACAAACCACTTCACTCTGCATAGGGCACTAGGTTTTGTTTGTATCGGCATGGATGGAGAGACGGAGAGGGGAGCGTCTGCTTGAATATGCCTCCGCACTGGTCCCACAGGGCCGTCGTGTGCCCTTGAAAAGATCCTTGGATTGTAAAGTTAAGACAAAAGGCCAGTATTGATTCAATTACAACAGCTCCACAGTCTTGGAGATGTGCAGCGATGATACAGTAATTACCACGACCCTCTGCAATCCCAAAGATGACTCATCTCTCAGTAGAAGTTTCAGCAGAAAATAAGACGGGGGTCCACTGTGTCACCATGTTTATTTAACATTTCATTTGCAATTAATGATCCGGGCTGAGGTTCTGCCCAGCCATTTTGTGATCTAAATAATACTACAGTGTACAGAGATTCTGTGCTGAGGATCTTTGTAAGCACTTTTACACTGAACTGTGCAGAAATATTTAACTGAGGTAGTCTCACTGTAAAAACAATGTAATATATGTTTGGTTTATCTGAAATTTGAGAGCATGTTGGATAATATGGCTTTTAGGGAATAACATGTTTATACTTTTGCGTGTTCTAAGAAAAAATCTCAGCTTTCATTACATATTAAAATCCCGTTCAAGGTTTTACATTGGAGTTTGTGGAGTTATATGTTCAGATGGGGCAGAACGAACCTGAGGTTAAATAGTTTGAATGTAGAACACGGCTGTCCTGAGGCCTGTTTCAGTTCACTAAGTTACCTGGATAACTTTTCAGAATAACACACAGAACAGGTGCTTTTATGTCAGTATTCCAGGGATATTCTGCAAAAAATGCAATATATTTTGGCCTATTTTGGTTCTGATCTTGACTCACAGTGGCCTGTACAGCGTATACGGAGCTGACTCGTATTTTCACTGGAAATTTATTGCATAGGTAAGCAGGGTTGAGGTCAAACAGCAAATTATATTACAAGATATAAGGTTACATTTGTGTACTACCTCAAAATCACTTCCTTGTACTGCACCAAAATAGAGAAACACCTACAGTCTAATGCAATCTAATCCAATAGCCATTTGCACTTCCTGTGTTATTTGTGATTCTATCATCCTACGCAAACCTAGGGAAAAAATAAAGTGTTATTTTTATCTGGTATCCAGAAATGGATAGCATCTTCCGAGGTATTTTGTGATATCACAAATGCCTAAATCTAGTCTAGAATTATAAAATCTTTTCCCAAGTGAAAACAATATTTAAATCCAATATATTTTACAGCCTGCAACTGCCACTGGACCATCGACCACCAGCAGATTTAACCTATATTCAATGATGAAAAAGAGCAGAGTGGGACATGCTCGGAAAAAAAAAACCACAAGACCTTTGAGGATGAAACTGACTGCAGAATAGCATTTACAAAAATAACTGACCAATCTTGTTTAAGGCAGTATTGAGTGACTCACACACGTAGCATTGAATTCACATGCGCCAAAGAGCCTTCAGGATAAATTAAGCTTGAAATGCTACCTTTTTGTTAAGGAGAGACATTGATGCAAATCTGTTCATTCTGGATACTGTGGCCTGTGATACTGTTGTACTGTGTTGCTCTAAGTTCTGTCACACTAATTAATATCACTAGAAAGTTTAATAATGACCAACAGGCAAACCACATTAAGCCTTTTTCAAAATCATAATTCACCCAGGGGAATTTATATCATCTATTGCAGAAAACTGCAGTGGAAGTGCCAATGATTACATGGCTGATGAAGCTGCTTTGACTATTCAAGGTCTAGATTATTAAAAAAGATTAGATTTCTCTTTATATCTGTAGGTACACAAAGCTGAATTTCTTTTAATTTAATTGTCACTCCTCCTGCCTTTAGCTTTTTGCATTTTTAGGTTTGATATCAGATCAGGCAAATCTACAGTTCTACTTTTATGTTAATGTGAACTGTATAACAATCATGGTATCCCCAGACAAGACATTCGAGTAATTACTTCTAATTCTGCCACATATAATGACATTTTTAATAGAGTGCTGACTTGCATGTTGTTCGCCTCTTGCAGGAAAGCCATTATCAAATGTAGCTGATTTCACTGTCCCATCAATAAGGCAATAAATATATGGGATATTATTCCCAGCAGCCATCAACAGCAAATATTCTTAGAGGGATAAGAAAAAGGCACAAAGAACATAAAGCTCTCATTGTAGCACGCTGTTTAATTTCAAGCTATACAAAGCTTGAGAGAGCAGCTGTTATTTCCCAGTTGAGCACTGACAGAAAAAAAATAAATAAATGTATTTGTCTCTCACACTGGATTATGAAATGTTATATTCAAAATTATATCTAAAAATTTTCATCTTTTATCTGGATTTTGTGGACTGGTGCAATATTTATTGCTTGAATGACAAAAAGACTGACACAGTCCATGTCCTGATCCCGAGTTCAGCACTTCATCACCCAGAAAGAACCATTTACATACACATTCCGTCTCCACGACTGCTTTCATGTCCTTTGTGCACGGAGTGTGTCTGGATTAGTTGTTTTCCGATCAGCGTGGAGGATTAAATGCTATCAGTGACAGGTTAATGCATATTAATGTAATTCATCTTTGTCTGAACTTTTTGTCTTTCCTTTTGTTTTTATTTCTCTTGTGGACTTTGCATGCTTGAACTTGAAATGAAGCCTTTTTAAATTGCATTGTCTCATAACAAGTAGTTGGGATTTCCAAGAGTGTAGCCGGTGACCTTGTTAAATATGACAGTATACACAACTGGGCATTTAAAATAATACAAAGTACCCAGTGTATGTATTATAATACCCCAGAGATGAACGCAAAGAGGAACACGCTCCTCTGCATTACAGATCTGTGTCAGCACCCCTTGCTTTTCTGCTGAACCCACATGGTCAATAAATTCTCGCTGTTTAAGAGGTGCATGAGTAGAATTCTTCTCTCAAAGATCTAATGAAATGACGAGGAACTGACCTTCAGGACACATGGGATTGATTCTTTACCACCATCCTCATGGTAATTGGCTTTGTATGGTTCTGCTCTGAATTATAAGTGAGTTGTATAGAGAATGTATGTCACACAAGAGCACTCAGTCCTTCAAGGTTTACAGTTCAGAAAGGCATCAATGGCTCCAGGGATCAGAGATGTTTCCGAGTTCAAAGGCTAAAATGCAGCATCAGCATACAAAACTGAACGAGAGGCACATCTTAGCAAAATGTTCCCATTCGACCTATTGTAATTAAAAACTGAAACTGATTAGAACCACACTCAAAAAACCCCACCAGGTAATTTCTTGTTTGACAATGAAAATTAGTGATCCCACTGATTACTTGTTTGGATAATGAATTTTGGACCTTTATGTGTCATTTCCATTTATTCCTACTGAGAGAAAAGACTCAAAAGCCGGCACTGTATTTTTAGCACCGCAGCTTTTCTCAGGTGGTATGACCAGGTCAGCAATTTGATCTGAAGTGGGAGTGGCGTGGAAGGCCACAGTGCAAAATTGAACCAAATTCGCCCAGCAGCATGTTAAACCATGTGTAAAATCCCAGCGATCGGCTTAGAAAACGATCCCTGGCTGGAGCTGCCATTTCCCCCCACCTCTGTCTTTAGGGATGGTCACACTCGCTTCTCTGCACCACTCACAGGAAACCTTTGAAGGAAGAAGGATGTCCAGGAGCCCATTAACCTCCCCTGCGTCTGTGCACTGATTCCCGACACACACCCAGACATCAGGTCACAACCTCTGGGGAAAAGCAGCCGCCTTCTTGCACGACATGGGGCAGGTCTTCTGCTTTTGTTACAGACCCGTCTACATGCCGTCCTTTTTCATAATATTTCCCAGAAACACACTCAATGCACAATGCAAAATAAATACATTTAAAATCCCAAGTGATAATGTGTGTCGATTTTGCAGTGGCAGTTATTTTGAGCTGTCTAGTGTTGACTGCAGGCTTGTTTCCCTGCTCATAAAGCTGCTGTGGCTCAAGGGTAGCTGTTTAGAACTGTCTAAAGATGTTAAATTAACTCTGCTGGCTGTGGGCTGATTTTAATACATTAAATAACTGGCATGGTGATTTTTACTCTCTTGTAACTGTGGCTCACACACTGAGTAAGGATCATCATCAGGACTGAGCTTTGGGGAAATATTGGCTCTGTGGTGGCAGCTTATGGTTGTATATTTTTGTGATAAACTATGAACACATTCCTGCATAAAAAAGGGGGCTATTGTTATGATCTGACATTTGCAAAATCACAAAATGTGATCACAGGATTACCGATGTGAGAAGCCAACTGTTCCAAGGTGCAACTGTTTTGACAGTTTACCAGAGATCAGAACTATTTCTAGGTGTTCTCCATTGGTGAATCGTCTTCATTAGTCAAAAAGCGTGGGCGGGACTCTTGCTCTCTGCAGCGAGTCAAAGAGAAAGGCAATAAAGGGAGGCAGGAGCTGCACTTTGCCGACGAGCGTCTCTGCCGTCCTGCTTCACCACAGTGATCACTGCCCCCTGATCTGCGAAAAAAAATACACAGGGACCCCTCTGACAAAAAGAAAAGAGAGGCACAGAGTTAATCCATGTAACTCCGCTCAGTCAGAAAACTGCGCCGTCCACCTGGATAAGTCCATCTCGACAAGAGGAGAGCTAAAGAGAGAAAAACAGACAAGAGTCCAGTGGAGTGTTGCCGTGAAAATTGTGAAAGGAGAAAGAGAGAAAAAAGAGAAGAATATGATTGTCAAGCAGCACTTGATCTTCATCCTTTACAGCCTCTGTGCAAACGTCTTTAAAGGTGAGCTGGATGTTGCTGTATAGACGGGCGTGGTGTGCGGGGAGGTGGCGGGGAGCTGCGTGGAGTGGAAACATCACAATGTGATCATGTCGCACGTGAGCGCAAGTGTTCGGTGCAGAGAGAGGCGATTTTCCTTTAAAGCGATGTGTGTTTGCGCAGCAGTTCTGGGGCTGCAGGACGGCTGTCGTTGTCTGCTGTCAGAGCCCCGTGTGCTGGAATTTGCCTGGAAGTTGAATTGTGCGGCGCAATGCAAAGCAGAATGCGGCTGCACAAGTTTTTTTGTGTGTCGGAGACAACTTGGATGTTGCCCCCAGCTTTGAGACGAAGTGACAGATGATAGTAAATAATAGCGTCAGTTAAGCGAAAACATCAGGCTGCGGGTGGATGTGCGGTTTCTCTGCTCATCCAGTTATTCTCTGTCCCCTGAAGCTGACACCGAGGCGCCAAAGGTTACTGCTGGCTGTGCGTCTTGGATGCGGAGTCCGGTGTCTTTGAGGGAATCACTGCTGAGCGGTTTAAGTGATTCCAAATGTCCTTTTACCACCACTGAGGTGACGAGAAGTCCCCGGTATAGCAATGGCTGCATTTGAGTTGAGCTTTTGTCTCCAGCTCAGCCGGTGTCCGCACCGTGTTAAGTGTAGGCACAATAGTGTCTGCGTTTGTGCTTTTGTGCGTGTATGCATCGCTATGCATGTGTGTGTGTGTGTGTGTGTGTGTGTGTGTGGATTCTCCAGGATGCATTAAGCACTCTGCAAGCCGTGCCAGTCGCTCATTCAAAGTTGGCCAGCTGAGGGGACGCAGGTGCGGCTGTGTGATGTTTCTCTGCAGCGAGGCGTCGGTGTGCCCTCATGACAAGTCCCCAACTCCCCACAGACCGTCCCGCTCTTGGACATGCTTGCGCAGCCACCGCCCTATAGGCGACCAGTGCGCAGGACGCCTACCGGAAGGGGAGAGGACGCTGTCAAAGGGTTTCACATGAGAAACTACCAGATCAAAGCAGTGACAGTCCAGCTTAATAAAATGCTGTCCCACTTGTCATTGAAGACATTGTCAGTGCTTGTTCAGTTCATTAACAGGAATAATGACTTATGATCAGAGGGATCATGTCCAGAAAACTGGAGTTACCCAGAATTCTACTGATTCAGTGTCAATGTCAACTGTTTTTATTGAGGCCTATCAATGATCTCACTCCCAGAACCAGCACAGACCATCATATCAATATCTCACACTCAGCTTATGAAATTTCCACATTGCATCATTAAAAATCAGCCCTCAAACGAGTTTTCAGTATCTGGAGTGTCAAATATTTTTAGCCCAAGTGTCGGTATGTGTTGAAAAAAACACACGGCCTGTGCTCGCTTTCACTAAGATGGTAAGCAGTGGTGATTGAATAAATCTCCTGAGACCGACTTGTAAATTTCTGTTTAGATTGCAAAATATTTATTCATTTCGCATTGATGCATGTTGCCTTTGGCATTCTTGCTGTTTTCTTCTCCCTTCAGTGAGTTTCCTCTCCACATGTTTGCTTCATCTCACTGAGCTTTCCTCCAACTCGAGGTGCCATCATGTGGTATATACAGCTGTGGTCTGATGACACATTCCAGCCACATCTGCCTCCCGCTATGTTCCCTCAAGACATCCCCTCTTTGGAGACGATTGTGATTGGAGTTAAATGGCCATGTGTGATTTTCCGTGTTTTTCAGTTCATTAACTTCAATCTGTGTAGTGTTACTAAATGCTAATTTATGGTGGTTTTGCAAAAATAAACCTTTAGATGATTTTTTTTATTGTCTGGGCAGCCATTGCCATCAGTTCAAGTCAATGTAGTATGAAAATGAACCTTTTTTTTTTTTAAATCATTACTTGCTATTGCATGTGAAACCAGTAGCCATTATGGAAACCTTCCTTTCATGAAGCCTCCAAGGATCCTCTGGTATCTGGGATTTGAGAGTTGGCCTCCAAAAAGCACAGCATTCATAAGCTATGTTGAAATCTATACAACTGAAAGAAAACACGGTAAAAGGACGTGAAATGAATACACAGTCAAACAGAAGAGATTTTGAAACAACATCACAACACAAGAACAAATAAGTTGACTCACAAGTAAGAGTCCCATGTTTTCTTTTTAAAGCTTTCTTTAATTTCAAGTTCTGGATTAAAAAAATTTAATTTGTACTTAAATGAGGGAAACAGTAGGCTGCTTGAAAAGTAGGAACTCAATCTAAACACCTATTTTATCCTTTTGAAAATGCTTGGAAGTGATTTGATGTGAATTATGGCTATATAGAAAACCACTGGCATTGTTGATTTGGGTCTGTCTGGATGCTCCTCTCATGAATATTAAAAATCTTTATATTTAAATGTCAGATGCAAATTATAGATATAAAGTTTCTGTATAATGCCAAAAATCCTAATTGGAATATTTCATTATTGCATGGTTATACAGTGGACATCATGGTTTATTTCTTTTTACAGCTAGTTACATGACTCTTTATACACTATTTAAAGGACAGTGTATTCACTTTTGTTATATTGTGATTACAACAGTTGGGGTTCAAATAATGCTTTTCCTCCTTCAGAACCCATCACTAAATACTTTAACATTGGCAGTAATGAGCTGCAAAGGTGCAAGAACTTGCACATGGATGTTTTTGCTGTAAAGCTTTTAACATCATTAGCTAACGCAACAGTTTTGAGAATACAAATATGCAAGAAAGCAAAGCTAACCCACTTTGCAACAGATTTTGGTTCATGAACAGAGGCAGAGAATAGGGCACAGAGAGTTTTATCATGTTGTCCAAGAGCCCTGCTAAGATAGTGCCCACTTCAAGGGCTACTTTAAATATTAATGCTACGAGGCCTAAGTTTAGACACATGAAATGCCCAGGCTAGTGACCTAAAAGTCTGAAACATAAAAAAAAACTTACGCTGTGGACATCTGAGAAGTCAAACAATGAATGAAACAAAGGGCACACACCAGAAAGGCAGCACAGAGATGCAAATATTCAGAAGTTTTAATCTGCAATGGGAGCAGTGTCTGCTGTAAAATAAAAAGAGGTGGGAAACGACGAGATACAAGAGCCACATATTGCTCACATTAAAAAAAAGAACAGCAGCAGTTTGTGATTAGTTGTAATATGAGGAAGACATTCAGAGAATTTGAGTGTTAACAGGTAATTTTGAATTTAATAAAAACAAAATGCTGATGTGTAATGAGATCTGGTCCGGCACTAGGGCACAGCTTAACCTTTCACCACATTTCTCTGAAGCCTATGCAGACTTTCTGAGATATCGTGCTCTCCAACAGACAAACAAACAGATGGAACTGAAAACATAACCTCCTCGGCGTAGGTAATAAGGTGCAGCATCTTCTGTGTGATCACGGCCTAATCGACAGTTAAATTGCAGTGCACCGCATCACACACTGCAGTGATTCTGTAGACAAGACTTCAGCCTCAGCAGCTCTGTTCATGCTCCATAATGCCGAGAGTCATTTCATGCAGACTCATCCTTCTTAGAACAACTACACTATTAGTATTTTGCTTAAATGCATTGCTGGCCTCTCATTTATAACTGCAGCCTATGGAGTGCTATGCTGTCCAAATGTTTAATGTGCCTGCTCGATGGAATATATTAATTCCTATGTGGAGGTAATGCATATCCATTGCAGCCTCTTTACTGTGCTGCTTGCCTCTGTGCTGCCTCTGAGCGTGAGGTGCTGTTGCCCCCGTATGTGCACCGGTGGGAACTTATGTCACTCTGTGAAGTGTTGGTGTATCATTATGCCATCACAACGTGTTTCACCAAAGGCAGCTAATGAAGACACCAGACAGACTTGTCAGAGACAGTTATCAGGTAAGATGGCAGGCAAGCTAGTAATGCTAATTAGCCATGTGGTGCAGCTATACTTAGTTTCTTTGCAGACTTGCCAGCAAATTGTGTCATAGATGTGAGTTTTATGATTTGTGTGTTTCTTTGTTGGCCACAGCGTCTCTGGTTCAGTCTGACATTTCTTCTAAAGTGTTTCATCACTTTCCTTCTTACAGAGCCCAAAAAGCTCCCATACCACCAAGGGAACTTTTCTTTTGTTTGAGCAGGGAGTCTTTCATCATTTCTTATCTCATCAGACAATTTGGCAAGTACAGCCTGCAGGTGACATTTGATTTGGTGTGTGTTTGACCATAATGTGTGGGGGCAGTAATGAGGGCAAAGCGGAGAATAAATGAAAGTATCTCCTCATTTTTTTTCCCAAGGATTTAATCTTGTATCAAAAGCATGGACATCAAAACTACAGACAAAGAGAGACAAGGAGGTTGAGAATGAATAATTCCTTCATAATGCAAATGAAAACTTTCTTCCCTGATTAGGGAGGGAATTGAGGCTAGTCATTAAATATGCAAAACCATCTTGTAAAGAGTTTGATATTTCCTTTAAATATTGGTGTAGGAGCAGAGCCATCCATTTTGGAGGGTTAAGACCCCTATTGCGAATATTAAAGGAACAATAGAGCAGGATGTCACTTCATGCATACTAGTCCTTGCAAATATATGAGATAAAATGCAGCATAAATGTTTTAGAGCAGTTAATAAAAAGTTACAACTAAAATGGAATATCTTAGGAAATGTCAAACTATATAAGAACCCAGAACACACTGATGACCAGCAGGCCCTTGTGTAGTTCCTGAAATAACATGCGGTGTGTAATAATGTGTCTGAAACAGCATTCTGGTGATTTGCAGTTGTTTTATTATGATTCAGTAATTACATTCACACAATATTACAGTGTTTATATTTGCATTTTTTTGCAGGAAGGCAATATCTGAAACACAGATGTGCTGAAAATCCAATCCAATGCTCGTTCAAAAATGAGTATTATGTTTTGCACTATACATACATGCATATTAATGCATACATTGCATTTTATATTGTAAAGCATTTCATTATTTAAATGATTTCATACGCACTCATCCTGATGGAAATTCCAACAGACAGGCGATATAAACAGAGTCTTTATTTAAATATTTCGGTCAGTATGCATGTGGTAGAGTCACATCCCTCACACATTTGCACTTTCAACACTATGGCTACGTTTATACGAGGACCATCTTAACAGAAAATGCAAAAGTGGCGTCTTGTCATTTCACGTTTAGATGAGCGGTTTTGAAGGAAATCTGCGTATGTACGGTGACTCTATAGTGTGTGGAATTCGATTGGATATGCATGCCAGGCAGCTGGGTGGCGCTGTGATAAAACTCCGCCATGTCTACGCGCATGCATACTATTTCCCTTTTCGGATCTCCGCCGCGGTAAATGTTCATGAATGGAATCTGTACAGATTCTGCACGTTTGTTGGTACGACTCCTGTAGAGTACATAGAGCTGCCAGAGTTGCTTGAAGGTACGAAGGATGGAAATAATCAGACATCTTTGTTTACTTCCTTGTACTGGCTGGCAAACCAAAGCACCGGCGCACATATGTGACGTAATCGCGTATGCGACGTGGTCAGAGCTCGGCAAAGTTTTGCGTTTTGCTGTTTAGACGGAAATGTAACGGCGGAGAGTTTTCAACTTTTCCACTTTAGAGGCCGGTTCCAAATTTTTGCGCTTTTAAGCCCCCAAAACGCCATCCTCGTATAAACGATAGGGTGTTTTGTTGAAATATTTTGACGTTTTTACTTGCAAGCATCCTCGTGTAAACGGCCCCTATAACAGTAAATATTTATCATGTATGAAAACAAAATCAAGGTTTAAATAAAGCACCAAACTGTCTCCTTCTAGCTTCCTTGAACAGCTTTTTGGAGTTTAAACCACATGACCGATTATAGAATTCAGTGAGGAGAAGTCATTTCTACCATTAGAATGCGTGATTCCAGCAGCAGCTTTCAGCGCTCCTACAGTGGACACAGATATGAATAACTGTCCCGTCTGCACAGTCGATTTGTCATTTTGAGTGTACTATAGGATGGCAGTTGCTGCACCAGCTCTCATTTCGTTTTTGCGAAAATTGAGTTCTGTTTCAGCTTGGATCTGGGTGTATTGAAAATCTCTTGAAATGAATACATATTGGACCCAAGCAAAAGTGAACCCCGAAATGTCACACACAGTGAGACACAGGGAGCCTCTGAGATGTATGCATGGGCGCATCTCCTGTGGGTTGGAATAATCAGTCAGCAGGAATAAGCTGGCTGAGCTGAAGGCAAGGTATGGCAGAGGAAGGTGGTTTACATTCAAGGATACCCGTTCCCCACCGCTGAGGGTTAGCTTATCCCCGCAGAATGTCTCCCAGCTGCCAAGCGCTGGCTCTGGCACTGTGCTATATACCACCTCAAATGATAATCCAGTAAAGGGGACAAATGTGCTCTAAAAGAGCCACTGCTGCCTTGCTTGCTTTTCTGTTGACAGATATACATCTGTAGGGATAAGCCTCAAGCCAGAGGCAAATGTGCTCAGACAAGTGGGGAAGGGGCTTTAAGATTAGCTGCTCGCTGCCTCAACTATATGCCGCGTGCTGTCAGTCTCCCTTTGCCATCCTCTTTGTCATAGCACTTTTACACACCATGCCCCCTCTGAGTGGTACAAGCTTAGCAATGAAGCTGATAGACTGTAAGGGCAATTACTCTATTAAAGATTATTTTGACCCGTATTTCAATGAGAAAGGTTAAAAGATTTCTTCTACTTGCCAAGAAGTCTGTCTCAAGATACTTGTGATAACTTAAATACCACAATTGGACACGCTGAAAAGTGGTTAAAGCAGTGCTTACATCAATCTCAGGCTCCTGAAGAGGTGCCTCTGTTCACAGATCTTAAAGGGGTTTCCGGCATAAAACCCAATTTACATGCATCCCAAGGAACAGCTGAGTCAATATATCTAAATATTACCTGCTTGCTGCTAAAGCTGGGACCCAGACAGCATTTGAAGTGTTATGCCATCCTATAGCAACGGATAAGTTTCATACCTGCATTGGTTTGACTTCATAGCTAGGGTTTTATATTATCATTTGCAACCACATTGAGCATTAGAATAAAATGACTGGAAGTTTGTAATGCATGTAACTCTACTTTCCACCCAGCACAATGCAACTGTCAAACTAATTCATTTGAGTAAAAAAGTACTTTTTCAGATCACAGTTTAAACTGAAACAAACTGGAGGCTATACTTTGTATTTATATGCTGTATTTACACCAACTTAATATTCAGGACTTAACTCACTCTCTCTACCTAAAGCTACTACATCTTAATGTCTTGATGTTGCAATCATTTTACAGTTTTTGTGGTGCAAATACAATGCAGTTTACCATTAAAAGATTAAAGATCCTCAGCATGCAGAGATCAGAAAAAACTGACTGCAGAAGAGGTAAAAAATTATTTCTATTATTTATTTACAGTGTCTGTAGGCCCTTTGACTCTTTAATGGAGAACTGCATATTCTATTTGCAGAAAAAAAAGAAATATTTTTCATCTGAAAAAAAATCTGCATAAACATTATTTGGAGATTGGAGTAAAACTAAAATCTTGTTGAATTTTTGATGAATGAGTTTCCACTGTGCTGCTGGAAAAGGTGGTAGGCGTCTGCTCTGCAAGAGGTTGATGCATTCCCCACATTTCGGTATTGTGCCTGAAATGAAGCCTATACTTCATTTTATGCCCATTTGCAGTGTTGACCTTTACCAATCTCTCTTGGCCCTCATCTCTGTTGAAGTGGGCTTTGTGCCCGACTTTGGATGAGCCTGTGAATCTCATTTACCCTGTGTGATGATCTCCCTTTTCTCCTTTCGCTGCAGTCTCTATGACCAAAGTTAATATTTTTTGTCCAGAAATGACCGCGGATGTTGTACTACCTAGAGGTTATGCCACCTTTGTTTTCTGCTGTCTTTGGGGGTGCTTTTTTTGATTAATAACACAGATTTCTGCTTAGACAAAAAAAAAAAAAAGTGTGCAAATGAAAGTGCCAAAGATGTTCAGTGCTGAATGTTCAGGGTAAAATATTGGGAGCATCATTATGTGGTTCCTATAATAGATGTCCTTTTCTGCTTCTGCTGCGAATTGTTGGGAGGCTTCCAAAAAGAATGATGGACTGTCTGAGGCATCACACTGCAACCCAACACCTGGCAACCTTACCACAAGTGGCCATGCTTGTTTTGAGTTATGCCAGGGTCATTTCTGAGAGTGCAAACAATGTGGGCATTTAAGCTGGGGAGCCTTTGTTTACTGAAGTGTACATTTTATTTCACATATGGCTACGAACACTTAGCAGGCAAATGTTTCTAGCTTTGGAAAATGACATTTTTATGATATACAGTTAATAAAAGCATTCAGAGCTAGAGGTGCATATTGACGTGGTAGATGTTGGTGTTTTTAAATTATAAGTTGTTATGAGTGATGATATTATGTTACTTGTACTGTGTTTAAATACTATTTCATTCATCATGTGAATTGTGGAACGCGATGTCGAAAATGTAGTTCTGTTCTAATTGAGGCTGCAACTAGTGATTAATTTCATTTTCTGATTAATTGTTCATTGTGCAAAATGTAAAAACACACATTTTCTCACAGCACAAAATGTCTTCCTATTTTTTTGTCTGATCAACAATCCAAACCAAAAGATATCCTGTTAATGATGATGCACAACAAAGAAAAGTAGTAAATCAAAAGCAGTAATACTAAGTGACTGTCTTGGATTTTTTTCTTGAAAATAGCTGAAATAATTAATTAGCAAAATAGCTGCAGCACCATTTTATGGCAGACGACAGATCAATTAATCCTCTAATTGTTTCATCTCTAGTTGTGACTGTAAACACTTTGTATTCTCACACCTTACTGAAAATGCTTTTTTGCAGGCAATGTAAAGTTCAGCCATACATCCCCAAACATATTGGAAAAATGTAAACAATACAGTGCAGTGTAAGTGCATCTGAAATGACTGTGTTCACTCTACTTTGAGGATTTAATGTTTCTATTTTCGCGTATCAACACAGGAACTCCGTCATTTTCACACAGTCAGTCGGATTTTGTGTCACTGAGTTGCTGTGCTCATAAAGGCCCCTCAGTCGAGCAGTCAGGCTGGACGTCTGAGCTCCAGATAAAGGAGACTCTGTTGCACTATCTTTTGAAATTTGATAGCTTGCTGGAATAAGTCACACATTTCATAGACTTGTAAGCGGCAAATCATGGCAAATGTATTTATTTATTCCTGGGTAACGTTTTGCATTTTATGGCTTTATGATTTGATATGGTTTGTGCACAATACAAAAATTAAAGACCCTGAAAATAAATAAAAATGATGAAGAGGGAAACCTGCTAAGGACAGATTGTTGACTTGTGAGACGGGCTTGTAACCATTTGTCAGGGCAAAATAAAAATTCTCAGCTCGCTGAATCCCTCTCAGGATCACGAGGAGCTGTAGACTATCCGAGCATACATTTTGCAGAATGCAGACGGGAGCACCTGGCAGGTCACCTGTCCATCACAGAGGCTCTCATACACTGACCGACTACAGCGTTCATGTTGCAAGGCAATTTATTGTCTTCAGTCCTCTTCAGACTTTTGTGCCTCTAAATTTGGGGGGAAACCTGCAGGAACTTGGGAAAAGCATGCCAATGTAAAGAGCAAACTGTTCAAACTTAACAAAGCGGGCTCTAATTAAGAACGTCATCGTGTCAGGAAGCATTACGCAACATTTTCCCATGTGTTTTTGTTTTTTTCTACTCCCAAGTGCTGATGTTACTGCAAGATAAGAAAGATGACCATTTAGGAACGTGAGAGCATTTATAAAAAAACTGCCCCAGTCGAACCTGTTTATTTTCTTAAAGCAATAAAATTTCCCAGATTTATAAAGCAGCCTTGCTGCTGCTTATGAGTAAACAAATTCCTATTGCAACTGTCAGCAGAACATGCAACATACATCTTCACAGTTTTTACTATGGTGTATGAGAATTGAATGAAATTGCTTATTGATTGCTAGAACAAAACAAAAAAACAACATCAACACATAAGAGGCTCCTACATATGGAACAAGGCTGTTTTCCAGGTTGGCCTTGGATGACAGTTCGCTGCTATTCTTGGTAACCACATATATTAAAACACATGGATGGACTAAAATGTGCATTTCAAAACCACACAAACATGTTTTACAGCCCATATATGACTAATTGCTGCACATAAGTAATAAGCAAGTGCATAATATCTACTATTAAAACAAAACAGGTATATATATTGTAAACTCACTTGTTCCATCCATTGCATATCGTCACTGATGCATGTTAGCCTGACCTGCTAACGTTTGCACAAACGGTAAGTCTAAGCTTTAGGGTAAAAATGTTCAACTTATTCAGAAAGACAACACCACTGCTTATAAGGCTGTTAATTTGAAACAGAGCAAGAATTTTACTGGAAAATGTTTTACACTCCTGTCTTCAGAAGAAGCTGTAAAGTACAAAAAAAACTCAGCTCTTGTTTCAATCTAACAACCAGGAAATTATTTTGTTCTGTGAACCTACTTGAGTTAGATGCCACCCCCAAAACCTAACTTTAGAATAAAGACACAAAAAGCACAAACTTACGCTCATGCATGTTTATACCCTTTTATTGACTTCCTCTTTAAAGGCTTCCCACAGGTCTCTAAAGCTGGAGTGTAGATTCTGAATGCAGGCATATTTGCAAGTGAAGGTGGGGGATAAAAGCACTGAAACTCATGTCCTCATAAAGAGGGATCAGCAGTGTGAACGGGAGCTGCATACCGATGCAAGAGATGCCAGTGCTCAGAGCCAGAGAGCATGCTTTGCTGAAAAAAAGAAGCCTTAAAGCTGCTAAGCTGAGAGCAAGAAGGGGAAAGGAAGAGAATGTGTGAAGCAGCAAGGCACACAAACCGCAAAAAAGCGACGAGAAGTGTCATTGTGTAAGATATATCTGCCATTTCCTTCATCTGCTGTGAGTAGGAAACTTAAAAGGGGTTACTGAGGTTATAAAATAAAGGTTAAACCATTACATGCAGCATAATATAGCACGCTGCTGTTGCCAGACTCACTCCTGATTTGGGTGGTTTGGTATGACTTTTAATAGAAGGAAATCTATGTCTATGCTTCTGCCAGCTGTGGCCAGAGGTATGTTTTCAGGTTGTCTGTTTCATTTTCAGAATCGAAATATCTCAACCACTAAGACAGAATTTCCTCAAATTTGCCGCAAATTATTCAAGGGTAAACCGATTAGAGCTGGGAGGTCAGAGAGGTCAGAGGTCCTTGTAACCTTCTGTCCGTCCCGTTTTTGTGAACATGATATATCAGAACCACATAGAGGTAATTTTTTTTATCACAACTTGCTCAAACATCCACTTGAACTGAGGGATGAACTGGTTTAAACTGAGTGGTCAAATGGCAAAGATCACTGTGATCTCACAAAACACCTTTTTGTCCATTATTCTTTCGCCTATAGTGAAGAAATTGCACACAAATGTCTAACAGGATAAAATGATCAAGTGATGACATTTTATATCCAAAAGGCCAAAGGGCAACATCGCTGTGGCATTTCTGCAAAACCACTTTTCTGGCCATTATTCAACACCGTAACTCAGAGACAGAATGGGAGACCGTGAACATATTTCACATTTGGTCAGTTACTGAATCAGTGACACTAATCTTGGGTGTCCACTTTGAAATGGCCGTGACTGTATAGATCTTCTCTACTGTGGAGTAGAGAAGATCTATACAAGGATGTGTATGAAGCATCCACGTTTTAGTATTTGCAGCTACTTTGAGGCAACATCTATATTTGAAGAGTTAAATACTGAATCAGTGCTACTGGCCAAACGTGTGAAACATCCAAGGAATTTTACTCCATTTTTTTGTTTCTCACTTGCTTACTTCAAAGTCTTCACTACATGTGTTATATGAGTGTGGACAGACATGGATGCAAACTGCAACTTGACTGCTTGGCAGAGGCATAGAATTGGCATTTCTAGTTATTTAAAGATTTATGGGAGGAAAGAAAGCTTAGGATTTGTAAGGAAATGAATCCAAATATTAGCGAGGAGCAGTACAATTAGTAAAGCTAGCAGACCACGTATTATTGGCAGGTGGAAACAAATTTCACCACCTGACTGCTGCATGGGAACGACAATCTGGGGGTGTGTGACAGAAATCTCTGGAGTTTATTCCCCTGTGTATTAGCCTACACATAATGCTATACTGATTTTACTATGTGCAGTGAAATAACGCATAAAGGATGGCAATTAGTTTAATTTAATACAGTTTAAGTACACCACAGTATACGCTGTGCTCTGCAGTTCACTCAATTCAGTTAATTACATATTCTCTCTGAGAGTTTGCATATGTTAATGATACCTGCTGTTGTTTACGTTGGGCTTTTGGTACACACAAAGATGACATTTTTACCATAGAGAGGCTTTGCTGTGTAATTGCAGAACAGGCTATTATCACCAATGAGTCATAAGGGCTTTAATTTAAAACAGGGTCAATGACCTCGCAGTCTGACTATCTAAATCAAACAACTCCCGGTGTACCTAGTTTTAGCAGGGTCATTGTCCTTCTAAAACCTTGCAAATTACTTTTTTGCAATTATATCTTCAAAGCAATTGTGAGCAGAGGTTGAAATCAAAATTATATGCAAGAAGGTCCAAAATCAAATGAGTATTGGAGTACAGTAAGAAATGTGATGGTGAAAATGTTAGCAGCAAGTCCAGTGTTGTTGAACGAGAAAAGATTACTCATTCCTAGAAACGTTTTTTTTTTTCCACACAATCCTGCAGTTGCAAAGACACATTCATTCAAATTTGGTGATCTCAATCCAATGGTGATGCTTCTGCAAATGATTAAAAAGGCATCAGTTTGTATCTCAACCTTGGCATCAAATATATAATGCTGTCATTTTGGACTCACGATCAAATATTTGTTGGCAAAGTTTTTCAGGAAACAATTTTTTTCTACTATTTTTAAATAAATTCATTGCTCTTTTAAAAAGCTGTCACAAAATATTCAAAGTAACCTCTTCAATTGTGTGGTTTTGTTTGACCAACTAGTTCAAAACCCAAAGATATTCAGTTCATAGTTACACAGAAGGGAAAAGTAGTAAATCTTCACATTGGAGAACCTGGAACCAAAGAATAGTCTGAATTTTTACTTGAAAAATTACTGAAATTAATAATTAATTACCAAAATAGTTGCATTTAATTTTACTAATCACTTCAAGTCTTGTAAAAAATACTGCCATTTAGAAGTGAACTGGAGTTTATTTACCATACATAAATTTGATTTGTAAAACAGAAAAAAGCGCAAGCATTAGCTTAATAACGATATAAGAACTGCCGACCAGTTTTTCTAACAGTATGAACTCTGAGCCCACTAAGACTCCAGCTTTCACCACAGTCAGCTATATCTGCTATCTGTTAGAAAATACCATAGGAAAGATGTACTTTTTGGGATTGCACTGCTGAAATAGCAGGATATAAAGCCAGGATGGACCATACAATAAGCTCTTCTAATGGCCAGTCTGGATAGACCCTGCCTTTTATGGACTCAGAGATGATTATACATTTAGTATCCTCCAGTTGTGGTGGAGTGTGAGGACATCCAGTATGTACCAGGTGACCTTAACTACTGGAGCTGGAGCGTCCCCCAGATAATGACCACTCTGAACCCCAGGAGCAGGGCTCATCGCCTCATAAATACAGGGACCATATGGACTCTTGGTGGAAAGCTGCCGACAGTCACTTTTCAAATGGACACATACTGTAGGAGGCTTTTATGCTGTGAAAAAAAAAAGGCTTGGTTGGCATTCAGAGGTTCATGAAAGCTGTGTTTTGTGGAGGCTGCAGTTCAGTTTCACTGGCCAAATGGCAGATGTCTCTAAAAATGTAATGCAATTTTTGAATGGTGTTCTCAATTGGAAGAAAGCGATATGGTCAGATACTGACCGAGTCTGTGGTTATGGAAAATTGCTTGTCAGTGTTAAAGTACCTTCTTTCAGTGCAAATTCAGGGTCACTGTGTAACAGATAATGTTGTATTTATATTTTCCAACAACATCACCAAATTTGTAACCAATCTGGGTTTTAAAAGATTATTTTTAAAACTAGTGTTTTCTGAAACCCAGAATGTGGTAGGGAAGGAGCAGCTGGGATCTACCCATAGACCAATGAGCCCTGGAAACTATGCTTTTTGGAAAACCGATGTGGTTTGAAATAACAAATTGATCTCTATCAAAACAGTCAGGATTTTCAAAGCTTGGAGATGATTAAAAATTTAGATCCTCTTCCTTCTAAAGGGCAACAAAGTGCATGGAGTTTTCCTCCATCCATAGTTTTAGCCCTGATTGAACCGTCCCTGTGGGAGGCGGTTTGATGTAGAAATAGGCCCTCTGGACGCAATTGCTTTCTGTGGTGGTGACAAACCGACCAGTTATGTGATGCTGAACCCCAAGCACTCATATGACTACCAGGGATTGCCAATCTACAATCTGAAGGTTCACTCTGTAGTCACAATATTACTGAATGTACCAAGTTCTTGACAGCATGAGGTGAATTCTAAGGTGGCCCTGTAATAAGAGTTGGTAAGGAGTATCAATAATACATAATACTGAAACTCTGTTTCACAATCAAATGAATAATTTATCTAACAAATGAAGCAAATAAACACAACAAATAAAAGCCCAAAATAGTAGTGTGGCAATATTCCAAAATACAAGTAGTTTCAGCACCATAATCAGTGCTAAAGAAAAATTCAAATATACATTATCTTTGGTTTAAGTGTGCAACAAAAGAAAACATATCCATATGAATTATGCTAATTTAACCGGGTGAATAAACTTGAGACAGGAAAAGGAAACAGCGTATGTTTGAATGTGTGAACATCTGCTTTGGCAAATGCCTGTGTTTACGTCTGTGTGTGTGTGTGTGTGTATATATATTTATATATATATATATATATATATATATATATATATATATATATGTGTGTGTGTGTGTGAGTGCGTCGTCTGTTCATGTGTGAGCAACCTGGATAACATCACAACGACTGTAGTCGAGGTTGCATTATTGATCTAACCTTGTGCTCAACCGAACATAATGCAAACGAGATGTAACAGCGCTACGACTAAACTCTCTCTGACCTCATTTACGTCTGATGTTAACATGTGATCTCTATCTGGATATGTTATCAGGATAATAACATCTCATCACGGTTCTTTGCATTTCCCTCTTGGTTTAGTGCTCTGCTTATCTTGATTCTTCCTGCACTGTGATCGCATCTCAATATGTGAAAAACGGAGGTGGAGCTCAGTGATAGTAAATAAACCTCCATCCCAGAATGGGTCACCTGAACTATTTTGGCTTGAAAAAACTGAATTAGATAGACTTATATGACCTTTTAACTTGTTGAGCAGACTTATTTCTAAAAAAGTGTGTCCAATTGCAACGTGTTCCGTTTCCTCAATATAATAACAGATAAAGATAAGCTATCTCGCCACAGATAAACCAGGTGTAAATGGAGTTTCCTCATCACAGCCATCAGTCCCCATTCTTGTTCAAGTTGAAAAAAAAAATCTGTCATTTTCACAGAATCCACAGCATTCTAACAACACAGAGGAAACCTTTTCTGGGGGTGGATAAAGCGTCTTCCTCTAAGAATAATGTTTTGTTGTTGACGAAGTGTCATTTGAGATATTGGAGCTTGAGGATGTCCTTCCTCCTGCGCAATTTATGTGTGTGTATGTTTGTGTGAGTGCTTCAGAACAGATATGGGAGATGAAGGAAGAACATTTATTTAAAAAATGATAGGGCACAAATAAAAATAAAGGTAGGAGTAATCAGAGCAACTGACCATTTACATGTTTTTTTCTGTTATTCTGGCTAAAAATTACACAATCTTGCTATTTAAATTATGTTGTGACTCCTATACAGTATTATTATTGTAATTACATGAGGATTTTTTAAAAAAGGCTATAGCGCACACTTTAATGTTTCTTTCATCACATGTTTTCTGTGTAACCAAACAACAACAAGAAAATAGAAACCAAAACATTTCATCACTGGGCTTCATCAGATAAAAAAAAAAGCAATAATGTGCACAGTGCAAGTATAACTGATGATACTTGTAATTATATCTGACTCGCTGCTCTACTTTTCTTTTCTCAAAACAATCCGTGAAATGCAATCAGGATATTTTAAGATATTCTTCTCAAACACTGCGCTGGGCTGATCCTGAATTACTTAAACTTTTGCCAGTGGCGGCACAGGAGCAGTAATAGGAAATATGGGTTTTCAAGATATTCTTAGCTCTACAAAGGCTTTGTCAAATTTATCCCCGATTGACAGGCTCCAGTGGGGATTTTCACATTCCGTGGTAACACCGAAACTGTCATTTCTTCACTATAAGACCAGGGTTCACACAGAAAATGGTGTAAAGTTGATACACATTTGATCAGTTCCTTATGCCTGACTGAGGATCATGGAACTTTACCATTTAAATCTACTACATACCCAGATAATGATCAGACTGGTCTTGTTCACAATCCTTGTCAATCCTATTTTAGCCAATAAGAATGTTCTTTTTACGTTGTGTTATCTTTTTTGATGTTGGGTTTTTGCCATTGTGAAGATATAAATCATAAAAATGAGGACAGACAGAAAAGAAGCATATATATGTAAAAAAAAAAAAAAAGTGATTGTGGTCAAATGCGTGAAATGTTTTTCATACTTTGTGCATATTACATCCTTCATCTGTATAAAGAAGCATATCTCTATTTGTCATAACACATTTAGGTAAACTACCATACCATACTACTAAGACATTTTTTCTTCTCTTTTGCAATACTTCAGTCATTAAACATTTAACCTGTCTTAATAGTTTTAAACACTCAATACTCTACATTACAAGTAAGCTCCTCCAGGAACAAAATATGTTTTCATAAAGTGTCTAAAATGCATTTCAAAGTTTGTTCTAATTAATTGCATCACAGTCCAGACAATGTTGCCTCGAGCATGATGCCTACACACAACACCGTGATATTGACCTGATTCTACTGTACAAAGATCACCCTGCTGTTTGATATGCCTGGTAATGATGTGACATTTCATGAGGGAACATTACATGTATTTCATGAAAACTAACAAATTTTGACCTACAGTGTCAAGTAGCAGGAGGTGTGCTGTGTGGCATTCATGTTTTGGCCTTTGCAAATTATTATTAGCCCTCAAATTCTTTGCTTTGAGAGGGAAATAAGTCAATGCATTATTGCTATGAATTAACAGAAACCATGGTAACAGCACTTGCAATATGCTGGCATGAAGTCAAAGAGCACAGCTCTTAGAATCTTTCCTCATAATTGGCTTAATACTTCAACAATGTAACACATCTCTCCAAAGAACAGAGAGCAGTTAAGCACATTTCTGCTGTAACCAACAAACTAGAATTTGGTTTAATTTTTCACTGTACCATTATTTTGCCTTTAAGATATTTTTACCAACATGTTATACTGACCCAGTCATTGTTTTACTTAATACAATATGAAACCCAGATTAAAAGTACATTTATAGCTAAGAAGAAAATCAGCAAATACAGCAATAGTTTCTAAAATGTTTAGAATTATTTGTTAATCTGCTGCACACAGATCGATAATAGCACATTCAAAACTTTTTAAATTGTGTTGCTTGTAAATAAAGTTAACTGCAATCCACACAGTTTATTTACTAAATACATAACAGCAACACTATCAGTTTACTCTTTAATCTCAAATCAAACTTTTTAGACACTTATCCATCTGGTGCATGGACGCTGAAGCAAATTTAGAAAAAAAGACAAAGGGAAACTTTTGATTTTCCATTCCAAAAAGACAGGTAACTTAAACTCAGTTACCATGGTAATTGCCCCAGAGTTACCATGGTAACTGACTCTATGAACCTAACCTACTCATTGGCAAGTTTTCTTCAACAAACTCTGACTTACTGTTTGACTCTTCTCCTCCTACTGAGTCTGAAGGATCTCTCTTTAACCAGTTCATTTCCTTGTTCATAGAGTTGGTATCAAAGCACATACTGAAAAGCACTAATTTATGGAAGTTTATGTCTCCAGAAACACCATAATAGATATCAATTCAATACCCAAGAGCAATCTTCAACATGGCAGCTTTCAGGAGCAATGCGTCATCAAAGTGAGGACAGAGACAGTGAAATCTGGACATCGTGGATTCATCCTCAGCTCAGGATAAAATGTACATCCATCCATCCATTCTCTATACACCACTTTATCCTCATTAGGGTCGCGGGGGGTGCTGGAGCCTATCCCAGCTGACTCGGGGACACCCTGGACAGGTTGCCCGTCTGTCACAGGGCTACATATACAGACAAACAATCACACTCACATTCACACCTACAGACAACTTAGAGTAATCAATTAACCTCAGCATATTTTTGGACTGTGGGAGGAAGCTGGAGTACCCGGAGAAAACCTACGCGTGCACAGGGAGAACATGCAAACTCCATGCAGAAAGATCCCAGGCCCGCCCCGGGATTCAAACCAGGATCTTCTTGCTACAAGCCAAAAGTGCTAACCACTACGCCACTGTGCAGCCCGTAAAATGTACATATTATCCTCAAATGCAATGACTCTGTGAACATAATGCAGCTGCCAGGTTGTCAAGCACTCCCCCTGCACTGAAACATTCACATCACTGTAGTAGCCTAATCACTGTTTAAATAAAGCTAATCTGTGTGAAGCTTTAGACACACTGTCGATCAATGAATAATGAATTGTCATGTTGTGATTGCCAGTGGAGCATTTCTATCAAAATCAGTGCATCATGTTGGAGACTTTGTGAATATTTCAAAGTGGGGATGATTATGATGCAGCTGAAACAACTTTCAAATTTTCAGACTTCACTTTCAGACTTGATTGAACTGACTGATCAGAGGGCTGTTCTATACGAAGCGAGATTAGTGAGTTAGCAGGTATGTTGAGCCTGAAGTCAGAGCTCTCAGAGTCATGAAGGTGGTTCTCTTTGGACCTGCTTGGTCACCATGGTATCTGATGCTGTCATGCTAACCTGGTCTGGAGCTGGCTATGTTCAGGGTTCCCCTTTAAACAAATCGTTTCCTGAGGATTCTTTATGAGCGTTACAGATTCTCAGCAGAATGAAAATGTTTTGTTTTTTTGCGTTGCGTTGAAGTCAAGTAGTTATGGTTTAGCGCATTGTGTACATCGCGTTGCCATGGGAACCCAACATGTACTTGGTTAGTGATACAGAAGTCGTATAAATATGTTTTTATGCTTTGTCCTGATTTGCTGTCAAGTCTGTTTACACTGCTGGTAGGGCAGCTAATAGAACAGATTACAAAATGATTATTCTACTCGTGTTTCTTACAGAGAATATTCAATCAGTGACATTAATTTCAGTTTGATTTGGCTACAAATTAAAGTGAAATACATGAATATGCTAAATATGTGAAGTTTAAATCTTATCAACTCTAATGTGCAGCTGTCTGTTACAAATGACCGGCTTATGCAATGATTGGTAAAATAAAAAAATATTCCGTACGTTTAGCAGCTTTCTACCAGCATTCCTGCTTTTCATCATTTGCAGTAGCAGCATTTTTTTTAGCGCCATAAATGTATATATGGAGAGTTCATTTGCAAAAACAGGTAACTCCGTTTTGATAAATTTTCAGAAAACTTTTTTTTTATTGTTTAATTGAGATAATATCAATCAAACTGAAGTTGAGTGGATTGGCTCAGTAGAAAAATACATAACAAAATAGAGAAAAAAATTAATTATTAGTGTTATTATTATTATTCTTATTGTTATTGTTATTATTATTATTATTATTATCTCAAGTAAACGATAAAAAATTAGTTTTCTGAAAATTTATAAAACGGAGTTACCTGTTTTTGCAAATGAACTCTTCATATATTCCTTATTGTTCTCCGTTAACGTAACCTGCTGATTGAAGCAGCTGCACAGACAGGATCGTTATTCTGTGCAGAAGAGTCACGTGACGCTTTAAACGCCCCCTTTCGTGAGGACGCGCACAGAGTTTGAAGCAGAAAACCAGAATTAACAAAGAAGTCTGGTAACTACCTTCATGATACCTGTTTTTTCTGACTGAGATATTATTTTTTGTCGAGCCGACTTGCACATGATGAATGAAAGCCTGGACATGTTGAGCTGGCTTCGTGATGCAGCACTCAGCTGTTCTGGAACCGAAAACTCGGTTTCCAATCAACACTGTTTGTGAACGTTTGCCGACAGATTAAAAACATTTGAAGGCTCGCGGAAGGTAAATAACTTTTGTGTACGTATGTTTGTATAGTTTCCATAAGATGCTGTGTGGTAAAATGTAGACGCTAATGTTTTGCACCTGTTGCAGTGCTGCAGCTGTGAATGTGAGGCTGCTGAAGGCCCTTTAGCACATGCACTCCTTTCTGTTAATGTAACGGCATCTGAGCTTGTCTGGAAATGTTTCTGTTAAAATGGCATTCTTACTTGCTTGTAATTGATAACATTTTACTTTGAACACTGCGATGTGTCAAAAAATAACACCCTGCCAAAAACTGATTGCAATCTGCGTTAGTTTACCTGCTCTGTGTTCCACATTAACCAACCCAGTCCTTTAGACAAGTTGCAACGGCTGCAAACTTCCAGTTTAACTCATAATACAGTTTTCCACCTGCCAAACTGCAGCCCCTATATTGTGACTGAACTGCTATTAATGCATCAAAACGATTTTATTTTGTTTGTGAGAGTCATGTTTAAAAGATTATAACCTGTAGAATAATTGGAAGTTTATTTTTGATATAAAATATCTTCATAAATCCTGCTAAATACAGTCTAAACAATATCGAACACACAGCCTAAACACCAAAACAGTAATATTACTTAAAATCTAGACCTGCAGCTAACAAATAGTTTTATTTTTGCTGATTAATCTGTTTGTCATTGTTTGGATTAATTGTTTAGTTCTTTGGTCTATAAAATATCAGAAAATGGTTTTTAAAAAAAGTTCATTGTTTGTGAAAGCCCAAGATGATCTTCAGTGATTTCTTTACAACCCAATTATGTAATACAATCTTTATTGTCACAGAGGGGTAAATAAAACAGGAAATTATTGAAATTTAATAAGCTGGAATCCGTGAATTTCAGCTTTTTCTTAAAAAAATACTGAACTAAATGAATTATCAAAGTAGTTGATGGATTTATTTAATCGTTGGCAGCTACTTGCCTAATCTTTGCAACTCCAGTATTGTATTAAATCTCATGCCGTGTTATGTTATAACCTGCAAACATTTCTCTGGTCACATTTATTTAGCTCTAAAAAAAACCCCTAAGGATTGACAACGACTAACCTTTGCTCCCATCACAGACAGAAAGTTCTGTGTATTTGCATGCTGTGACTGATCCAGACTAAAGCAGGTGTGGCTGTATAGGAACTAGGACATAATCAGTCTTGGGCAGATGGTCACTCTTTGGCACAACAATGGCATACACAATAGGCAGGCACAGATGTACTTTGAATTGTTTGGGGAGGACTTTTTACACATTTCAGCTCTTGAGATTGGTCCAGAAACGCCACACAGATGCGAAACATAAAACATGTTTCTCATTCAGTTTGCATGTTCTCTCTGTGCATGCGTGTTTGTTTTTTTTTGCTTGTTTTTTTAAACGGGTATTTTGGCTTCCTCACACAGTCCAAAAACATGCTCAGGTTAATTGGTGACTCTAACTTGTCAATACGTGTGAATGCGAGTGTGATTGTTTCTGTATATGTAGTCCTGTGATAGACTGTAGTCCTCTAACTCAGCTGAAATAGGCTCCAGCTGTGGAGCCTAAAAGTGACCTAATGAGGACTAAGTGGTGTATAGGTAATATATGCATGGATGGGTGGAGGTTTCTCATTTTCTCACTTTGCTCTAGAATTTCACATTTATTTCAAAATGAAATGTCCATAAAATAAAACTTTACAGTGATGAAGGCAGGCCAGATTAATAGAAAATGAATGTATGTGTGCACACTGTGGCTCTTTCCATCACTGTGGTGGGAATGTCTAAATGAAGAGAGCATTAATGTAAAAGTGACCTATGTCTAGAGGGAAAAAATGGTTTCGGTTTAACGAATTGAAACGGCCACCGTTGTTGCATATCCCATGTCTGAAAAGCACTGAAGTAATGTGTGGTAATGTTGTGGGCTAATATAAAGCCAAAACAAACTCAGAATGAGCTTGTTAAGACACTTTTAAATGAGAAAAATTGTCTTGCGCATGCTTGGTAAAGTCTAGCACCAGGAGACTTTCCTTGGGCTTATTTTGGAGCACAGAAGATCCTGCTCTCAGCTGTCCTCCTGCCTGGTTTGGTGCTGCCGCCAGACACTGGCTTTCCCCCATCGCTGTTCCTCTCATTGGGTTTTTCACCAGTTCATCACCCAGTTTGTCCAAATGTCTGCTCGGGGAGATTGTGAAGAAGAAATGGTTCCACTTGCTATCTGTATAGTATGCACACAAAGGCAGTTAGCTGTTTGCTTTGCAAGTGAAGTTGCCACACAAGTTTGATATTATTGCCTACATATGCATCAAAGCTGGCCTGCATTGTTGTATTTGTTTTAGTTTTAAAGGATTCTAACTTGCTCGGCTGTGTGTGTGTGTGTGAGTGAGAGAATGAACATTTCAGTTTGTCGCTTTGACTTTGGCATCTATCCAATGCAAAGAGCAGCAAGGACATTATGTTAGAATTGAAACCCTTCAGAAAGGTGTAGACTTCTTATTTTCAGTGTTTGGTCTGTTGATTTTCATTTCTTTTTACTTATACTTGGGGAAAAAAAAAGATTTAAATGTTATTTAATTTAACCAAAACCCGCATCCCAAGTACGTTGCATGGCCCAAATTAAAACTTTTTATTCTGTGATTAAAATACGTCAAGAGAAGCTCGCTAAAAACAAATTAGGTTGTGAAATGTAATTCTTAGTAGGATTTAAAACTAGTAAGTCATCTGGTGATGGTGGTGGGGAAAATATTTATTGTGTGGTCACGACACCAATAACATGCATCCACAAGTTAGTAATGCATGTGAATTAAATAATAAAGTGATGACCACAACTGACTTTTAATATGAGATCGAGCAGGATGAGGATGCTGCGACCTGGCTGTCTGTTTTGTTGTTGGAATGAATGAGTGGATGCTTGTTGTTGGCTAATTCTCACATTTCACCTTATAATGAAATATGGCAACCTATATAAGAGCCTTAAGGTGGGTACATATTTAATGCTGCCCAGAACATTTACAAATGATGTTGTACCAGTTGATTGGGGAAGGAGGAAAAATGTCTTATGCCATCAAACAATCCTCTCACCACCTAGGTGCTAGCTGTTGAAACTAAACAAAACTGTCTTCACAAACAAAGGATTATTTATTTACACTTGATAATCAGAGCATTCATAATAATCACTCAAAATCAGCAGGGGGAGGCGCATATAAACAGCTGTTTATGACTCGCAGCTCTCTCGCTCGTCATTTTCTTCCGTCTGTGGATTGCTATGTTGGGGGAAAAAATGGAATTAAGGCAGAAAGTTCAATTTACAACCACAAAAAGCAAGCAGGCTAAGAAACTGAACTAAGTGAAGTGCTCTATCGATCTCCTCTGCTCTGCTTCAGTGTTATCACAACACGTTGGCTATACACAAGAAACAGCACTGCAAATAACATCAAGCAATAGATTACAGGATGTCATTGTAATTCTTCCCAAGATTAAAATGAAATTAAATCAAATTTGACCACGTCTCATGCGTGATAATAGCCCTGCAGAATGTGTCCCAGTGTCACTAGTAAACAACAGAATCCGTATCTGATCACATTTCCACGCCTTATCAACTCGTAGCCACATGACATTGATATTTGTGGACACAAATTAATCACTCTTGGCCACTTCGGTTGGATATCAAGAACCGTTTCCAACTTGGAACAGGTTATGACAGATCCTGAAGAACTCATTGAGAAAGTTTCATTTTTTTGGATTCTGTTCATGTGCCATTGTCTTTAAAGAAATTAAATCAGGATTTTTTTAGAAACAGATTTTATAAGCAGAATCAGAATAATTAAATTATGACATCGGACCCTAGTGATCACGCAGTAGTTTTACCCTCATCACTGTAGGGAGGTCTGCAAGTCAGTATGGCAACCCACAACATAAAAAAAAAACAAAAAACAGAGGCCCACATATTGTACTACAACAGTCTCAAAACTGCATCTGACTGTTAGCTACACAGGATCGATGCTGTAATTTTATATAATAAAGTCCATATTGAGATATAAATGACTTTCAGTGCTCTGTGGTATATTAGTAATTACAGATATTCACTACCTGGGTAAAAGGTTTGGCTGTATGGAATAAAGTATGCAGATAAGTCATTATCTCAAAAAACACAGAGCCGTGGCAAATCCAGATAAACACACCCACATACACACACACACACTTGGAATGTATAGCATTATAATATTAATGAAAGTCATGGTGTGCGAGACTTTGATAGATTGCTTAATCATTGCTTACACCTTGAAAATCAGCCGACAAGGGCTACCTGAAAGCACCGGGGATGACACGAAACCATAAACATAAAGCTTTTAATTCAGTATTCGCTTTATTTTTGCCTCGCTTCAAACTGACACAGTCTGTATCTAAAGTCAGTTTAATTCATGTAAATTAATTTCTGGCAAGTACAGTATGATCTCTAAATTTATACACCACACAGACTTAAGCGTAGCAGCAGTGGGTCTGCTGGGCTGTACATAATGATACCACACTAGATTAATCACATGACTTTAGAGGGGAGCAGTCAAGCTTTTCATTTACTATCAAAACAATTCATTTTGTATATGGTATTAATCAGCATTTTAGGGTCCTGCCTTTGAAAATGTAGTCATCTTATGGATGTTCCACATGGAGTGTAAATTTAATGCACTTCCTGCATGGAAAACACCAACACATTGCTTTTCATTGTGCCATGTTTCTAGTGTAATGAAATATCTCCCATTGTCTGGTATGAACTGCATGTGATAATCACTTCTAAATGAGCTAATAGAGAGTTACTAATTGATCGGGGACTTTATGTGACAGATGATGTCTATGTGTGTCTTTTTCCGTTTTACTTTTTGAATGCTTAAACAAGTGCTTTTTGCTCAGAAGCAGTCTAGTGCCTGTGATGTTTTTTTTTTTGTGTTCCTAATTTATTGCTTAAATGCAGCTTTTTTATGTTCTTAAACACTGAAAAGGATAAAAAAAAATCCTCTTAGAAAATGAATATTAAAATTTTAGTGTGTTATGAGAGAAATGCAGTAGAGTTTACTCGATGTTTTAAACTGCTAATGAATCACCTTTTGGCATTATATTCATTCCCTGAGCTAATTTTTTATGACTTTTTTCAAATTTGTTATATTATCCTTCAATTTACACTTATTTCCCCTGCCTGTACCAAACACCACCCCCGTAAGAGCTGCAATGTGCTGCTTTCATCTCTCTGCTTACGTGTACATACTGTATAGCAAATCTTTTGTTATTCATGAAATAGTTTTTGTTTATATATTTGATATATTATACATTTGTAATCATTTATACAATAATGCTGTGGGATTTGTTATTGTAGTACATTCAACAAATCTTGCATTGCAGTTAAATTTTTTTTTCCTGCTTGATTTGTATCTAAATAGCACCTACGCTGTAAGAGGAGTAGTCTTCTCCATTGTTGGGTGCTCAAATTCTCCTTCGTGTTACATTATCAAATCAAACATGTATTTCCTTTACGGTATCGTTAAGTATACAGGCGAGGAGGATTTATTTTCATTTTCTCTTGGCAAGTGATCACATTACACCTTTCCTTCCATCTCCCCTCCATCAGAAACTTCAAAGCTAAACTGATTTACCTGGAAGTGCCCGTACATTTACAGTAATGCACTCTCCGGTGAATTGCACATTTGTTTCATTCATCTGTCCCTGTGAAGGAGATTTTTGCCACTTACACTTGCTGGAGAAGTGATTCCCAAATTAGAGTAGATGCATTTGCCGACATGTAAATGTTGAAATTGGAGGAAATTTCATCTCGTAGCTTCACAAAATCGATGTTGTACTAAAACAAAACCTCTTGAATTGCCGATGATTTGAAACTTTTGGTTAACTTCTTAAAAGCCTCCTGATCCTGACTCTTTTCTTACCTTTTCACTGACCTCCCACATGGTGCTCGAGGGTAATTTGATTTTCTATTGCTTTGGTTGTGAACCATCTCGCTGCAAGAAAACCCAGAACGAGAAAAAAAACCTTTGTCTTTGTGGTGGCAAACCAATCCCAGAAATGGTGATAGTGGGTCATTAAAACTGAATTGTTACATTATTTCTAAAACTGGGATGCTGAAGTGCTTCATGCTCTGACTTACTCTGTGTGAAAAGCTGCACAGTAGCAGCCTTATAAGCCTGTTTGTGTTCAGCAGTTACGTAATTGGCCTGCATTCACAAGAGATTATAGTGGGGTGCTTGTTGCTTGGGGTTTTTCACTCAAGCTCAATGAAAAATGCATGTTTAGTCCTAGATGTGGGGGATTTGAACTAATAATACTCATAACAGACAGTACGCTATTTCATGATGTGCTCAGAGACGTATATTTATCCCATGAGGATCATAGGTATGTGCTTTTATAATCGTGTTCTATATTCTTGGTCAAAAGGTGTTTTTTTGGGATCTAATTATTTAATCGAAGTGTTTGTACCTGCCATGTCACAGCTGCTGTATGTATTATGTGCCAGAGAAATCAAAGAGCTTTAAGGGCTGAGCTCAGTTTTACATGCAGATTGCAAATTAAAGCAGCATCACATTTCGCAAACGATTTTCACTTCCAAATTGCAGAGAAACTTGTGAGTGATACAGGGCTCTCGAACGCTCGGGTCGCAGGTATGGCATTTCTGTTAATTAGAGAAATATGTTTGATTTCGTGAGTGATTAAATGATTTCACGTTGCAGACTGCGGCTGTGTGTTGCGAATGTGCTGAAATTGACTCCTGGCTTGCAGCAGAATCAACAGAAAACACTGAAACATCACATGCCGTCATATGTTTTTATAATTACAAAACCTCGGGGATCCTTATCAAAAATTCCTGTCCCTGTATTAGTGCTTAAGAATATTGGCCACTAAATAGTTACGATGTCTTTAGAAACATTATATCAGTAAGTATCCACCGTTATTGATCCAAAATGTTTCCTTCTCACACGGTGTAATCCCATGATAAATCTGCTTCCAGTAAAGCAGAGCTTGTGTTAACACAAAAATGTGTTGTTCATAGTGAGACACGGACAGTCTTGTATGAGGCAGATTTAATCTGGCTGATATAATGCTGTATTGAGGGTCGTAGAAAAGCTCCAAGCAATACCCATGTTTGTATGCTCATTATTGCCACTGCACTGAGCTTCAAGAGGATGCTTATGCTTATCAAAGAGTGAATTATCAAGCATGACATAAACAGGCATAATTAGACCATCAATCAAGTAAATTAGTTATGGATTATCTCTCTGTAATTGACCCTTTTGTATTACAGGTTCAAAGTGAAACTTAGCCAAAGATTTTAAAAGTGGGCTGGGTGGCTGTGATTTATGTTTTCCTTCCTGCCTCTTATTAAAATAGTGTTGGGAGGCCTTTTGTATGTGCTCATCACATTCGAGCAATTACAATCTCTCTGGCCTCTGCAGCTGTTGTTGTGTTGTCCCCGCTGTATTGGCGATGACGGATCCCCTTGAAATATGACCGAAGGCTTGCAGAATTGCACAGGAAAGAGCGCACGCACACTGGCCTTTTTAAATTAAATAGTTTATTATAAAATAGGGCAGGAGTCTGTCTTAAGTGATGAATCATAGGCTAATACTCTAAGGCAAAGCTTGGCTGTGAGCACTCGACGGCAGTATGGCGCTTTCAGGATCCTGGAATGTAAATGCTTTCTGGCCGGGCCTCTCTGAGATCTGTAAATGAACTTGACGTACTGTATCAGAGGAGATAACAACAAAAGAGCTGCCAATGTGCGGAGGTGATTTGCATTGAGTCACTGCTGGGCCTTCTGTTATACCTGAGTGAGCTCTCAGACAGGTTTCCAGACACTCTTTGGTAAAGCAAGCAGCAAGCCAGCGATTGTGACGTCTTGAGATGTTTACTGCAGAGCCGAGCAAGAGGAGGTGGGGCGGCCGCGTGTCTCATCCTCTGTACAGCCCCACGAGGATGTGACTGTTGCTCGAAAAATCACTTGACCAGAAAGTAGAGTGAGAGGAGAGTTCAGTGAGCACTTTGAGATCTGTGCGGCATTTAGTCAAACACCGCTGTTTTTAGAGTTGTTCCGTTTACCGTATATGCCTATTTCATGCTGCCAGCTCAGTACATAGGCCGTTAGAAAAACGATACATGCAGCATATGTGACATTATCCGTAGGCTTGTGAAGAGATGTTTTAAGTGTCGCACTGCCAAACCTTACGAGCTTCTCAATTTGTCTGTCATTCTAAATTGAATGTTTGGATTTAGACTGTTGATCAGACAAAAAAATAAACATAATAGACAACAGAGGTTTGTATTTTATGACCTTTGTGTGATTTTACTCACTTATTTTTATCTTTGTCTGTATTAAGCCATCATGGGAAATGTTACAAAATCAATATCGGTTTATTACGTTCATAGCTCTGCTGTGAGTAGTTTCTAAATCTAATTTATAGACAATTTGTGATATCAGTTTCACAATAGACACTTAGACTGCATCAGTAATTGTTTGATGAGTTGTGTTTTTATTAAAACAGTCTTTCTACAAATCTTATTCATAGAATAATTAATCTTTTGATCACGAAAATTAGATTCTATTGTAACAGCTGAACAGTTGTGCTTTCAATCATATGCAATTGTAGTGATCTCATACAACTTTCTAATGTTGCTTTAAGGTCAAGTGATTTTTTTTTTAAAAAATACCAATTTTTACACATCTTTAATATAGTATAATCATTTGATCAGAAAAAATACTAATTTATTTTTGCATTGAGCTGTATTGATACTAGTTTAATAGTTGTAATTTTCAGGCAGCAAAACGCAAAAACACAAACAGCAGAGACGCATTGCGGTAAACCAGCAACCATTGTGGTTGAGTGTAATAGCATATGACACAAGAAAGTATGCCCGCAAACATACCACTCTTTATGCATTAATATCCTCTGAACAGAAAAGGAGTCACATTAGAGGAAGTAGCTATTCAGAGTCTAACTTCTGAAAAACAAACAAACAAACAAACAACAAAAAACGCTGTTGACTTTATGTCTCTAGAGAGATTTTGGAAGTTTTCCCATTCACTTCAAAACAGCTTTATTCAGAGCCAGCATCGAGCAGCCATCAGGCTCTGCATCTTAAGGCACTTCCACATTAATTTCAATATTCAGCCCTGGTCGTTGGCACTCTGTACTCACTCCGTGTGACATCTGTTTCTTAATTTAGTTGCATTTACATCATTATTCTAATTTTTTTTCTCCAACCACGATTTGCCGTCTTTGTTACTGCTAGAACGCAGATTTAGACCTTTTGATAGAGTGCTATAGAAAAAGCCCACAGTAACACATTCAGTTAAACAGTGAAACGTAGTCATTTCTATTACAGCCGAAGATTTTTTTTTCTTGTATTTGTATGCCACTACAGTAAGGAAAAAATCGACAAATCCTATCAAAATGTATCCGTAGACAGTAGCAGCAGGAGCCAAATAAAATGTAGCGCATTCTGCTCAGACATTGGCTTCTCTTGTTTTTACTCAATAGGCTTCTCAGTGGTTGAAATGTCAGCATCATAATTAATTTCATTAATTCAGCTTGTCGTCTTGTTGTTAATGCATCCAGAAAGTGTACTATTCCTCTGTCAAATCAGAACTTTTCAGCCTCACCATTAACTCTAACAGATCTGAATAAACACTTTTTTTTGCATACGTTAGATACTGACACTCCAAGCTTAATCAGAGGGAGATAAAACTTGGTAGTTATTTGTAATGATGCCTCAGTTTTACAAGTGTAATCCTGTGCGTAAATCAGAACTTAAGCTTTAAAAACCCTGCACTGAGCACATTCCACATCTGTTTAGAAAGACATTTAATCCCTTCAGACAAAACCACATAATGACCGATGACACTCCAGGAACCAGAGCACATTATTTCAGACGTTCTTGTTTGAAAGTGCTAATTTCATGGTGTGACCTATTTTCCATTTTTTGCAATTGCATTTATTCTAACATGAGGTAATTGTGGAGCACCAGTGTCTCCAGTGCTGGATAACTGCTGTCCTGTGTTCCAGTTGTCAGAGTGGTGCTGCTGGTGATGCTGTGTGTGTTTGTGTGGGAGCCTGCAGGGAAGGCACATGCTGCGGATATCTGTCACTCCACTATTCCAAAGAGCTTATCACAGAGGGAACACTTTCTGCTTCACCAGTTATTTGAATTGAGATTCTTTCTGTCTGTCTGCGTAATGCTGTTTCTTACAGGGTGACATTAGCAGTGTTAATGTGCAGCTTTATTCCGAGGCGATATTAAATTCCAGATGTGTCATCATTTGATGTAGAAATACCAAGCTCTTTTAAATTAGTCTTGCATTGGCTGAAAGCATTAATGAGTGAATGAAGTCAGCTGACCTTAACCAAGCAGAAGTGTTGCTCATTTTGCCCCATTATGGAGTTCGAACTTTTAAAAGATCACCGCATTTTGCAAGCTAAATTAATTTTCACTTTTACCTTCGGTGTAATTGTGTCATAGCTATGAGTGAAATGCCTTCTGTGTGGCGGTTCAGCATTCTCACAGTAGGCATTAATGTCAAAGCCACGATGTAGCAGATGGTAAGGAGATGCCTCAAGTGAAAGTCCCTTAAAGGCATCTGTTAATTGTTTTTGAAGATGAACACGAGTTGCTGCTGTATGCTGGAGCTGTTTCCCAGTGTGACATCTTTTGAGTTTGATTTCATTATAGTATCTGATGACCAGGTGTACTTTGAACATCAGTCATCTGCAGTTGTTACTATCTTGTACAGCTGTTGCTTTAAGGTCACATCTGTTTATAGAAGTTGTTAAAAAAATTGTGGTGCATATAGCAGTAGCCTTGATTAAAGCATCGAGAGCACAATGGCATGATGTAATGTATATCAAGCATGTTAATAATTCAGAGTTTTTGATAATTGCATGCAGTACACAATACAATGACTGTTCATATATTATACTTCTTGTATCTTACACCTACACATAGCAGTATTTTCTTCTGTAGAACAGAGTATTGTCAATATGACAAATATGTTGGCTGTAAAAACTATACTTTCCGTTAATTGTTTCCTATTTGTTTTTACCTTAAAAATCACGTTTACTACTTACACTACCCAAGAATCTTCTTACCTCCTGTATGTACTTTAAAAGCCTACCCTGAAAAAATGAGTTTTTGACCTTTGTTACTCTAATTTGACGTTTTTGTTTTTTTTGCTTCACATATTTAGTTTTTTTTGGCATTAGCTTAACAGCAATTGAAAATAAAATTATAGCTGATATGACTGACTGAATTAATATTTGTATTTGAGTAAAAAAAAAGTCAAAGCAGCAGAGTGGTGAGTATGACATTACTATTAAGCTGTACTTTGGAATCGGTGCTGTGGAAATATTCTGTATTTAAAAAGATAAAAACTTCATTCAAAGATAAAATGTACCAAATAGGGGGGATTATAAATAAAGACCTGTCTTGCACATAGCCTGATTCTTTGCTTGATTATTTACTCTTGATACACAGTTTTCACATACAAATCAGTTTTATTGTGCCCCTGTAATGCTTCCTGTAATACAGGCTCTTATTTAATACAGTATTTCTGTCAGCTTATTTGTCAGATAATCAGTCTCCTTTCGACTTCAAACGCACTCAAAATAATCTTAAAATACATCTTTAATATTCATGAGAGTTCAACTGATCTCTTCAAATGCATCTTAGCAGTGATGAAATGAATTGCCTCCAGACTACAACCACACAAATGTGAGACTAAATGGTGCTGATGTGCAAAGTTCACGAGGTCGGGACTTTTGAAGAAATGTCAGATTTAATGTCTGTCAGGGCAGGGGCAACCCTTCACTCAGGATAGAGATTGGGCAAATAATATAAAAGAAATATAAGGCTGCATTCAGAAATGTATAATATTTGTGTTGTACTTGCCACTGCTGCTTAAATTCATTACCTGCCACCCATTGATTTGGCCTCTGTATGCACTGGTGAGCCCCGTCCTAATTCATCGAGTAAGATATTCAGCCGTTGCCCTTTTTAACAGCCCAAAGTTTCCTGACCAACTTCACGTTAATAACCAATCGGCCCTAGAGTCTGCTGTTGTGTTGTTGCCTGGAATTTATTTGTCCTCCCATAAATTATTCAGTATTTTGCATCGACTAACTGCCATACCTTTAAGGTTGTGGATCCAAGACCTTGGCACACGTTGCATGTTAATATGGCCAGACTCGCAAGGTGAGAAACAATCCCAAAATGACCAGGGCTTTAGTAGAGTTATCCGGAGAGGCAGAACTTTTCTTATGCCTCCTCATTGTTTGTCAACTTTTTGTTGTGTCAGTAGATCTATATATGAGTTTTTCAGCCCTGCGCTGTATGTCATGCTCTGTGCCTGTTGCTGTCTGAACGATTCAGTAACAGCCTGTTGGGCAGAACATCAGATTGTTGCACTGTGGAAGGCTCCTTTGTTGTCAGGCCAACATAGTGTGAGGTATTGTGGCCTGTCATGATCAGGATGTCAATGCAGATCCTCCGTCCATCTGTCTATAGACGTCTACTGTGAGGGCAGATCCCATCCCCTCTGACACTCAGCGCAATTACAAGCTCCTGGCTGATTTTGGCAGCTTGTAGCTAATCGAGAGCACGCTCACAATGAACCATACTGCTTACATTCAATCTCATGGCTGCTCAGGAAATTAAGTTGAACCCATGCATGACAGTTGTTGGGGGGCACTTCAGATAACCATTATCTGAACCTTCTTTTTTTTTTTTTGAATGGTCAAGGCTGCTATAGTTTGTCACCCCAACCAACGCAGATGTGCTAGAGAGGAAGAATAAAAAAATATTTAGCAACCAGGGTTCAACATTAAGGTGATGCACATGCTTCATTTTAAATAATCTGTGAGTGATGAATTGTTTACATTTGAGCCATTAGCTCCTTCAATATTTGATATAGAGCTCTATAGATTAATCATCGATCATTCTGCTGACATTTGTTAATGATGAATGAAATATTAAAGCGGTGATGGTTAAGAGGTATATGTAATGAGTCAGTGCTGTAAACAGCCACAGCCGTGTGGAACAATACCATTAAAGAGCATTTCTACCTCTATTTATGGATAATTGTGTTAGTGGATGTTTCTGCATCTGACCACAGGTTTGGCCCCCCAGCATGCATTTTAAGAACAAACTCAGACTGTTTTGACAAGGAGCATTTTCAACGCTAAACTAGCTAATCTCAACATGTTTTTTGGGGTAAGTGCGACTGATTCAGTGACAGCAGGTCACAATTCTCCAGGCTGCTGCATAGCGAACGTTTCTCCTCTGTGGAATAGTTGGATCAATTCCCGGCTGGTTAGTCAAGGCATCCTGAGTTTGATGTATCATGGAGGAAAGTGCATTTGTCTCAAATTGTATTCCAAATTTAACAGTTATTCATTTAATTAAACAGCCAGGGGATAAGTAGCACATAATGTGAAGCGCACTGTCTTTCTTTATTTTTTTTAATGACTTTTAACTTGTCTGATTTGGCAAGTACATTTCTCTTCCACTCGAATCACAAAAGTATTCACTTCAAAATTGCATAAGGCGAGCCCTGCTAATGGCAGTTCATTCCAAACTAAAGCGTCTCAAAATGTTGTTTAGAAACTCATCGTCACTGACTGATCTTCATTATAGTCCGAGTTGAGGAAAAAGCTGGATGCCACAGCTACAATATTCCTTTTCCACCATCTTCACTCTCACCAGCAGCTAAGAAGAAAATATTCTGGGGCCATGTTATTTTCTGTTTGCTGACGTCATGTTAAGTGTCTGGTAATGAAGACCTTTCAACTTCCAAGGATGAAGACTGACTATCTCCTGCTACCACCTGGTGCTACCTTGGTGTAAATTTCCTGCTGCTGGTCTTAAGTGATGTAAAGACTTCCTGAGCAGGAGGTAATAAGTGCTTTGGTGGAGTGTTTGCACCTAAGCTCTGGTTGTAAACGGAAGGTGATGATGGCGTGCGTGCGTGCGTGCGTGTGTGTGTGTTAGTTACAGGAAGGGGGAGTGATAACGTATCTAGAGTGAAAGGAACTCACACCCACCATAGACACAGCTTTGGTGTCTGGACTTACTGCTGTGAGTCACACTTCTCACAATAGAAAACGCAGAACATGTTCTATTGTTTTGTTATAACACATTTGGGACTTTTTTGTGTGTCTGAAGAAATCTCACTTATTCCTCTTCATTCCTCCTAAACCTGCCATTCTAAGAAATTTAGCAAAGCAGTCTGGTTCGGTGTTTTTCAGTGTTTTCCCAAATGACGTATATTCAAATATATGGACATCACCTTATGATTGCACTATATTGCAACAGCATCTGAAGAAAGTCTTTGACAACAGCAAAACTCAAAGGAAAAATGTAAAGCTTGATCAATTTTCAGCAAAGTTACTTTATTCTTATGAAAATATTAGTCCATATCGCACAAAAAAGTCTGACTATAAATCTTGTATTTAACTAGTAAATGTGAAAATAATTTAGCAGACAAAGGAAGTGTCATCAATCCAGCCTTTCATTTCATTTATGATGCAGGAGAAATGCAGGGGAAAATACCCAAACAGACCAAACGTAGATGTTTTCAACACTATTAAGTCTTTAATTTGTACAATTAAGATAACATTATCTTAATGTCTTTCAAATATTTGACAAAATGAGTAGCAAGACGCATAAGTGCCATTCTTAATTCTTAATTGTGCAGAATGAATTGAGAATTTGCTACACCCCTGACAGCAGATATACTTAAAAAATTAAAGGTGGTATCTTTTCTGAAGGCAAAAATCAGGAGTGGAGATGCTGGATATGGAATAAATGGTGTGGATGATATCTGTGGATCTCACTTAACTGAATGCTTTGAAGATCAGCAGAAACTTTTGTTTACTGATGCTGTTAAAAATGTTTTTTTCCTCACTCAGAATTAACATTTGGGGTGATGACTGTTTATTTCTGACCATTTCATAAACTCTTTTGTGTTTGAGTAAATGAAACCTCCACTAACAAAACTAAATTCTCAGTTCTTATCATTGAGGCACTGGTGATTTTCCTTTGGAGGGGCAGCAAAAAGTCATCTACCCAGCAAAACACTTGGCACACTAAATAGAAATAACTTTTGTAATATGAGATTTAAGATATGGATCAAACCTGCGATGTGGGAACAATATCCTAGTGTGCTTTTGACAAATGGAAAAGGTGAATGGACTGCAACCCGTATTAGATAGTAAAAGCCACTGGGAGTCATAGTTTAATGTTAACCTAAACAAAATTAAATTGAATTACCCTGCTGTGCAAGAATATTGTTGTTCTGTATGTTTTGTCCTGCACTTGGATTGTGGAGAGCCTATGGCTGGACTTTGGCGATATTTCAGAATCATTACTCCAGAAATTTGGTATTGTATCCTTTGAAATGTTTCACTAGACAACATTATAGATTTATGTCAAAATCTGACACGTTATAGCAACAGTTACTAAGGGGATTGGGACTTCAAAAAGCATCAATTGCAGAAACAATTTTCCTGCAATAATTCTTTAATTCTTTCCTGTTTTAATCCCAAACAAATCTGTATCTACATTGTAAAATATGTAACTTCGTCCATCCCAGAGGGGTTTTCCTGGTATCTGTCTGACCATTTGCAGTCTGTGTGCTGACATTAGCATCTTGCTTCTTTAAACCTTTTAGCTCAGGCACAGTAGTGCTGATGTGGTTGCTGCAAGCAGACCACTTTTCCCTCATCTAAATTTATTCAGGCAAGGAGTGCTGGCCACACAAGCTCATCTTCAGTCACTCCATACCTCGGATTCAAATTGCAACCACACCTGTGAGCTGCACAGCACAGCTCCGGTCTTATACCGCAGATCACTGAGCAGCTTCTCCAGAGCAGCTGGAGGTTCTGTGCCTTGCTTAAGGGCAGCTTTAAGTTAATCATTAAACAGATTTTCCCAGATGATGCTTGGATTTGAACCACTGACCTTTATTCCTGCCTGTATAGTTTTTACCTGAAGGCTTATATTTGCTGTATTTGAACTTATTTATGAACTTAATTTAATTTATGGTTAAGATTTACTGTGTACATTATGCAATTTAGGGAATCTTAATAATTTACAACTGTGTATTAACTATTTTTTGTTTAAAAAAAATAGTATACCTACATTAAAACTCTTAAAATGTTTGTGCATCTCTAATGCATCACTGCAAAATTTATCAAATAGGTAATTTTACAAATAATGGGTCTAAAAGCATGTGTTCGACTGATCTTTGAACAGATAAAACGTCTTTGAAAAATAGTTAAGTTACTACATACTATCCTGAAGGGAATAGCAACTGTATGGAATTTCACAGCCATTAATCCGATATTTATTAATTTTACATAAATATCAAGTTAAAGCTGTTTCTCGATGAAAAGTCAAAGGATCTCCTAAGTCTTTCAGATGCATCCAGGCTTGACATGTCTGATTGAGTTTGATAGCAATTAAAGCTATTTAAAAGGTGCAGAGAATGTTGTTAAAATTCTGGGTGTGTTTCTTAATCCACAGTAATCTCCCGCACTATCTGTTTATTCCTCTGCCAAAATAAGAGCCAAAGTGGAGGTATGTGGTCAGTGCCGTCTGTCTGTTAGCAAGATTTTCCAAAAGCTGTCAAGCTGAATATCATTAAATTTGGTGGAGAGGAGGAACATGGGAACATAAAGAGCATTTTCAGATTTGATATGGAATTGGACCACTTTTGAAATTGTGCGATAAATCATTAGACTTGTTGGAGGATTTGCTGAATTCACGTCTATGCTATATAATTTGTAATGTCACAATTACAAAGTTTCAGATTCTGCTGTCACCTTCACTGAATTGGGGTGACAGCAGATGTTTCAGTTTTATAGATGAATATCTCAGAACCTCTGCACATAAAGTCATTTCAGTCTGCTGGTTTTGGTAATATGGCTGCATTGACTCTTAAAGACTTTTACAAAGCCTGGATGTACAGTTTCAAATCCATGTATCTATGTGTGCTCACCTCTCCGTACCCTGTCAGCTCGTTAAATGTGCTAAACAAGATAACCAACAAAATTTGCAAATAATCCCCACGTGGCAGAAGAACTGAGCAGCACACTTACTCAGATAAGAGAAAGTGTCAGAGGAGATGAGAGGATTCTTAATCCAATCTAATCTCCTGCACTCACTCATTACAGCACCATGTTACGTGTGCATGCTCGTGCACAGTTTTGTAAGAATCACTTAAATTCAGAAAGCTAATAATTTTTTGCCATTCTGGGTGTAGAGGCTCTTATTATAAAAATGATTATCCTGTAAAATGTGACATTTTCAGCAATTAGGACCACTGCAGCTGCTGTGGAGAGCTGGGAATCTGCTGGTCTGATGTAGCAGGTCAGAATGACAGCTGAATGTGAAACTCAGACTTCTGAACATTTCAGAACACTCGAGAAACTAACTACTCTTTAGACTTCTTGAACAACTTCAGCACTCGTCTAAACATACTTATCCTTGCGAGGTTAAAAGGTTAATGGATTCAAACTAAGATAAATCGTTGCTTTTATTTCGCTTAATTGTAAGTTTGTCTCCATTATGTTGCATTGGCTGTGAGATCTGGAGCTTGCGCAGACTTGTCCCGAAGGTTGTTTGAACAAAGTACCTTCAACATTCAAGTGAAGGACAGTTTTTAAAGAAACTAGACAGGTAAATATGTATTATTTCTACTGACAATTATGCGCCTTTGAGACAAACTGAACTTCAGACATATGGAGACTGACTTAGTGCTAAAGTGGCAATTAGGCTTCCAATATCAGGAAACTGTGGCTCTTAATGGCTTAGACTGAGCTTTCACTGCTATTATTGTCCTAGTGCGGCATATAGACTTTACCTAAGTTATCGGTCTTCTGTTTTTTTTTTTCCATGTATATAAAAGTAATACACAGAAGCACTCATTTGAATATAGAATTTTTCATTTTGGTAAATTACTGCTAGCTTAAACTGTAAGAAATCACTGAAAATGTGTCATATGACTAAATGTAAATTGCTTCCACATGTATCAATTAGTCAGTAACACAACCTACTGCATGACCAACAAAAGAAGATTCATGATGTGATGACTCAAAGTATTCTGAATAGTTTTATGTTTTGTAATTTCAAACATTTTCAACTGAAAGGGAGCACAAGATTGGAACATCACACAAGGAGGAAGAATTCACTGATGTGTGTTTGGTAGTTTCAGACAAGAAAGACTTGCATGAGGTAATGTGCAAAATGAGAAATTACAACACAGCTAACTAGGATGCTAACGTCCCAGATTGGAAAGTAAACAGCGCTAACCGAAGCTGGAAGCCTCAGTCTCCCTAATGTGTCCTACCATGCTCAGGAGTTTTTATTTCACTAAAGTTCCAGTAGGATCAGTGTTTTGTTTTGTTTTTTTATGCAGAAGTCCAGGAATACACGACTGCACAAAATTCAATGTTCCGCTGTTGTAATTTGCATTAGTTTCACAGGTAGTAAACAGTATCATGGAAGTGTCCATTCAAACAGCTGGTATATATTACATCTCGCACTGAAAATAGATAGCCTTTCTTTTGGACTGCATGGTAAATCAGACAATATTCAATTTTAAAAGTGGGTTGTTCAAGTGCATTTGTAAATCTTGTTACAGACTCTTAACTGTTGCTCCCACACATACTGTACAGTTCAGCTTGATTCATTACACTTCTACTCTCTGGACAATTTTGGACTGGACTGAAATACAAATGTTATATAATGACTACACGGCACATAAGAAGTTTAGCTTATTAAATGAAACAGTTGTATTTTTTCATCAGTGTGTTAAGCACATAGTTTTAGATTGATTTGTTATTTGAACATTTTTAACTTTTAATTTACAGTTCACTTGTTTTAATACTTTGTCTGCTAAGCAGCAAAACGTCTGGGTGTATTAAATGCTCTAAGTTTGTGTCTGGAAACTCTGGAAGCTTTGTAGACGTACTTATGCTTAAAACAACAGTGCTGTGCAATTAGGTCTCATTAGTATTTATGATTTAATGCAAATGGAGTCATTTCTGCAGCTTACTGTGCATTAAACATATCATACAATGTAATCAAATAAGTTCACTTTAGTGCTGATGATGACTGACAGCACTGACTTAAAAGCAAAGTTTGTATGTGTCTGAGTACAATGTTATGGTGCTGCAATAAACATGAAATCAGTGATGGCTTGCTCATGTATTTAAAATGTCAAACGGTAGGATGTTAAGTGCAAAAGTCATTATTTCTAGTTGAAGTGAAAAGAAATCCAGTTTAAAGTGACAGTAGAGGCAGGTTTCTAAATGGCAAAAGACCATCTTTTGCATTAAAAGCCTCCTTGCCTCTTGTTCTTTTATGACGTCAAAGTAAAAAAATAAATTAAAAAAAATCGGGATGAAAAATAAAATGGTTTAAAAATGTACCAAAGAAAAGGAAGATGTTAAACTATAGCCACTTTCTTTGCTATATACAGTCCAGACCATACGAATTTGCTTCTTTTACACATTTTTGTTCTCTGGACTCAATAACTTTCAAATGAAATAAAGCATTCTACCTGTAAACGACCAGACTAAAGGCAGCGAGGACAAGCAAACAGCAAGAACCGAGGATGACTGCAGTGAAGCCGGAGAGAGCAGCACAGAGGAAGATATAAAGCGTCTGCTTATGTCTATGGGTCGCAGAATCAAGTCATTCTATTCAGTTCAGTTCAGTCGTATTTATATAGCGTCAATTCACAGCAGAAGTCATCTCAGGGTACTTCATATAACAGGGTCAAGACCTCATAATATTATATTCTAAAGAGAAACACAACTGCTACCTTTGAGGAAGAAGCGATGTTGTGAAGATTTGACAAAACATTAAATGTGGTGGTTCTGTGTGCCACTTTATTTTGTGTTTCATGTGCCGAAGCTCAGAACTTGGAGAACCAAAAGTATAAATGTCGAAATACTTAAAGGTCGATTATGTGACTCGCACATTGGCCAAATTCAGTGAACTTCTCCTCATGGTCTGCTAGCTGTCGGTTCTGCATGTGCACTCAAACGAAAATCTAATGTCCGTACACAGACATGTCTCTGCATATTGGAAGCAAATCAACAGGCTCAGAACAATGCACACAACTCTGTTCCAGCATGTTTGTGCTTGTGCATGCACAGGACCGGGTCAGTGAGAGGGATGGTAAATCTGGCACATGCTAACTGTCCAAATACGCTAACTAGCTAAATACAAACAACCACTCCACCACTAACATACCAAACGTACTTATGTTGAGACTGTACAGGTGAAGTAAATAACATTATCTGGCTACAATGGTGCTACCGTAGTCCCAAAAAGTGTCTGCCAAAAACTTATTAGGACTGCAGCCTGTTTCTTGAATCTTCCTTGGAAGTTCTGAAATCTTTTAGCTGTGTCAAACAGTCATGACGTACAAATTTACATAACTTTGTCTCTCTGATAGTAATAACGTATCTTTGAGAAACTATGAAGTTTCTTGTGTGCAACAAATGTTTGCTGTTCATCGTATAATTTGGCATGACGTTAAGATGATCATAGGCAATACTCTGGAACGGTTTCTGATGTTTAAGCTTTATGTGCTTGGTATGTCTAATATTCTTGTTTGGACTGTAATTACCACGATTTATATGGGCTTTATACATAAAATTATAAGATCATCTGTTTTCCAATTGTGCTATGGCTGTAATCTTTAAGATATAATCCTGCTGAGTTAAACCAAGTCATTTGGATGCATCAATAACATTTCAATCACAATGCAGAGCCTAAGTCTGAAGGCTTACAGATTTGACATCAGGTGCGTGTTTGGTGTAGATCCTCCATCTGGTGATAGCCAGTCAAGGCCAGCTACCCAGAACCTTAACCACAGTGCAGTGACGTGTTGTTCCGGTCACTCTCCGTCAGCCTCTGGGTTTTACTTACTTGCTTTATTTATTGTCTGTCAAGGTGAGTCCATGCCTCGATGGGTGTTTTGGCCTCATGAGGGTAACGTACACAATATTCAGCAGGTGTTGTTGTGGCTGGTTGCCGTATATTCCACACAGTTAAGTTTGTAAGTGTCATAGTAGAGGAGGAAGTGGCTGTATTTTTTCATTTCGTCAAAGTTTGCAATGCGTAGCCAGTCCTGTAGGTCCAAGGGGTATTTCATACCATGGAGGGGAGGAAAGTAAAATTTTGGCAAACTTTGGACTGCAGATTTTCAACTAATGTGGAAATTTTTAGCAAACTTTTCACATGGCTCCTTAATATTAAACAGCACAGTGCATTGGGAATTTAAAAACATTTCAAATATGGTCGTGACTCACCAGTAGATAACGACAGAATAAACGAAAACTTTTTGAATATTGAAGCTTAAGTCTGTAAAGGAATCCAGCCTCTTCAGTAATTGTTATTCTTGATGTGCATTAGCGGTTATATAGGTGTTGACAAATAATTTTAAATGTGCACCAGAAGGAGGATGTTTAATGTATTTGAGGGTAAAGAAGATAATCCTTTGTTTTTCTGAATGCAGAAGTGTTGAAGATAGCACTTTGGATACAAGTTTTCACAGTCAAGCCCTCGCACTCGACTTCTGATGCCTCCGTTCAGCTATCAGATAATTGGTTAGTAAACTAGACACTAATAAACGAGATATTTTTTTCCTCAATTCGTCATGCTTCTTTCTGGTCAAAGTCAACTGAACTGTCAGGAACCTATGAGCTCATTTCCATATTGTTTGCAGTTGTATAATGACTCAAAATTAGCTTCTAATTAAATCTGAGGAATTCACACTTGAGTGCAGACAGTGTGTATGTGTGTCTGCGTTCACACACGTGTGTTTGTGTGTGTGTGTGTGTGTGCGTGTGTGCGCGGAGGCTGCGTCCATTGAAATTCATTTAGTAGTTCTTCACAGTGGAGGCAGAAAATAGGAGGATAAACAAGCGAGCATTTTCAAGCGAAAACACATCATCAAGGATCAAGTTTACTTTGAGTGAAAGTAAAACTTGTTAGTGTCAGAAGTACATTAAAGTTACAAGAATGATATCATTTGTTTTTTGTTTTGTTTTTTAAATTACAACTGTCTGATTTGGATGTGATTACTACAAATTTGGGGGTAATTCAGTTTAAACTCTGTAATTGAATTGATTGTGCAACTGTGGAATATGTCCTCCACATATTTGACAGGTCTGTTCTCAAAAACTCAACACATTTGACACAAAGAAATTGTATGGCCTGGTTTTAGTTGTATCGATTCTGTTATCCATGTTTCTACACCTCCGGCATTTCAAATGTGGTTTTCCTTCACTTTGTCTTATCCTGCCAGCTGCTGCGTGGTGCCTGGCTTGAAAAATCACTTATCAATAAATGCTATGTGTTGGCACATGCTATCAATCAACAAACACAGATGCAGCGAACTACGTACGGTGCAGAAATGGCTGGTGTTTTCTTCTCCTCTCAGGATTCTTTAGCAGAGTCTGAATTGCATTTATCATTATCCGACTGGCTTTTGTTATTCAACTGGCTTTTATGTGAATATCACTTTTTGATGTTTGGTAATTGCACTGTAAGCTCATCTAGGCAATTTGCTAATTTACTGCACAATGTAAGTGCATTCCTGTAAACTATTCAGCTACTTCTGCTATAAGGAGGCAGATGGTTTCATTTGTATGTGGTCGTTAAACCACACATTCTCGTCGCTGATCGGTTATTCAAATTTGCATTTAAATGTGTTTGACCTTGAGACTTTGCACACACTGCCTCCTCTTTGTTGCCTCACACCTTTAATTGGCTAATTATTTTAGGTTTTGTGCACAGCCTGCTTCATTATACTTTGTGTATTTTTGCTTTTCTCGTGTGTTGCTGGCGAGCGGTGATTAGGCAGAAGATTTGTAAGTGTTGGGCTTTTCTCACCAATTTTGTTTTTAAGGACTCCGAATTATCTGAGTTTGGCCTTAAGCCGTAACAACTAGGTCTGCCCCGCTGTTTACCTCTCAAGGTAGTAAGTTGGAAGGTAAACATCAAAATAACCAACTGACTGGGAGATCTATTGTTTGGTATGTTGGAATAACACAAATATGAACAGTCTCTCAGAAAGTCTGCAAAGGGGTCACAGTAGAAGATTTTGTGCAGTCGACATACTGATCTCAGTGCAAACATCGCACAGGTGGCAGGTAACAATGTGAACCAAGCTTGAAAATGCTGTGTGAAATTAAACAAATACTGCACTGTTGTTGTCCGTGTTTGGCTTCTGACACTGTGGAAGCTTTAGAGACGAGCATAGGTATGGCTTTTCACCACCACAAGCATTTTTAATATTCTTAAATCTGAAAACTATGAGTCATAGTAATTGACAGTTACTGACACACCCGCTATCCATTAAGCGCCATAACTCACCTGTAGCTGACAGATGTTGCCGTTTGTTTTGTGTATGAGATAGAATTGCCTGTGACAAATCCTGCTGGAGGAACCTGCAATGAGAGAAGCTTTTCAAGTCTGCAGAAACGGAGAGGAAAAAAAATGCCTCTTAACCTTAAAACTCAGCATTACTGCATATCTTCCTGGGTAACAAACATGAAACCATTTTAAAGGGAGAACAAAGATACTAGGATGCTGCACTGAATATCTAAGATTTTGTTTGATAAAGCTTGCAATTCCATTTTCCAGGTTTATATTGTGTGTTGCTGGCTCACTGATGAAGGCTAAGTTCAGCAGAGAATGAAGGGGCATAGTATTAGTTAAAAAACATTCTTGCCTTTTTCGACTGTAACCTGGCCCAGAACAAAAAACACCAAAGTAATTAGCTTTCCTTGTTTTCTGCAGCAAATTATATTTTAATTTGACATCGCACCGGCCTTTTCAGTCACCTTTAAAGTGCTCCGGCCTTCTCCATCAGCAACATTAGCATGCAGTGATCATCCCTGCAGCCTTATGCGCTTAATGCAAGGAGCTGCCGCATCACAACAACAGTTTGTCATTTTTGCTCAGCCAACCACCTGGGCACAAACCATGGCCACAGCGAGGCCTGTTTATATCCCAGTAAGCCTCTGACACTGATAGGCAAACCCTTGTTCGACGAGGAGGTGCATAAGCAATCGGATTTGTTCTAGGTAACATAAATATTCGAAGCAGATGGAAATTGGCCTCTTGAGGATCAATGATGAAAGCCTTTGCAATGGCTAAGAACTGTTCAGGAGGAATTGATCCCTGTCAGACATAGACACACGTCTCTTTTCATGTCCGTCATTTCTGTCTCTTTTTGACAGATGAGATGTAAACACAGATTGCAGGTTGGAGCAACTTTTAAGCGTCACTGAGGCTTTTATTGGAAATAATTGGTATGTCACAGAAAGAAATACAAACTGGTTTCTTTGACTGTGTTTACTTGCAGGTGGTGCTCTGTATATTGGCATATGCACTGCACAAATTCCAGTTCAGGTGTTAAGAATATCAGAAAGACACCAAAATTCAGATAAGGTGCTCACATGCAATCAGATTCAGTTTCATAGGTTTACAGGAAGGTGAATACTGAGTTATCTCTGCTACTGATGTGGTCTTTCGAGACATCCACTGTTAAAATCTTCTAGTGAGTCAACCTTGACCATCAAATGATAATGTGCACTTAAATATGTTCATTTAGTAATTAAAATTCCGATGAGCCGGCTTTGTGCTGGCTAAAGGACACGTGTTAAAAACCTTGTACCATTATGTGATGAAAACCTGGTGAGGAATAAATAAAAATTTCAAATGTCAAGGCACCTCTTCATCTTAATTCAACTTTTATTAGGCTTCTATTAGAAACCCTGCAGGATGTCAATTTCAAGCTACATGAAATTTGTTCTTGTCATTGTCTTTAATTTTTTGCGTTATTGTTTATTATTCTGATTGGAAAACACGTTGTTAAGGCTTTATGCAACAGAGACAAAATTGTTATCATCAAGCTTAAGGATCCCTTTGATAGACTAGTCTGCATTCAGTCCGGGCCTCCTTCATCTTGTTTACTCTCGGTGCTTTTTAGTATATCAGCTGCAAGCAAGACCATCTGGTTGTGTTAGGAAGTGGAAACACTACCCGGCTTACCTTTCAGCAATACAGGAAGATTTCAGGAGAGAAGAACCGCAGCTTTCGGAAATGAATTTCCACAGACAGCCAGATCTGTTTTTGTTTCTTATTACACCAAAGTTTAATTGATGTTTTTACATCCTGAAATCCAATATTTGAGGTGCATGACATTCTGAAGTGATAATGCCGATTTCAGTGCAAGCAGTTGAGGCAGCACAGTTGAAGATTGCATTTAGTGGCTTTAATTGCGTGCTTTTGGATGAGGAGCAGTGTGGTCATATTAATTTAAATAGAAGATGGTATTTATCGGATGTAATTAGATTCAGTGCTTGGTTTTTAAAAAAATGTGTTGCAATTTAGATTTTGTTCAAAATTCATGGTTACTCTTCCATTGATATTATTCTTTACTGTTTTGTGGAGCTGTCACGTTTAATAACATCGCATTGAATTTGTCTCAAAACAGACATCACCATTCTTAGAAGTACTGCAAAGAAATGAAATAACAAATGAATGATAGATGTAAGACAACAAGATAATTTTGTCATATTTCCATATTTCCACAGAGGAATGTTGTGTTCCTCTTTCAGCATAAAGCCACGACAACGGATGAAATGCTTGTGGCAGCTCTGAATCCTGACAGTGTTTTTCATGTTATTACCAGCTTGTTTTGTTGTTGCAGCAATAGACTGTGCGGGCTGTTTGACTGAACTAATGGAGAAGAGCATGACCCTATTCTCATGGGACTGGAAAGTCCTAAGATCAACAACATGAAAAAAAGTAATGAATTCAGCCTCTAAAAAAGCAACTGCAGCAAAGTAGCATAATGATGCAGGAGGTCAGGCCCAGAGTGCCTCCTGGTTGTGCTTTATGGCCAGCGTTTCCCCACTACACACCACTTCAGCTCTTTATTAAAATGACTGAGTGATTAACAGATGGACAGAGTAAGTGTAATACGTCCTCAGATGGACTCCAGCCTCGCTGATCTGCTGGTTATGTTTGTTGCACAGTTGTGTCACTTGAACAGAAGTCTTGTAGAGAAAATCCGATCATTTCAATGTGGACTTGTCGGTCAGAATATGGTAGTTTCAAGTCAGAATATTGGAACTGGTCCCATGTTGTCATTTCCTCTGAGTACGTGGGTTATGTGTCTTATGTTTTCCCCAATTTCACTTTTTACTCTGAAGGTGGAATTTGGGTCAGCTGAGAAATCTGTGCTAAGAGTGATGTGCCAATGCTCAGCCACCGTTTTCTTGGATGAGAATATATTTAGCTTTTTTTTTTAGCTGTTTACATGTGCTTTCACCAAAACTCTCAGGAGCAGTGGAAACACAGTTTTAATGCACACGGCAACGCTACAAATTCTGTCTCCTCACCCTCCTGCAACTAGTGTCCAAAAAACTTAATCTTGGTACTAACAGTGGATTAATCATGCAGACCTCAAAAACTCCCAAAATTTGGCATTAAGTGTGTTGCATGAGAAGGTTGTGTGAATCTCAGCAGCCAGGGCTTATTCAAATTTATATTTAGAATGTTTTTTTTGTTTGTGTTTTTTTATTAGAGGACAATCAAATTTGACAAGTAGAAAGCAAGAAAAGGGATCATGATATAAGAATTAATAGTTGCATCTGAAGTGAACAGTCAGTATTTTTACAGGCTACCAATGTAAAAGAATGATTATGCAGAGTATGATGACCCCTTACATTAAAAAGTGTTTTTATTACTGTATATAGAAAAACATGAATTCTGATAACTACATTTGTTCTGGGTCAGAACAGCTTGAAATAAGTGGCTGTCCTGTGTTTCCCACTCCTGGAACATGATGTGCTTTCTTATTTCTCTTGTTATAGCATCATTTACTGAGCCACAACTAGCTAACACATTTAGTGCGAGTATCAAAAGGCAGCAAATTGCAATTCAGACTGAGTTATTATTTTAAGACCAGCCAGTCAATCTGAGATGGATAGTCTACTACTGTGTTTAATACTTGAAGTTGCAGTATGTGGAGATAACAGGACTGAAAATTGGCATTTAGAGCACTTTAGAATGGATTACCAGCCTGATAACCACTACAGATGTATGAGTTTACACCTATTGATTTTCATTTAGGTGTGAAAGTGGATGTATTAAAGATGACAAAAAAAAATCTAATATGAGATTTTCACTTATTATTGTTAAAAAATTACTGAGGCTATTCCCACACCAATTTTTCAGGTATCTCACATTTCTCTCGTCTTATTTTAACAGCTTTTTGTGGACACCCACTTTTCCATCAAACCTTTGATGCAATGATGGAGGATAAGCTTTGAGATTTGTAAAGCAACTGCACAGCCCCGATCAGAGTTTTAGAGCAGTCAAGTACCAATTTTAGCAGCTTTATTAGGCATATTACCAGTAATATGGATGGATGTCAGCCAAAGGACTGCAGTAATCCTCATCTTTTATTGCTCTATTTCTTCTTACAGTACCTTACACTTCAACTGTAGAAAACCAAACACCAATGTACCTGTTTTGCTTTTGTTGCTTTAAATTTCTCTGGTACACAAAACACTAAAAAAAGGACAAACCACCAGAGCTGAATACAGATTTCTTTGTGTCACAGTGTCAGAGATTGATAGCTAAGCAATTCAGACCAGGTACAAAAGTATTGAAAATAAATCTGTTGCTGCTTGAACAAAAAGAACGGGAAATAGTTTTTAAGAAATATATATCAGTTACTTTTTGTCATCATTTTCAACGAAAGAAATTCCCGCCTCCATCCTCTCTTGAATTATTCAATGTTAGTAGACATTTTTGCACAATGCATGCATGTCATTGTATCCAGCAGCTTTGATGGATGAGATTCACGAGTTTAAAGTCTTATGGATTTCGTAGGGTTCTGCAGTGTTATTTTAGCGGTCTCTTCCGGCTTTCCCTGTTTTTTTTGGTTTTTTTTTTTGAGTAGACGGATGAAGGTAGGTATGGGCACAGTGAGGGCAATGGAGTGTGGCTTGCCTCAACCCTGTCACTTTGATAGAGTGAATACATTGTGAGAGATAATGGAAACTTTCTATTCAGCGAGGGCTGGAATAAAGAGAGCCTTCCTACTCATTCATCAACATTGATTACTGTACAGCCCATGGCCTGGAAAGAGCATGGGAGCACTACTTCTCACAAAGACTCTGCTGAATTGCAGGTAAAGGAATCAGAAAACAACAAAAGTGCAATACTGGCCTTTTAAGAAACATCACCCCAATTTGTTTTTAGGTGAAGCCGTACAGCATCTAATACACTGAGCTTTAGGGTTAGAAGGTAAGCTGTGGCTGTATTGTGTATAGCATTGCAGAAGCAGCCTGCAATACTTTTCTTACTGGTATTGATAGTTTAAAAGGGTGCAGTAGCTCATTTTTTAATAAATGTGAATGTGCAGCACATGAAGCCGAAGCTAATGGTGCATTAAGTGAAATTTAACATGAGGCAGGCATAGTGTTGGAAAAAGCTCACTTTTGCCCACTGGGACACTGTGAAACCCCGATACTCTACGTAAATTATGTTACTTAAGTCACAGTAAAGACATTACATGACACTTCAGAGTGATGGTCTCACAGTTTCCCTGCTTCCTCTCACCTTGGGATCTCGATACGAGTATTCACATAAAGTTGTTCAGACAGCATCTTTACCACATCACTGTGACTTTTCAGGATCACTGAAACATGACTAATCACGGTCAGTGCTTAATACCATAATTTGGATCAAAGAAAGGTTTATATATTTAAGTCAAATCCATATTTTCAAACCATATGCTGGAAGCAAAGCTAGGGCAGAATTCATAGTTTTATTCAGAATAGTATAGGGTATAGTAGGAGATTTTTAGTATAAATATGCCATTTTCCTTTTTCCCATTTTATTCAGTGTCAGAAACTGGAAAACATTGAACCTAAAGATAAAAAATGACCCTTTCTGAAAGTATGTAACATCCTCATGTGTCTTGTTTTCAGTTCAATAGTCCAAAACACCAAGATATTAAATTTAAACAGAAGAAAACAGAGAAAAGCTGAGAATTACATTTGAGATTCTTCAACCAACAAATGTTAGGCATTTTTGTTTGATAAAGAACCCGAGTTTATTTGACCGGCTGTTATTGATTTGTTCTAGCTTTCTTTTCAAGGTGATGATGTTTAGACACAACACATTCTTCAGTGCAGCCCCTACACTTTAGGACCTTGTGAGAAAGATCCTCTTCAGTTCCTTCAGCTCTTGTTTTCACCCCGAAAGTTTGCAGTCTGAGCTACTGAATGTGAAGTACTTGAAGCTTCAAGTGGCAATCAGAAACAATCCTAAAACATTTTTCCTCTGCTGCTTGATGAAGCCAAGGGAGCAGCGATAATTGTCGTTATGTTATGAGCTGCTCAGTTTGCTTTGACACACTCCAGTGGCGCTTGCTTGTCAATATTTTTCCACCTTCCTGCAGCAGGTGCTGTATATCGCTCACCTTATGGTGAGGAACCTGGTGTTCTGCACCTCATTTAGAATCTGTTCTGTCAGCATTACTGAGGTGTCATGTCACATCACACTGTGAGCTGGATATCACCTTAAAACTGTTTAAACTAAATGGATCTTGTTTCCTTATTCATTTGTACGGGCCCAAGCGTGAGAGAACTTGAGTGCTGGCAAAAGCTTGCTTCAGTCGCAGTCTGCCTTTCTTCTGGGTGATGTTTTTCAATCCATATTCTTTAGGATCCAGTGGAATAGAAAACTATAGCAGAGTTTGTTTTGAGAACATGGAACCAGCAAGATAATAGTATGCTGTTTTGCACATTTACAGAGCTAAACCTGATGGCACACAAGGATTCTAAACTAAACTGTAGCAAGGTGTGATGTGAGGAAATAGGTAGTTTCTTTGTTGTCAAGTGACAGTTAGTTTGATAACAAGTCTGGTTTGTTAGTTTAGTATAATTTCACAAAGAGAAGTCTCTGCTTCGCCAGGGCTCTGTGCCCAGAGACTTGTGATATATAGTAAAATATTCAGAGAGTAATGCTTTTAAAATGGAAACAGAATTTTTGGCAGTGTGTGTAATTTTAAGAAAAGCAGTATCATCCCTTGTGACTTCTCGAATTTTTGTCACGGATAAAAATGAAAACAGTATATCATGTGCACATAGTTCAGTTTGATAAAAACCACATAAATGCTCATCAAACTACTTCACTATTACAACTCCAGGTTTTGTTTGTGCTGACGTTGTTTTTCTCACTCACTTGTTCTTGGACAAACTGAGGTACTTCTGTTATCAGTATATACTGTAAAGGCCTATTTACTCTGCATTTACACTGCTGAGCTCGCCTCAACAGACATAATTATACATCGCAGACACAAACAAAAATGGATGAAAGTTGGCAAAATACATTAATCCCCTTATGATTTGCTGCATGCAGCTAAATTTCAAGGTCTCAGACTCTGCAAGGGGAAGGCTGTCTTGGTCACATGTCTTGGCAGTAATGCCATCACAACAGTTTACAGTCAGAACAATAAGAAATGTTGCTGAATAAGCTGTCATGTGTTCATATGAGAGACAGACCTGTCTGCTCACCCTGTCCATCTGGAGTCTCAGTATAAAGCTGGCTCATTGAACACCCCTTCAGCTCCCTCAGGCTTCCAGGCAATTCTTATTTGGGTATGTCAGTTAATCTTATAAAAAACATAAATTCATTAAATTGGACCAGAGACACAGATTTGACTGAGGAAGGTGAGAATTTCTTGATTGATATGTCAGTGAAATGTCTGCACTGAACACCAGGAATCCAGCAACCACTGCCCTCAGCAGGTAAACAAAGGCGTGAATATGAAAATGAAGAGTGAACTCTGTTACAACAGCTGGTACTTGCATACTATACATGCATTGGCCTGATTGCTTTGACTGTTTTGCATAATGCAAATATTGCAAGGTGGCAATTCCCTCGGGTGAAATTGTTTTAGAGGAGATGGCAGCCAGATGTGTCTCACCAAGGATGGTGCATATGCAAAGATTCAAATGTGACTCTCTGAAAAGCGGGTGTCAACTCACTTGCATAAGCACTTCCACAGAAAACACCAAAATGGGAACAGAGGAGTCGGAGGATAATAAGTGAGTTGCTTCTGAGTAGATGTGCCTGTATTTGTTGCTTTATGCACCGTGGTTTTCAGCATTCATTTCTAAAGGGAGTTGTTGTATTAGAGCCAGTAGAGTTGTATGTGCAGTGTACGGGAGAATAGCATGTGAAAAGGAGCTGCTGTCAGTGAGTTATTTATTTGGCACTACACCCAGCAAAGTTTTCAAACTCAGAAGCATACCTTAGTTACATTACAGATACTCTCAGCCAGATCACCCGGAATTTGTGTTCAGTGTGGTGCAGGAGTTTTTGTTGCCATCCGTGTGTTAGTGATGCGATATCAAGACACAAGGCCAGAGTGGGATATCTTGTTTCCTCCTCATCTGTGCAGCTCACACTGGGATGAACTTATGAAGTCTTATCTGGCTCACCAGGATATAGAGATCGACTTGCAGTCTCAGGCACAGTAACACAAAGAATTGTATTTGACCTAAAAGGTGGAGGAGTTTGACATGAAGTCCAACACACTGTAGATTAGTCTTCAGAGTTGATGCATGCATTGTAAGTCACTGTATTCTTAATGAGCACTTTTCTGTCTTATTTGTATTATTTCACAAGCTTATTGCCATTCTGACAGAAATGTTCACGTTAATCCTCTTACATTCTGTCTAACATGATGTATCACAGTTTGAAAAGACAGTGAGTAGCTCCGTGCTTTCTAGCAGCCTGTGGTAGGGCAGTCAGATTTTAGAAGGCTATTGTGAGATTATTAAACATGTTGGATACTAGGTGGGAGCACTAATATGTCCTTCACACAGAGGATTAGATATTATCAGCTTGTGTTTCCCACTGCTAGCCCAGCCCACTCAGTGTACACCTCAAGACTGCATAGTTATGCAAACACTGAAGCCTCGAGTCAGGCACGGTCACCGGGAGGCTGAAGATGGGAAAGAAGTCTAGTTGGCAAGAATTTACCAGTTTATGTAAATGAGTCTCTATACATTGTGGAAATGTGTGTGCGTAAGAGGAAGAAACGCTCTCAGATCATAGCTGATTTTATTGATTAGCTTTTACTTTCAGTGGCTCACTGCTTAATTATTTAGTCAAACTGCCTCCTTCATTATGCACATGCTGCTGACATGGTTTTCTGCTGTAACGCTGGTTTTTCACTCGTGGAGTCTGCTGAATTACTGAGAAATTCATTTAGCAACAAAACTGACTACATACTTAGACCCACTTTTGTTATTTTAAGTGTGCGCATGTGTGTCGCATATGTTGCTTTGTGTTTTGGTTGACTGTGTTCGCCATAAAACCGCTCACTACAGTCAACTTCACAGATGAGTTCCTGGTATTTGGTTGGCTAGGAAACAAAGAGTTAGAATTGATGGGGAGGTAGATTTCCATAGGTGTATACAACAAGCACACTGCAGAGTTGCTAATGGTATTTGTTTTAAGTAAAAGAGATTTTACAGACCTTGTTGAGCATAGCCACCGACACTGTTCAGAGTACACAGATAGTTTTCTTTACATGATATCCAAGGTTATGATCTCTAAACCCAATGTCAAATGGTCAGCATCACACAGCCATTTCCTGACCTGTTCTTCATTCAGCATCTCAGCTGCTCTTTAGAGGATGAGGACCAAACGGAAGCTCACCAAATAAGGCTTTTATGGGGTGTGTAGTTTTATTATTCCCATGATTATTTATGATGGTGTGAGGGCATTGTTAATGAGAGAATTGCGTTGCGTGAATGACGAAGTGGGAAACACAGGTGACAACATGGCTAAACTCTGTTGCAAGTTTACTACAGTACACAAAAGCTTTGTTTCTGCAGGCATAACAGAAGGTACACCGCAGTGCATGCTCCTTTCTAATTAAGTTTGTTTGTTGCATTGGGATCTAGGGCTTACTTGTCATGACCACCCACTGGAAATGAAACTTGTCATACTTTCTTCAATGCCACATTCACTTGATGAGATAAAGAAATAGAGGGAATGTAGGTCCAAAGACTTACTAAGCTGGATCTGCTTGAACTCTCCAATTATGTGCCAAGTGGGACAAAGAGATTAAATCTGCTGTTGACTCGTGGGTTTATCAGTAGTCACATTGCCCTTGGCGAGGCCTCCTGTTGCTCGATTTAAGCATTGCTTGTGGCCACGTTTGTCTTTCTTGAAAAGATATTAGCCTTTATAATTGAGATGGGAGTCTTGGCATCCAGGCCTTGATGTCCCATTTCAAGGCTATTTCATACCACTCCACCAAGCAAATTAAGTACATTTTCTGAATATAAGATTGCAGTCATGAGTGTAATGAGCACTCAGCTTTCAATCTCTGTGTAAATACATAATCAAGTTGTCATAAAAAATGAAAAACCTTTTAGAAAAAAGTCTATTGCACACTAATTTATTATAAAATGACAATTGACTACGGATTTGTCAATTTCTGGAAGTCCTCTCTGTTTAGATAACTCCACTGAGATTGCTTTATTGTTTGTGTCAACGTCATTAGATAAATATGGACACTGACAGATCCATTACTTCTCAGAAAAGCTATCTTGAACAGCATTTACATGATCAAGTTTTTCATATATCTTGTTTTCAATGGGTACGGACATTTAATTGCAGAAATGATTGTCCTTGATTAATGTATAACATTGATATTAGTCTGTGATGACTGGTAACAGATATCTATCTATCTTACCTGATTGTGAGAGGCTTATACAAATGACCTCATTATAATCAGAAGACTGAACAAACTTTAGATTTGTGCTGATGCGGGAAGCTGTTCCTTTTAAGTGTGCAGTTTGACCTGAAAATCACCAAAATCATGTTTGGAGGGCTCTCAGAAAACTCTGCATTACATCTTATGCATTTTAAGGAAGTAGCTCAGCTGTGGGCGAGTCTTAAGGCTTTATTAAGAGACCTGAAAGGAATACGACTGCAGTCAGACAAGTGGAGCTGCTCCATTTTCTAATCCTCTTTTCAAATATGAATTGTAGAATAATGGTGGACATCCAGGGCTGTAAAACACTGCGTATTGCCTTTAATTAAACCAGTAAATTAACTTTTAGTTAATTATTTCAGCTTGATTTGTTTAATATTTACCTGAAATTTAAGCAATGGAGCACTCCGGGCTCTGGAGAAAGACTTACTCTTGTCAATTCTGTATATTTATGGTTTAATATGGTTCTGTAGATTCAGTAAGTGCACCCCTGCGAAATATCACTTAAATGTCAAACGATTCAAAATTGTATCGCCTTACAGTAATTGCATTACTTCTAAGTTCAGGGTTTTTTGCTATTATGTAAAGCTAAAAAACTAACAGTTTAAATGTACTACATTAAAAATAAAGGCCCCACAGTAGGAACTCAAAGCAACAAAAGTCAGTACAACTTTCTCTACTGAGATTCCCATCTTTTATTTTTCCAGTACCGCTATTTTTGATGAGAGACTCAATCTTCCTTTGCATCGAGGATACCAGTGTTGCACAAATTTATGCACAGATGTTCTGCCGTTCTTCAGAGACCATTTCTTTTCAGCTGCTCTTTGCTGGAGGGCTGTGTTGCACTACGTTTTTCTTTAAAATATCCCAAAGGTGTTCTGTTGAATTCAATTCAGGTGACATACTTGGCAGGCCATAGTTTTCTTCTTTAGAAACTCCTGTGTGATTTTGGCAGTGTGCTTTAAATCGTTGTCGTGCTGGAATATCCCTCTTCTGCCAAGCTTCTGCAGACTGAGAGTCATTTTGTCAACCAGTATTTTGGTTTATCCAGAGACATAAATGGTGCCACCTAATAATGCCTCCAAGTTTTGCCCTCATGCAGCCCCATATCATCACACTTCCATTCCTGTGTTTCACTGTCAGGACTATGCATTGTATGTTCTCGTTCTAGTTCACGTCAAACATGCCAGATTCCATCTGAACCAAGCAAATTTATCTTGGTCTTATCTGACAAAAGAATGTGCAACTGATACTGATCAGACTTTGTTTCATGGAACTTTATTTGTGCAGAAAAGCAGGCAAAGGGTTTTTTTTTTTCTTGGATGTTGTCAGTAGAGGTTGACATCAAAAAATATCCTTCACACTGTTTAAACTGTCACAAAAACTCAGATTTCCAGTGATAACACCTGTGCAAAGTCTGAAGCATATGCCCATCTGTTTTTCAGAGGCAGATTATACAAGTTTCACTCTGTCTGTGGCATCATTTTAGGAGGACATCTTTGATTAATGCAATTGTGACTAAACTGCTCTTGTGATGTGCTTTACTAATTTGTAGTTGAAGCACAGAGTTGCTTCAAGTAATTTTATGAAGATCTTTAAAGAAATCTTGTTAGAAATTATCAGTCCTTATTCTACCAAAAATAGTTTTGGGTTCCTCTGATGGAGGAATTAAGTCAATATTCTTATAAAATACAGTCTTATTGATAGAACTGCACTATGGTCATTCATTGGTTGGTGCTAATTGATTAACAGAAATGTTGTAAAATATGGACCACGCTACACTTTAACCGAATTAATGGGTGTTTTGCATTTGCCCCGTGTATGCTATATAAATTGTGAAGCTGCACACTTCTCTTATTAATTCTGTGAATACTTTATGAGCAATTCTGCTGTTCTTAAAGTTTTTAAAGCATTAGTATTGTATTTAGTTGCTTGGCTGTTAGGATGTAGCCCAATGATAAAACAGAAAATTCTGACATTAAATCATTGTGCAGAACACCACCATGTTCTGAACTGAGCTGTCTCGCTTTGGAAACATAAGATTACTAAGCCAGTGAGCTCACCCTGTCTGGATCTGCTCTTTAAAATTGTTTATTATCTGATTCTATCTATATTTTGCCAGGGTCTACAACATGAGCCAGAGATGGCATCTGTTTCTGCCATTTTAGATGATGCCAGTGGCTGGCAGTTTAGTTACAATGGCTGTAGAACTGGCCAGAGTATCGCTGCAGTCCTTTTTAGACTTGACAGATGGATGTGAGTCACAGGAAAAGATTCCCCCAACCAGTGGTCGAGGAAATGGCAGATGGATGGGAACTTGTAAAGCATCCCATTAGCTATGTGGTATAACTGTTATCTTCTTAATTACTTTTTCACTTTGGGATCATTAGGAAGGTCACCTTTCTCTAGCTGAAGAGGCAGCAGAAAAAATGACTGACAGCTGAATGCAGTGTTTTCTAAAATGGACTTAATAAAAGCAAACTATCATGGTCATGGTAACAATTTTGTTTCCTTGTCTGATGAACAATGATTGACATACATTACACTTCCCTAAGAGACATTTAAGTAAATTAAATGAATAAGTAGATTAATGCAGCTCAAATGCACAAATCATCTGCATTTAACTGACATATGTTTAAAGAATCCTTTTGGCTTCCGTATTCAATTATGTCTGAATTGTCAGGGGCTATGGGGAAATGATAGTCCACTGATGTTGAATAATTAGATTAGGACAATAATAGGATTCAATATATTTCTTTGTCCTCTGTGGCAGATATTTTAATAGGAGTTGAGACCCTACCAGGCCATTAGCCAGATGGGTCAGAGCAACTTAATCTCCAAACAATGTCTTCAATGGAGCAAATGACCTAATTAGCTTCATAATACAGGACATACCACACAATGAGTTGCAAAGAAAAAAAACACAGTCGTAGTCCTCTAATAAGTGTAATTATACTTGCATGTTTTAAACGACAGCAATACAAAACACAAGTTTTCCGAGGAACAGTGACACCCTGTCAAACCAAATACTCAAAAATAAAATAACACTGCTTTTAGTTAGGAGAAATATTCTTATTGATATTAATGTTCTGACTTTTTTTTAAACTCTTGACCCCATTGACAGACTCAGACAGTTGAGGATAAAAGACTCTAAAATAAACCTCTTCTCTCAAATCTTCTGTTAGATATTAATATAGAAAGACTGATGAAGAAGTGATAACCTGCTCAGTTAACCTCCATTTTCTATGTTAAGTGCTGTTGAAACAGAGTCTTCTCCATAAAGCATGTCTGGTCCCCATGGGTGCCATCATGGAGTTCTGCTCATCTGGCGGCGTAACATGGATCATTTGTTCTGAGATGCAACTGATTAGCTTTTATTTACTGAAATTCTGTCTGTTTTCATGAGCTGCTTTGTTGATTCAGGAAGTACAGTATGGTGCTTGACACATGGTGGGTGGCAAAAGACGAAATGCACCACTCCCATATGATGACCTCAAATATCAGCAGCGCTAGAGCAGATAGAAAGTCTGAAAGGGCTTTGTGAACAGCAGCGCTTGTCTTGGGAAATGAAGGAAATGAATTTCACTGCATTTGTGTGAAAATGTTTCATACGTTACGATTGTCTGTGTAGCATTGCTTTACATTTGTTACGTTGTTTATCACCATTTTCAGAATATCGCCAGAATAAAGATCCATGTTTTGTTTTTTTATTCCATAGTTTGTGATGGAGGCAGACTGAAAACATTTGTAGAAACGTATATTAACATGTCAGAGCTACTGAAGGTAATGTATACTGGGACGTGTACATTTTAGAGCACTAGATAAACAGGGCACTTCATTCTTTGCCCTGGTTTTATTGAAACAAATACAGCAGAGGAGTCTTGGCCTACTGTGTTCGGATGCCATAATATTCCCACTGTATTTAAAGAAGACATCATTAAACATTTCGACGCAAACACAGACAAGGAAGTAAACTACGGAACCTTTTAAAGATTAGCAATTAACACACCCTCAGCTGTTGCCCAGATGAGGTAAACTGTAAGTCTGCTGCAGTTTTCCCTAACTGAGATTCAGATACGCACAAAAATTCAACACATTCTTCTTCTGGACAAGCTTCACAAGGTTTTCTGAAATTTGGCTCAATAGTTTTTACATAGTCTCGCTGAGAAAGAGAAACAAGCAAACAAACTAAAAACCACACCTCTGCCTTGGTGGAGGAATTACAACGCTGGTGCTGCTGCAGTATGCCCCTGTTCTGTAAATCCTGAGAATGCACACATCCATAAAAAATAGTGAGAAAGTGTGTATGTCCGTGACCATAAGCGTGTTTTTCAGCTAATATAAACCAGCAGCACAATAACTGCGATGCTGACTGACAGTGGCTATCTTTCCCATTTATGAGCGTGGGGGACTCTGGGGATTATACAACTTTATACTCACCTAACAACTACCCACAACTTTGTTTGATGTCACCCGATGCAGTCTGCTGGTTGTTATGAATGGATTGTGTTTAGCTGGGGAAGTGGTGTGTACATTCATGAAACATTTGTGAGGGGACATTACTGGGCCTTGCCGGTAACCTGGCTGTTCATGGAGTAGGTGTCATTTCCAGTGAGATATCAGAAGATGCATAAAAGGTGAAATTACCACTATTGGATTTTGATAGAGTTTGACTTTCGGTAGGTTTAGAAGGTCAAATTTTAAAAAAAAAAAATCAGATCTCTTTCATGACAGGAGACCTAGAGTGTGCGATGAATACTATGTAAGGTCCACTAAGTGAATATATTCAAGCTGAGGATGACAAATCAGTAAATCAGAGTGCTTCAGAGTGACTAAATGCATGTGCATGAGTGCTTGCATAATTACACTGTAATTAAAATAAAAGCAGACATTTTCAAAGAAAACATTTTGTTGTTGGATAACCTTCTTGTCTTTCTCATGAATGCCCTGCCACTTCCAGACAAGGTGACATCATGTCACGGTGCTTCACTTATGTACTGAAAGCACATGCAAGTCACATTTGTCGCCCTTAGGCGTAACTGTAAGTGAATGATTGTCTGTTGTAGTCTTATGATTAACTGTTGAGCTGTTTGCTGTGTTTCCCCGCCGTTTGCTCAATGTGTGCTGGGATTGTCTGTGTGACCCTGAATAACAATAAGGGAGAGAATGAATTATTTATTTTATATTGTTCATTTGCCAATCTGATTGAACCAGCCATGTACTGTAGACTAGAGCACGGTTTGGATGTGGCGCTTCATTCTCACAGTGAATGATGGGGCTTCCCTTTCAATCTCATTAGCCAAAGTCGATATCTGAAGAGTCTTCAGCTGCCACCCAAGACTGGATGTTTTTTTTGTTTGTTTGCCTTTTGTCATCATTCCACTGTTGAGCAGTGTAGCACATCCGTTGTCGGTACGAAATGGAACATCTCCTATCGGCAGGTGAGCTGAAGCACTGTAGACTTTTCGGAGTCATTTCAAGGATCAGTTTAACAGTAATTCACATATTTCCCAGGTCACTTGTCCAGTGTGAAACCGCCTCCCATGCATCTATTGTTTCACATAATTCCACGCAACACAAACCTACTGATTGTTATCATTTAAATTAATTTCTTAATTCAGCATTAAAGGTTGTTTTCACCATTTGAATTGCCCTAACATCAGCGGCCTTATTTTTTTCATTGTGATCTCGCAGTTTGGGTGAATGCCATTATTTGTTCTGCCAAAAGCCATTTGTCCCCCCCCACCCTCTTTTTGTTTTTGCCCAAAAGTAAAATTGCCGTGATTGTCACACATATTTCTGTTGAGATTTCACAGTTCTTTGTCAATGTTCCTTTTTTTCCCCCCCCATTTCATCCGTGGATCATAAGTTGTTTATTTATATATTTTGAAAACAAAATCCATTTGTTTTGACAGATGCTTGTTCTAGGGCAGCGGCCAAAGCTCAGCTTGATTTTCTGGACTGTCATGCAAGACTTGTGGTTTATACTTTGTTGTCAGACAAACAAAATTGTTCATTTGGCACATTGGTGAATAATTATCTCTCCTCAAAGGGATGTAATTGTTGAACTTGTTTTTGGTTCGGGGCGAAATGCAGGACATAAATTTTTGTCTGGGATGCTGCGTTGGCCTACTTGTTAGTTTGGCTGTCATTTAAAGCGCAGATGTAGCTCTGGAGCCGTTTTAAAATATCTTGGAAGGCAACGACAGAAATATGAATTAAGATTGGATTGCAGGGACATTTGGATATAATCACAGGAATAACAGCAGACATATTTTGAAAGATTGGACAAGGTTTCTTTTTGCTTAAGGCTTAGTGGTTTAGTTGTTTTGTGTTTCAACTGATGTGTTTTCAGCAGAAGAATTACTTGTGGGAGATTTAAGCTGGCCGAGCAGGAATCCCTGGAGATTTGACAAGTCATGCCCTTCATGCAGTAGCTGTTAATTATGTGTTTAATCGTTTAGGATGTCTTTACTTTCAATCTTAATAACTCACCCTTTCCCCTCAAGCACTTAGGAAATGCAGTGGATTAGCAGTCATGTTTGAATGTATATCTCTAAAGGTGACAGCAATGTCACTTTTCAGGGGGCATAAAAATCTGTGCCTGGCACAGACTTTATGTGAGCTTATAAAGGAACCCAAATGCATGTGATTTACAAAGACAAACAATAGAAAGTGGAGACGCATCTATTTACAGTTGCAGTGACAGCCCTAAGTGATCAGATTTAACTCTTGCAGGTAGCTAATAAGCTCTTTGTGGAGGGATGGAGCCGCTTGCAAACACACTGCTCCACTCGCTAACAAGGGTGTGCTTAGTCAACTGTTTAACCTCAATTCAAAGGTCCGACCTACTCTAAAAACCTCTTTACGAAGCAACAATGCACAAATGATGTGGGGTTGATTGACAAATCAATTCTTCCTAATTCCTCGGCGATACTGTTCTGCAAAGCATCATATTCCCCGCTTTCGCAAAAGTGAGATCTGCTTAATTTAGTGGGAGAGTTCATCTTCTCCACAGTTTACAGACAAAACTAAAATTCAACATTACCTCAGAGACCGTCCACAAATTTTGCTGCAGTCGTTTTTAGATCGAATGCCGCTTCATCGCCGCAGCTTTGATAGTGTTGAATGGTAGCGAAGCTTTTTATCCACACAGATGTTTGCAGTATCAATCAGTAGTTAACAGTTCACACAGCCCTGCTCCGGCAGCTGGCGTTACCTCTGAGGACTGGTTCAATCACAGGAGGTTTTCATGTGTCAAAGAATTTGAATAGTGACCTTTGTGACTCAGTGGCACGCTGGAGATGTGTTCTGCAGGTTGCAACGCTAATCTTGGCTGAAGTCTAAACAGGGAATTTATTAGCACTGCTGCGTACATGCATAACAAATTCCCATCTCAGCCACATTTTAAAAGCTTTTGAGTATTCCGGAGGTGTCGGCAAGGATATTTGGAGGTGAGTTTAATTAGAGCACAACTCCCCTCTGCAGTGCTGGCAAAAGAATGCATAATAGCTTGAAGACACAAGAATGCTGCTTTATAAGCTTGTCATGGTTTTGATTTCTTTACTCTAAGTCTTCAATCTAGTTTGTTTGCTGCAAATCAGCACTATCACTTAAAAGCGAACAATATTGGTTTATGCAGGATAATATGCTATCCACCTTATGTCCTAGAAGGTGGGTGAACAAGCTAAATAACTTTCTGTTGCTGGCAAAACAAGTATTACGGTAGACATTTAATGAACTTAGTCACTTAGATTGTGATGTAGTTTAACCTCAAGAACTCCATTTTTTTAAATATATATATATATATTTAAATAAAAGTAGTTGTCTCTCTGCTTGTCTGTCTGCTATGTGTATGTAAATGCAGTGTTCAAATATGAGTCACAGTAATTGATTTTTTTTTTTTTTTTTTTACCCCACAAAGGTCTGCAGCATGGCAACACAAAGGAAGACTAATTATTGGTCAGGTATATCTTGGCCAAATGTTGGCTTCTCAAACATCACACCAAGTAATGGAAGTGTGCCAAAGAGTAACTCATTATCATGCAGCAGCCAAAGCCTTTCCAGCTATGACCTTATAATTATATGGGAACATTGCACTTTGTATTAAGGTTCAAATACCAAAGAAAAAAAAACGGGGAAAAAAGTTAATTATCCAAACATGGTAATTGTCAGATTAAGGAATTATGTCTATCTTGGTGTTCGGTGAGTAAACAGGTGATTATTAGAGCATTGCTGTTACACTGAGCCCCATTTAAAGTTAATAACTGGGTTAATGGAGTCTTACCATGATCCCGAGGAAGATTTCCCCAGTTAAAGACTTTGTGTGGATTGAGGAAAAATGGAACACACCTGTGAGATACAGTTTTCAGAGTGAATGACAATCTTTTTCCCAGATTAGCCAGTGAGGATTAGAAGCAATTAGCTCTCCTGTGTAGCTCAAATACAGAGATGGCAGCGTGTCGGTTGGTGAGAACAGTCTTTTTCTGTGCCATTTATTGAGATATAGAGCAGCATGTGACACCGTCCTGATGTTATTTGCCTTTTGAGGCTCTGTTTAAAGAACGCTGATGTGAGATTTTCATGATGCAGAGAATCAACGTGTTGCCATTAATGAAATATTACATTCAAGGACATCACTTTTTGTTCTGCTGCCACCCATGTTTTAGCATATTGAAGGTGCACTACGTTCTATTTTTAATGATGCGTCACACGAAATGGAGTTAATACCGTGTATCTGCAGGTTAGTTAACCAAGTCTCAATGACGGAAACAGAGAGAGAAGGTTTTTGAGTTTGTCGGACATTTGTCGCTTCTCCAATACAAGATTTAAAATGCAGCAAAGTACAGCCACAACATTAGTGCATGAAACAGAGGATTGGTGTCTACACAGCTCCACTTGAGTTGTTTTTTTCTTTTTAAGATATGTGAAAAGACCTTTTAACATTGCTTTTTATTTAGCTTATTAGACATTCATGATAATTAAATATGTGAAAATGAATTGGTTGCAGCTTCACTGACCTTTGTTTTTTCTAAATGTGTTGTTAAAAAAGGTGAATATAAAACTTAGGGTCCCATTATTTGCTCCAACTACTTCTTTTGTTCGATTGATTTCTTCATTCTCCATTTTGCATGTAGCTCGTGGACCATTTCAAAAGGAAGTGAGAGTGCTATTGTTCTCCACAGTGAATAGAAGCAGAGCAGAAGCGTGACCTCTCCCTCCGTCTCTCTGCTGATGTGGCGTTCAGGTATGAATCAGACAGCCAGCTGTGATGGCTGATCATGGAAGCTGTCAGCCGGAGAACTTTTCAGGCTGTCCAGGTTCATCGCCAACTGCTTCCAAGCAAGATTGATGCCAGGCCTACGGTGAAGGATAGCGCTCGGTGCAGTCATTGGCCACGGAGATTGAGGCTCACCCATGGCAGAGCAATGATGACATGACTCATCACCAGAGAATTATATGGAGAGCGGGGAGATGGAAAACACAAGGCCCCCATTCAATCAATCCTGTTTACTGGAAATTCCAAATGAACGCCAAATGGGAGCATTGGAGTACAGTAAAACAGGAGGCTTGTAGCCGGCTTGCTTTTTAATCGCAGTGCTTGTTCGGCAGTAGATTTAGTGTGTTTTGTTTTTTGACTGAACATTGCTTGATGTGCTGAATGGCACAGCATCCCAGTGGTTCACAAACAAACCAGCAACAAACATAATGGCTTAAACAAACAGCAGAAAAATCCCAAATTCCCCTCGCATTTCACCATTTTGTCCAACAATGGGTGATAGTTAAACCCCAGTAAGATTGTGTAGATGCAGGAACAAGGGCTTAAAAAGATGCATTTCAGCAGAAATGTGACAGTTTAGCTGAAATAGGATTCTGAATGCAGAGATGCTGTCCACACCAGGCTTGTTTACCAATGTGTGATTTGGGTGGAGTGCTGCAATGTCATTGTGCCACAGAGAAATGTCAAATGCTGTGTTAATATTTGGTTATAGTGCATCCATAATACAGCTTTTGATAAGAATGGCATTTGTATTCTCGTTCTTAGACGGATACAGTTTGTAGTGTAAATTTTATTCAATAACACTTTTTCATGAAAGATAAAAGCATTGTCATTCTGTATAGATTACAAAAGAGCATAAAGCCATATTCCTTGCTTCATTTATTGCTTTTATGGTACATCATTCATTACCTTCATGCTCTCGTTGTTTTGCTTGACTTCACAAAAAGCAACTTGTGCTCAATGATTTTCTTTTATTTTATGTTTTTTTTAATGTATAGATGGGCTTTCCAGACAATCATTTCGGCGCAGTGAACGATTAGCTCTCTAAACAAATTCCTCTACCTATTCCGATCAAGGAGGACTGAAGGTCATTCATCTGTCTGGCTCTATTTTTCCTGTGCTTTGTTGTTGAGTTGCTTTTCCAATATGTGAGGAGAGTCATTCCGTTCAATACACCGCCTGCCTCGGCACTACTGCTCGGCACAGTGATAAATCACAACACAGAGAAACAGAACTTTATTTGCATTCAGCTTCCATCCACTTTTGAAGCCGCAGATTTGGAATTGAATTTTTTCCCCTCCCAGTTCTCTCTTTCTCTTCAGTAAGAGGCTATGATCTCAGAGCTCTGAGCTATCTACCTTGTTTTTCCAGGGAAACCTGATTCCGCCTGAATCTGTTAGAACACAGTGAACATTTGCATGCTCATACAAACGCCGCTTGCTGGTTACTGTGCTCTTAGCTCAATAATAGGAAATCCATGGGGGCAAAAATCAGTTTCATTACAGTAGTAAAAACATTAGAAAGCGCATGGTCATTTGTGTCACCATAAGTTAGGGTGATTATGGGGAGAGGAGGGAGCGGCCAGGGCAAGCCCAGAGGACGCAACCCGCCACCAGATTTTGGAAGATAAACAGCGGGGCATGTGGCAGGATGTTGACTGGCTCCCTTCTGGCTTTGCAGGCTGCAAAGGGAATCTATCACGTCAAAGAGGCCATAGCCTCCAGCACACTCCAGATTGCTCCCTCTGCATACGTACACACACACTCGCACAAGCACGCCTGCTCAAGGGCTGGCCCCTTCCACTTGACCGCTCTTGGTGGCAGAGAGGCTATACTCCCTGTGACAGTGGCACTCTGTTGTCCTCCTGGAGATGGAGCTCAGCCCCTCCATCCTGTCTCGCTGCCGAGAGCTGGCCCACATCGAGCCTCGTGTGCTGTGACCTTCATGTCCTACAAGCAGAGGTGAAAAGCAGAGCAATCCAGGAACGACACTTTCCATCCCGCCTAATGCCGGACGATGTTTCATCTGTTTGCTCGTTCTGAACGAATTAGAGATAATTTTGTATTCATCTGTGAGTCAAATGAGTCAACAGTGTCGCCGGTGTAGAGCCAGGCTAATCTGCTTTGCTTGCTGCTGTTTGAAAATTACTGACAGAGTGCTGATAAAGCCCAAACAAATTCAAAGCTCAGGCCACTGTTTCATTGGAAGATGCCAAGAGATTGTTCCCCCTGGATTGCATTTTAGTGTGAGCGACCCATTGGTAACACAGGAAACCACTGTAATCTCTGCTTTTTTCCCCACTTATTGTGTTTATTTCTTCCAACCTGCACTAGGGAATCGTACCCTGGCCATGTCTTCCATTTCTATAATTCCATTTTCACGCCAGTGTTGAATAAACAAATTAACATTAATTACTGAACTCACTTGAGTTTAGGGAGCGTAAACATGCAGTAACTTATTTTCCAGTTATACTGTACACTGACCCTATCTGCATAAAAAAATTCTGGTTTCAGGGGAAGTAAAGCTTCTAAAACTACAGTCCTCTGTGACCACCCTGCAGTCTTGCTACTAAATTCATATTACATTCCCAAAATCAAGGACAGAAAGTGTATTATTTTTCCTTTCCAAGATTTTTTTTCCCTTAACCACATGAACATTTGAATACCAAACGTAAACATACCAGTTTCAGTATGGATGTCTTTCTATATATAACCCATACATACACTGTACAGAATCATTAGCATTTCTCTCAGAACAGATTTCTGTATTCATGCTATCACATTAGAGATTATATGTAGGCATTGGGGCAGTAAGATGATGACTTGTAGTGAGGCTACAACTGAAGAATGTGTTGTCCCAAGAAAGGCAAAGTGATAAAATTCACTGTATTACAGATTACTTTAAAAACAAGTGACACCTACCAGCAGCCTGCATTGAGAATATATAGGATTCCTCTGGAGACACGGCTCCAGTAAAGCTTCTTTTATCAGTTATTGTGATGAATTCTTATTTTGGACACTGTTGTAACATCTATAGTAGAAAAAGTTTTACCTTTATAAGATCATGTCAGACATTTAAGCTCTTGATCTTTTCTTTAAGGTGCCTTGTGAGGTTTTTGTTCAGTTGTGAATCTGTGAAGCAGTGTTCCTGTTGTTTATATTGTCTGCATATGCACAAGCCTGAGCATTAGGAAGTGCAAGACGTATTCCCACCACTGATTCAACACTGGTGGTGGCAATGCACCCAGAAATATAGCAATGTCCCAGCAAAGGCAGGAAAAAAGACTGCTGTTGAATTATTAAAATACGAAAAAATAGATGAGGAAGGTTATGCATTCAGCACTTTCATTAGACCTTTAATTGCTTATTTCTGCTAATTTCTGTTACAATATGTCAGAAAAAGGGGTAAAAATAATGTTAGTTCTCAAATCTACTATGAGATATCAATAGTTTACTGACCATTAATTGACATGGTTTTCAGAAATATTTCTACAAATGCGTTTGCCTACTCGAGTAGCATTGATAAATAATGTTGTACTTTGAACGATGCCTGAACCATATCAGAGACTGATAAAAGCCAGGAGTGCTTCTGATTTTATAAAATAATATTAATTTAACAAATACTCCAACAGAAAAGGTGATGAAAGCAGAGCTGTAGTTTAACTGACAGAACTAACTGCTCAGTGTAATTAGCTCTCTGAAATGTCTACTAATAGGATTCTACTGGCTCAGCACAGCAGCACAGATTATAGAATTTTCATAAGAGTCGCAAGTTAAGTCATTAACATCACCACCTTCACATACGTGGTTTTATGCACTGCTGACCTTACCACCATTAAATATATTAACCATGCCATGATTAGATCTTGAGTGAAGGCATTATGTGAAGAATTGATTGGATCCTTTGAATAATCATTCTGTTCCTTCTTAAATTTAGTCAATACAGTGGGCAGTAATGAGTTGCATGTAAGACTGCATTAGAGGTCCTTTGACACTTCACTGGGTCCCAGATTGCTCCAGGCACTGACATCCATCCTTGCTTGGCCTAATGAAGCATCATGCTCTCCTGTGGCACACTACTTAATCTCCCCACCATGGCTGCATTGTTTGAGGAGAAACCCTGCGTGGGGAGGTTGGAGGTGTGAGCCTAACTTCCCATCAGGAGTTCACAGAGTCGACATAAGGTGCCATCTGTTGGCGTGCTACGATCGACTAAGGGTTCAATTAGAGGTGAATGCCACTGGTTTAGTTGTTTTGGAATTTTAAGATATTGATTGTTGAACTGCACTTAGGTGCTTCTCAAATTAGCCCAACTGTAGCATCTGTATAAACCTACTATTTGGTTAAAATAATGGCGAGATTGCTGGTAAAACTGCAATGTACAAAGTCTGCAGCGTTTCCATTAATAGTACGGCAAGATTACGAGTCTTACTTCCTATTTTTGAAAGTGATGCTTTTGTCGAAACAGCAAAAATACGCCGACAATCACAATTAAATCAGCTGTAGGAGCACCCAGCATGAGGCACATGTCAACTGCACGAGTGTTAGCAACTATTCTCAGAGCAGTTTGACTGGTAACTCCACATGGTTGAAGGTAATACTATGCTAGAAGTTAAATGAGCTTATATAGAGCTGTACAAAAAAAGAGCATGATTCAGACACCGAGGTACACGATTTTCTAGTCGGCAGTATTTAATGCAGTAAGCATCCCAGCAAGCAGCAGCCTACAACAAATGTGTAAAGCCACCAGTCAAGCCAGAAAGCAGAAAGTAATTTAAAAGACCTAAAAACTGTCAGCCGGCACGATCCTGCGTTTGTTTGATCTTAAGTGAGAGAATTGAAACTAAATTCAGTTTGAATGTCAGATGAATCTGCTCAAAATCACTGTTTTGTAAATTCTGATTTTGTATTCACATATATATTGAATGATGTGAGAGGCTAAGATACACACCATTACCCTTTACTTCTGTTTAATCTATAACGTTAAAGAGTTGTAGAGAGTCGGCTGCAGTGTTAATCACAGCATTGTTTGGTTCATAGTTGCAGCACAGTTACAAGAGAGAAGGCATTTTTGTTGATGGCTATCGCTTCATGTTAGATCTGCTCACTTGTCACCAATTGCCGCACTAGAAGCCAGAAGCATGAATCCAGAAAGCGGAAAGTTTGACAGCTTCTTTGTTTTCTGAAAATGCCAGGGCCCTGACACCCCTGAACGATGACTGGCTTTTCTTCTTTATGATTATAGAGTCAACGAGTGCTTCACCAGATGTCATCACACTGTTCTGTTTATGCTGGCATGTTGAGGGGTGAAACATTGTTATAGAAATGCATTACCACCCTTCATTAAACTGAGACCAGTCGCAGGCAGGATTATGTAAATGAACCCTGATATGAGAATCAGTATGCCCAGGACAGAGAGCCAGCAGTGCCAAGAAGAGCTGGCTGGGAAGCTCTCACTCAGAGCCAAGAGTCTCTGGCTCCAGCAGTGGAGAACATGTGTTGGTCTCGATGTTGGAGTTACTTTGCATTTTCACTCCTGACAGTCTTCATCATCCGTTTGGAAATCGTAGAGGTAATTGGGGAATATGTCAGCAGATAAAAAGGTAGTCATTAACTCTACTTGGAGAAAGCTCTTTTTCCTTATTGTTCTACAAATTCTGTGTAATGGACCGGTTTTAAGAACAATCACAATGCAAATCAATCAAGTAATGACCATAGCCATCTGTGCATCTCCCTGTTCTTTTATCACATCAGACTGGCTGGTTACAATCTGGCACGCGCACATAGGCACATATATACAGACACTGAGAGGGAGGGTGACACCCAGTCATTAGCAGCATATTTTTTAGAGAAACTGCTTCTGTTCTGTTGCTGGAACTGTTGCAATTAATCTACACTGCTTGTTATTTCACAAAGAAATTGGAACCTCCATGATAAGCCAGCCGCATTTGCTGTTGAAACAAAGGGAGGGATAAATTAAATTGATACTCTTAGACGTAGATGTATTAGACAGCCGAAACAGTCTAATTCAGCATTTTACAGTAACATTAAGTGGTCTCTGCAGACTGAGACTAATCCCGTCAGCTCAGGGAGAGAGCCGTACCTGCGCATTAACTCCAAGTGTCTGCTCACCTCCCCACACAATAAAGACCGACATCTTCCCAAGTGGGCACCACCAGGCACATTTTTAATATTCTTGCCATAAGGAGGAGCCTTCATAAGGAGCATAAGCATCTCTGAGTGTGTGCCTGTCCAGGGAAGTAAAGCTCCACAGGGCTGAAGGTAATGACCATACTGCCTGCAGCTCTACCAGGGGAGGGATGAGTGTTGCCGGAGGCCACTGTCAGGAGAGGAGGGCTGAGCGCAGTATTTGTCACGGCTCCTATATAAGAACCTCTTTGAGATCCTTACCCCAACAGAGAGCTTTCCCAAGTATCAGTGGAGGAAAATCCTGCTGCTATTAACTGTTGCTGTAACAAAGCTCTGATGTCTTCGCCATGAAATGATGATTAGATGACAGCAGCTGGAGGCATGCTCCGGTTTGAAAATTAGACCTTATCAATTATTCAAAGAATCACCTGGCTTCTTTCCTCACTTCCTGGCCCTAAGATTCTGTGACCATCTTTTCAGATCTCTTTGGGATGTTCTCGGTCTGGCACAGGCCGCTTGTATGAATGGCTGTGTAAAACAAGAACAACATTAACACTGACTGATGTCCTATGTATTCATAATTAAACTGAACATCATCCCTTGGGCTGGATATATATCAGAAACGATGAGTCAGGCTATGGGCCCGTGGAACAGGATGAAATAATGCCCTTGGCTGTTTGCACTTCGTCATGAAGCCACACATCACAATGTGCAGACCCCATGGCACCACAGACCACCGCTGGGCAGCGGACATTATAAAATGGCCAGTGGTTCTGATGTGATATAGAGTTTACCCTTGGGATGTGCTACACAGACAGAAGAGCTATTTTTCTTTTATGGTCACTCTGTCAGTGATGCATTGTACATAATTCAAAATGAATAGAAATGTGTAGCTTCCTTTAATAGCCTTTAGCATCTCACGGCGCAGACTGTTGGTTTACTGATCTGCTTTTGAGTGTGCAAGCTCTTTCAGGTTCTTTGATATCAAATTGTATGTTTGCAGGATTGTGATGAAAGCCAGAACAGATCACAGCAAGTTTTTAGTCTCTCTTTCTCACGGTAATGACAGTATACACCGTGTTCAATATATTTAGCTTGTTTGCAAGTTTGCAGTCTGACTTCCTAGCTGGGGACGAACACCTTGCTTCCTGAATAGGAGTGAGGTAGAAGAAAAAATGGTTTTGATGGACACATCACTGAGAGCTCCAGAGGACTGTCTAAGCTCTCTGTGAGGGATTATACAGAGGTTAGTGTAAGAGGGGCTTCTCACTTCAGCTAAGCACTTATGAGACCAGGCAAATGTTGTCAGATATTGTATGTACAGTACAATACAAGAGAGACTGGTGAAGTTGCCGGAGTTGGTCCTTTTAGTTTTTGAATTATTTTTGTACAATTTCCTTGAACCACTTGCAGATGCAGTCTAAATAAAAGGGCTGTATGTTTGGAAAGTGTTCTGCCATTTATAGATAGCTCATCCCTTGCATAATCAGTTTAGAGAGGCATTTGGCATTGAGTATGAGATAAATCTTAGGTCAATGAGAAAAAGAAAGGGGAACTGCGATTTTGGCGTGGTTCAACACTGATACTCGATGCCAACATATTGGGCAGCTCTGGTTGCTCTTTCTGGAAGCCTCCTGGGCACCTCCGGGAGCAGAAACATGATCAAATTTATAGGGCAACAGCTGCCACCCCTCTTTCTTCAAGCCACTTGACTGCAGGGAGATTTGTTAGTATTCACTCTCATCACTCATAATCTGATACCCATTTCTGACAGAGCAGTATAATGATGATAATTCTTAAGAGTGTCAGCTTATCCCTGACTGCTTCAGTAGACCAGTTAATTTAAGAGTGTGGCTTCCTACCCTCATACAATAGGAGGGCACGTAGTGTGTGTGTGTGTGTGACCGTATGGATGTTCTTGACGAAGCCAGAGGATTTGAGCATAGGGAGGTGTTGAAGTGAGGTCACACATCGTGGGCTTCCTGATGCACATTGATCTGTCTGCACAAGCCACATTGACTGTACAAGCTGTGTGTTCTTTTTTTTTTTTTCCTGACACTCACAATGTACAAGTGATTGTTGTAAACCTGGGTGGCATTTTGTTTCAATCAATCCATAGTGATTTGTGTGTGAAAGGTGATCAGACATTTCCATCAGGCTTTGGAAGAACTTGTTGAGGCAATCAGGCTTGCCAAATCCTCTGTTGCTATTCAAGGCTCTTCTGTTTTGGTCTTACTTTTTAAAATGTCTAATGCTCCAGCTTTTAACTGGAACTGCTTTTGTTTGTATTGTATTTATTATTGTTTCCTTCTGCAAATGTATTATGACATTACTAGTAGTATACATTTTGTGCAAGGTTACAATTTTATGGTTACTTGTGCTTTTTTGTCCTATAGTCTCCATTAAGTCTTAGAGAGAAATTTTGCAACTTTTCAATTCTAGAAAATGTATTTCACAACAATTTTTGCAGGTGAAGTTTGTATAATTACGTTTACCAATTTTGGAATTGAACTCAGAATACTGTATAATTCATTGCTTAATGATGTAATGATAGGGTTATTTAATTATAGAATCTTCTGGGAGGGGGAATTCGACATAACATGTACCGGTACTTTGAATGTTATTTGTTGGAAGTACAAAAGAATTATTAGGATCTTGTCATGCAATACTTTATTTTGTGACTTCTCATCATTCAGTGTAAAAACTTATCTTGCCATACAATGTATGGGCTCCAAACCTGAGATTTTGAACATATGTGTATGTTATAATGCTTTTTCCTCCACTTGTGGTTGAAGCAGACTTGCAGTAGAAGCAGGATAAGACAATTACCAGTTGCTACAGAAATACTGTCAGGAAAAGGAAGCCTGAGAGTTGTTCCCTATTGCCTCCATTATGTAAGTTGTCTGACCGATGTGTTTGGCTGCAGAGATGGAGGAGTTGTTGTAGTGAGTCACAGCTGTGAGTTTTGGGAAGTCAAGGCTCGGTAGCTCCAGTGAAAGCGAACGTTCATGCTGAGCCGACGATAGAGTCTACTGGCAATCCAACAATTTTTGTACCTCTGTCTTCTGCCTGTGCTTCCTCAACAAAGGTGTATGCTATCCCTCAGTCATGAGTCATTGGTTTGTTTTAGAGATGTGAAACCTGTCCGATGTGGCTCCTTCTTGTGTGCCGATGAAACCGAATGAACCGAGCGGTTGTAGAAGCAGAATAATTTGTTACAGAAAGAATATCAGTTTGCCCAAGTGATTCTGTGGGTTTATTTCAAATTCCATCTATTCACTTTTCAACAGAAAACTAATTTTGTTACTCAAATTCAGCTGGTTGATTCTTGACAAACAGGTCTCAGAGGCAGCAGCCCATGGTTTTTCACTACTTGGCCTCTTTACACACACATGCTAGAAAAACTGATCTTTCCTCAGTCCAGTAGCCTACTTACTGTCAAGGAGAAATAACAGGCAGGACCTAGAGAATCAGGGGTAAAAGTATGACAGTTCAAATTTACTTGGATTTTCACTAGAAAAACAACCAGGAGCAGGGCAAGGCAGAGAGCAGAGACAGTGGGCAGACTGGAGTTAGTAGCAGGTAAATGGAAAAACTGGTGAACGGTTTTACCGGGCTGGATGAGAGCAAAAATCCAAAGAGGGAGATGAGGGATGGGTATGGGCAAAAAAAATAAAGCATGAAACAACCGCCATGTACAGCACATGAGATAACCTGGCTAAAAGCCCCTTTACACCATATGATTTTGTGTTTTCAGGTAGGAGAGAACATGGTAAAGTCTGTCGTCGTCACTCCATAATGATATTGAACTGAGAGACACGTCCACCGATGGCTGATTTTGGGGCTTTAATGACCAGAGACAACCTGCAGAAAAACCCAGACTGTGCCAGAAATTTAAGAGCAAGTTGTCACAGTTTGACTGCTGCTAGGACCCTCTTCTCCAAATCAACCAATTGTAATACCACATGAAATGTTAGAGCATATACTAGCCGTTGTGGCTTTTCATAAATACCAATTTTGAAGGAAACAAACCTAAATGATGGAAGTATAATGAAAAAGAATTTGTGAAACTCTGCCAAAGAAGAAAACGTTGCTGTGTCATTTTGCAAAATAAGAGCTGCACAGATGGATGACATGAACTGATTATGTATCTCTGCTCCGTGTATACTTTTTTCTATTTGCCATGTAGCACTTCAGTTTACCACACAATCTGACAGTCTTATTAATAAGTATCATACAATGTGACACTGACTGAGATCAACATTTTTAGTCCCATTTTCACACGCTAAGTCTTGTAAACAATGTACACAATCATGGCTGCTGCTCCATCTGTAGGCACCTTGAGGGAAAGTGGGATGGTTAAACACAGTAAAGTTGATTAGGGGAATCAGAAACGAGTGAGCAGGAGGGTGTGGAGGAATCAGGTGACGGGGACGGTGGGAAGGCAAAGGTAATTGCAGTGGGTGTGACTCTTTAAATGACAAGAGAGCTGGTGGCGGAAGAAAAACAGCAGGCAGGACTGAATGAAGGAAAACAGCGAATCGTGACACCTCCAGTACTCATTAGACACTCATTAGCTCTCTTTTGCTGTGGATCTTTGCCCGGATGCTTATGCTATAGTAGTTCTGTCAGACGAAGCTGCTGGTGTCAGAAATAATGGTACTGTAGGTGTATGGGTAAGAAAAGTGCAATGAGTGCAGTTTCCTCCTCTCTAAAAGAGGAATAATGAACTACATGGTCCGTGGTCCCCATGGGAGGTGTAATTTTGTTTCCACACCTGACAGTCTGTGATGTGCATGCCTTTCTTAGGAGCAGAGAACATGATTTATTTGCTCTGCTATTTTTGTTTGACCTAATTGGACATTATCAGCTTCACATCAATGACGAGTGTAAATGTACCTTAGAAATACGTACCCAAGGACAAGATAAATATAATTCCCTAAAGGCTGAAAGTAGAGATGTCCACGCTTTACAGTGGAGCGTGAAATGCTTTATGCTGGCTGTCCTTGGTTAGTGTTATATTTCCAAATTCTGTCAGCGAAACCACATAGGATCATGAATTAACTGTAAGCAACAACAGAAGAGATGTTGTGACAACTGAGTGTCCTTACATCTCTTCTTGAGCTGGGTGATGTGATTGTTGCACCTTAGCTGTGACCACTTGTGGCCAGATAAACTGATGCTCCGTCAGCCATGTCAACAAATCATTATAAATTTGTGGTCTCCTTTTGATGGTTCTGCCGTCGTTCTAACCTTTACTTTTACTGCAGTTCATGTGTAAAATGTTGTTTGGTCTGCAATCTGTGGTCCAATATCAGCTGCCCTGTAAAACCGGAGCAATCTCTCCGTGCGGCTCTGTTAAATGGCGTTCATCTCACAAGACAGATGTGTCAGTAATGTGGCCCAGATACTGGAGATGTCGGTGTTATGGGCTGCTGCTGCATAAGCCGAGGCCTTGAAAGTGATGCTTAGCTTCATCAGGGACTTCATCTGTGACCGGTCCATCTTGAGTCTGATTCAGTTTGCACAGATGCCGAATGGTACTAAAATTGCAATCATTAGTTTGTTTGGACTCAGATTTTAAAGGCATCTTACCCCTCTCCCCATCCCCCACCAACAAAAAGAACTTTGAAAAAGGCAGCTTTAAGTGCTTAATTTCCCATTTTTGAGTTGTCTTAGTAATTTAAATGTTTGCATTTACATGTGATGCAAAGTGGTAGCTTGAATTGGACACTGGCTAAAGTAACTACTCTTGCCCATTAGCTTTACAGATCATCTCTTGTGGTCACAGAGTCTCAGAAGTGTACTTTAGCCTCATTAGCTGCTGAGAGCAGAATAAAATTTTACAGTTTCCCCACAGGATGTATGCGTTCACCATATGGCAAGATTTTGTGCTACTGAATAAGCCTCTGGTATGTTGCAATTGATGAGTTCTCACAAAGTTTCCAATTTCATTACAGATTAGCACATATTCATTCACTCTATTCATTTTATCAGACAGATTTATTACCAGATTGGATGAGCAAGTACTACTTAACAGTTATTTTTACACTTTAATTTTTGTGGGTGGCTAGGTTAGCTCATGCCTTGTTTTATATTAATTCTAAATCAGTGACTATGCAATGTAAATGTGTTTGCTCACTCTAAGTGTTGCAGCACATTTGAAGAAAGGTTCAGACTTTGCAGCAGCAGTATTAGCAGTAGATATGTTTTTATTTATCAAGGGAAATATGATGACTTTATCCTTTTAGTTGTGAAGCTGTTGTGGTGTTGTGCACCTACAGAAAGTGTTAATGACAGATGGATACTCCTTGTAATTAAAAAAAACATAGAAATTATATATACAAATTGCATACTCAAACTCTACTCGTGTAAAATGGCATTTTCTGTCCATCAGCATATTTTTGAAAAAGATGCATTGAATGAAAATTGTTGCTCTGGAATTCCAATTCGATTCAAAATTCCCATATTACTTTTTTCATTCTACTTAACACCTATGGCTTTGAATTACAGTAATCAATTTTGTGAGATTTGGCCATTTATCATGGTAAACTTTGATTACCTTGTTAAAAATGCATTAACCTCATTGATTTAGGTATAGCAGGTTTCCATGTGCATACTTCAAACTGGCTTTAATGGAAGAATGACCTCCTTAATTCTTTTGTGTTTTTATTGCTGTTTCTAATCATAAACTACGTGGAAAACAAAAATAATTTTTGCAGAGACTTCATTTTTTTAGTGCTGGAATGGCATCTAATTTTAATAAATCTACATTAAACAATACTGCAACACAGAAATGTGAATTTTTTTTTAGATGAAGGGCATTCAGGAACGTAACAGACCATCAGAAATGATTGGACTGGTACTAATTATGTGATGCAGATGATATGAATGTCAAGCAGGTGGAGTTTAGTTTGTTTGACTGAAGTGAGATCAGTGGTAGAACAGATGGAAGACTTTCTCACTTCTGAGATGTGACTTAATTCTTTTTGTGACACTGTTGAATGTCAGGAGAAAACTGGCAGTTGTGGCATTTGAAAGATTCCAGAGACAAGCAGCTGTTTGACCATTTATTGGGTTCAAACGATAAAGGCGACTATTGGCCTGTTTGTGTGCATAACATCTGCAGCATGTTGTCAAGATTATTGACATCGATTTAATATTTTTCAGTGCTTTGTCCATTTAAACAAACCATCAAATGGCTAAAAGATTTAAGAATTAACCGAATTGAAAAGGGGTAAACTGGTTAAATTTGTTCAGTGTTGCTGAGGAGGGGTTACATGATAAATCTACCTACACTGGAGAAAAGCCAAGGTACGTCGTTTTAAACATGAGCAATCAATTTCATCTCATTACCCACTTAGGTCACAGAGGCAGCAAAGTAGACCAGGTGTCCCGATCCCTGGCCACTTTCTCCAGCTCTTCCCGGCAGAATCCACGGTGTTCCCAAGAAGACACTATAGAATCCCTCCAGCATGGTCTGTCTCTGTCCCGTGTTCCCTCCCTGGGAGGAATCCAGGTTGCATCCTGGGCAGATGCCTGAACCACTTCATCTGGCTCTTTTCAATGCAAAGGAACATCAGTTTTACTCTGAGCTCCCTCTTGATGTACGTATGAGCTCCCTGAGTATGAGTTCATAGACTCTACAGAGGAAACTCAATTTACGCACCTACATCCACAATCTCCTTCTTACGGTCGCTATCCGGAGCCTATGACCATTGGGGAGGATGAGAGCGTAGTTTGACTGGCAAATTGACAGCTTCACTTTGCGACTCACTTCCATCTCCACTCCAGACGTGGCTCCAATCCGTCTATTAATGTCCCATCTGCCCTCGCTCGTGAATAAGACCCCAAGATGCTTGAACTCCTTCATTCGGGGGCAGCAAGTCTCAGTGACTCTCAGCACCTGCAAGGGGCAATCCACTGTTTTCTGGCAGAGGACCATGGCATCAGATCTGGAGGTGCTGAGTCTCATCTGAACCACTTCACACTCTGCTACAAACGCCAGTGCATAGTGAAGGTCACAGGCTGATAAAGGTGGCAAGATCACACCACCTTAAAAATCAGGGATGCAGCCTGAAGTCACCAAGCTGGGGACAGTCACACAGTTCTGGGTGTGGCATGGCTTAAATTTAAACCAAAATAAGAATGTCTTTCATAATCACATGCATACGTCACTGATAAACTGGAGACAGTTGATAAATATGCTTGTAAGTATACTGTAAAGATAAAAAAAAGAAACAAGCTCTTCTCGTGTTTGTCACACATGTGTTGCTTAGTTTTAATTAATTAAAGCCAAGTTGGCTTTTATGCTGTCATTTTGTTATAGATATTCTTCCAATAATGGGTATAGTGCTATTTTTTATTTATTTAAAAAAAATTCACTTAAAATGCGTGTTTTTAATTGAAAACTGAATCGATGGCTAATTTTACTTAAGAGAAGTTTTGGAAATTATGACAGAAGACTATAAAAACTTGCTCAGAACTAAACAATAAATCTGCAATTAGATCTGAAACCAGCGATTTGCATGCCCTTGATTTTGATTTTCCACCTTCATCATTTTGGTTTCAATAAATATTCCAATTTCCCTACACATTCTCAATTTATCAAAACTAACCTGGACAGAGATAGAACCTTACATTTCCAAGCTTACAAGGTTAATCTCTGCCGACAGCCAACTGTGGGTAATCAATCTCTACAGAGGAAGAGTATTCACTCTGTCCATCTTGTGAGAAGTGTGATGGAGGGCTCAGCCAGGGACATCACTTAGCGAACACCCCACCCCGGCTCTGCCCTCTCTCCAGGGGCTGAAATGATACTTCACCAGTGGTGTGTGAACAGCCCCTTCCCACACTATGCATCCATCACTACAGACACGCAGCCATCTAGATGCATTAGTTCAAGGTGATTTTAGTTTAATTGCAAAGATGTTGATTGTAAAAGTTGGGTAAATGACACTGCATGACATTTTTTTTTTTTTTTTTGCGTGTGGCATGTAGTAAAGAAACACATGAATAATGGCTTACTCCAAAAAACGTTTTGTAGTCAAGGGCGTTCAGTGTTGGCTTGACTGGGATGACTGCTGAACTGACAATGCTGATAAAATTGAAGATCTTGTTTTTCTGTCAACATGGGGACATGAGCAAATCTGATGATTGTTAGTCTATGAAAGGAACTATCTGCAAGACTGTCATAGATATCAGTTATGACAGTGCAAAATTACACACAGCACAAGAGGCAGAGAAGCGAGTGAAAGAGACACTTGTTTGGACAGGGGGCTGAGATCAGAACATGCTCAAGTTGTTGTATTGAGAATGTGAAAAGCTGGGCCTGGCAACAGCAGTCAATAGTTATGTATTTCCTATTTCCTCTGGAGTGAAGAGTAAAGCCATGAATACATAATTGAACAAAGGCAAAATAGTCCAGTACAAACAACAGCCCCTGCAAGACCCATTAGTATGAGCTGCTTGGGCTGAACAAAAAACTAATTCCACTTTTTCTCCTGTGTTGCTGCATGGGGAATAAGAACTAGCGGCAACATGAAATGAAAGTTGCAGAAAGTTGCTTTTAATATACAATGGATCAAGTTTTTTTTTTTAGCACAGAAAGGAGCAGCTTCCATGTGATTGCAATAATGAACATACTGAGCCTTATCTTGAAGCAGTGTCTTCACCCTTAGACCCCGGCAATTGGTGGATTAGAGAGCTATAATTATCGAACATGGTGTGAGAAAATGGTATTTATTGGCATTATCTCAGTTCATGATGTCAGCCTGACTCGATTAACTCCTCCAGTGAAGAGTGAATGAGGTTATGGGCCTTATCAGGTGGGATTGTGCCTGTGAGCTGTTTGCTGTTTGCCTGTTTGCCTTTGTCAGTCATGAAGACCTTCTTATTGATGGCTGAGGTCTGGGAGGCTAAACCGATATTACAGTTTTTAATGGCAGCCGTGAAGATATTGTGCTCCCCTTACAGCGCTGTGAAACCTTTGTTCTTCCTGCCTCCGAGCAAACATGCCTTTAATCAACTTCTAGACCTTGTGCTGAAGAGTAGCTTAAAAGATATGTTAATGAAGGCAATGAAGAAGCACATACTCTGTGTCCATAGGCGAGGGCTGACGGTTTAACACGGTGCCAAAGCTGTTTGCAAAGCTCTCATCGCAACTTCTGTCTCCCCTTGTAGTCTTGGCTTAGATTCAGCCGTGGCATCATCCGAAGTGGACAGACTGAAACGGCACCCTGATGACAGATGAGGTGTTTGTTGTTAGCTGAAGATATCTGTGGCAATCTAGGCAAAAACAGCAGATTACACATGATGGATGAACAATGCCGGCTGCCACTTTGAGTGCTGGTTCCATAAAGTGTAATAAGTAGAAAGCTGACATCTTTGATTCAGTAAATCTCCTCTTATCACATGACAACATATTATGAAAAACCGTAAGCTGTTCCTTACGACAGTAATGCCAATGTTTTAGCATACAGGAATAAAACATCAAGGCAAGGCACAAACCACAAGGGCAAATAATAACAAAAAAAATTTCAAAGAGAAAGAGATGCTTAGTCGGTGACTCATTTCTGCTAATGTTTATTACACGAAATACAGGAATAATCATGAAGGCAAGGCAGACGTGGTCAGCCCTTTATAAATTTCCTGTTTGGAGAGAAGTAAACAAGTGGACTCAGCTGTTTGACGCCACGGTTATCTTCATACATATGGATCTCTCATCTGCTTCTGAGAGCATTTTCCTAGCCCATCTGAATCATTGTCAGCCGCTCTTTTCCTATGATTGCAACAGTTTTGCTCCTGCTCGGAGATTACAGAAAGTTTAGGTTAGCGTGCGACTACGTTGTTTGAATAAATACATATTTATCAAAAAATAAATGGGAACGTGCCCTTGCAGTTAGCCAAACAAAATTCACGTTCATTACTGCAGTCATGGGTTATTCGCAACCATATCCTGTTTCTTAGGTGCTTCACAAGCTCTTTCAAAGGCCTTCCAGTAACTGTAATCTGCGAATGGTGCAGTCTCAAGGTGAATGTGTGTCGTTTCTCTTTATTTTCGCCGTGACATGTTGTAGAAAGACTGGATGCCCTCAGAGCACAACTTTGAAGATAGCTTGTGATGGCCTGCCCAGGTGCGAGAATAACATTAGACCTGCTGGACAGGTGGCAATGTGAGAGAGGAGGGCTTGGAGGCTCAATAATGAGGGGTATGCCAGCTAGACCCCCATCTGTTGCCATGCACAGAACTCTGATCCATTAAATTGCGGCACACTCAAGTTTTGTCACAGATGAGGAAATGTCTGCTCATCCAAAGTGCGGGGCTTCTATTACCTTGAAGGCCTTTTAAGGTACCTGTTAGGGCACCTATTTTAATTGGGTTTTTGTTTTTTCATGACAAGTTCCTACATTTTAGCGACAGAGCTGCAGCATCCATCCATCCATTCTCTATACACCGCTTTATCCTCACTAGGGTCGCAGGGGGTGCTGGAGCCTATCCCAGCTGACTCGGGCGAAGGCAGGGGAGTAGTCTGTCGCAGGGCTACATATACAGACAAACAATCACACTCACATTCACACCTACGGGCAATTTAGAGTAATCAATTGACCTCAGCATATTTTTGGACTGTGGGAGGAAGCCGGAGTGCCCGGAGAAAACCCACGCATGCACAGGGAGAACATGCAAACTCCATGCAGAAAGATGCCTGGCCCACCCCAGGATTCGAACCTTGGATCTTCTTGCTGCAAGGCGAAAGTGCTAACCACTAAGCCACTGTGAGCTGCAGCATGTTTTTTTGTTTTTCAAAAGGAGCATTTCATAGTCTTCTACCTATACCGTACTTGCTCTGTACTTCCCTGCGCTAATCTACACAGAAGCTATTTTTAAAGTGCCCACTCAGCCTGTATACTAATTAGAATATGTGGCAGTGCTTAGAGGAGGATTCCTCATAGGCAGTGAAATGCAGTGAAGCCAGAGATACGGACTCTTTAAAAACAGTTAATAAAACAGCTAGTAGTCGCTTTTCTTAAACCTGTTTCCCTCTCAGAAGGCCAGGTCACCCAAATTACAAGGGGACCTATTTTCTTACTTACCCCCGTGCTGTAGTGCTGTGGCTTTCTCTTTAGCGTTTTAAGTCTCAAGGATTTTAATCACCACCCCAGAACATTGGCACTGTGACTTTTAATAATCCACAGAACACCCTGTCAACAGTTTCTGTAAAGGCTGTTATAAGGTGTTCTTTATTTACCCAAATTATGAGAACAGCGTATCTGGAAAGACTCATTACTTTATGAATATTTTTACGGCAATTCAATTAAATTCCAGCGAATCGGAATGAAGACAGAAACTGACACATTCTTCAAAACATCAGCCGAGAAGAGGAAAGCCATCTGCATGTCTGGATACAAATCTGTTACTTTGGAGAAAAATACATAATGATGTTAATACGGTAATGACTGTTTCTAATCAAACTCTTTTCCAAACAAACAAACACCTGTTCCATGTGAAGGAAGCTTGAAAGGAAGCCAGTCCTCACATGAAGAGCCTACCTGGGAAGGTGCAGTGATGTGTGTAGGTCATGGCGGGAGATTTGTCATATTGAGTAAATAAATCTTTGAGTGCTTCTACATGCTCTGCATTCTGCTTTTGTCACTTTGAAAATCTGCTTTGACAATTACACAGTCAATGTGTCATGAATAATCCACTATATCCATAGGGATGAATGTGGATAAGTATTGCCTTGTTTGAACCCAGACAATCTCTTCCTTGAGCTATCTTTCTCTTTGTGTCATGCTTATTTTTCTCTCTGCCTCCATTTCTCTTTGAAACTATGTCCTCTATTGCAGTAAATCCAGCAATAAACAGAAAAGGCTTGCTGAAGCTAAACAAGAGGCTTGTCTTTTCTCTCTCTTGTGGATTAGCTTAGATATTTTTGCATTGTGTTAGTGGGGAAAGTAAGGGTCATTTAGGGATTTAGAGTAAATTACAGCACTGGGAACTCAGTAACTGGGAATGACCCTGGTGACAGGGATGCTTGTGAAGAGAATAGTTTTTGTCAGTTTGCTGTCAGCCAAGTGGCTGCTGTCTCGCCAGAGCACATGGTGTGCCTGTTGTCAAAGGAAAGTAAATTCCCACATAGCCTGCCTTAGAACAGGCTGAGGACGGCAGTCAGTGCGGCTGCTGGCTCGTCTCCAGCAGACACATCGTCTCATCCACAGCAGGGTGTGTCTCTGGTTGGGGTGGTCGCTGCTTCCACCCTTCCCCTCTTTACTCACCCTCAGGCTGGCTTCACAGAGGTTCGGATTGTTTTTGACTAGCCGGTATGGAGGTTGCTTGATTACTCTGAAAAGACGTAGAAAAAACATTTGCTCAGGATGATATCAAAAATGGTGACACTGTGTCGTCATCCTGCTCAGATACTGATCATACTAAAGGTTCTGGCACACTGATGGAGAAAAAGAAATGCAATCCTGACACATATTTCTTATACCAATTCCTTTTTGTTAACTCTACACTCTATGCCTCCCTTTATTGAACTGCATCATTCATCACTGGAGTAAATACGAGATATTTGTTTGTATTTCTTTATTACCTTCTTTTTTACTTTAAAATTAGAGTTGTTTCTTTACAACCAGCTTATTTATAGGCAAGAATGCAAGAAAGACAGTGTGATAAAGAAAAAGGTAACTCAGATCAAATTAAAAAAAAACAAAAAAAAAACCTCTGATCACAGTCACGACAAAGGTTTTTTCACTCTCTGGTTAAAATGGATTTTACACTCCTATTAAAGATGATGAAGTCTGCTGAATGTTTTTTCAGCGCACAGACAGACACTCTGAACAGCTGGCACTGAGCCGTGCTGTCATGAGCCAAAAATAAAAAATAAAAGCTCTATTTGGTCATGCTAATTCACTTTTATCATTGAATGATTATAAAATCCTAACAGCACTCAGCAGGAAATATTCAGACATGAACTCAAAATTACACTTCAGGCTGTCAACAATATCAGGAAAATTGTGGCCAAAGACTGTAATAAAAACATGGCAGCATCAAACAGCTATAGGCGCCTGCTGTGGTAACATGGTTTTATGAGTGTCCTCATATAAAATCATGCTACCACACCAAGATGGCAACACTGAGTTGTCTGATGCTCTCAAATATACAGTTTTAAATGAGCTCAAGCGTTAAATTAGTTAAAACATAATGTTTTTTCACTACCTTTGTGAGCTACGCTGCACTTTCACTAGTCCACACATACCCAGATTCTATTACTGAACGCAGACTTGTTATCCACCGATAGAGTATGGAAATATTATGCAGTTATATTCAATTAGAATAATATCGAAATAGATGGTTGCACTATAACCATGACTAATGGATTTTAAACTGGGGCCACAGTAGCTGTTAATTGCATTACTTAGGCTAATGCTGTAAAGCATTGACATGAATGAAGCTATTAGTTTCATTAGGTTAATTTGTTGTGATGGTGTTGAGCAGCGCCATCTTTAAAGTAATGTTTGTTAGGTGTGTCTGAATTTGGACACACATAGCAGTAACAGCTGCTGACCATCTGAATTTCTTCTCGGAAGTTGTTGTAATCTTTCAAAATTAATGTGAAAGTGTGGCCTCACCGACTTTCAATAGCGCCAGAGAAGTTTCATAAACTTATTGGTAATATTAGCAAGTTTTTCACTAGTAATGAAAAGATATTTTGTTTCTTTTTTTTTCTTAAAAAGGCTTGCTGTTTTTTAGTATGTTTTCTCTTGAGCAATTGTAGCCTACTCCATTGTATTATTGTGTTGTAAGGACTATCGTCCCTCCAATGTAGAAATTTCTCTGTATAGTTTCTAAGGTTGGACATGTCAATGCTACCAGGCAGCACTGGCATTATGATGTGAAAAGGACTTACTGCACAGTTGATAGTATTTACTGTTGACGATATGTCATTGAAGAACAGGATACCTGTGAAAAAAATTGATAAAACTTTTCTGAAAAACAGCAAACCTGGCAACAAAATGTGAACTATTGATTTATTTTTTTGCATTGTAGCCTTTTGATTTCTTTTAAATGACAGTCTCTCTTGAGTGTTTTTTTCTTTTTTAACTGGCTGTTTTGCTTCAGGGAGAGTTCTGGCATCAGTAGTATAGAGAGAGTTTGATTTCCATATAATCTGTGTAATAGGTGTGGACGACAGCTTGGCAGACCTGATATTCGCTCTGAGGCTATGTACATTTGCCTTTTACAGTACATGTCAAAAAATTCAGTATGGGAATTGGTTGAAGCAAATGTACTTTCTTGGTGATTGTAAATTTTGCAGATGCATGAAGTGTATTTTTATTTATATTTATTAATTTACGTCAATTTGAGATTTCTTTTCCCAGCTAAAATCCTTTATTTTGATCTGGGAGACATTTCTGTGATAACTAAGGAAATAAATATGCATGATTTTACTTGATTCGACTTTGATTTAATTTCTCGTTGTGTTGCTCAGATAAAGTAATTCCACCACCATGGATCCTATGTCTGTTTCTCTGCCACAGTCCTCTGGCCAACTTGTGGTTCAGCTGCACCTGAACGTTGCTGCAGCCAGATGAGACCAGGTAATAGGTGTTGAGGATCCAACCAGCCACTTAATTTCTTCCAGCAGCAGCTATTGAAAGCTGCGCAAAGGGACTCCGGCAGACACAGAGACAATGAACTGTTTGCCAAGTGCGTGTTGCCTGTTTCTCTACCAGAGGAAGAAAGTGGAAGTAGAGATGACCGGCTCGTTTGTGTGTTTTTTTCTCTGTGTTCACTCTCGCACTGGACAGATGTTCACACGTTTCATTTGTTCTGTCTCTGGCGTGTCTGTCACCGCGCCCACGGCCCCGCTGGCTTTACCTGCTGTCGCTCACAATTAAGAAGAAAATTTATTCAAGCAAAAAAGATTTTTAGCAGAGTTTTCAGAAGTTTCACCACACTCCTTACACATATTTCATTGCATTTGAAATACAACCATGTAAAGTGACATATTAATGGCAGTTAGCAAACATTTAGGTGATTTAGAAGTATCTCTCACAGAGGGGATCTATTTGTCAAACTTGTTTGCAGTATTTTGTGACTTAATGATTTGTGTATATTTCAGATATACAGTGTAGGATGATATGTAGGTATTGTGAATCAGATACTGTCATGATCAGTTATCCTACAAAAATCGTAGGATAGTTTCACATTTGCCACAAAGAGCAGAAACCTCTCTCTGCATAAGTTTTATTTAAAAAAATATATAAATAGATAACATATGATCTTAACAAATATTTGGAATTGCTTTGTGACAGTGGTGCAAAGGGCATTAGAAGATTGTCGGCTAGAAGGAAATTTTCATTTTGCCAAGAGACTGCTCCTGGTCAACTGGTCAGCTTCCCTCTTGCCTTAAGCACTTGCCTGGTGGTACAATTGGGATCTACAGTGGACAGGTTACCACTTACCTCACCTAGTTCCCTTCTGGGTGCCTCTTCAACTGTCCCTCCTGCAGTAGATATAATTGTGGACCCCGTGTTTAAATACAATTTTGAAGAGTGGAGACCAAAACACTCTTTGAAAAGTGCTCCATTAAAATGCCCAAATACCAAAGGTGGAGTCAGTCATGCCCTAGATATTTGGTATTTTAAGGCGAAGTGGGGTCTTGGAAGTTGTTGTTGTTTAGAGTCAGGCCGCAACAGGTTAACCCTCAAAAGAGAAGCCTCATTACTGATAAATGGACCCCAGTGCTTAAGCTTCAATTATAAGGGTGGATGTTGGAAACTCCTGGTAGACCTACTGAAGTCTCTGTGCACAGACAGATACACAGAGTGTACCAAAATTATTCTCCATGCCAGAGGCAACCCAACATCACTGACAAAAAGCAGACTTATAGCACTTTGGAAAAGCTGGCTTTGTATTTTAAAAAGAGCACCATGGGCCTTGTGTGCCTCTGCAGTGTGTTGTGGGAGACGTGCATAAAAACTTACCCAGGAGCTTCGTAGTTGCCACATTCTGCGTCCTCATCATGTTGTTTGTATGGATGATCACCTGTGCTGTCATATGCACAGATGGGGGTATATGGAGGTTGTGATGAGTTGTTAGTGGAATAAGCGTCTGAAGAGGTCAACGACGCTGACATTCCTCATCATGTAAAGTATATGGAAATCACTTTTTGTAGCCCTGCCTTCGAACTCCTCCTCTCTGTAACAAGAGTGCCTGATTATAACTGAAACACTTTCACCAACCAAAAAAAACAATAAAAAAAAACCAGTTGATGTTTTCAAAGTAAACTTTACAAACTTTCAAAAGAGAGGCTGGGAAACCTTTGTCGTTGAAAAAGGTCTAAATGACAAAAAAAAAAACTAAATAATGTAGTGCAAAATCAAGGACACAAAGTTTCAAAGGTATTTGTTGCCAATACAATTCTTATTAAAGTAGAACTAAAATCATTTTAAATGCCAGTTTTTGCTTGTTAATGCCATCTTTGTTGTTCCATGTCACGTTGTATTGTCAGTGCCAAAATAACAAAGTCACTATTTGGTCGAGTGTCAAGTGCCCCTCATTATAGCATCTTGTCATTTTCAACTAGTTTTCAATTCAGGTTGATGTTGTAACAACACAGCGGTCTAACACAGCGGTCTAAACGCTTCTAATGCGTATCAAGGCGGAAGGCTTTAAGTATGACACTTGTGTGAATGTGAACAGATTCATCAAAGTGGATTATCTTTGTGGCCAGAAGTACACTTCAGGGATTGACCTTCTTTAGAATTCCATCACTGGAACATGGAACACAACTGTGGGTGTGTTTTAAAAGATAAGGGACTGATATACCAGGAGGGTGATGAAGTGCGTGTGTCCATCCCACATGTATGACACAGCACTGTCCGTAGTTCTGGCATTGAGCATTTGTATGAATTACGTTTTTTAAGGGTTTGCCGCTAATATCACCTGGCCGTCTCCTATTTTTCAGGCTTGTAATGACCTTGAGAACATCACCTTGTTTTCGTCCTCTTTTCCGTCAGTTTTCCCGCCTCCGAGGCAGGAGAAGTAACATGTCTCACCTGTCAAAGTGAAGGAACTTGACCCAACAGTTCATTCAATTATGCATTTAACTTTAACCAACATGATTTCCATAAATAGCAATGGTCATTTTTACTTGGCTAGAAACAATTCAATAGATGTGACATGTATTTGCTCTAAATGAACAGTATTGTCAGTGTTGCACAGCTTGAAACCCTCTTTGTAGACAACAAGGCTTTAGTAGACTTGGAAGTGGGCCAAAAATGCCAGGCATCACGCAGGGTTTTAATTTCATGTAAAAATGCACAAATATATCCCAAACTGACTTTCAATCACTTCAAGAGAAATGTAAGCACATTATAAATTTAGTGTCAGGGTTGCATTCCTCTGAACGGTACAAAGCAGTGAGGAGATATAATTCAGAGAAGTACAGTATTTTTTGCATGTGTCACTCCCTCCTGCTGTTCATCACTTCTCTTTTAAGATTGCTTTCCTAAGCATTAAGTTACATTTTGAATATAAACGGTCTCCTGTGAACCAGTGTTTGACACCATGCAAGTTTTGCATGAATACGCTCACGTTGTGTCATTTCTACATTAAGCTTTTGTTTGTTGGCTTCCAGCAAATAAAGCAAATAGCATTTTGCAATCCCAGGGACTAGCTGCGACTACATTAACGTGTACTTCCTATGCATCCCAACTATGTGCTGTTATTGTCGAGGTATAAATCAGGTGCTCGGTGTAGAGGAAAATAAACTTATCACAGGAAGGATTGGAGTATTATCATTTTATCAGATGTGAAAATGTCAGCAAAATGTGTAGGTGTTTAAACCGGTGATAAACCTCATTCCCACCTCTATTGTTCCCCATTGATTTTAAAATTGGGTTTTATAATTATGCATTTCCCTTGTGTGCTATATGAAGATATGAAGCCCGACAGTGTCACCATCTTGCTAGACTGAAACCAGAGGAGACTTGTGTGTGTGTCTGCCATTATCCTGGGGGCTGGCAGATAAAGACTTAGAATGTTTGAGTCTTGGATTACCTTAAGCGGGGACCCTCATCTGCATGCACAGGGCTTCTGCAACGCTTGGTGCAGTCACATAATGTCAAGCAATTTTCTGTAACAGAAGGAAATTTGATTTCTAGTAGAGCTGGGAGTAGAGATGGACACTCCAAAATCACTTTGAAACATCTCAGTTTATATCAGATACAGCTCAGCTCAACTGAAGCATAACCTCGTGGCTTGGCATCATGAACTACATATCATGCACACCATAAACCTACTGACAGGTAATGCTAAGTGACAGAGGAAATATGGACACTGCAGTTGTTTTTGTGGTTTCCGTCTCAAGACTGCCATAGAAACAGGAGTGTAACTATTCAATTAATCTGAATATTTTTGCTCTATTAAATATTTTTTTGCTGCAATTCAGATTTTTTTGGAGAGGGCAGGCAGTACAACTACCAGAAAGAAGTAAGGGTGCCTTTTCTTACTAAATTGCAAATCTGAATCGTTCGTGTTTCTTTACTGAAAACATCTTACAACCTCTGTTGAAAAGGCAATTTTGTGTCGAATGGGCCATTGAAATGGTAAATCTTAAAAGGTTGTGCCTGAAGCAAAAACAAAGATTTGATTTAAGTTTCAGGCTGCTATGGAAAGAATGGTTTAGAAGAAAACAATAAGAAAAGCAGGGTAATAAGCATCACTGGCCAGAACTCGAGTTTCATTTTGATCAGTCTCTAGTCTGAAACCTACAGCTCCTGTTTTTGCCAGCATGATAAATGGATGCATACAAACTAGTATTTCAAAACTATGATCATCAATTAAACAGGGCAGGATTTCTACCTCAGCTAGGAGTTGAAATCACTGCTTTGACAATGAGTCGCAATACTTAAAGTGGCATTTATACTGGCAGTAGGTCTTACAATGCAGTTTTTAATGCGTGCTGTCATTAAAAGTGGCAGAGCTGATAGTTCAAAAGTCTAACTTTGTATTAGGTGATTAAGGGATAATGCTGTTTTATTTCATCCTGGCAAATTCCCAATGAATGTGATTGCTGTGTTTTTATGGGTCATCCTAACTTTGCACTCACCACCAAGTTGTTGAAACAATTCACACAAAGCAACTTATATTGGGTCAAGCATTGCAAACTGCCTACAGCCTTTTATATAAACATGGTTTTCACATGAATCATGCTAAACTATCATCTCTGACTGCAACCAGAAATAAACACAGAAAGTAGCTGTCTGGAATGGCCATTATTCTAACAGCACTGGAGAGGAATTTATTTGGTACTCATGTCATGTACTCAATGTGCAAGAAGAAGCTGATTTGTAGTTTCTTGAAACTGGTCTTCGATCACTGATCTTAGATCGCTGTTTGTGTAATGTCTGAACAGCCAACATGAAATCAGAGAAATGTAAGAGTTTAGTTTACTGGAATACACAAAAATCACAACATATGCTACGCATTTGCATTAGTGCTTTGCTTCAGATTCTTTTCATTATTTTTTTGTCAGAAATTGTAAAATGGTGAAACGGCAATTGCACTGCAGAAAGTATTGTGGTGTTTTCTGTGTCGTATTAAGATTCGGTGATCTGATGAGAGGAAACATGTTGTGTGGACAAGTACTGTGTAGATTTCAGCGAATTTCAGGTTTTACTGACAACCCCATTATTGTGTACCAGGATTGTATGTTGCATTTACTTTTAGAATAACAGTGTGACATGGAAAGATGAGTAGGTCTTATTCATCACACAGTGGCTCCACCTTGACACGGCAGTGTGAATCAAGGTTTCTCAATTACTCTGGCGCGCCTTCCCATACTGGTGTTCCTCTAACTGGAGGGACACTCGCAGGCTTTTGTTACATGAAGTGCTTCAATTGAAACACGGTAGAGACAAGATGAAAAATTGAAAAAAGAATTGGTTTGGGGCGTCATCAGAAGGTACAATATGTGTGCCTGTAATGCTACCTTTCGCAGTGTTCAAGCAGAGTGCTTAAATTGTGGTGTTTTCATGGGACCAGCAGCAGAGATGCGCAGTTCTGCAGCAGCCCATACTGCCTGGAGAAAGAAAAACACGCTTGTGTTGCTCTGAAGGATGGCACTGCTATTTATGGAGGAGTTAAGGGGTGCTTTTAATCTCTTCCTTCATTTGATATCATCACTGTAAAAAGCTGAAGGCACTGGCCTTTAGTTACAGCTCAGTCTTAGTCAGGAGTAGGCGATCTGCCGATCTTATATTGTTATGTCATACTTAGACAACATTCAATCATATTTTGGCTATTTATTTTAGGATATGCCTTTTACAGAAATGGTACCGATCACATCATTAACATAAGAGTGCTTTACGTATTTTATTTTGAAAGTTTATTCACTGTTAACTGGCTAGCCTTGTCCCATCTGTCCCGTTTCATGTTTCAATGCCTGCAGGCTGGCCAGGTCGCTGTTGTGGCAGTCCTTGATGTCATTCAGCTGCCTGTCTAGTGAGGCTGCCATCCTGCAGACAGACTCCAACTCCACCGCCTTCGATCTGAAACACTTTAACTGCTCTAAATGAGAAGACTCCATATTTGCTCTTTGGAAATCTTGGTTAATTGTAGTGAAGCATCAAACAGAAAATGCCACAATGCACTGACTGTTGCTCGAAACATTGCAGCTGTTTTTCTCAGTTTAATGCCATTCTAAATTGGATGTTACCAGACTGTGAAATGTTGGATAGTCAAAATGTGCATTTTGAAGCCCAAAATTTCAGTTACCTGGTGTTTGAGGGCCACCATCATGCACAGCTGCCCAGCACAGCTATTAAAACTGGCCTGTGATTTCACTCCTGGGTCTGTGGATGTGAGCTGAATATGATGAAGTGCTTCCATGTCAAAGGGTTACTTACAGCCACATGGTCCCAGGAGAGTTTGTTGTGTGACACTGGCAGAGGGAGAGCAGTGACCCCTGTGATGGCCGGCTGAGGGACAGAGGCCAGCTCTCACTGTGTTAGAAGACAAACCTCTCAGTGGTTGGTTAAAGTAATCACCGCAGGGATCAGTAGCTGTTGCTTTGTTACAAGCCTGCATCCCCACTTCAGAAATGAGTCTGACGGATAAATGAACAGACTTCATTCTGTCACACTTTGAGACTCACGCAATGCAAATACTGCTAACAAGCAGGCTGACTGCTCCAAATGTACGTCTCTGGTGGCTAAACTGGCCAGAGTCCCATCTTTCTGCCTTGTTATGTTTCTCCTTCTCTTATTGCTTTCTTATCTCATTGTCATTGACATGCTATTATCCATTTTATTGTTCTGTTCTGGCACATATTGCATTCATCCGTCTGGTGTGGGATCTCTGTTTATCCTGGACAGGGTTTCAGCCATTTCTTTTTTTTCTCTCAATGTGTTCTCCTTGTCTTCACTGAGGTTATGTAAAGCTAGGTAAGCTGTTGTTCCCAGTGCTTTGTTTTTTGTTTTTTTTGAAGAAGAATGTTTTGCATAGACCTCATTTGTTCATAATTAAGTGAGATTATTTTCGGCATGATTTGTGATATATGGGCATATGTATGAACCATACTTGAATAAACACCAGTCGAGTCTCATTAGTGCTCTTTTATCTTTAAAGCAACCTCTCATGTTACTTCAAGGGTTATTTTCTGAACCAGTGTTATTTTGCCATTTTCCTATTTAGGTCATAAGGACAAATGCATTTTTAAATCCTGCTGAGAAGGCACTGAAGCAGAACTGTTAAAAAAAAAGAAGAAGAAGCAAATTTAGTGTAATATTTGGAGTATTTTATTCATGCCACAAAAATAGTATTAAAGATGCACAAAGGAAAATCACAGAATGTTATCAAAACAAAGCAAAAATAACAATCCTGTATGCGTTTTCATGTTTATCCCTGCACTGGCTGGCATAAGGTGATTATTGCTATGAAAACAGCAGTAGGCCACTGTGAAACCTAAACTTTGGTGTTCTGATATTAAGTGACATACAGCATAACTAAATGCCAGTTAAACTGTATAACCCCTGCACTGCCTCACTGCACTGTCACTAATAAAATGCTCTGTGTAATAAAATCATCATAGAAATGCTTTGGTTAAGACAACAATGTATCAAACAGATTATTCCACTTGTGTGCAAAGTCATTACAGGTTAATGTTATTGCTTTCTGTGAGTCAATTTGTCATAGATGTACGAGACTCTGGAATTCCATTAACACATTAGAGATGCATAACTCCATTTGTTTACACTGGATCATCTCCAAAGACTGCTTTTTGAGAGAGTTGATTATGCCCATTACGTTTTGATAAAGTATATGAAAGCCAAACTTAATATGTGACGTTACAATAAAAGCTATAAATTATCAGTGTAATTTAGTTGTCCTCAGAAACAAGTAGATTCTTGCTATATTTCTATGTGCTGCAGTGCTGGATTTAACAAATGCACTCATGCGTTTAACAATGCGATAAGTGTATTAAGCACACTGACATTCTTACTGAGAAGTGTCTTGCTATGTGCTCTGCTATTGATTTTTAGTGAAAGTCCTCTTAGGAATGTCAAAGTGTTACACTTTTCACAAAGAATATATTGATATGCTTGCCATGTGCTTGCAAACATTTCCAGTTCACAGCAAGGAGAATCTTATCATGGTGTCTGACTTTGTCAACACTATTAAATTTAGAGAGAGTCGGAGATTAATAACTTCCACGTAAGGAGAAAATAGGAAAAGGCGCAGATGTAGAAGCTTACAGAAAGATTAATGAGTGTCAAAAATAAAGAAATTTCCATTAGATAGTGGAATGGCAGAGGTTACTGGTATGATCTTCCCAGTTTCTCCATCAGATAAAGATCTGTTAAAGGATCGCCAAGAAATGACCTATTTTTATAGACAAACATTTTGTCCTTTCTGCACACTTCAGATTACCACTGACCTATTTTTTAACTCAAAAATAGTGCTTTTTCTCCACAAGGCTCCATTCCACCCTCAGCTATGGGCATTGTAATGCACAAAATGGTCCCTATTTTTATTGGACATTTGGCCTGATTTTATGAGCGATGCAAATGTGCGAAACTGGCCTTGTGAAGGCTTGTTGCAGAGCAAAAGAACAGATTGCAGGACAATCTTTTACTTCCAGCACCAATATGTAAAACACACACACACCCACAGAGTTCTGCCTCTCATATCCCAAAGCCTACTCTGCAAACATGTCATTATTGTTAGGATGGATGCCCAGCAGTTGTCAAATAGCAGCAGTGGAGAAACGCATGAACACAGCATTGATGAGCATGTTGAATACAGATGCAACTTTGAGCGGCAGAAAGATAAGAAGCCAAAAATGATCCTCGACAACGAAAAAAACAAATGAGGTGTGCGTAGTGTGAATAATGCCACCAGCACCTTCAGCAGGAAAGAAACGGCGGCCCGTTAGCAGTTAGACGCTTCTGATAATAGACAGGATGTGTCAGCACAGAGTGTATTTGTAGACCAGAGGTGGAAGAGAGGTAAATTCTACAAGTGGAGCTTATTTCTTGATGAGTTAGGAACAGCTTTTGTCAGTCACCCTCTGTGTCCACAAGAAGCAGGGCATTGTGTGACCCCAGTCAGTGCAGATTTGCGCAGGAAATTTAAAGGGAAACCACCTGTCCTCCTCCGCCAGTAGCTTTATTCACAGTGAATAAAGAGAATGCAGGACCAAAGATGGAAATTGTCAGGCTACTCATCCTATGCCTGCATGTAACTTGGATACTGCATGAAAGCATTTTTTAATGTGAATGCAGGAATTTCTAAGTATAAAAGTAGTGCTAAAATACAGTCATACATATTTTTCAGCACCTTATCATGGCGGAAATGACATCTAATTGATGTTTAGAATGACAAAAATGCATGAAAACTTCCTGCTGATCCTCAACAATATTTTAATGCTGGTTTTCTAAAAATGATGTGAAAAACTTCAGTGCACATAGTGACAGTAAAGACGTCTTTATTCTTTTGTATCTGATGCTGTACACTATTCCTTCAGTGAAAGATTTTTTTTTTCAAGGTCTTATTTTATAAAGTACCATTCGAGCACCAAAACCAGTACAAGGAATTCGTTTGTTCCCCACAAACTGAGAAGTTAGTGGTACAGGTGTTTGGACAGTCGTCTGACTAAGCAACATCTTAAATTCAGATTCAGCAACCAAAATTTCCACATTTCTCTGAAAATTTCATTCGAGCTGTAAATTAATATGCCCTCTGCCCTCCTCATTCTGTGTGTTTAGCTGCAGTTTATTTTTTCTAGGATGACTTGAAAGCTTGGAGCAACTATTTGAATGTTTTTTTTTATTGAAAGTGACACATTTCAAACATTCTTTCCCTCTTCTATTCATGCCCATAAAATAGAGTAGTGACAATAATCTTACTTTAAAAACCAGTTATGTATCAGTTTTATGTTTATAGAAAATGCTCAGAATCATTTCTTTTGGTATCAAGGTTTTGCACATTATGAAAGTCTGCTCATCTGTCCGACCTTGTTGTCACAGCCAGAGGCAGGCTGTGCTGTGTTATTTTGTGGGGTGTTAACATGTCTGGGACGGGGCTCTTTTTTTTGCTGTGGCAATGTTGTGTCATAGGTTGAGTACACGGTTTTACTTCTGATTAACATTCAGGCCTGATTTTGCAGTTTTCACAGTGAATCCTTTTTATAATGTGATGCTTACTGGCAAATATTGTGTTAATCTGTTCTGGTCCAAAGTGTTAGGTAGCAACGTTCTGTCCTCATTACACGTAACTAAGGATCTCTACCTGAACGACATCTAAGCACCTTCCTTTCTGTAACCACTGGAAACAAAGTGCTTGTCTCTTGAGTGATGATGAAAAGAAATCGTTTACCAATCTGCCATGTTACCCCGAGTGGCATGTAATTTGGACAGATGGTGAAAGTTGAAAGTTATTGAGTAGAATTTTTCCTGAGCACAGTCAGACAGATTAACACTTCTGGGGGAAAGATTTACTAATTTTGTTGTGATTAGCAATTTTACAACAGTGTGAGCTTTATGAGATATTACATGGTGATAAGTATTCTTGATCTAATAAAGAGCCTTATTTAACATTCTTATCCATTACCTAGTGATCTTGCATGAGAAAAATTTGCAAATGTGGAAGAACACATTGTGGGAAATCTTATTTTAGTCTCTTTCTTTACAGCTATGGTTGGATTTTTGTCGTTTCTCATATCATGCCTTATAGTGAATGTTCACTTTCAGCCTCACTGTAGAGCATGGGTCAAAATAAATCAGAACGACAGACAGGTTGAGTCAAATGCAATTAAATATGGTAAAATGTGATAACACCGATACCTCGGAATAGGAAAGCCCCTGGTCCTAGTTTTAGTTCTTCCTTGGTGACAGAGAGTTTAGATTAATTGACTGACAGCTTGAATTTCCCCCATGAGATGCTTTTTAATTTTACCAATAGTAACTATGCAGGTGTTCAGCAATTTCTGGAGTCCAATTTTATTTACATCTTATTTACATTTCTCCTCAAGGAAATTCCCTGAATTTAGATGAAAAAGAAAGTCGATTTAAGTCCTTTTTTAATGCAAGGATTTCTACATTAGCGGTAATGTAACAACATAATAGAAGTAAAAGCAGTGCTCTGTTCATTTATATGTGAAAGTGCAATAAAAGTGTTGTCCCCAACATGATTGAAGTGAAATAATCAGGATTATTATAACCCTAGTTAACATTTACATAACAGAGTATGTAATTTCTTAAACATGGATGTTGAAAAGTATACCATGATTTCCGAACTTATGAAATCTGGTCATACTATTTGATTAAATGTAACTTTTTGACCACTCTAGGGAAACTTTTGGGCCAAAATGTAATTGAAAATATTTTTTTTTTCTACTCAGAACTGAATGTTTTTTTCCAAACAGCCCCACAGTTTTCAAACACATTTATTAAGAAAGACATAGAAATAGTTGAAGAAAACGCGAGTAACGGCAGCTTCTTAGTAGTAAACCTGGAGCGTTTAATAAGTTTGCATCTTAATGACGACTTTTTATGTTTTTTTTTGTCAGTCATAGTAGATGTTGCCTTCCCTTCTAGGCAAAGCTATATAAATAATCCTGACCCTCTACACAGAAGTATAGAGAGTGAGTGACTATTTACACCATTTATTTGAATGTGAAAGCATGACTGAAATTTAAAAATAATTTCCCTGTTTTCAGTTGTGTGTTTTTTTTGTTTGTTTGTTTTTTGTTTTTGCAAAGCATCACATGTCTACTGTTTATCCTGGTAAAGTTGCAGGGATTGCATACTTACCTCTTGTACCTATAGTATATTAAATAACTGAATTGGATACCTGGATTATATCAGCCCTTGACATTGATGTGTTTACCTGTTTTATTGTCCCAACAGATGTTGTAGTACTGCTGTGCTTGGTGGTGCTCCTGCCCTAAAGTTTCATGAAGTCTTATCAGAACAAAAGCAAAATAGAAAAACTGATTGTTTTAAAAAAGCACAAGGAAATAAGTCATACGAATCTCAGTTTAATTTGTTTATAGAACTTTAATTTGCTTACCACAACGCTGTGTCTCTGGTGATTTCCTTTATTGATCAGTTTTAACTCATGCAGTGAGCAGCTTCATTCAGGTCATAGCAGAAAAATATGAGAATCTCCAAAAACATAATTGTTGTCTTGTGACATTTGCACTTTGTTTTATGTAAATAACTCTAATTATGTGAACCAGTAGCTGGAAAGATTTAGAACTGTCAAAGCTCACACATTGGTATTCATGCCTTTCCCAGTTCTTGGTAATTTTGCATTGATTTTAAGTTGTAACCCTTGAGTGTATGAGTGCTATTGTCTCCACATTAACAGCATTTAATCTTATATTTCCTGTCACCATGGATAGAGCTAATAATCACTGTGCTATCGATGTAACTCCTTCATACTACCTATCTAACTTGCTGTCTCCTTGCTTTACCCCCTCATGCTATCAGTGGCTGGGACAAAAAGCAAAGCGAAAGGTGAGTTATTGCCTCCATTTTCTTGCTACATGATTTATGTTGCACACAGCTCCCAATAAACAATGTTTGGATCACCCTTTTATCTCCCACAAGAACCCGGCGAGCATTAACATACGCTGCCTCTTCTGAAGCTTTCCTCGGCTGTTTTTAACCTTCCTTTCACCAGAAGAGGTTTGCTGAACCAGCGTGCTCTTTTTCAAATACAACCTGCTTCACATATGTGTAGATTCACACCAGGGAGCTGCCTGCCTCACCCAGTCATGCTTCCCTGTATTTGGCCACTGTGCAGCTCCAGTGGAGCAGCTGGGGGGTTGTTCCTGGTTCAAGGACACCTCAGCGGTAAATGAGTGAGGGAAGAGCCTGCGTCATTTGCTTTCCCTACACAGATTTTTCCAGCCTTGCTTTGCATTCATACTTGAGAACTGGTGACAAGCCTGCTACTCCTGTTTGTTTTGTTTTTTTATTCTAGCTCTGCCATTCAATATTTGCTGCAGGTATTCACATCATTGCCATTGATACTGATCTGTTGCCCAGTAAATGGTCATTTTTATATTCATAATTCACTGAGCAAGGAAGTCCTTTTTTTTCTTGCAGTTTGCTGACAGTTTGCTTCTACCTTTAGAAGTAAAAATCCTACCATCCATACTGCATATACATTTTCTAAATCTGGCTTGTTTTCCTTTAGTGTACAGTCGACCAGTTTGAAATTGGAGCATCCCACTGTTGCCATGTTGCACCGTGAAATGAAATCCTGATACGCCTCACTAACATCATAGATTCATGCATTATTTAGTGTTTTGTTTGACATTTATATACATACCTTTTGTTTCCTTTATCCGAACATGACAAACCCACTAATTATTGACGTTAATTTCAGTGAATAAATATTGAGGATTTTTCTTTTTTTACCCTTCCCTATTTTTTTTTATTTTTTTTTGGAAATGCAGTGTTTTCTAATTACAGAAGTAATTAGGGGAGTAGTTTTTAATTAACAGAAGATACACATTCAGCATTCGTACCTCTGGAATCTAGTTCAACGTTGGGCAGCCTTTTTTCAACAACACTTTCAGCATTCTAATTACGGTTGATAACTTTTATTAATAATGATGAAGATAATATATATAACTACATGTTTCACTCTTGCATGTTGATTAATGGACTTTGTCAGCTCCCTGTGTTGCATGCTCATAATTACTTTGTAATTTGTGTAATAACTGTTGGAGGGAAAAAAAGAATAAGAAGATGCCAGTATAAATGTTCATGCTAGCAGTCATTGTCATTATAATGGGAAACATGATTCTGGGTTTATTTACCTAAAATTATGAATAGATTGCTCACCAAGGACTCACCTGTGTGTATGAAGTGTTGCTTTGGCCAGTGCCAGGGCAGAGATAAAGAGCATCATTCATTAAAGTATAAACATTTAGGGCTCTGTGATTGCAGCCAAAATGATAATCATGATTCTTTTGATCAATATTGGGATCACAATTACTCATGATTATTCACTGAGTGAAATGTTTATACTGGAGTTTCACTTTTGAATAAACGGAGCACTGTGATCTTGTCCATTTTCTGCTCATATTTCATGCTCATATGCAAATCTTTTCATCAAAATAAGTATTAAAAGAAGGTTCATCCTCACCTGAATTCAGTGACACAATTTTACCAAAACTCCTCCTTTCCTGAACATATGCTTTTTAAGAGACACTACAATTTCGTCATATTTCATAAACGTCTCGCATGAAGGTTGCAGGAAAGCTACTTAGGCAGTTGTGCATAAAGAAGCCATGTTTTCCCACTCATCACTGCAGCACCAGTCTGACTAACTGGATGTAGTCTTTGGGTATAAGTCTGTCTGGCTTTCTCCTCCCTTTCCTCTATATGCATAGCCTAGCCGTGCTAGACCCGTGCTCTGAAGACGCAAGGGTCTAGGCACGCTCGACAGGGAGGGAGGCGGGCTAAAAGGTTGTCTATCAAATCACTCTGCAGCAATTGGGTAGGTATACAACCAATCAGCGCAACGAATAGGCTCCTAGAGTGCCGGAAATCAGAGGATGCGGTAGTTCGGTGAAGCCTTATTTATACAGTCAATGGGTGAAGCTCAAGTATATTACAGACATGTTAACAGAAAGATTATTCAGAGTTGGTGCTAATGGAGCTCAACGACTGTTGTCGTTTTTGTTGTTGACCCTGGCAGAGAATTAAATTCGTTGCCGTGGGTTGTCTAGCGTGGCTAGGCTAGTTGTTTCCGGTTGTTTCTGTCAGAATCGTCGCGCCTCTGTTGTCACTTAGTTATGCCCGCCTTCTGACTCTACACTTCATGGTGATTCATCCGGCCAGTTTTAGGAGCATCCAACCTCGAGCCTTATGGAGGGTAACTAGACCCACCCTGGCAGAGAATTAAATTCGTTTCCGTGGGTTGTCTAGCGCAGCTAGGCTACTATATGCATGGAGCCATTTTCAAAGTCCCTTTCAATACGATTCAACATCCACATCAGATTGGCAGCCTACCCAGTGAAAAGAGGAAATTTCAATGAAGATTGGGATCAAGCAATACATTTTTTTGGTGAATTTGCCAACACTCGTGTCCTGTCTGGGCAAATATTTCAGCAAAACAATTCAACTCGTTGCAGGGACAATATTGCAGTTACTGCAAAAGATTATTGTGTTGGATCTAAAGAAGTACAACCAAGCCAGAGTGTGTTTTTTTTCTCCCTATAGCAAAATAATAATCAGGTGCAGTCCATTCTCCAGGACATACATATAGGTTTGGCTATGCAAGAATACTGTAGCATACACAGCTCAGATTTGACCAATGAATCCATTTGATTTTGTTTACATGGACTGTTAACTATTCGCTAACGTTTCTTTAAACAGAGCAAACAAAATATTGCAGAGAATTTTAGTAAATCTAAATTGTGACCTCAGTTAATATTCAATTAATTGTGCTGCCCTAAAACACTGTATAAAGAGAGCAAACTGAGGATCAACTGTCTCATGGGAGAGCACTTCATAGTCACCCCACATGTATTTTCCAGCTACAATTAGCTAGGCAACATGTAATGGGGATTTTTTTTTTTTTTTTGTACAACAAATGGGAGAAAAATGTACCAATTCTGCTGATACTAAACTATATGGCAGCAGTAAAACAGAGCTGAAATAATGGAGGTTGTTTTTACGGTTTTATTATGTACCCATTATAAAAGGCATATTCAGGAAGGTTGAATGTGAGTTTTACTGCCTTACAAATAAAGTGACTGTGATAGAGGTTATGTTACATTAAAGAGGACAGCACAAGGATTCTCCATGTGATGTGATTTTATTGATCTTAAAGAGCAACATAATTCTGACCACGTTATTCAGCGGGGCTTTGTGGAGACGGAAGATGAATGCTTACTCTAGATCTCACAGAACAGTGTAAGTAATGTTTGAAAAAAAAAAATGAAGTAACTGGTTTCATTTATTCTTACTTCATGGCCCCTCAGCAATTTAAAGGAAATCCATATTTAATATTAAGAAAATATTCCATATAAATCACAATCAGGCTCGAGCTGAACTAAATTTGTATTAATTAAAGCATTTATCCATCTGTTCCACATCCAGCATTTTTTATTGTTTTTGTCTCAGTTAAATCCTTATGGAAGCTTTATACTCGTAATGTGCTGCCCCTTTGCCAGTTTAATTTGTCAGTATGTAATATGATGGTTACGAGCACCATGATTTGACAAAAAAATAAATAAAAAACCTAATCCCATAGTTAATTTGATGCACATCAGTGTACAGTCTTGTAAGTAACATCATTTGAACATGTAATTTCCTGTTTCACCTGGAGACAGTATTTCTGACCCACTTTCTGAAGCTGATGTATTGCCACTTTCCTCTTGCCTTTTTTTTTCCTGCACAGCAGAAAAAAACACTGCTAAGAGTTTCCCCCAGCAGGGATATTTATTGCCAGTCCTGTGGATTGTCCACCCCCTACCTTCCCCCCTACCTCCCCCACTGTGGTAAATCACAGGGGAGGACAACGCTCAGTACCACTTCTGTGTCGAGAAAGGTTCACTTTTGCTCAGGTGCTATTCAGTAACAGGCACCAAATGTTCTTTTTGATGGAGGGTAAAGCTGACAGGCAGCTCACTCTGTCTTGGTTATTTCCTTTCTAACAGACTTCATCAGCTCAATCAACTGACTGCATCATTTAAGATCACACTACCGACTATGAATACAATACAGAGCTGATACACAGTTGTTTTGTGCTGGTGGGTTATCTCAACTTGTGCAATGTGTCTGGCTATGTTCTTGTTGATAGCTGATGGGAACACTGCAGAAAATCATTACAATCCCAGTGCAGATATAGCATGCATACCGCCTAATGTGTCTGGATAAGATTCTACATAAACACATTTAATGCAAGTGAAATTAATGTTTGATTTTTTTTTCTTTTAAATCACACCTGGAATTTAAACAGCAATTGAAATAGAAACTGCAGTCAGACCTGTTCTCCATCCTTTATGCATTTAAAAACAGGATTCTGAAGGAGAGTGACATGAGGTACATTACTAACCTGAGCCCAAGTAATCACAGCCTTCGCTTTTAGCATAATTATATATGGATTTTCTATGACTAAATAAATTTCATACTGGAAAGAGAAAGATTTTAAATGTTCAATGTTGATTTTAAAGTGTGACATCCAAAGCTGTCTATATGTTCGAACCTGTAGGTGTTCAGTCCTCAAGCATACATCACCTTGGACAGGGAATTTACGGATTAGCCCCAGTTAATGGAACAGATCTAGATTTAGTGTTCATTAGCTGCTGCCCTTAAATAGTTGCTTAAATCTCCCCCATCAACCAGCCTGATAGCCTTTAGAATTACATCGCTTACTGGGCGACTCAGATCAGCAGGTTTACCATAAACAGGGGATGCATTTCTGTTGATGTGGGACCAGTCGGGCTTAAATTATACTGTCAGTGTAAATGATTGTTTTTGGTGGCAGATGTGACCTTTCAGTCAGAAATAAATTATGTGAAATGTGGTTTTGCCCATGTTTTCTCTGTTCATGAAAGGTCAGTCTAGGTGAAAACAATCAGATATGACGGGGCTACTTCACCAGCCAGCTGATAAAAGCAGCCGCTGTTATCTCCTCTCATAACCATTCACTTTCAAAGCATTCCTTTTATCAACACTTACAGTTGAAGGTAGTTAATGAATGTGCCAGCAAGGATATTACATGTATTTCAATATTATTCAAATGACTGATGTGGTCGGATTCATCATGCAGTTTGTACTGAATGTCTATTTTAACTAACCCTGTGTGCATAGATAGATATAAATTGGGTTTCACACTCAAGGCAATAGATTGCTATACTGTTCCTGGCTTTTAATGTTTTAGACTGAATCTGCAGTTTAACAGATGGAATATGTGCCTTTTGTGCATTATCTTAACTGTAGCATGGCACTCTCCTCATGAAAGACCTCATGTGTTGTACATGGAATCTGCTGGAGCTTTAGCGGTCACATCCCCTGATACTCTTTTTAGACACTGTAAGGCTTTGTCCCATATTGGGCCCAGTTTCTGGCAGATTTGTTGTTGCTTCACATGCAGCTTGAAGAGGGGGAATTGTCTTATTAGTTGGATTGTGGACAGTTGCTTACATATTTCGGTATGTCATATATTTTGGTGAGCTGTCTCACAGTTAGAGCAGCTCCATGGTCTGATTTTCCAAAATTCAGCATGAAGTTACGTCAGTGCACTTGTGCATGTATGGAAACAAACAATGACAAATATGGCACAGACGAGACCAATCTCTGTAGATTAGATTAACTGATATGTCAGTATCACATTTTCCTCCAAAGCATGCCTTTCTCTGTCAGGGATGCGTCATCTTGTTAAACTGTTAAATGACAACTATTTTAGCAACCAAAATGACCAAGAGATATTTTTCCCCCCATTATATATTATACAGCAATACTTTTGTTTCATTTCTGTATTTGTCTTTGCCATATCTATACTGTTTGTTTTAGCTATGGCAGATGTTCTATAAAGTTTTAATGTAAATGATTATAGAGCATTGAATAGTACCTTTAAGAAATTTAACAAAATTGGCTTCATTTAGACAGTCCTTGCTTGTTGCTTCTCACAAAATTAGTTTTCTTTGTTTCAACAACAATGGGAAAAGAATATTCTTTTTAAAAAAATTTAAGGTCTATTTGAGTGAATTCTGTATTACGGTATGCTGGTATCATTAGATACAACAAAATACAGATATGCTGGTGATTCCATAATACTTTCATAAACAACAAATTACAATGTAGTCATCTTAGCATGTTTTCTTTTTTCCTTACATACGTCTGTTAAAAACAAAAAGCGCAGCAAACATCTTGTTTGTAGTTGTGTCAGCTGTTTGAAATGTTTTGTGCAGAAACACTAAGTATTTAGATTACTGAAATAACTGTCAATGTGAAATGTTTAATTATGGAATAATCACCAGCAAGTGACAGGAAAGTTATAGCAGTGAGGTTCCTGCTTGGTTGTGATTTTTTTTGTTGCTGTGTTCTGGGCAAACTGCCTTGTTGCAGGTTGCACAGACAGACAAGGCTTCACTGTTACAATGGCAGGCACCTCATGGATGGGTTGTGTATCAGAATGGTCTGACATCTCAGACATATGATCTTCTTTGTACGATGCCAACTCATCTCCATCAATTGAGCTGTTTTCATCCTCCCTTTGAGCTTCTGCCTCAAGGCTTCTGCAGCAGTAAATCTTGCTACTGTGAGTCTGTTAGCCACAATTTGCTGCAAAACATTGACGCGTGGTTATTAGGAGTGGAAAATTACAAGAAAATCAATGCATATAATGTTAAAAAAAACTGTACATGTCTCTCTGGAGTCATAAATGCCCCACACAACTTTCCACTGTCCTTGCACACATGAATGGGCCAATTCCTGTACAAAAAAACAAGGAGAAAAAAAGTATAACTATTTGGAGGAAATATAGATTGTGAAAGTTGTAGTGGAAAACATTTTTCCAATTCAAAATATCACAGTGGAACATAGAAATATATTGCTATGACCATACTCAATCACTTGAAGATTAAATAGATTTTTTGTGCGTTTGTTTTGAGACATATGATTTAGATTTAGTGGAAATTCACACAAAGAAGAAGAAAAAAGAATCGCTTTGCTGGTTCCATGTGTATACTATCTACTGTATATGCACCGACCAACTATGCAGGGCTGTGTGTCATTTTGATGCACTGGCTCAACTACAGTACTACAGCCTCCATGTTCCTCACATGGTGCACACTGGTCCATAAAGCATTTTTGCATATACAGTCAATGGAAAAGGCTGTAAAATAGTGAACCATTTTTTTTATCTTCACAAAACTCGCAAAATGACTGTTTTCATTGTCAGAATGTGATCTAGTTGGTCTACCAACAATCTGAAAGTTTATATAAAATATATTTATTCCATTGATGTGTGCAGAGAGGCAGTGGAAAATGAATTTAAACCAAATCTGACATGCTCACAGTGGTGATGGAGAAAAAGACCAAAAACCTGAAGGCCTAAAAGTCTGTAGGCCTCGTCATTTGGCGACAACTTGTGTCCGTTAAAAAATGTTTATAATGCATGAAATACTTAGTGAGATATTTGAATTTGGACCAAAACAATCAGATGGAGGGATGGATGGCTGATTAGTCAATGGTAGGGCAGAAAGAAATAAAACAAACAAAACAAACCTGGTCCATGCTCAAGCACCGACTTGCTGCAGGTCAAAATATATTACATGATAAAATATATTTCTCAGTGATTTGCTTGAAAGTGAGTGTTACACACTGTTATTGCTCTTTAGTAACTTGTAGTATGTGATATGAATGTGCTGAGTAATTAACAGTTTTCCTATCTAACCACTTTCCAACCAGCAGAACAGCTTAGAGGCAGAGCTGTCATTTATTGGAAGCTGAATTAACATTGTTTTCCATTTTGCAGGATTAGCAGAGTAGAAATTGCTTACTTTAGTAGATTTTGAACTAACAGGTTAAAGTGTTTCAGAATGGAGGGTTGTGTATGCATTCACTTTCAATAGCCCTCCACAGAACGGTCAGCATTAATCTAATCCACTTCATTCGCTCTGTGGTAGGGGTGTTCTTAGTTTTGGCAGGAAGACCACATAAATGCTATACTAAGCAATAATCTCACTACTACTGTGGAGAATCATGTGACAGGCAGCCATTATCCGGACAGCCCGAGACAGACACTCTCAGGCCTGATTATATCTTTCTGAGCAGAGACTATCACTCTTGAATCTAGTCTGGCTCTGTGGTACCACACACACGTCAGACGGTGTCCTATTAATGAAGCTGAATCAAAGTGTGTGTTTCAGGGGATCTAGTTTTGTTCATTTGAAAAAGAAAAATCCATGTCAGTGAGTAATTGTGAAATTCAAAGGAACAAAAGAGTGATGTAGACCAAAGTACACCTACGCCTGACCAAGCAGGTTCATATTAAGTGAAATACAGTACTGTGCAAAACTTTTAGTCCAGGGAGGCGTCTGATCAGGGATTTATAATGTATGATGCCAGCGGAATCCTTAAAAGTGCTGGGCTTTTTCCCCATTTTCAGACAATTAAACGGGCAATAAATACAGGAATGTGGGAACAAAACTACAATAAGAAAAATTACACAGTAGATATTTACACACATAGTTCAGTAACACACATTTACATGCATTTACATGCATTAATGTTGAAATGGTGCACCCTACTTATATTTAAAGGAATAATTTCATGTTTACAAGAACATATTGTATTTACACATGAACGTAGCTTTAGAGCTGCACTGCTACATTTAGAAGGAATGTGAGCTGTGTCGGTAAGAAAACAAAGTTTGTTTTTAACCATGCTAAACCATAAGCATAGTAATATACTTAGGAGTGTGCTGTCATTGCATTTACACAGCTGCTATGAAGTGAGTTTTTAACCAATCATCATGTTTTGTGATGGGGGGATGCCAATTTTTAGTTCATGCAGCTGTTTTGTTTTACAGTTTAAACCTCAAGGTAAAATTTTCACTGTGCAAAGTTGGATTGTCTTCAAACACACAAAAAAAAGATTTGGGGGACTGCAGTTTCACCCCCTTGTACCCGTACACCCATGTTCTCTGATTAAACCCAGCACGCTTCCACAGCTACAGCTCCTGAAATGCCACACTACAAAAGATGGTATCACAGCAGCTATTTTGGTTGAAACGGATTCCCCTCGATTTCATTATGACTTTAGAATACACTGTTGTGACCCGGTGTATAAAGCATTCTGATTTGTGCTGGTTTGGTAGTAATAAGTGGATGACTGAGCCTAATTTGGAAGACAATTAGAAAGTGGCTTTAAATTTCTCTCTTTTTTTTTAATACAATGATGAAAATACAAAGAAAAAAATCACCAAAGACAAGCCGATAATACATCATTGGAGTGTTTTTCCACATGACATCTACTCTAGTCAGATTGGCAATATAGTGGGCCTACTCTATCTCATGCTGTTGCTTTTTGTCAGCTTTTACACTTTGAGGTATGCTAATTGTACTGGTGATAACATTGCAAATGGTAATGAGAAGTACTGATACAGTGACCGCTGCTTCTGCTATGTGAGGTACCAGCCAAACAAGCAAAACCTGAATCTGAAGAGGTCTTTTTGTTCAGAGGAGCTTTTCTAAGTGATTTTAGAGGATAACACTGATTTAGCAGTCTGAGCTTGTATGTCAGGACATTTCACAGCCTAGGTGTCCTGACAGTGAGATCCAGTCATCTTTCATCTTGAGCCTGGACTTAGCAACTGCCAAGAGCCCTGCCTTTGGCGCTAAAGCTGCACTCAGACTCATAACGGGCCAAAAGGTCAGAGAAAGTAGCTGAGGGCAAGGCCTCGCCATAGAAGTTAGCAATAGACTCTTGTCATCAGTTTAAAAAATAAATGGCTATAATATGGCTCCCTCACTGTGTGCTGACCAAAGACTTGCTGGTTCTTTTATTGTGGATGTTGTTTGCTAGAACAGATAAAGAAGGGCGATGAGATTTGAAAGCATATGAGTAAAGTATAATTTTGTCAGGTTTCCATCCAACATTTAGATTTGCTCTGAAGGTTATGCACATCATTGTCCAATTTTGAATGCTGAATATTTTTTTAAATTAACATAGTCTTTTATAAATTACCTTTCCATACAACTAAATTGCATCCGTAAATATGTTTGGAACAAAATATAATTGCATCTGGTTTATGTTTTTGATCAACATGAAGAAGAAACCTTGTGAAAAAATGTCAAAAACACATTGATATTGTTTATATAAGTAATGTGTTTCTTAGAGATCAGATTTTCATAATTTACTTGCAGTGACTACAGAATTATTTAACTGTGTGAGACTATGATGATTGTGATTGGTCTTTTGCTTGCATTTGTTACCTAAACCTGGTCACAAATAAGACTCGGGATGTAAGCCTTGGTGTCTGTTGCAAGATTTGACCACTGCACAGCTGCCATACTGCCATAATGATCTCCTGCAGAGAGTTCATAAATGCAATGCTTCGTTTGTGCAAAGCAAAGGTTGAATCCGAGCAGAATCCAAGTAGTGAATACATTGTGTCTAAATGTAATTGGAAAAACTGTTCAGATGTATTAACAGTGGATTCTAAGAGTGTTTTTTTTCTTTTCTTTTTCTAAGAGACAGTGTTGCCAGAAAATTGGAGACACCAACAGTCTAAAACTTGATTTTACTAATATACATTCCCAACATAATACGAGAAGAAGAGATCTGTGTGGTTACAATATAATGTAATAAGAATGAAACTGGTCCTAGAGTTAATACCCCGTGTGTAGACTTTGATGATTGCCTTTTCTGTCACCAGATCTCAATCTATTTAAACACCTGTGGGAGATTCTGGACTGATGTGTTAGACAATCAACAATCAAACAAATCAATCAAAATGCTAAATGGCTTTCTATCTTTAGGAAGAATGGTGTTCAACCTTCCAGAAGAGTTCGAGAGATTTGGAAATCAATGCTAAATTGCATTGCAGTTGATGTTGTTTTTTTCTTTTAATTTGTCACCCGTCTGTATGTATTTTTATGGAGAAGAACTCCTCTTAGCAGGATGTCTTTATTTAGCATATCCAAGAGTTGCCATTAATAGATTTTCTTCCATAATTGTTAAGATAAAAGCAAGATTGGTAAGGAAGTTTGAATCAAGTCCTGAGTGCTGGAGTTTTAGTTGTTGCCATCACCTATGTGACTTCAGTGAATACATTGGAAAGTATAATTCTGGTGCACAAGTGGACATGTGATAAAGTGTCTATTGATTCTTGTGACGGAAGTGGCTGAGTTAAGGATGATACATTTTTTTGACACAAGTAAGAGCAGTCACATTGAGAATCCAGCAGGATGTTATGAGCACAATGTAAGCCATGCTTCTACACAACTTCACACTGAGTTGGAACAGAGGGCTGTCTGTATTTGTCTCGCATGGGAGCCGGCAAACTCTGTTATTTCTTGTTCCCTCCACCAAGAAATGCACACCACAAGAGGTCTCAAGTTTTAATTAAATGGCATATTTATACACTGTGGATATTGAACTTCCTTCTCTCCCAACATGCTGGCAAATAGGCCACACAGTTTAGAGTTAGCCTATTAATTACAATTTTGTCAAGTCACAGCAATTAGTCATTAATTACTATGTTCTCGAGAGTATATTGTGCATTTCTGTTATACAGCTGTTTAATAAAATATTATCAGCATTATAGTCACTGATTAAATTAATGAAGACTTAAAAGTACAGACACATTACAGCCTAAAATAATCAGACATTCAGGTTTGAGTACGAATACATATGTGATTTGTGGAGACATGTTTTTACATTGCATTTTATCACTGGCAGCCACAGCATGAAGTTACTACGCCTCATCAGTATGCAGAGGGGAGCTCAGCACCTCCAACACCTCTATTTGCAAAGAAGCTCTTGTAAAATCAAGCACCAGAGGTGAACGTGTGGTTTGATAACTGCCTGGCTCATTGTATATGAAAATTAATAATTGTTATTATTCCTTAATGAATGAAGGCATTTCTGGAACTATTTTTTGAGTTATTTGTTTTCTTTTTATCCAGCCCGCAGTTTATAGTTTATTCTGCAGTGGTGTGCTTGACTGCTCTCCAGCCATTCATCAAGGCACTGCTTTCCATTATTTGGTGCAGTCAGCTGAAACTGAGAAAGGCTTTTGGGGTGGTATGGCTCATTCTTCCTCCACTAACTCTCTGTTCTCCTAGACAGAGACGTTCCTCGTCTTTTTCACCTTATGCCCTGGATCAGTGGTCATTAGACGAATCAGGGAAATTATGTATGCAACGCGGTTCTCTAACGATTTGGTTTTCAGATATGGTTTCCCAGCATGCCATGTTGTTCATGAGTATAACATCAAAATAGTGCCGAAAGATTCCCACATCAGCAAAAAGTGATAAAGCACTCAATTTACATTCATCAGCTAACCCCTCTTAATCCTCCCTTTAAGTACAGTCACAAAGAGTTCTATCCTCCTCATATTCACATTCTCTGGATACCCACCCAGACCACAAGACTCGCAAAATCAATAACCTAAGTATCATATTCTTGGCTTCTAATATTGTCAGACTCAGATTCCATCAGGCTACGGTCTGAGCTGCATTCTGATAGCAGCATGAAAAGAGGCCGGCTGAGATGAAATGAAATAGTTTATTGCTAATGTACACTCAACAGCCAGCCATTCTGAACATCTGTATTCATATTTAGACTCTACACCTGCTGTACAGAGCCCATCCCCCACAGAGCCGAAGAGCATCTACATCTAGTCTGTGTTTTAGCAGACATCTGTTTCCGTGGTTCCCCTTTAAAAATCTAATCATCAAATATTTGTGTTTACAGTGAAGATGCTATCCGCTCTCCCCATTTACATTTCTACCTAATTTTAGCTGTGCAGGTAAATATTTGATTCATGAGGCAGTGTCACTTAATTCTGTATGAAAGTTAATGCTGCAGTGGAGAGATGTGTCAGCAGCATTCTGACTGTGTGAAGCACAGCAAACAACTTGACTAATCTTGTGTGTGCTGACATTGTGACTGATGATCAGTGTGCTGGTGGCCCACCTGAATGTGGACCATAATCTCCCGGCTCAGGGTGATATTGCCAGTTTCAGCTTTTACTGGAGTGGCCTCTTTGCTTTAGCACTAAAAAGCAGCTCTCAGATCCATGTGATTGTCATAAAAAAACATTGTAAATGAGAAAGCCCCGCCAGGGGACCAATTATAGCTTTAAGAGTTGGGCACATAAGCAGGCTGATGTTGGAAATGCGTTGATTTGTGGATAAGTGAGAGAAGTGAAAACTGATCCATTTTAAGTCAGGAATGTTCAAACCCCCAACTCTTTGTGGCTTTTAGTTAATTTGTTTTTAAATGTCAGCTTTCATGTGTCTCTTATTGGTCATTTGTCCTCTTTGTTTTAAATGTTTCTGCCTTTCTATCATTTGTGAAGCTCATTGCATGTTGACAGATTATAGTAATTTATATTAAAGGTTGTTTGTAAAAGGGTCATACCGCTGTTTAAATTAATTAAAACAAGGTCAGAAATAAAAGAAAAATATAATTTACACTACACAGTTATGTCTATTCAAAAAAAGTTAAGTGATGGGAGTTTATGCTTTTGTTTTTCTTTATAAGGCAATTTGGTGATAATTATTATGACAATATGAAAACTGTATCCATAAAGGTTTTTAATACATTGTCTCTATATTTCTAAGCAGTACTTGATGTGTGAAACAATAAGTGAAAAGTGCAGAATATCCAAAGCATGTTGACTTAAGAGATTATTAGCCTTGTCTCGAGGATGTTTATATTTCACATGATAAATAATGAGCTTTCCAGGATAAATAATGACCAAATTTGACACACAAAATATGTTTCATCCAAGCTACTTCATTTGAACAAAGAAAATCTATTTAAATGATGAAAACACACTGGTGGATTATTGGAAAACTAATGGTTATCCACTTATGTACAAAAGTATCACTTTGGCAGTTTTCATCAGTTTTGATCAGGAAATCGCACTTTTAAAGGGAGGCTTGATAAGAATAAACATATAGTCTTATATGAGAATAATTTCTTAAAGTAAAGATATGCCAGTTTCCTTTCATTGTGTAGACCTCTTAACTTTTAATTTAAGCTATGATATGTTTACTAAACATAGTGTGCGTTTGTGCTGTAATCCACGCTTCTCTCTCAAAATTTTGGTGTTATTCCGCCATGCGTGCATGTGAGTCCCTCCCTTTGAAACTGGTGGCTCTGTATTTCTAAACAGACTGAAAGTATATCGTACAAGTGGAAATTCAGTTCAGCCAGAGCCCCTAAAACACAAATATTTTCAAAACAAGGGATTTCTATATCTTAATTGGTATGTGCATCCATTTAATTTCAGTTTGGTTTTGGTTTTAGACACAAGTGATTGTTGCATACAGAACCTTAACCTAAACATTATTTCAAGTTTGTTTTACTGAAAACTCACCTAAAATGCCCCAATAGTGCCATGTGTCTTTAGCCTAATAGTTTTACTTGTTAGAATAGCTGAAATGCCCTTTAAGTGTCAGTGAAATGTTACAAAAATTGGCAAATGAGAACTTAAGTCTTTAATAAGTGCCCTCCAATTAGTGTGACATCTGTCACATTAATATACAATGCAAATTATCAAAGTTCAGGGGTTTTCAAGGCTCATAATTTGCAATGTAAGAGCATGCTTCCCCATTTCACATTCACATTTTGTAATGCAGGAGAAACCCTTAAGTTGTAGAATGGGTTATACTTTATATTGTGTTAGTCTGTAGTCCTTTTTTGTCATGTGACTTCAATAAGTCATTTGAACCAGCTGATCCTTCAATATATTCTGTCATACATAATACATCATCCTGGTGCTCTGTGCGCTTTGACTGTAACAAATTCCATAATATCTTTCACACCTTTTGACATATTTTGCGCTAATTTACATTTAAAGGCCACATCAAAACCCTTGCCTTTTTTATTCTTCCAGCTTTTGAAAAACATATCCTTGTATACCAAAAACATTTACATCTTCATCATTTGATTATGTTTTAGAAATTAAGTCAAATATTTACTCATGAAAAAAAACTATTTAAAGCAATGAAAAATAGCACTTCAATCATCCTAACATTTACATTAAGTTCTTGCACAGTAATGACACTTGGAGGCGCTGTGTATGGTGCAGAAAAGAATACTGTCTGGGTTATTTTCACTTTTCACTTTATGAAGCTGATTATCTGAATAGCTGAATGCTTTAAAGTTGCAGTTTTTGATAGCTTTTAGTATAGTAATTGCATCATTGTGTCCTATAATATTGCATCTTGTTCCTCGCTTCCTCTAAATGGTCAGACAGGCAAACAAACAAAAGCAGTTCATGAGCCCACTGTGCTTGCTTATTTATCCAAAAAGCATCATCTGAATTGTCTTAAAGATCTCAAACCATCTTTTCAGCTTCTTTATGTAATCCAGTCAAATATATTTACTATATACAGTTGCACATCCAAGTAGCCTGTGTTTCATTTTGATTTTCAGTGTGGGCATGTCTGGCTATGTTTGCATTAGCCTATTCGATAATGGATGAGCTAGTTGTTAAAGACCTTTCAGACTCACCTAGTCCCATCAAACTAACTTCGTTATCTTCTCTCAGGCTGAAGCTAGGTGGAGCTGGTGAGATTATGAGAGCCCCAAAGGTTCATAACCTTAAAGGACCAAATAAATGTCATGTTTTGCTTTGTTTTACCTATTTTTAGTGTCATTTCACTCATTTAACAACTCTTTAACTACTCTTTAACTGGTGCAACTAGAGGGCATTTTTTAGACTTAAATTTAATGTATAATAGAGGGAAAAGCACAAGTATTGCTTATTACTCTAACAGTGGTATAACTCCGCCAAGGAACGGCGGAGGTATGTGACAATCGGCGTTCGTTTGACTGTGAACTTGTGAACCTGTCTGTGTTAAAAATTACTCAAACAGACCTACAAATGTGGATGGTGAGACAGATATTGATCAGTAGTCTGTAAATGCAACATTTTTAGAAGAGATCTAATCAGACAAAATCAGTGAAATTGTCTGTGTGAGTTCCATGTGATTAATGCCTCATCTTTTGATCCATATTACCCATAGACTGTATATAAAGTGGACGTAGCATCTGGCTCCAAAATTGAAGCCCACCTGGAAGTGTCAAAAACTTGCAATATCACGCCGTCCACTAGGGTTGGCTCCAAAAAGCTTTTGCTCCATAGGCCCCAATTCATTTTTGGAAAAAATAAAATTTGATAGACTGATTTTCTACAGCTCAGGATTTTTTTCCCCGTTAGTTTTCATGGTCAAAATGGGAGATCAGGTGGCCGATCTTAAAATAAATCAATACTGAATTTTAAATAAATCGTTAAAGTTGGCGGAGCCAGGGGGTGTGGCTATACTTGATTGACAGTCCCATAGACTGGTCCTGCCCCGAGTTGCTCTCCGGTCCAGCCTTTTTGATGACGCTTTTTACGTCACTGGCTCCAAAAAATCCAAAATGGCGACCAGGAAGTAGCAAAATCCGGGCTTCATTTTCTTGGCGTTGAAACCAACAGGTGACATCACGGTTAGTTCATGCCTGATATTACCTCAGTACAGAAGTTGGACCCCAATATACCATCATTCTATTCTTTATTTCCAAGATATTATCTGATTGTCAACTCTGTTGTTAAAATGGCATAACCTTCTTCTACCCTGTATTATAACTTTCACCAGGTTGTAATAAGTCTTTTCACATATTTTTGTCGAAAAAAATGTACCATGAAGTGTACCAGTTAAAGAGATTATATTGTAGAACATCCCTCCTAGTCATGCACGGAACATATGCTTCTCTAAAGGTTACCATACAGGGTCGCACAGCACAGTCTAGCATCCTTGAAGCAGGTTGTGATTCAGTGACTTTCCAGAATATTGTTTGGCACTGTACTGTAGAAGTAAAGCCAGCCACCCTCCAATCACCATCTGAAAAAAGAAAAAAGAAATACACTCTGTAGCTAGCGCTAGGGATTATGTTTCCTCAGAAGGGACAGCATTTTCACACTCTAGACTGCTACAGAATGCCAAGACAGTGGAATTTCATGAATGTATTAGGTGAAGACCAGTTAGCTGCAGTGCACCCAAACCTGCACTGATACTTCTTTTTAAAACACTATTCTTGACACTGCTGTGCTTCTGATTATGTGATAACCCTTTATTGGCCACAAAGGCATAATTTAAAAAAAAAAAAAAAACTTAGGTAATATTTTTCATTGCTGAGGCAATTCTACATCCTCCAACCAGAGTAAAATCTGAGGGATTGAGAGTTATATTCATTACTGTATGGAATTCATCTATTTTCATAGGTTTTTTTGTCGACAGTGAACAGCATACACTGGAGACAGACAGCAAAGATACTGGAGAGATGACGGGGTGGATGATATGAAAAAAAGTTAGACTTTTGAACTGACAATATCACCTCCACAGGGTGGCCCACACACAATGCACCTGCATCCATCATTTTCTCTTCCAATATAATGACATGCAACTGGTTTTATGGAACTGCTGAGCTGACATCAACTGCAGATGAATTATATTGATAATGATATGATGGAATGGTCATGTGTTTACTGATGTGATATTGTGAGTGTCTGTGAAAATCATAATACTAATAATAATGATAATTGACATACTACTACTACTAACAACAACAACAACAGTGTGCTAGCATTGGTAAACAAAATAACTTTTTAATCCATTTTGAGTGATTTAAAAGATGTCACCGAACGATGATCAGAGAAGTAATGAGCATGTACGTCATGTGTACTGTTGGAACAATTTCCCCATTACTATTTATAGTCAGCCTCACCTTCACCTTTAGCTGACAATGGTCTCCATCAGGACAATTGAGGTCAAGGAAGGTCCACAGACCTTTGGCTGTCCCAGCCTCCTCTGCTCCCCTGTGTGAGCTGAACTAATGAGGCAGACAGCTGCTCCCTTAGTTGAAATGTCTCTGTGGTGAACTGTACCTGGGAGAGGCAGAGACAATGTCACCTTCAAATTCAGACACATTATTGTACAAATGGAAACCAAAGCAGACCTGTAAAATCAAGAGAAAGCATGTACAGTGATTACCTTGTGGACAGTGAAAGGCTTCCAGGCAACTGTAGCACATTCAACTTCAACATGCTCTCAAGAGCTTTAACACAGTTGTTGTTTACTGTCATCCTTAAAAGGGCCGGTCTTGTCAGCCTCATATTAACCCTACACTTTGTCTTATCTCAATTCCCTTCAAAGGAGTATTGGTTTTAGACATCTGTTTCTGAGGCTTGCCAGAGTTCAATAAAACACAGGCAGGATAGAAATGCTTCAGCAATGTAATTAGGGGACTTTGCTGAGATGACAAGTACAAATGTGGAATAAGAAGGTAAAATCCAGCAAGGCTGGGTGATTAGGCCTCATTTGGATGTCTTCTGCACACTGTGACAAGCGGCTGTTTCAGGGCACGGCAGTCGCTCGGATCGAAGGCCCACAGTGTCTAGGATTATGTGTCAATTTACCACCCAGCTGCAGCTCTACACTCTACAGCAGAACATGACTACCTCTAATTAGGCCATGCTACCAATTAGGGCCCTGCAATAAGGCAGCAAGGAAGGCACTCTAGGAAAGTAAAACCTACCATTGTTACCACCATAAAAAAACAGTCTTCTACCTCCAACAGCTGTCCAAGGTTGGAGACTGTGTCGGCCAGGATCCCATTAAAAGATCTTTGGTTTACTGTGATGTGATGAAGACATTAATGAAACTGGACAATAGGATGACAGAACATTAACTCTGTAAGGTGTCTGAATGGTACATTAATGTGATGAGTGTAAAAGGCAGTAACAGCCAGTCTGAAACATCTATCTAGTCCTGCCACAGCCATGACCTTAAACTCTGTCTTCTAATCCCGCAGGTAGCCAGGGTCAGTTCCCCATAACTCAGAATGTGACGGTGGTGGAGGGGGGCACAGCCAACATGACCTGTCGTGTGGATTACAATGATAACACTTCCCTCCAGTGGTCAAACCCTGCACAACAGACTCTGTTCTTTGGGGACAAGAAAGGTAAGTAATATTCCCAGGGATAATGGCTGTAATGATAAAATGATGAGATATGAGAAAGATGTCTGAGGCAGATTATTTTACAACAGGAATCTTGATCATTAATTTTTCAAATTTGGAATGTTCAAAATCATCCCTGCCTGCCTGCAAGCGTACAATTTGACTGAATACAGGAAAAAGACTTTATGAGAGGGAAATAAATGCCTTGCCCTTCATGTTGAAACAGACTTTTAATGAATGTATGTTTCCATTGATGTCCCAGGGCACCAACTAATCAGAAATAGACTGTTTTTGAAATGTACTTTTGTAATCATGCAACACTGACAGTGTTGTTTACAACACTGTAACGCCTGTGGATTGTGAGATGATTGGGCTTAATTAGTATTTTAGCTGCCCTACATTTGTATAGCTGTTTGGATGTCACTCTGAGAAGAAAGTACACTGTTGCAACCTTGTGAAACAAGTCTTGAACCAGAATGAATTATGATGTGCGCTCACCAGCCAAATCCAATTTAAAGGTGACAAAAGTCTGGAGTTGATAAATTGGAAATGGTGTGAAAGGAAGTATAACAGTGGACTGGTCTTGTAAGGGTTGTGGTGTTCATCTTTCAGTGTTTCTCACAGCATATTACCCATTTCATTTATGCTGTTGCTGCTAATACAATATCATTGGTTCAGTGATTGAAGATGAACTTTCCCTCTGAATAACAATAGATGGGAGCGAGATGCCAGAGTGAACCAGCAGAATAAGAGTCACAGCCTGGTTTGAAGAAATACCTTCCTCCCTCACAACTGATTGGATTTAGTAATGAGGTCTAAGGTGTTTTATTAGATGAAATTACTTTCAAATACAATTAAACGGAAGTTAACTGAATCTTAAACAGATACTCTTTTGTGAATGGTGTGAATGTACCCAAAGGATTTGAATTCAAGCACAAGTCATCAAACCAAGTCCATTATTTTTAGGGTTATTTATCTGCAGTATTGAATATTTTAATATTTGATTTGCAGTACCACTTTTCAAAATAACAAATTCTTATCAGAAAATAACTTTAGTCTTCATTTCTTTGTTGTTTGTAGATATGTAATGTGTGATGAATTAAACTTAATCGTTTGGCTATTTCATTCGGCAGAAATGGTACCAATGTGTTTTGTTCATATTTCTTATGAATGCAAAGCAACAATCTGTATCCACTTGTAAATATGGAATGCTGCTGCCATAAGCATGCAAAGAGAGCTTAGAGAGAACAATGCATATGGGCCACTTTGCCTTTCTTGGGCAACCATTTATACTGCATGACAGAATCCTTTTCCTAAGCAATAAGGATGACAAAACGAATGTAGTCCACTCAGCAGAGGTTGCCAGGGCTAAGTGTGGGAACACTTCTTCTCCATCTCCTACGGCCAAATGAAAAGCTTTATTGGCACAACTAATACGATGCCTGTGAGGCCATCAGGAGAAACGGGAGGCGTGGAACAACACAAGCTCCATACGAAGAACAGGGTGGGACACCTGGGAAGAAATCTCTGCTGTGCCAAATCACCAGTTAATTGCTTGGCAGAGGGCTGCAACTGTCCTCCTCCTCCAGTTTGTTGTGCCTTCTTGTAGAGCCAATGAAAAATGTTAGATTCAACCCTATGCTACCTTTCAGTCCAACAACTAGCTGCTGACTGACTGAGCTTGAGGCAGGATGTTCTCTCCTTCTGATGAACAGCTGCTCATAGACTTCTATCTCTGAGTAGTTTAGATTATTGCTGCTATGTTACATTTTCCTCTTCCTCACTGTTTTTAGGCATCTTTTTTTTTTTTAACCTGCTGTTTAGATAAAAACTACCTCTTCTCTGTACTTGTTGTCTCTGTCTGTTGTCTGTGTTGTCCACCTCTCTGTGTACTACAGTCCTCTGGGGAGTTCATGACAGCATGGCCATATGTTAGCATTTGATGCACATGCAAGTTTCTCCCATTCTCACTTCACAGAGGGAATGGGAGTAGTCTGTCATTGTGCATGTGTAATCCAAAGGAGAGTCATCTTTTACAGCTTTTATGTGTGATTCTGGATGCTCAGCACATACAAATAATGATGCTGTGAGGCATTTTTCTGAAATCTACTCACTCCCTTAAGCTTGGCATTAAAGATAAGGGCATTTGTCTGGATGCGTTTGGAGTTTGATATAAAATAGTGCAGCAGGAAAGGGAGTATTAAAATGACCTTTTAAATTCCTTTGAGAAACTATAGTGGACTAAAGAGAAACATCTAAAAAAATATATAACCTGACGTTCCATATTATATCAGCTGAGTTTTACAGCTGCTGGGTAAAGTAAGACAACATCTGATCTTTGCCCTGACTATAATTTGCTCCATTTTAATTCAGGACTGACAAATGAGAATACGGAAAAAAAGAGTAGCTCTTGCAGCCAAGGAGAAAAGGATTTTTGTGTCTCTCAAAGACACTGAGTACCATAAATCTACTCTTGGTTGACAGTAAAATTGGTAGCATATGTAAGGGTTATTTTTGCATCAATAATTTTAGTCAGGGCAAGAATAAATAAATAAATAAATCACAATTTTCCAAAAGACACAAAAGTATTTTATATCTACTACATCTGTGCTAAAGATTTGGTTAAGTTTGGATCACTTTAGCTACCTGCATGAATATTAGTTATGGTTGACCTTATGGCACTAGAGATACTGAAAATAGACTATATCTGTTATTAAGACATGACCAGCCACCATTTTCTAAAGGTTGCTGAGTGACACACATGTAATGATAATACTGCTGTGATAAACATTGATGTAAAATTGTTGTGCTTCATTTACGTTTCATCAAATCTGGTATACTCGCAGCTGGGGGTATTTAGATCAGGTCCAATAACATTGGTGTTTAATGGCTCACTGTTTTACTCTCTAATTTACATTTTTGATTAGGCAGAAGTAGCAACGTAAATTTAAGTGATGAGGATAAGGAGGTTCATGGTATTTTAAAGTTCTTACATGTGCCTCTATCCATTCAGGTCAAAGTTGTTAATGCGGGCTTTACAGTTGTGGAGCTGTTACTGACTGAAATTAGGAATGTTTTGTTTTGTTTTTTATGAAAATAAAAAATATATATATAGCCTTAGGTTGACATGGTTGAAAGTGACAAATATTAGCAGGTGCAACCCAATATGATGTCAAAATTCTACTAATACTTTGCACACCAACAATTGATCCCGACATCCTGCCTTTTGCTTTCGTCTAACAGTTTCACAGTACCTCTGTGCCTGCTTTGTTTGACCTCATAAACACAGGTAATTCAAGGCATTTTAAAAAACAAGTCATGCTATTATTTTATGGTAATGACTGTATCCATTAACGACTAGACTACTTCAGCTGACCTTCTGTTGATTTGATTGCAACATGCAACAGAGGAAGGATCTTAAGGGTGCATTATTAGTTTATAAACCCAGTGGGAGACCTTAATTCCAGCAGTGCATCCTATAAGATGTGACCTAGAATTTGCCTACACAGCAATGTCATGTCTGCAAGGAGGATAAAAGATACAGTTGCAGGTAGACAGAAAATAGTGGCTTGCTGACCACTAAAGCGAAACGTATTGCTGGTCAGTTTGCAAACGATATCTCATTCCATCCCATAAGAGGCTCAGTCAAACCTTGTCGATCTCCAAGAGATTGTTAACCTTGCTGGATTCCCACATTCGATCCATATGGGTTGGACTGTCTCTGTGTATTTGTCTGACGCTGAACACAGCCTTCTTCTTATATCATGCCAGCTGGCTCTCTGGCACGCTCCTCCTCATCCATTATGTATATCTGAGTCTTGGTTGATTGTTGCCACCTCAGAGGCTTCAGGCTATATTATGGCAAAGACCAGCATGCACAATCCAACGCATTACTGCCACAGACCTGAGACGACAGAAATAGCATGCCTTAATAGCGAGGCCAATGCATCCTTCATACATTAGGCCAATTAGTGGTTACTGCAAGGGAGCAGCTCTCTGTTGGAATGCCATAAGGAAAAAATTGATTTAGACCATATGTCTTTTGTAGAGTTATCCCTTTTATTTGTTGCCGGTGTTATGAATTACTATTACTGAGCTGGACAAATGAGAACAGAGCTGTCCTTTGCTCTCTTCATTATGATTTACTTCACTTTTGGCTTCTCTGGGAAAAGGATAAAACATAAGTAGTGAGGCTGCAGGGAATGGTAATGACATTCGTGGAGGCATACAGAATGGAAGAAGAACCTTTTGTCAGATATGGTGGATATGAATAATGCAATTAATGGAAAGCTACCGCAGGTTGCATGTCAAAGGCAGATAACAAATTGCTCATTTGATCTACCCTGTGTGCAGCGATATAGAAACGTACACAGCATATACAGACATGCTGTAGCAGGTTGTACATCACTTTTTCTCATTTCACTTCCATCTCTCAGAAGTTCATGGTTCATCATTCATGACATTTAATTGGGGCATTCAGTCTGGATCATAAAGGTCACATAGCAAAATTGATCTTAATTGGCTTGTAGTAATCAAAATGCTGTTATGTGCTAAATGAATGCTCTAATGTGAGCATTAAAACATTCATTAGCTTGAGAGAATGGAGGATAATTACCAAGGATGCAATTAGTGGAGTGAGCACCAATGAAAGCACATTTAAACCTCCATTCTAGTAAACATACAATATTTGTTGGTGGGTCTGTTGTAAGCAAGTGAATGACATTTACCTCAGCTTGATCTCAAATGTCTGTACTAAATCTGTTCTCAGTTTGAAATTGACTCAACCACAATGTTGTTGTTTTCACTCTTGTTTTGTGCAATGCATTTACTTTAATTTACTTTAAATAACAATCAAACATTACAAAAATGTGAAAAGGTGTCAAGAGAAGCCATATATGAACAAAGTGTGAGAGACTGAAGCATACCATGGAGCTGATGCATAAATGAAAATATTAAATGCTTTCCCATAATTTCCTCAAATGTCTGGGGAAAAACAATTTTCACAGGTGACAAGCCATGAGTTTGTTCTTACAAGTGTTGTTTACTTTTCAGTGACTGTTTTTCTGGCGTCAAAATGAAGAAAGGGTCTCATGGCCACAGCTGATGTCTTTCTTCAGGGACTAATGGGCTTTTAAGTGTACTGGTTTACCTCCATCTTCACTGAAGTGTGCATCAACCATTATGGTGCTATACACTCAGCTGTTATAACTAGTGTGAAGAGCTGTTCTTGTGTATGCTATACTAAGCTCTTAGGCTTACTGCAGTCGCTTATAAAATGTATCTATAGAATATTGAAAAATATGTTGCATTTAAAATCCTTCAGAAGTTTCAGACCCATCTGAAAAATGTTAGGTTCTTTTTAAAACAGCTAAGTTATTGTTTTACATGTCTGCTTGTAAACCAACAGAATTATGTAACCCCACACAGCACTCGTTTAATATAAATTTCATTTAGAGAATTCATATGAAAAATGCTCTCAAAGCCAAAAAAAACAAAAACCCATAGTGCACAACCAGGCTTCTGTCAGTGGGCTGAGAAACGGTTGGACAAAAATATATTCAGTCTCATTATTCACTGCTTGAGGAAGAAGGTACGTAACACAGTTGCTGGAAGAATTCCTCCCTCTTTCCTTCCATCCTTCAAGCGCTGAAAATTAGTCCAATTTGAGTAGCATCTGCTCTGTGGGATCTCAGAGTGCGGGCAGTGACAATAGCCCTCTGGAACAAGGCTCTTTCCTTCTCTTAATTGCAGCCACATGTGTGGTGGGAAAGAGCCCCCTGCCTGCACCACTATAGACCTGGAACACGTCCAGAATCGCCCACACAGTCACTGCGCGAGCACAGCCAGCAGCAAACACAGTCTAATTGCAAAGAGTGAAGCCCCTGGCTGGAGAGCGGGTGGGGGGTGTGCCAGGATGCTGTGTTCTCACTGAAGGACGGCTAGTGCTTTCACATTTCAGGACTAGCTCAAAGTGGTTACAGGCCATGCAAAAATGGCCAAATGGGGACACACTACGGATGTAACATATTTTGGCTGAACCCGAAAGCCATCAGCTTGTTTCCAAGACTAATGGATAGATGTAAAATGTCCTTTTCTATCTGGACTGTCAGAAGATGCTTGATCATTTTGGATTAGAGACATTGGTTAACATCTGTCTGCTACTCATTGGAGTGCAAACGTGAATGCCATGTGATAATTGCTCTTCCAGTTCCCCTGCTTCCAGTTTTATTTGAGGGCAGAGCTAATGTAGCTACTAACCAGACTGTCAGTGAGTCTTATATATGTCAAAACTGCACACCATATTATAGTAAGTCATTTTAGCAGCTGTTTAATGTGTTAAGTCCGGTGCTTGGACATAGTACATTCAGATAGCTGATAGCAAAATTGGCCTGGACTGTTAAAACCTAATCTGACAAACTCCAGTTGTCTCAGGAGACCACAGTTTGGTTTTCTACTGACACGGTTGATGGTGCAAAGGACTGTCAGGGAAACAAGGCAACATTACTTTGCATCAAAGGACCATAGCAACAGTGTCCCTTGCCCTGAGGGAGAACTGGGGTGTCAGTTTTACTGATTTGAGACAGCCTTGGTAAGGCCTCCATCACTGGAGATGTACTGCTGCCATGCTATTAAGCTGGCATGCTGCAAGGCTGCAGCATACACAAGGTCAGGGTGCAGATTTATGTTTCTGCCTAAGCAGAATGAACAGCACAAGAGCTATCTAGGGTTTGGGAGAAATGAACCTTTTCATCACATTGATTTCCTAAAGCACCTGGAAAAAAGCTTTGTCAGCCGTTGGCATTTGGGTCTGATTGTGACGGATCTGCCCACAATCTGGGCCTCTAGCCTGGATTGGATTCTAGTAGAATGGTTTCCTGGCCATATGCTGTTTGAGTAATAGATAACCCTTGTCTTTGGGTTATTCAAACCTTTGTACATTTCATTCGATCATAATGTCATTGACCCACGTGCTGTGCTGTGCAGTGCCAATGGCTGTCTGACAAAAATGCACCAGTCAGGACCATCTTTTGTTTAACTTCAGGTTGCTTCTCAGCCTTTACTTGGATTCAGCCTATTAGAGACCACATTTCAGCATCTGCATTTACATGTATCTCAATTTTGAATAGTAATTTGATGTGGTTCTGGAGATACAGAAAATGAGCTATATTCTACTTGATGCTCAATGAAATTATCGGTGAACTGTGCTGTCTTTGGTCACTGGTATTTATAGTAATACCCCACATGTACAGAGAAGCTGACATTCTTAAAAGGATTTTTTAAACTTTGTTATTTTTTTGAGACCCTCAGAGTCTTGGCATCGTGGAAGCTGTAGCCATACTTTGCCAAAATGTTACCAGTTTTTAATAATAACTAAAACTAACCCCTAAGAAGTGGATTATGGTGCAGTAGCTTGGGAAGTGTCTTTCTAATTCTTCTTGTCAACTTTAAATCTGTTGTAACAGACATCAATTCAAGCTGATCACAGCTACTGGACTAAACTACAGTTCTTTTTCACTTTTTACGCCTACAGATTTTGGACAGAATATCACTTTAACCAAAAGACATGAGGTTTCTCTTAACAAATCCCTTTCGCAAGACGGAAAACAAAGCATTTATCAGCATCTCAGAGGTGTTTGTGCTTCCAGGAACAGGGGCTTAAGATGAAGAAAAGTTGGCCTGTTTCTTCCCGTCTTTCCTCTGTGTTGCAGAGAAAGAAGGATATGGGCAAGGGGAAGCATAGTATGTCATCTTGTCCAAAGCTTTGATCCTCCCAGCCTGTACTTCCATATCTTTTTAGTTCCTGTTTGCTTAGACCCCATCACCTCTCCAATGCATCCATCTACCAAAGGGTTTGCTGTTTTCTGCTAGAGCCTCTGGGCATTTTCAAGCTCTGTAGTGAGAATGCTTAACTACAAAGAACATCAGGCAGCTTTGTTTCAGGATGCTGTTTGCTACAGTAAGACTATCAAATGTTTGTATTAAGCCCCGTAGCACATAATAAGCTGACTGCCTGATGGTACAGCTTGTTATTAAATTTTAATTCTGGCTTGAAGATTGTTTTTTATTTACACTGCTCTTTATTCTTGGAAAACAAAGAGTGTCTAATATGAAACTTCTTAGGGGTATCAATCTTTTTTTTCCTTTCTAGTGTGGGCGATTATACGATAACGATCATCAGATGATATGGTGTAATTGCAGCCGAAGAACGGTGTTGTTGATAATGACCTATGTCTGTGTAAACCTAATAACCATTTCAGCCAATCTAATTTGATCGTGTATCACATGTCTGCTGTGTATGGTTATCGCTAAAATCAAATGGAAACAACCCGAGTGATTAATGATTTTCGTAGAGATTTCTGCTTTATCTGGTAGGACGCCACTTTACATTTACCACAATGATTAAATCCTAATCAGTACCTACTCCTGCTGCATTTTGTCAGATTTTCCCCGTGTAGTGCAATTCAATAGAGTTCAAATTACTTCAGATGAAAGAGGGTCCAGGGAGAGAGCTGGCCAGGCCTGAAGGGATTGAGGATTAAGAATATGTAATTTATTCAATGAAGAGCACTTTCCTTCCTGCCCTCTGTGGTTGGTCGCTTGTAGGAGCAGGTGATTCTGAATTTGAAATTGTATAAGAGATGACAGGTACGAGATGACCTTTTTCGGCTTAGATATGTGGCTTTATACGTTTAATAAGGTGTAGTCACACATGGGCAGCGGTGAAGGTGTCTGGCGAGTTAGGGGAATGCAAAAAGGTTTTACTTCAAAATACGTTGTACGAATTTTCATGATGATGATTACTGGATTATCTGTGTTATTAGCAGTGATTTGTATGCAACTGTAGCAGCTATTTTTATTTCACTATGAGTATTGTTCTTGTTTTTCACTTTAAGTCTGCATTTTGTTGCAATTAATGTACAGAACATTTTAACAATAATGTATTGAAAAATAATTAATGAAAAAATATTAAATAATCAAGTTGATTTTTATTTATTAATGTATTTATTTAACCTTTATGGTTTTTAAGTAGAGAAAAGTGTGTTTCAATTTCTTTGTAAGCACAGAACCGTTTGATTTACATTTTTTAATTTATATGGACAGCAGAAATTTGTAAAACATGGTATAATTATCCTGATTTGATACCACTGTATACATAATGGATCGAGGTGTCCGTTACATTGAATAATTGCTCTGACCTTGTGTGCACTATTGCCTGTCAGCACTTGTGAAATTATTTAGTCTGTTCGAAGCGTGAGCTATGTGATATGAATGTGAGCGGAAAATGTCACAGACGGAGCCAGTTGCTAAAAATGTTTAAGTGAAAATCTATACCTAGGATGTAAGTGATTACCAAAATAAATACTGTAATCTACGTATATAGGTTTTTTTTTTCTGTTGCTACGCTTCAGTGCCTCCCACTGATGCCCTGTGTATTCCCCCTGACTGTGAATAAGCCTGTCAGCCTAGAATGCAAATGTAAAGAAAATGTTTCGAGCTATTGGCCACAGTATGCGTTTGCAGCATTTGACAGCTATTTGAAATAACTGAACGCACAGTCCCTTGTTCCGGTAATGGTCATATGAGTCGCATATGCTACCTCTACACGTTGTCTGCCATCTGTGAATTCAGTGTAAATTTGCCCATTAGTGAACTCTGTCTTTTTTTTTTTTCTGTGCTCTCTGTGATTGTTTGTGTGTTCCTTTGTATTTTGTTTTGTTTAGCTCTGAGGGATCACAGAATCGAGCTGGTGCGAGCCTCATCACAGGAGCTCACCATTAGAATCAGTGACGTCAGCCTGTCAGACGAGGGCCAGTACACCTGCTCGCTCTTCACCATGCCTGTCAAGACCACCAAGGCCTTTCTCACTGTTCTGGGTGAGCATGTCCATTTTGTGTACTCTCCAGGCCGCTTATCTGTTGCTAATTACTCACGTTCTGACAGCATGAATGTCTGCACGTTTTGAGTTATAGTTTTGTGTATGAAAATAAAGCATTTCCGCATCATATTATCCCACTGCATGTGAGAATAAAAGACTTGCAAGCTGGAAATGTTTATTTTATTTGCCAGGAAGAACAGTAAGAAAATAAATTAATATTTTTTCACACCTCTACAAGACAGGTGTGCTGGAGGATAATCACAAAAAATATAAAATACACACGTGGACAAAATTGTTGGTACCCCTCAGTTAAAGAAGGAAAAACCCACAATTCTCACTGAAATCACTTGAAACTCACAAAAGTAACAATAAATAAAAATTTATTGAAAATTAAATAATCAAAAACAGCCATTACTTTTGAATTGTTGATTAACATAATTATTTGAAAAAACAAACTAATGAAACAGGCCTGGACAAAAATGATGGTACCTCTATAAAAGATTGAAAACTATTTGACCAGAGTGACATGATTAACTCAGGTGTGTCATTTAATTGACATCACAGGTGTTTCCAAACTCATAATCAGTCAGTCTGCCTATTTAAAGGGAGACAAGTGGTCACCCTGCTGTTTGGTGAAAAGGTGTGTACCACACTGAACATGGACAACAGAAAGCGAAGGAGAGAATTGTCCCAGGACATCCGAAAAAAAATTATAGACAAACATCTTAAAGGTAAAGGCTATAAGACCATCTCTAAACAGCTTGAAGTTCCTGAGACAACAGTGGCTCATATTATTCAGAAGTTCAAGACCCACGGGACAGTAGCCAACCTCCCTGGACGTGGCCGCAAGAGGAAAATTGATGACAAATTGAAGAGACGGATCGTTGGAATTGTATCCAAAGAGCCCAGAGCAACCTCCAAAGAAATTAAAGGTGAACTCCAAGGCCAAGGTACATCAGTGTCAGATCGCACCATTCGTCGTTGTTTGAGCCAAAGTGGACTTCATGGGAGACGACCAAGGAGGACACCACTGCTGAAAAAAACTCATAAAAAAGCCAGACTGGAATTTGCAAAAATGCATGTTGACAAGCCACAAAGCTTCTGGGAGAATGTCCTTTGGACAGATGAGACCAAACTGGAGCTTTTTGGTAAGGCACATCAACTCTATGTTCATAGACTCAAAAACCAAGCATACGAAGAAAAGAACACTGTCCCTACGGTGAAACATGGAGGAGGCTCAGTAATGTTTTGGGGCTGCTTTGCTGCATCTGGCACAGGGTGTCTTGAAAGTGTGCAAGGTACGATGAAATCTGAAGACTATCAAGGCATTCTGGAGAGAAATGTGCTGCCTAGTGTCAGAAAGCTTGGTCTCAGTCGCAGGTCATGGGTCTTCCAACAGGACAACGATCCAAAACACACAGCCAAAAACACCCAAGAATGGCTGAGAGAAAAGCGTTGGACTATTCTAAAGTGGCCTTCTATGAGCCCAGATCTGAATCCCATTGAACATATGTGGAAGGAGCTGAAACATGCCATTTGGAGAAGACACCCATCAAACCTGAGACAACTGGAGCTGTTTGCTCATGAGGAGTGGGCCAAAATACCTGTTGACAGCTGCAGAACGCTCATTGACAAATACAGAAATCGTTTAATTGCAGTGATTGCCTCAAAAGGTTGTGCAACAAAATATTAAGTTATGGGTACCATCATTTTTGTCCAGCCCTATTTCATTAGTTTGTTTTTTTAAATAATTATGTTAATCAACAATTCAAAAGTGATGGCTGATTTTGATTATTTAATTTTAAATAAATTTTTATTCATTGTTACTTTTGTGAGTTTCAAGTGATTTCAGTGAGAATTGTGGGTTTTTCCTTCTTTAACTGAGGGGTACCAACAATTTTGTCCACGTGTGTAAGTCAAACTGCCAACACTTTTAGAGCTTATTTATCTACACTTTCTGTGAGACGATGAAGCATTTTTCAGTAATACATGAGGAAAGTAACCACAGCAACTTTGCATCAAAGATTATTGGAAATGCATTTTTTCTCCTTTCTTTCAAAAAAAGTGCAATATGCAACTTATTTTCTTTTTTTCTTTGCATTTACTGTGAGCTGTTATCTGCTTCACATAATGCCTATGGGATTTTTGTTGTTTTTTTTTTTTATTTTTTTTTTATTGTTGTTCTTACTACTACATGTTGTCAGTGCTCCACTGTCCCTCCCGCCTTTAAACCAAACATTAGAAAAAGCTCTAACATAATGGCAAATTTGATCTTGTCTCTGAGAGAAGATGACTGTATGAATATCTGAAAATGGATATTGTCAAACAGTATTTTTTTTTATTATTATTATCAGAGGAAAACAACCTTTAGCACTCGTTCGGTTGTCACTCAGCATGCATTTAGTATGTTATTTACATTTACATGCATCACAGGAGTCCCAGCACGGCCAGAGATTACAGGATTTACCAAACCAGCCAAGGAGAGGGACGTAATCACCCTGACGTGCACCACATCAGGCAGCAAACCAGCTGCCCATATTCGATGGTTCCGAAATGACAAAGAGGTCCAAGGTAAGCATGTGGTGTGAATTTAACAGAGCATTGCATCCTCTGTTACCGCTTCTGCCCTCTGGGAGACAACCTTACTGTCAAGTCATTCAGCTGCTGCATTCCTTTGTACTCATATTCATGCATTGTTCCTCCGGCCAGGGTTTAGTCGTGCCATGATTTGCATGGCTCAAAGCCAGCATTGCCGCTGTCCTTGGAAGCTGTCAAATATCGTTGCACTGTTCGCTACCTAACCGAGGCAAAGACATAGAGGAGTGCCTCTCTCTGATTCTAATTATAAAGTTAAGTGTATGTAAACATAAAGTTCTGCACAGCATTCGGTATTCACTGTCAGTGCCACCAAAGTAATGATGTACTCAGCTGGTTGATTAAGAAGAAAACAAATCAATCATGCAATGCTAGAGCTGATTATCAGAAATGAGAAGGTCAAGTCTAGAGGTTGTTCTCGGACTTGTTCAATTAAAATTCCTCCAAATTCAGTTTAGATTGGAAAAAACTAAACAGCATCAAAGTCCTACATTTTAGAAATTAGAGCCAGAAATTAATCTAAAGAAAACAAAGATATATGTGTTATTTCATTGGGCTGCACAGTAGCTCTGTGGTTAGCACCGTCACCTCGCAGCCTCTCAGCCTGGACCTGGGATCTTTCTGCATGGAGTTTGAATTTTCTCCTTGTGCATGTGTGGGTTTTCTCCAAGTACTCCAGCTTCCTCCCACAGTTCAAAAATATGCTCAGATTAACTGATGATTCTAAATTCTCCAAAGGTGTGAATGTTTGTCTCTATATGTAGCCCTGTGATAGACTGATGACCTGTTGAGGGTGTCCCCTGTCGTCAGCTGGGATGAACTCCAGCCCCCCATGACCCTAATGAGGATTAAGTGGTAAATAGATAATGGATGTTATTTTATCCTGGTTATAGAAATTCTCTTCACTGTTTGTATGTGTTGAGTTGTTCTTGCTTCCTATTTGTTCTTGTCAGCCATCGAATGCCCGACTGGCTCTAACTGAGGTCTCCTTTATTCGAACAGCAGCAATTATATTAGTCAAACGAGTGAAGGAGGACACAAGACCGCAGACTCCGAGTGGCTAGATCACTAGTTTCACTCAGACTGAAAAAGGCACGGACAGAGACAATGTATTAGGCAGCAGATGGTGCACTGTAATGTGTGCTGATCACAATAAACCGGTACAAGTTTTCTGTGGCTACACAGTGTGTCTTACAAGCTTTCACTTCCTTGTATACCTCCCTCCAAACTGTCTGAAGCTCGCACTTTGTATTTTTAAAGCTTTTATCACAATCTTATTTCTTCTTTGTAAAAAGCACAGAAAAGACAAAAACATTAAAAAAATAGGCATGGAATGTTTTTCCTCAATTTGATGGCAGAGGTATGCTGCATGGAGCTCTTTAATGTAATGGAGCCTGCTGTGGAGCTCAGTGTGACAGTTGCTCTTTATTGAAGATTTGCACCAGAGAGCTTTTTCTTGGTGGTTCTGTCTGTGTCTGCCCAACATGGCATGATGATTGATGGGAGAGGGGCCAAGATATGAAGTTTTCTTGTTGAAATGACATGCACGTAGCTTCCTGAAAGGCCAGTGGAGAGCTGGCACACAGCATCACAGCCAGACTTGCTGTCCATCTCAAGAGGCACGGAGATGATCTCTTTTGTGCTTTATGTTTTGAAATGCACTTTAAAATAAATCCTTAAAGCTCAAAATGTATATTCCTAGCATGTATGGACATATGCACAGAAGCTAAAAAACAAAATGTCATCTGACAAAGTTCAAGAGGTGGCAAAATTTTATACATAGCTTCAGCCTCTGTCTTTTTTTGGTATCAATAAAAATGTAATATCATTATTCCATTGCCAAGTCGGTAGGCATCACAAGAATGCATAAGGGAATTAAAACAAAAAATGACTTGATGCATTTATATTTTACCTAGGATGTGTGATGTGCAAACTGCATTATTCTAAAAGAGATCAGGTGCCCTAAGTCTGCCCCAAACTCGTGCCTTGTATACAAATGTGCTTTTATTAGCTTTACCTTCGTACAGTGGGTTTTATGAAGCCACTTGGGCAAACAGACCTAGTGTGATGTATCTCCAAGTCAAAGACCGCTAAAGAACATGGCAGAGACTGCAGGGCTTGACTTAAAAACTTCATTTCCATGTCAAAGTGTCAAAGAGGGGGTATGTCAATCAGTGCTCCGGATCCAAACCTTTTTGTAGGTGCTGCTTCAAAGCTTTCTTTAGTGAGTATGTGCTGGGAGCAGCATGTTTTGCCATTGGTTCTTCTGTGGAAGATCATTCCCGCCAGTGTCTGCTGTCAGTCAAATCTATCCCCACTGGGGGACCAGTCTACAAAGCTCCAAGACGACAGCAGGTGTAATAGCAAAAACATGTCATATTTATTTCATGCTCTGATGATTTGTTTTTCAACAATTTATATTAGAAGCACACAGCATTACAAACCTCAAAATGCAACTGTCATCTAGTGTCAAATAATTTGTTTACAGAGTATAGAGCCATACAAATTACTTGTGTCGCTGAATGACAGCTAGGCTTCAAATTGTAATCTATTGAGGAAAAATCCACCCACTGTCACTCTCCTTGCATACATAAAGTGGCCTATATTTTCCTTTCACAGCAGCACAAAGGCACATTCAAAATTTCTATTCAGTGCTAGGAAAGAAATCAAGACATTTGAAACTAGACAATTAAGAAATATGTTATTATCAAAGCTGTGTACCCCGTTTTTAATTGTGACTGCTTCCTGTTTTTAATAACAAGCAGAGCAAAGTTTAAATATCACAAAAAGTCTATTTTTCAACCAACATTTTCCACTGATATTATGGTGCTGTGTGCATTTCTTCCTCTTAACTTCCTGACTTTGTTGTTGACTTTGTGAAATGTGAAAGTTGGCAACAGAGCCAACAATCAGTGAAAAAACATTAAGACGTGTTTGCTGCCAAAGAATATGAAAACAAACTGGCCTAACTGATTCATGTTTGCACTACATGCTTCTTTAATCTAAAGAGGTCTGCTGATCAGTGTTTCCTTACACAGCATCTACTGTGATAAATACTCTACTATGCAAGTCAGTAAACCATGTCAGGTAACTTCAAGCCTTCTTCTTGTATTTGAAATATGTTTGAACCTTAGCACTATCTTTCAAAAACTGACATCCTGATATTTCTAAAATGCAAATTATGGTCTAACCTTGCTTTAAATCATTGAATCAACCTAATTTCCACGAAATATAACAAGCTATGTGTATGGAATATATGCCTCAGCTCAAAAGATGTTTTTTAACTCAAGTGGAGCCACTCTCTCTTGATTCAGTTAATTCCAAGGTAACTGGTATATGTCATAGTTTAGACAAAACTACAACAAAAGGGCTTCTCCCAAATTTTTCAATTCCACAATTTCCTTACTGACAATTATGATAATTGGTAAACATAGATTTCTTTTCCCATAAACACTCATTTTGTAAATGGATTTTAATGATTCTCTGAAAGGGTAACTACAACAGGAACAGCTTGATAAATCAATGTAATTTTATCATAATCCGCTGCTGCCTTTTTATATTTTAAAGCTGTACATCTATGTATGCGTTTTCTGAGTCAGTGATGTTGACCAGATCTGACTGAGAAGGTTCCTCTGCATTTCGTCTGTTCATTTCCTGTTCTGGATCATTTTATTTTATGAATTTATTAATTCCTTTATATAATAACTGACCTCTTTTCCTCTGAAAGTGACCCTCTCATCTGCCACTTCTTCAGTTTTGATATTTTTACCTTCGTCAAGGCCATGATCCGAAATTAGACAAAGTGCCTCATTCATGCAGTAGTTAGCTTCTTAATCGTTGTGACTCTGCTGCAGATGAGCACGATCAAGATGTTGGTTTATTAAAGACCTGCAGCTGTTCAGCATGTAGTGATATATACTACTGTTCAAAAGTTTGAGGTCACTTAGAAATGTCCTCATGTTTGAAAGAAAAGCATTTTCTTGAAACGAAGATATAATGAAATTAATCAGAAGTAGTCTAGACATTGTTAATGTGGTAAATGACTATTCTAGCTGGAAATGGCTGATTTTTAATGGAATATCTCCATAGGGGTACAGAGGAACATTTCCAGCAACCATCACTCCTGTGTTCTAATGCTACATTGTGTTAGCTAATGGTGTTGAAAAGCTAATTGATGATTAGAAAACCCTTGTGCAGGTATGTTAGCACATGAATAAAAGTGTGAGTTTTCCTGGAAAACATGAAATTGCCTGGGTGACCCCAAACATTTGAACTGTAGTGTATGTTGCTGCATATATTAGTCTTTTCAGTCATTTAGAGTCAACTCTAAGCACTGCTTGAGTGATAATACCCATTGCTACTCTGCCTTTCTATTAATGGAAATATTTTGGGAAAGCGAGGGATCATCAGAGAATTTTATGAATATCCAACATTACAGGAATATACCATCATGAATGACAGAGCCTTTTATTTTTTCATACTGACAGACTGACAGTTATCACTTTCTATAGCAAGTGAACTTCAGTGAAAACAAATCTTTGCCCTCTAGATTTAAAACATAACACATTCATAAATTCACCAGATGTAATGTCATAAGTACCATGGAGGAGAGGATTATGGGAAAGTTATGGATTTTTATGCACATTGTGCAAATTTTGACATGAAAAAGACACTTCATCTTTATAGGAGAACCATTAAAAATACAATTGATAGCTGTATTTATTTGTTAAACCATGCATGAGAGTGTAGGTAGGCATTTTGTTTATCCCATTCAGTGCATTTTCTAACTACAAATGTGACATTTGTAACACACTAGTAGGTGAGTTTGTGTGACCACATAACACAAGGGTCTACTTTATGTTAAGAGGTACCTCAGCAGTGTGCACATCACTGTTTGAACTTTTTTAGTTGTTGATTTCACATTTTCAGCCGCCTGTAACAGTGTTAAATGAAATCTAAAATAACAACAACAGTTAGAGACCTTTTGTTTAAAACAGGGTTTCCCAGCTGCACTTCTCAGCCCAGTTGTGTGCTGTGAGCAAAGTACAGTAAAGCAGCAACACAGTCACTCAGAATTTTAACTCTCAGCTGAAGGATCACTGCTGGTCTCCGGCTGAAATTCAGCTCCCAGATACTTTTCAACCACTGGCTCATGTCTGCCTGTCAGGATTCCACAGTAACCAAGTACTATTCACTCAATAACAAAATGCCACCATGAAATAATGTGTACTTCACAAAAACACATTCCCACACACACTGTCTATTTTATCTTGATTGTTGTGTTATTTTTTCTACTGTCATTGGGAATGAGAGATGCAAGCATGTCACTGCCAGTAATTGCTTCATGTAATTTCTAGTATGTGGCAATAAAACTCTTGAATCTTGAATCTAGTGTTTGATGACCCACACCACACACATGATTTGTGCACAATATGACAAAGATAATCTCTGAAAATAAGAGACTCTTATGCTGTGCTTTTAATTAGATCTTATTTACACACACTTGTGCAATTCAATTTGCACCACAGAATACCACCAAGTTATTACAAATGTTCTGGAAACAAGCACAAACTTACAAATCAGAAAGACAATTTTCAGAACTGTTTGAGTATTTGTCCATGTAATAAATCAGAAATTTGAGACTTTGGAAGTAGTTTACATTTAAACAATATAAATGTTGATTTCACCCTACACATTTCATTTTAATAATTTATTAGTTGTTGGGCTAGTTTTTATGTCGCTGCACATACAAGGAAAACAAAAATATCATTTAGAATAACATATTTTCACTGTTAAGCATGCATACATCTGTGCTGGTCTCATCTTCTATTGTTGCTGAAAATATACTATATGAAGTGTTATGAAGAAATGGCCTTTGCTACAATTCTTCATTTCTAAACAGCTGTTACATTGTATTATAAACTTTACACAAAATATATGCTTCAAACATGTAACTAAATAATAGTGGACATCAGAGTGTATAGTAAGAAAATTAATGCCAGTTAGTTAGCTGAAATGTACTGTTAGCCCAGAGAAAGTCTAATGTGTAAACTTACTAAAGCATAGTGATACTTTAAAACTTCAAACTGGTAGAAACTCTATTTCATTTAGCATTTATAACCCAACCACAAATTTACCAGCAGAGCATGCTCCTTGTGTTCTCACCAAAATACAAAATGTGCTAAATTGTTCATCAAGGACTAAGAGTCCCGATGTTAAATTAAAGACTCTAACAAATGCCAAATGAGACAAAATTATTTTTTCGAGTGAATGTGGCTTTTACACTTAAAGGGATTTACGGAGCAAATGAATTGAGAAATGAGGTCACAGAGTGATAGGAAAAAAAGAAAACGTTCAATCTTTCAAAACATTTTAGGCTGTAATTATTGGTCAGCAGGCAGTCGGTTGCAAACTGTGCTGAGCTGGATGTTCTGGTGTTAAAGGAGGCTCAGTTTGCTGTAACAGAAAACCATTTATGTGCATTTAGATAATGCCTCTGGTTCCTCAACTTGACATCTTGCCTTAATTTGAGTAAAATGCAGCACTTAAATGTTACAAGATATACCTTACCAGTCTTACTAACTTTATTAGCCCTCCAAAAAAATCAAATCCTGTCACTCCTTGTTAAAATAGACACTTGGAGTGGTGATTACAGCAGCGCCCCCAGTTGTCTGAGTATAGATCTGCCGGCCTCTTGGGGTTCTGGTTGAAAGCAGGTGCACCTGGGCACATTCCCATTCTCACTAAGGCTGCCTCTGCGTGCTCTCTGGCAACGCTTGCAGCCACCTTGAATCAGACTGACAGCTTCTCTGTTGCAGCCCTGATGCTGCAGGCGACTTGACGAATGAGAGAACAAGCTGGAGAGATTTGTGTTTAATGCCACAGAGGCACTTCCTATTCCCCTCCTGTACTTCAGGGCAAAATCCAAGGCCTTTGACTCTCAAATGCAAGGCCTCTGACTTTCCTGTTTGCTCAAATGATGTGATGTTTGAAGTTTTCTTTTCAAACTCTTGTCATTTGTGATGAATTACTCATAACTGAACAATTCTTTTAATTTTGAAGCTTGACTTTGTGTGCTTGTGTCATGCGCCACGACACTAGTAATTAATATAGATCAGTTCCTCAGTGAAGGGTATAATCAAATTTAGCTCTGTACATTTTCCAAGTTTGTAGTTTAAAAAAAATGCGTACTGCAATTAATAAATGATTAATCATATTTAATTGTAACTTATATTACAAAATTAATTAATTAAATGCCTAAACAAACAGTTGATCTTCCTTTTTCCTAAGCTGTTGAGACAAAATTAGGTTACTCTAAAAGACCAAAATTAAACATCCATCGCAGTTTTTGATCATCTGTTCTCTGTAGCATATTAGGATTTTGTCAAGCCATTTCATGAAAAATTGAGTGGAGTGGAACAAATGGAACAGATCAGCCCAAAATGATGATGATATGGGTGATCTGGGTTTCATTGCAAGGGGCTTTTAGTATTTAATAGACCGAGGGATTTTGTGTGCCGCTGTGTGTGTTTCTGAAGGAGTGGAGTGAGTACATACGTATGTATTGATTTACTCAGGTTTGCACTGGATGGCAGACAGTCCAGGGAGGGGGGGAGTGGGAGGATGTAATGCGAGGATGTGAGGGAGGTGAGGTGAGAGGAGTAGCATCTCCAAAGAAAAGTCCTTCTGAGGCCATTGTCAGGTAATGTCTTGTTCAGATCCAATAGCCTTGTACAGCTGTTTCCAGAGAAATGTGGCAGTACCACACTAAGTGCTGACATGAGAGCAGCAGGAAACTACAAAGAAATGCTTCCAATTATAAGTGAAGAGGCATAAACAAACACAAATCAAGATCTAACGCTGTGTAAAGGGTGAATGTTTGGGCATGAAACTAAGACAAAGGAGAGGAGGGAAAGGAAAAGTGTGACTACAACTATGGAAATCCACCCCGCGCTGCTGGGGGAAGAGTGCCTGTTTATGTTGACTGGGATGTTTGAGAGATGGTCCTGGAGGAGCAAACACACCCAACCAACCGAGTCAATGCTCATATTGCTCTCCCTTCACTATTCACTCTACTTTGACTTGACTTTCAAAGGCCAAGGATCCTCTCCCTCAAAGGAGATGCAGAGAAAAACAACAACAACAACAACAACACTGCAGTTGTCTATGTCAGAAAAGCAACATCTTGAAATAAAATTTCATGTTTCTCACTTTTTTCACACACTGACAGGCTGATTTGTTTTTTCCTGCTTCTTTTTCAAAATAATTTCTGTGTAAAACTCTTGCTCAAAAGCCAGAACTGCTGCCTAAAAACATTAATAATTCACAAGTACATTGCATCCTGCTTCATTTTCTGACTCTCTGCAGGCACGAGGGAGGTGAATGCTACAGGAAAGTCATTCACAGTAAGGAGCAGCCTCAAGTTCGAGGTGGACAAACAGGACGACGGCGTCGCCTACACCTGCAGCGTGGAACATGTGTCTCTGTCTGACCCCTACTTGACGACCGAGGTCCTGGAGGTCCACTGTGAGTGCAGTCATACCCCGCAAAGCTGGATTAGGTGTAAGATTAGCATTGAGAAGAAATACAAGGATTGAGATTACATTTATGTCTGCAGGTTTAGCTTTGCATTTGTTCTGGATTAGTGTAGGATTAGTTTGCAGGTAAGGGATTAGTACCAAAGCAGAACAGGGATATGGGCTAAAGCTAAGAGCTGCCCAGTGGGTAAAGAGCTAACTACTGTTGTGATTTGACAGCGTTAGAGTTAAAGCCTCTAACACACAGTGCTGCCATAGCGTTGGATTTTTGCGTCTCTACTTCGCAGATGCTCCCCAGCTGGAGATCAGACACTCGATGATAATTCCACAGGAAGGGCTATACTTCAAGTTGGAGTGTGTTTCCAACGGCAACCCGATGTAAGTTGGAATTTCTTTACAATTTGGTGGTAGTTAAGTAGCATAAAAGACAGGCAGACTTTGGACTTAAAATGTGATTCGTCTTCATTACTCTGCATACTTACTCATTACCTAATACTTACTTACTTACTACATTTCATATAATTTCTGCAGTTTCTTTCTGACTGTTTAGGAAATCAGTCTTTTGCATTGCTTGTCTTTTCTTTCCCAGACCAGAACCGGTGCTGTGGTCTAAAGATGGAGGAGAACTTCCAGACATCGAGCGTATGATTGTGGAGGGCAGGGAACTTACCATCACCACACTCAACAAAACGGACAATGGCACATACCGCTGCGAGGCCAGCAACCATCTGGGGACGAGCAGTGCTGAATATACACTGTTTGTTTATGGTGGGTACTTCAGTGAGGGTTAGTCTCGTTGTGGATGATCGGTTTCGCTGTTGCTTCACATTTAAAGCTTTATGGTCCATTGTGTGCTTATTCAAAAATGGTTGACACAAAAGCAGTCCAATCCAAAGAAGCCACGTATTTAGCTGGTATGTGCTCTAATGACAAAATGTCTCTAAATCAAAAAGCATCATAACAAAACAATAATAGGCAACCCAGTCTAAATATGAAATAGCATTCAATAGGATAAGATCACAAAATTTTTGCATCTCCTGGAACTTTTGTCGGATAATCTGCTGATCATAATGACTGTTGGAGTTTAAGAATAATTTTTCATGCCAATTTTGTGTGGCAAAAGTGGTTTGTGAACAGGTGATTGTTGACTTCAAACATTTGCTAGTCATTAGTGGTTAATTTATGAGGTTCATCTGTCATGTACTCACACTACCCTGTAAAGCAGAAGCCGGCGCAGACAGTAAATTAATTTTTACAATGGCATGTTTTATGTTTTATTTGTCAAAGAGCCACCAATTTCCCTGAAAACTGTTGAACAGATAGTGATCACAAAGAGGTTCTCTTTGAATAATTCAGTACTGTTTTTATTCCATCCTGGAATAATGGTTCAATAATATTTATAATAAATTTGGCTATCTAGATATTTACAGGTTTCAATCGCCTTTCCAATGTTTTTGCAAGGTTTTACTACAGCACATGTCTAATTTTCTGCCTGGCTATTATTTAAAAGCACACAGGACAATTGTAGATGTTTTTGATGTTTTTTTTTTTTTTTTGCAATTCAAGGCAATTGTTGGTTCCTATTCAAAAATCTTTCAATGATTCTGTTCGTTCCACCATGACCATTAATTCTGCCTGAATGAATAAGAAATAGGCAGAATTTCAATGGCACAACTCTGGCAAAGTTAGAATAGCTGGCCAATTGAGTCTTTATATACTGAATTTAAATGAATGGAAACAACTGGAGGCTTACAAGAGGGAAGCAAATACAAATCTAGCAAATTTAGCAACATCAGTCCAGTACAGCAGTTAGTAGGACAAAGCACTTTACAATTTGCCTCCATCTGGGCTGCAGCCATTTGAATTGAGTTTCCTGCTCATGAACACATAAGCATTAAAATCAAATCATAAACTCTGTGATTAAAAAAAACAACCTGCACAACCTCAGTAGCCATACAATATATGTGTGTTACTTGGTGAAATGGTTAGATAAGGTATAAACCATATGTGGTTTGTAGTAAATGGAATCTAGTATGTTAAAACACTCATATGATCCTTATGGAATAATATCAGCTTGGTATATTATTGTGTTGTATTCCTGTGAGGTAGTAATACTGGGTGGGGAGTTAAAGGTACCTTCCAAAAACTAACTACAGTATTTATCTGACACAAAGGTGACAACAGGGATATTAGCTTGTAGTTCAAATGTTTCAAATATTTCATCTCAAGACCAATACTTACAGTACATCACAAAGATCACTGTGAATTTTCTCAGTCATCCAGGTCATGGTACAGTACATGTAGCTGCTGAAATGAAGGTAACTTGAATTTGTCAAAGATGTTTCACCTCTCATCCAAATTCTTTTGGTGGAACTCTTTCAACTAATTCAAGCAGGTCCAGTTGCCTTCGTTTCAGCACTTAGATATACATCACAGAGATCTGTAGTCCTGCAGGTCTGCAGACCTTGTACTCAAGAATCCACTTTCAGATCTTGCCTTGGCACTATGCAGGATAACCCAGTTTACCTCACTACATGCGCCTAGCTTCTGAACTCTTCCTGTGAGGAAATAGAAATAAGAAAGTGTTAAGGATGCAGAATTTAGCTTCTGAGTACCGCCTGGAGGAGAGATAAGTTAATCCCGAGACATTGGAGGGGTTGAGAGAATAAAGACGACATGGTGCAGGAAATGGATCATTAAGGCCTGTGCAGTCCATGTTTATAACATTTATCAAATACAGCCAAGACTAAAAAATACAAATACAGAAACAAGGGCGGAATATTAAAATTCAACATGGATATGTTTGTTTCCATTTTTGCCAATTAAACAGTGCCACACGAGAGTGCAGCTTGTTTGGGAGCGACTTATCACAGCTCAGACGCTGGACTTATTTAACTCACAAGCAGTTAGTGGATGCACGGCAGCGTCTTTGTATGATTTTTAAGGCAGAGGCTTTGGGAAAGAGGAAGCCCTTCATTGGGGAAAAATGAAGGAAAAGGAAGATGATACATTTGTCCTTTCAGCTTTTGTTATCTCACTCTGCTTTCAGCATGCTCACTGAACAGAGGTAGGCAGCAATGTCAGGCCAGTCTATATCACCCTGTCATATCTAGACAACATGTGCTGGACCAAGGTTTTCTTGCTCACATTTCACAGCTGAGCCAAAGCCAAGATTTTTTTATTATTATCATTGTTTCAGGTTTAAGAAAAAAAAAAAACTTGTAGAATTATCTTGGTTTGTTAGATTTACATGTGCAGAGGAGCTGTTACTCAGTCTGTGAGCAAATAACAAAACTGATAACCCTCTGCAACCCTCTCAAATGGAATACAAAGGTCTCAGTTGCTAGGAAAGATTGAAAAATTGAGTCAAGCAGGTAGAAGATGTGTGAGACGGGCTAATTTCCACTGATCATTGTAGTCATTCTTCAGAGTTGCATTGTGTCTGGCTGAATTCTTACCGGGTCTCTTTGGATCATCTCAGCCTCTAAACCTAATTTGCTAATGACAGGAGAGATGAGAAGCCATAAATGTCATTGGTCTGCTGCAATTTATCACTGTCTGCAATTATGTTCCTTAATACTCTGTATTTAGAAAAGAAACGCCATATAAGATGTTAGAGAAGTAGTAGGAAGGGTCTGCATCCATCTGAAGCTGCAGCCCCATTCCTTCCCTCTTTCCCCTCACATTTTACTGCAATTAATTTTACATTTTCACCTCAGTAAGCATGAAACATGGTACATTTTACATTGCTTGTTTCCTTTTAACCAGCCTATCATTATTTGAAAATGCAACAGATGTAAGAAATGAATTCCTCAAGCGCTTCTCATCCTTTGCCTGATAGTATTGCTGAGATGATTCAATCATTCAGAGTCATGTGTGCTTCTCCTATATTTTATCATTCCTTTATTATTTTGACTGTATTCACTGAGGTAAAATTCAAGGATTAACTTGCGCCGTCCATCCATTGATTTGTGCTGTTTGATTTTCCTGTAAGTTTTCCCACGTTGAGGCTGTTTCCCACAGAGAGGTTTGTTTTTGCTCGCCATTGTTCCTATTTTCATTTAGCAGACGTCATCACCTTAGTGCCTCCATCTCCAGCTCCCCTGCCTCTCTCTCTCTTGCCTTCATAACACCAGACTAGCGCCGACATTCCCACATCAGGCATAGGCAGTCACAGCTGCATACACAGGTAGGCCTGCCCCCCCTCCATGGTCCTGCCTCAGTGCTTCATTCCCCACAAACATGACACTAAAAACACAGTTTATGATTGATGAGTTAACAACCAGGCTTTGAGCTAGAAAATAGCTTGTTTTACTTGATGAATTCAATTCTTTATCCTTTTCATTTTCCTTTTGTTTTTTCTATACACAGCACTGTTACCTCAACAACATTTTTTTTTTTTTTACTGTTTCTGATTAGTTGTGTTACTGGTAGCTGATAATATGCAGACAGTGGAGGAGTCACTTACCACATCATGTAGTAAGCCACTGCACAAATATACAGTGGACACGGAAAGTATTTGGACCCCTCGAAATTTTTCACTCTCTGTCATTGCAGCCATTTGCCAAAATCAAAAAAGTTCATTTTGTTTCTCCTTAATGTACACTCAGCACCCCATCTTGACAGATAAAAACAGAAATGTAGAAGTTTTTGAAAATTTATTAAAAAAGAAAAACCGAAATATCACATGGTCATAAGTATTCAGACCCTGTGCTCAGTATTGAGTAGAAGCACCCTGTTCAGCTAGTACAGCCAGGAGTCTTCTTGGGAATGACGCAACAAGTTTTTCACACCTGGATTTGGGGATCCTTTGCCATTCTTCCTTGCAGATCCTCTCCAGTTCTGTCAGGTTGGATGGTGAATGTTGGTGGACAGCCATTTTGAGGTCTCTCCAGAGATGCTCAATTGGGTTTAGGTCAGGGCTCTGGCTGGGCCAGTCAAGAACGGTCACAGAGTTGTTCTGAAGCCACTCCTTTGTTATTTTAGCTGTGTGCTTAGGGTCATTGTCCTGTTGAAAGGTGAACCTTCGGCCCAGTCTGAGGTCCTGAGCACTCTGGAAGAGGTTTTCCTCCAGGATATCTTTGTACTTGGCCGCATTCATCCTTCCTTCAATTGCAACCAGTCGTCCTGTCCCTGCAGCTGAAAAACACCCCCACAACATGATGCTCCCACCACCATGTTTCACTGTAGGGATTGTATTGGGCAGGTGATGAGCAGTGCCTGGTTTTCTCCACACATAATGCTTAGAATTAACACCAAAAAGTTCAATCTTGGTCTCATCAGACCAGAGAATCTTATTTCTCATAGTCTGGGAGTCCTTCATGTGCTTTTTGGCAAACTCTATGCGGGCTTTCATGTGTCTTGCACTGAGGAGAGGCTTCCGTCGGGCCACTCTGCCATAAAGCCCCGACTGGTGGAGAGCTGCAGTAATAGTTGACTTTGTGGAACTTTCTCTTATCTCCCGACTGCATCCCTGGAGCTCAGCCATGTGATCTTTGGGTTCTTCTTTACCTCTCTCACCAAGGCTCTTCTCCCACAATTGCTCAGTTTGGCTGGACGGCCAGGTCTAGAAAGAGTTGTGGTCGTCCCAAACTTCTTCCATTTGAGGATTATGGAGGCCACTGTGCTCTTAGGAACCTTGAGTGCTGCAGAAATTCTTTTGTAACCTTGGCCAGATCCTATGCCTTGTCATAATTCTGTCTCTGAGCTCCTTGGGCAGTTCTTCGACCTCATGATTCTCATTTGCTCTGACATGCACTGTGAGCTGTAAGGTCTTATATAGACAGGTGTGTGCCTTTCCTAATCAAGTCCAATCAGTTTAATTAAACACAGCTGGACTCCAATAAAGAAGCAGAACCATCTCGAGGAGGATCAGAAGAAATGGACAGCATGTGAGTTAAATATGAATGTCGCTGCAAAGGGTCTGAATACTTCTGACCATGTGATATTTCAGTTTTTCTTTTTTAATAAATTTGCAAAAATTTCTACATTTCTGTTTTTTTCTGTCAAGATGGGGTGCTGAGTGTACATTAATGAGAAATAAAATGAACTTATTTGATTTTGGCAAATGGCTGCAATGACACAGAGTGAAAAATTTCAAGAGGTCTGAATACTCTGAATTTCCATACACACTGTACATCTTTGCAGAAGCAGAAAATAGAAACCATAAGAGTGTTTGTTCTGACACTACAACCAAACCAAAAAGAGCACATGCACTGTTTGAATAATGTTTACTAAAAAACACATGCTCCACGTGCATACTTCAGTCGGCCTCTCCAGAAGGAATTAGTGTTGTAGTGTTTGTGTGTGACAGTCATATTGAGTCACAAGAGCACTCTGCAGGTAAAAGCAGCTAAATGGTTGCCTTAGTAGTCACAGCAGCTTCAGTGTTGTGATGGAGAAAACACAAAGATACTTAGATCTGGGATGTGCTTCATTTCAATAGTCAAACCACAAACCTTAAAGGTGCCTCATGAAATTTCTTGGAAAACAAAGATTTTGTTTATATCTCACCTAAATGCATTATGTATATCCTTCAGGTTAAGTCAACATATTAAGTGAATTTCCTCCCGCGTAAAATATTTCCAAAGCTGGTTAAGCTGAACGTTTGACATGATGCATTGTTACCATCTATGTTTCTTAACTCGTTGTCTTAGAAACTGTCTTTGCAACCACTAGTGTTGATCAGTTTGAAACTAGCAGCAGGAATGTGTACCGTGAAGAGCTGTGTAAATGCAGAGGTCACTGAGATCAAAGCGCTCCGCAACACAAATCTCAACAGGCCACCTTTAAACTATTAGGACCTGGCCTCAAATAATAACACAGGAAAAAAATAATGTAAAAATTTTCTTTTTTGTGTATCTGCATTCTTATACCAATGATTCATCATAGATTATCTGATATATGATGTTCAATAACACATTATCTGATGTGTGAATATTTGAAAGTAGATTCAAGACACGTTTTATTCTGATCATTCAAGGATAAATCAACACAAAGTATGAAGAATTTTCTCATTTATCTCTAGTGTCATAGGTATGCAGATAGATTTTTGTTTTGTTTGCACAGAATCTGAGGTATTTGCCAAACTGACTAAAGTTTGAGTTGAATTGCTATTTCAATATATATATATATATATATATGGACTAAACACATATTGCTCATCAGGGAAAAATACAAAACTATCTACATGCTTCTATTCTGTTTGAAGTAAGAGGGAAAATAATTGCATTTGCAATTTTCATGAACTGACCTATTAAGGACGTACATTGCAAATTTCACATGAGAAATCACAATGCTCAATATACGCCTTTGTTCTTCATCTTGACCTTGTCGGAGCATCTTGTGCTGCTCTCACAGTGAATGTTTCTAGTATGTTTCCAGTTAAGCATGCATTTGGCTCTGACAGCGAGCTTCGCTATCTGTCGCTTTCTGCACACTGTCAAACTGAAAACAAAGGTCATGCAAATTTCTTGTGTTTTCCTTTGAATTCTGTGGTCACCTTCTTTATCACGGTGTTGTTCCCCTCGTCTTCCCTTTCTGCTGTCACTGTCTCCAACCATGGCAACAGCCAAAGACTTTCCAGGGCCTACAACAGGTAAATATCCCAATAGATGATTATTGCAAGCCAGATTTCGTGCGTGTGATGCTGGATCTGGCTCTGGGTCAAGACACATCACGGCCTCACCCAGCATGAGCCAAATCATCACCATGCATGGATGCTCACTCTGCTGACGCCAGCCGCTTTCTCTCCAGCCATGTCGCAGGCTGCATAAGTTATCACACAATATGTTTCTCTTTCAGTTTGTCTTTGCACAATGAAATAGATGGTTCTGTCTGGATGGAGATGGGCTAAAGATTCTTTTTGCACCATTGTGTATGTTTATGACCATGTGATTACAGCAATTTTTTTGTGGAACTCTTTGTCTTTCAAAAATCTGCTCACATAATTTTTGATAAATATTTCTGTTTGCCATATTTTCTAGGTTTTCCCATGATTTAGTCCATATGCATAGCATGTGGTTTGCAGCAGATCAGTTTGATAAGGCATTTATTAACGTACATGTTTTTAGCGGTTGTGATGGAAACGAGGCACAGACAAGCTTCCCAATTCTTATTGTTTTGATGTAACTAAACACCAGCTAAGACAAAATATGCCTGAAAACCTAAAATGAATCGCCAACGTCCCTGTGTTCTCCTGTAGCTTCTGTAGTTTTCTTTTTTGACTGTATGTTTCGTATCTTTTATGTCATTTTGTTATTTCTAAAAGGGTGTTCTAATCTTTGCAACCATCTTCATTTAGTAATTTTGTCGTTTGTTCCAGGATTGACATAAAAATAGCTGCATTTACAAAGGAATTAAAGCTTCAAAATCTGGTTGGACACGTTTAAAAAATTTAATGGCCTCATTTTAGTAGCTACTTTCACTTGTTTTTACGAGGGTGAAAACATAAGTATGTGTTTAGATGACAAACTCAGCTGCTGTGCAGCAATTTAGTGCGTCTCATTCCGGTGGCAGTGTGCACCAACCAAGTGTGATATGAAAATTGCTTATGCTCCTTGCTGACATTGGAATCACCTGTACAAATCATTATATTCATCGACATGCAACCAAAATGGAATTAATTCAACTGTTATACCAAAACAGTTGTTGCTTCAAAGTCCAAAGTGTCTGCTTGTGAGTCCTCGATAAAACAATTGTGGTGGTTCTATTCTGCATGGAGTTAAATAAACTGCATGTTACACGACTTCATCTTTTTTTATTTTTAACTTCCCACACTTGGGATGCTGAAAATGAGGGTTGCATTCTGTTAACAGAGGAGTATAACGAGGTTTGTAGAAACATTCCCGCCGTCATTTCCCAGGGTCACTTTGCAAAACCGAGCACAAGCCATAGCCATTCATCAGCTTGAGATAATGAGCGCGCACGAGGTGCACAGTAAAGACACAACCACTCAGTTTATTACAGGACAGACACAAAGGCATGCTCCTGCCTGGGAAACCCTCTGTTTGCTCTCTGCCCAGAGGATGCCTCATGTTAAATAACGCTTATTTAAAAACACTGATCCTGAGCAGCAGAATGTGGCAGCGAGCAAGGAGAAACAAATAAATGATGGTGTGTGTAGAGGCTCTGGCAAAAAAAACAACAACCCTGAAACATCACTCAGAGCTAGACTTCAGTTTTCTTTAAGCACATTGCTGTTGCTAATCTCATATTTTTGGAGTTGTGCAGAGATTTGTGGTATTTCCTGTGATTACTTCTTTCATACCACACTTCAGGCACTTCAAAGCAGCAATGTCAGGTTGCTCTAAATATGACAAAAGCTCATTTGGGACTGTTGAGCTTTGTTCGCAAGACGAAAAGCTACATCTGGATTTTTTGGGGGGGATAATTGCAGGAGCCAAAATATTTTTAGTGCTGTTTAATAAATGCCTGCAGCTGTGTGAGACAGCGGCAAAATATCTTGCAATTGTTAATGTTATTCCTCCACTTTTCCCTCCTACTCTCCCTGTGTCTGTCTTGTTTCAGATCCTAATGCTTTAGGACAGCACGGACCTGACCACGCTTTAATCGGTGGCGTTGTTGCAGTCGTGGTCTTCATCACCTTGTGTTTGATAATAGTTCTTGGACGATATCTGGCCAGACATAAAGGTAAAAGAGGTCATTTTAATTCCTCCGAATTACAATTTGCTTGCTTGAAGTAAATGAATATGTCTTGCACTTCTCAGCAGGTGAATAACTTGCTTTGGCCTCTGTATTTCCACAGGGACATATCTGACACATGAGGCCAAAGGAGCAGAAGATGCCCCCGACGCCGACACAGCTATCATCAACGCTGAGGGAAACCATGTGCATGCAGAGGAAAAGAAAGAGTACTTCATTTAGACTTCTTTTGCTCTTCTCCTTCGCCTCATGACAACTTTCAACAGCAGACATGCAATTTTTAAGCTGCCTCAGTGTCGCTACATGATCTGTTTGCTTTTACTTATTATTTTTTTGTCTTTTCCAGAAAGCTTGGATACGCTTGTTTTCAAAGCATTTGCTGACAGAATAGCGTTCTTCTTCTAATCGATATAAACCATGTACAATTGGATTACTTCCATTTCAGTTTTACAGTGCCTAAATGCTGTACATTTTCTGCATTTCTTCCATTGCCCATTTTGTTCTCTACTCTTTTTTTTAAATTTGCTAGCCAACTTTTTGCAGATTTTTTCCTTTTTTAATTCAGAAGCAGCAACAATTGTGCTCCAACCTAAATTAGAATCAAACAGTTTTGCTTTAGGAGCAGAATATGTTAAATACATCAATTTATCAGACATTAACATCAGAGGAATCTTTTCGTGTTTAGTCTTTTTAGGGATTAAACGATTGTCTTGGATGTTGCCTAGAGTTTACCCCACTGCAGCCATACTACACATGTTAACACATCCTTCAACAGACCAGACACTTTGACAAAACAAAATATGGAAGCACAATCTATGTGATTGTCTCTAGATGAAATCATCTCCCTCACAGCACTGTCTGTATATTCCTGCACTGGTTTATTTTCCTTTTTTTTTTTTTTTTTTGCTCGTGCTGTTGATTTGTACCAACAGAGAACAAGTTAGAAAATTAAAGCACAAAGTCTGAGGACTAACACAGAGGGAAAACACATCAACTGTTTCTTGTCTCAGGATTCAATATGAGGCTAGATGGAGAGATGGTGTCAGACACGAGAGGAAGATTTCAGTTCACTCGCAGTTATCGTCATGGATGAGGAACTTTAATTTTGGTTGGCTATTTGACGTAAGATCCAAACTGAATGAGTGGAACCTTGCGGCGGTTCATTATTTATGTTGAATTTTATTGAACAACTATGCTCAATGTGTGGATATTGCTGTAAAATACTTTGCTAACGTGAATATTGGTGAACAATATTGTTGAATCTTGGGATCCCTGACACATTACAATTTGTATATTAGCATATACAGTATTTAAAGTATTCCACAAGTCTTTTTTTTTTCTCCATTTATCTTACAAGCGTTTGTTTTGCCAAAAGGCGTGTAAATAATATGTAAGTATTCAATTTTAGTAAAATGAAGAAAACCACTGGTTCTAGCTTTTAATTTCAGGTCATATCAGTTCCCGTCACTTTAATGAGAGCGTTTTCACACTTTTGAAGATTTCTTCAAACAGGGATTCTAATGAATTGCTTAAAATGTTTTAAAAAAAATCTGGTCAAAATATATGTATTTATTATTATGACTGATTGACATTTATTATATGATACTATATTGATTGATATTATTGCTGTTATTACTAAAGTAGTTGTCTGACATTAACTTTTCCATTTTTTAATTTTGTAACTTATCATCAGAAAAAAAAAACAGTACAAGATCACCGTTATGGCCTTTGAGTTTGCTGCAAACATTACTAATGACATGTTGAGGCATTGGTGAATCAGACATCCCTTCACTGTATAGAATCACTGTATCAAAGACCTTGAACCACGTTGCCAATGCTCATACATGTTATTTTGTTAGTTCAATATGATGCTATAAATAACTCATTTTGTACAAAGATTGAATCGCTGTAATTAATTTGCTTTTTATGGGGGATGTGTGAGGTTTGCTTTTTTTCTCAGTATTGAATATTCATTTTTCAACTATGCCACTGTAAAAAAAAAAAAGAACGAAAAAAGAAAGACAAAGTGCGGATTAAAATATGAACAACTTGGAAACTGCCATTTTGTTGTGACTAGGTTTGTACGTTGACATGAACTCAACAGAAATGCTTTGTGCTGGTGAATTACAGCACTATTACCTGCAGTCACAATATCCGTCCACATAGCTACAGTTAGTAAAAAGGACTATACGTTGATGGACAGCGCTATGACCAAAGCTGCACTGTAATTGTTATTCTGTGCAGTCATTAAGTATTACTCAGCCTTTAGTATTAATAATATATGCAAAGTGTCCAACTTGTAGAAAGATTAAAAAACCATGAAGCTCCTCAGGAAGATTGCCTAAGGCTCTCAGCCTGCCTCACGATTTGTGCATTAATACAGGGTGACAAAAGGAAGGCTCAAGTTCCTCTGAATTCCTCCCTGTCTCGCTGGAGCTCAGTTCGATATGCTTGAAGTGGCTTCATGAAACTACTCGCAGATGTCAACACAGCAGGCTGCTGTTGCCCTTCTTTCAACAAAGTAGACAGAGGAAGTAGGCTGGGTGTGGAAAACTGGAGGCGAACTACTTGTTGGGATGCCGGTGGTCGCTTTAAAAAGGAAGTGAAATTATGACACTTAGGATCCAACTTTATTAATCCCTGTGGAGATATTCACTGAAAATGAAAACATTAATGGCAACTAACAAAAAAAGACAGATGGGATGCATTTAGCAGCTAGATACTAAAATAAATAATAAAAGTAGAGCAAAAAAAAAAGCAGTAAAATGGAGTGGAAGCAATTGTAGAGTTAATAGGTGCAGATGATGTCTTTATATTTATGTGAACTATGTAAGGGTACATATATAAATGGATACAAGCATTACTAGCACTTATGTCTTGTGAATTACTGTAAATATTTATTCCTGCAGTATAAATATATACTATGGATGCTATATACATGATTAGAATGCATAACATGCAGTCTGCATAAAATTAAGTTTGCTTTGGAAAGCATTATGAATATATTAAGGACATATGGGAAGATTCAAAATTCTAAGAAATGTATTTAACTAATGCCCAATATATGGGCATAAACTCTAATGGTCTGTGTGTGAGCATTACAAAAATGACACCATATCAAACTTGCATTTGACGAAAGCAAATGTTTATTATAATATCCTGAATTGAGTAGTAATCTGGATAGTACATGTACAGTAAACCGTGCCAATTCAGAAAAATAAAAGAAAGTACCTTTTATAGTCCATTATCACTGCTTCAATGGCTCAAATGAACTCTTTGAAATTTGAGGATGGATGTGATAGCCTTGCTCGGATTACTGAGATCATATTAAGTATCTGAGCATCCTTTAAGGGAGATCTCGTTCCAGGACACAGGACCCAAGTCATTATGATCCTCCATTCTTCAGCTCTCATTGACCTTGAGCATAATGTTGCTTCCCAGCAGACTAATGTTGCCATTATCAACACACTGTCCGGCCAACCATCTGCCTGCTTCACACAACGCCTGACTCCCCCTCTCCTCTCACAGAGACTGTTCCCAATGCTCACTTCATAATCATTACCACCAAAAGCCCAGCCAGTTGAAATAAACATCAGCTCCCACTATCGCACTCCTTCACATTATTAAAAGCTCAGTGCTTCGTTAAGCTATGTAAATTGAGATAGACTGTCTTGAATAATGCCTGGCAGAAAATAATGCTAAAAATCCATCATAATTTAGTAATTGGATATTGAGAGGAGGAATTTATGTGCAATCGTAAATAGTGAGTTGGGAAATGGATTTTTTCTTTACCCTTGAAATGTGAGAACCATACCCTGGGCAATGTAACAATCACAGCATGACCTCTGAGGAGGCCTTGTAAGTCTTACTAAATGGAGGAAACTGATCCCCACTGTACCCTGAAGGCAGGGTCCATATCAGTCCTCCAGCTCACAATAAGCTCTTATCATGGCAGAACAGAAGTCTCTGACAAAACTCTTCAGGGACAAATTGATATCTTAAAAAAAATTATAACACTTAAACACATTAGGTCTACAGCACAATTCTGATTTTAAAATTTAAAACATCCATTCCTGAGTTAATAGTCCATGTGAGTTTTCTTGCATTTCCATCCCAGTGCAATTAAACAGTCAGACTGTGGACTTCTTCAGCAGCTTTTTTTAGTCTCATCCTCAAGACTCTGGTAGAAAAGTAAAGTTTTTTTTCCCCCCAATAACGTGGACTCGACCGTTGTCAACAGTCTGTATTTTTCTTTTTTCTTTTTCATCACACAGTTTTGCTGTAGATTAGTGACAACTGGAGGAGCCATAGCAAGACTGTGCAAGAAAAGCCCTCCAACCCTGACACAAATAGTAGAATCCTTCTTTTTGGATTAACAGTACAACACTTTATGCAAAAATAACAGTAATTCCACTTGTTTTCACTATCCAAGCATGTAAATTGCCTTGTGTAATTCACTGGGCGATTTGTGTGGCAAGCAAAAGGATAAAAGGATTTGAGAGATGGAGTGGGATGCAGTATGCTCACCAGAAGTGATGAAGAAATGTTTGTCCTCTGGATCATGTTTTTAATTACAGATTTAATAGGTATTAGTGACTCTGCAAAGTAACCCAGTGATTCTTCACAACCTTTAGTCAGTTCTGTATTTACAGATAACAATAATCACAATATTCCCAAGTAGAAACAATCAATCCACCTGATTTTTCTGGCCATACTAATACTGTGTCATCTTTCATATTGCCTGCCAGGCAGAACAAATATTTTGAAGGAATTAACTTATAATTATTGCCCTGCACCCAGAGGTGATGTATATAGAGTAGACAGTAGAAGATGAAATTCACAGTTTTTCAATATCGTTCTTTTCCTTTTTAGAACTTAGTGTCAGGAGTCTGTTATCGTTGGCCTTAGAAGCTCAGAATTGCATTGTTTGTGCAAATGGTTTTGTCTTTGATTGACAGCTCACTCTAATAGAGAATCAGGTAGAATAATAACAGCGTGTTTACAACACTGCTGCTGCCTTGGAAAAAGACTCATTGAAGGAAGAAAAAAAATCTCATGATGATGATGCCAATGGCAGGTAATCTTTTGAAACATCATGGCTTTGTGAAAATACCCACCAACAGATCAGCTTAAAGAATTCTCACTTTTATACATTTATACAAAATGTGTTTTCATATAAAGCTAATAGAGGTGAAGCACACCTGAGACCTTCTGCGGCCACGTGTGACTTACAGCTGCTACATTTGCACCTCATCTGTATCTCTACTGGATCAGGGAGCTGTAGGATATCATCTTGAGATGTGTTTTGCCTAATCATATTTGATGAGATTAAACAGATCACTCACACTTCCTCTTGTGACAGGGCCGAGTGGAAGCTAGAAGGAGTCAAATGATCTGGAACAAAGAACATGAGCCTGTGTATCCCCCCAGATGCATCACCATGCCATTAGTCTAGATGAATGTGTACAGTCAGACACAATTCCCTTGTTTGCTGCATGAGGGCTTCCACTTTGTGAGGCAGCGAGTCTGCTGTTCGAATCAGGCCACATGCAGGCCCGTGGATTGATGACTGAAACCCGGCTACCCACTGTATTTTAAACTCATTCATCCACACTGACTCACATTCACCGCGGTGCATCTTTAAATAGCCTGCCATGGGATTGTCTGTCTACCATTTGATTTATTCTGTAACATATTTTTAGATCTAATTAAAACAAACTTTTCGGAATTGTTTGGGCGAATTTTGAATCGTGCAGGCCCTGGAGAGAACATAAAGGGAAGCCTTGTCTTGGTAAGTCTTCCGGGAGGAAAAAAAGCTAGTACTGTACCTGTGGCATAAGGTATGCAATAAATAGCTTGCCATCTGTTTGAATTTCAGCACTTGAGATTCTTCCAAGGAACTCACCAGAGACTTAATTAAAGTTGGAATATTAGTGAGTGGGAGACTGAGGTTCCTCCAAAAAATGACAGCTAGAGGAAATCTTAGCATTAGTTTGTTAATAGGGAAACATTTATTCGTTAAAGTACAAAGGCTGCATTGAACTTTATTAAAGTGAGTATCCTTACAGATTATTCCAAGATATCATTTTGATGCTTTTTATGACACTACTTTCCATTTATCATCACAGTCTGCCCTTTGCAGCTAATGTGTACAGCTAATGAAACCACAGGAAATGATGTATGTTCATGCAGCAATTAGACTGAATGTGGAAAAGATGGTGGCTAAATGAATTATTAGCCAGTTAATCAGGGGATAATGAAGACACCTCTTTTTTTTTTTGGAAAGGAGGATGTGCCACTAGCTCACTTGTTCATTGTCTCTGAAAATACAGGGTAGAGGGGGAAAAAAACAAATATTTGATGCACTCCTGGGGATTAGATGATTATTTAAATAAACATCTTCTCAAAAGCAACAGTGCCTCACTTCTGTTGCATGCGCTGCTGTATAGTTGTCAAAGTTGTCATGTTTCGGAAGAGCAGAGTTCAGTCATTCGTAACCACTTTCATAATGTCGTGTAGCTGAAACCATCGCTGCACTGCTGTAGTTAGAGGCATGTTTGTCACTGATTGCATCGCTGGCATGTCAAGAAGATGATTGTGAGGTTTACGTGAATGTGTCAGCGCATTAAAAGTCAACAACCTGATGTTGCAAAGCCATCAGTAGTAAGAGAAAGTGACTCATTTATTACATAAGAAGGACAGTAGTGAGGATTTAAGGAAGAAAAAATGGCAAAACAATCGCAACCACATTTTTAATTATCAATATAGTATTAATTCTCTTGCTTATTTCATTGTAGGTACAGTATTTCCTTTAAAAATAACTGGTGCTCTCCAATGCAAATTGAATATTAATGTGTGAACAGCGTAATGAAAAGGTTCAGACAAACTGCTGTGCCTGCAGGATGCCAGCTGTTTCAATGTGAATGGACATTAGGCAACGGCAATGTCCCCCTCCCCTTTACCTGGATGTTTTCTTTTTCAGCATGTATAGTAATGCCATAGGATGACATCAGTTTTTCTTTTAATACTTTCATATTTAGTTTTCTATTAACTAGGAATTTAATTGATAGCATTGTTCAAGGTACAGTGACATCTGGGAGCTCTGAAAGTTGTGAATGAATTTTAGAGAGTGTGAAATTGGGGGCTTAAGTCAGAAATGTTCTATTTGGACATGTGGTGGTTTTAAGTAGAGACCAAATTTGTTGAAAACTGCATCGGTTTACTTAGTATTGCAGCTGTACAGTTGGAAGTTGAGTTTCTCTTTCGTATGTAATGATTTCCTGTGACTATTGACCCCAGCAGTCAGTCTTACATTTGTCATTTGCATGATTCATTTCAATCTGTGGTTTGTAATATGAAACTGTGCTTGATGACCACCAGTGAATCCAGTGCTGCAAAATCCACCAAAGGAATATTCAGTGACCTTTCTTGAAAATGTTTAAAATAAGGCAAAAACACGCATAGAATAGAAATAAAAATCTGCTGTGATGTGACTACATACATACAAGGACTTCCATAATATAAATATATATAATTATTAAAGCGCTTCCGAAAGATAAATCGCACTTGAGACGAGGTCAATGGGTGACATAGCACATTGCAAGCATGCAACTGAGCTCCTTATGATTTGTAGGATTGTAGGTGCTAAAGAGCGCATCGAAAAAGAGGGGAAGGACCAATGGGATAGCTAAGGCTTAAATACTTCCAGAGCAGCGTGCCAGTCGTCTTTATGATGCCAGTCAGTGTGATGGTGGGCCTCGGGGATTAACTCCAGACAGACAGCTCAGTAAGACAACTGATTAAATAGTAGTGAGAAGAGAGAAAATGTTTAATTCAGCCATATTTAGTATTCATGGGATGAAAAACCATACAAGAGTTCACCTTGAGGGGTCATCCGGAGAGAAGGTCCGGAATCCCAAAGAGCGGATAGGCCAAGTTTGCACAGAACACTTGGAAACACAGCTGATTGTGTTTTTAATTGCTTTGATTGTCAAGTTTATTTTAGCTGAATTGAAAATGGTAATGCAGCGCGTAGTGAATTGACAAACTGATATGCTTTGAAAATGAGTTCTGATTTGCAGCTCTTCTGACATTGGGATAGATTTGCCCACAATAATCAATGCTGAACCTCAAGTTATGGATGTAAATTAATGCATTCCTGACACATTTAATCTACGGTATCATTGTAATTAACTTTAATTTGCTTGCATGTTTATGGCATTATGGAGTAGCTTACAAAATGCAGTGAAAGATTGCACAGATGACTGTGTGCATAAATAACATTATCGCCATAATTCTCTACATATGACATAATGCTCAAAAATAACTTGTAAAGGAAAAAAAGTACAACTGTGCTACAAGAAAGACACAGGATGAATCATGCTTTTCCATAAAGGAGTCTGTAAAGATTGAAATGTGAACTATTCATTATGTGCAACAACTGCCTGCAAAGAACAATGAATATTGTTCATGTTAGGAACAGAACAACCTGGTATGAATCCACCGTGGTGTATGTCTTTTTCATGACTGTAAAGATATAAGCAAAAGTTTGGAAACTGTTCATTGTGCTATTCTCAAAACCTTCTGTTCGGTGTTTGCGGCTTCAAGTAATTCAAAACAATACTATTTGTATTAGCTTGGCTCTGTGAAGGAGTGCCAGCTATAGAGACATGATGAAATCCCTATGTTAAAATACCTCACCATGACGCTCAAAACTAATTCAATTATATGCATGACCAGTTCAATAGACCTACAGAATTGGGTTATTGTCTGAAATGATGAAAAAAGAAAAATACTACTAAATCATGTGTGAATGAAGTGTAATGTAAAAATGATTTTCACAAAGAGTTGCCAAAATGGGTTTCAAGAACAAGGGATAACAAATGATTTCTTCAGTCATCTTCCAAGCTATTTACTCTTCATCAACAAGAAATGCTATTTACAATGAATTTTCAAAGGCATTTCATCATTGCTATAGTGACTATACTGGAGAGATAAAATGGTGTAGTTCCAAGTAGGGCAAACAACAGAAAACAGTGGAAACAGCATAAACTTTTTTTTTGCAGATGCAGACTCCATCTGCTTTAAAGCTGCTTTTAGTCAAAAGAACAATGCATCATGTGCTGCTCTGAAGGAGGAAATATTTCACGTATGTGCAGTACCTTTGCTTCTTATACCGCAGAGGCTGGCTCATTAAACCAGGGCTACATGTTTGGGTTTTGATCAATAGCTCATTGCATCAAACATGGGATGTGAACACATGTGGAAAGTCGATGCAGGTGATGAGCTTCGTGATGAGAACTGGGATATTCTTGAAATGTCAGTGGGTCACAGTCTCCAAAAGCAAAGCTGATTGATTGAGAAGCTGAAAGTCCTTTTTATGATTCAGCTTTAGTGTTGACCCGGTAAATCAACAGTAGGGCTAAAAAGATACACAAGAGCCTCACCAACAGTCTTAGCCCTTTAGGTACAGCTCCGTTCTCCGCTTTCATTTAATGTGAAGATATTAATATGTCACAGAACAATGAGATGCTGTGAGGCAAGTAAGTGGAGGGAAATGAATGCCACCATTGCCCCAACCTTCACCCCTGCACCATCCCGTGTCTGCAGTTTTGTGATAATGATGTTAGAGTCACGGAGGCCCCTGAGAAAGGAAAGCACCCCATAAATTTCCAGATCTGCAGAACCTTGATCTGCTGAACCATCTCATTGACATGGAGCTCAAATTCACTGTGTCCAGATAGGCAGGATAATCATCCCACTTCTATAAAATGAACAGAGCAGCTATATATAGCGCAGTGGTCGTGTTACTTCCCTGGAAGTTGAAGGGTAGTGCCAGTGATATTTTTTCATTGCTTTGGTTCTGCACTCCAAAAATGAACTGAAATAATGACACTGACAACAGTGCTGACTCCCATCTCTGAGACATTGAGTACACGGTGTAGAAATTTTGTCCCTCCAGGGTTTCCTGGAGGAAATTGCATAGAGAAGAGTGGTAGAACTGGATAAGTCACATCACATGACAACAGTCGATTCTCATTCCCTAAAATGTAATGTTTTTTCTTCTTCAATGCACATGTATTTTCTGTCGATTTTGTTTTTTGCTAGTGGAGAAGTCCTTCATTCCAGAGGAGGTAGCTCAGCTTCACTATGAGATGTTGGTTGAGATCCTGTCTTTAAATATACAACCCCTAAAATTTAGGACAATACTGGAAGGCAATGAAGTGACTTTGCAGCACAGGCCTGGGAAGGTGTTGTGTATGTATCACAGAAGTCAGTTTTTAACTGCAGAGAATATGCACCCAAACAGATATTTTATGATTTATTCTAACTGCCTTAAATCTTTTGGTCTACCTACAATGCATCCTTTCATCTGATAATGTAACTGTTACTGTTAATGTAAACACGATCATATTAAAAATATATAATAAGTGCTCGAGTTCAGAAACAACTGAAAAAAACAAACAAATTGAAAGTCAGTTACAAGTGCAATACTGGTCAGTAACGCTGCTACAATGCCTAAGATCATTATTGAAGACAATGAAGCCAAAACTATTAAAAACAACATATTTACTGCGGTTATATTAGGCAGGTAGGTATCAGCAATAAGCCTCTGATGAAAAGGAGCAGGTGGCAAGGACTATGCTGCCATTTTCCACTTGACTATCCAAAGTCATTCCTGACTTTATTTGGAACAGCAGTCATTTTATCAGGATCATATACTGGAATATCACAAGTGCTATCCATCTGTTCAGCTACTCAAGGAATGAAGGTTGAGGACATTTACAGTGTGCACGAGTAAGCAAAAGAGCACTAAAAGGCTTTCTAGTTAGCCATATGTCAGACATTCCTTGGCAGGTTTCCTTGGAATGAACACTTTGGCATTTTGAAGTCAATCTTTAGGCTGCTGTGTAGTTAAATCAACGAAGGACAGAACAGACTAACCAGCAAGAAAAACAAATCAAGAGAAATTGAAGTATTTTGAAAGCTATCTGTGCGTTAAACAAAACAAATTAAAGGTGTTGAAGGAAAGCAACTGTCTTTATTGAAAAAAACAACTTTTTAACTGATTTCTTACAAAAGCTGGCATTCCATATTCCATTGGTCTTCTCTCATCATGATGCACATCATTGTGACAGTGACTAATCTGTCCTCAAATAGACTAGTTAGAACTAAACAAGACAAAATAAAGCCAGTTTAAGTTGTTGTGTTGTTGTTTAATCATAGCCATATGTGCAATACAGTCATCTGCTGACTGGTTCTGCTTAGAGACGTTCTGGTAGAAATGCTAACTAGGGAAAGGTTGTTAGACCAAGAGATGCAAAATGAGGGGTTAGAAGAGGTTGCTCATCCTAATTTAGAATACTAAGTCTTAACGGAGGCACCTAGGAATTGAGCTCTCCTTAATAAACACAAGGGTCCTCTGATGAGACTTCGAAGGACTTAAGTTAAAAGTCCTTCCACTTGGGCAATTAGACCTCTGCCCAGAATGAACATCCACTCTCTGAGAGCAAAACGAGAACCCGTAACATCAGCACGAGCACCAGACCAACCAGACAACCAGCATCTCTCAGAGGCTTGGGACTAAAAGCATGATAAGCAACCCCTCCTCAAAGTCATCTCTGGATCTAGTAGCTACTCACTAATTAGCATTTCTAGGATACATTTTGATTAAACTTGATGTACAAATGACTTAATAGATAGAAGAGTGTGGGCTGTTTAAGAGCTTGAAACACTGCTGTTGAACTGCACAAGGACACAGATGCAATATCAACACAGCTGATTCATTGCAGTCTTTTAAGCACAATTTTATATCTGATCCAAATAATAGCTGAATTTGCATTGAACTAAATTATTAATTTACTACTCCTACATGTTTCTTTTATGCCTTTTAGATTTAAGTTGTGCATTGTATCCATTTTAAACAGGTTAACAGATAACATCTCAGATTGCCATGTTTGCCAAATTTCATTATATAATGCTGCCATCTGCTGGGCATCACAGATCAAGCTAGTTTGTAATCTATGTGATACATGTAACTACTGAAAAATAGCATTGGCTTCAAGTTGTGTGTCCTTATTACTTCCTTTCATCAAACAACTTCAGATGGAAGTAGACTTCATCAAGTCTTCAAGTACAGTCCTAGCATTAAAGCCCTGATGACGCAGCAGTGCTTTCATTAGTTTCATCAGTTAATTTTCAACAGAGACTGAAATCTGCTCACTCAGGGTTCAAACTCCTTCGAGGAGATTATTTGTACAATTATGTGTGTCTGTGTCAACCATGGAAATGATATAGCCTTTCAAAAACACAGTATGAGTGCTTACTGTATGTAGCAGTTAATGTATTAGCATTTTGCTCATGCAATCAGTAAGATAATATCAATCAGTACCATATATTTGAAATGATCCCTGAGTAATAAAATCAACATACGAATCTATATAAATATGTTTTTCGATTCTCTGTCTTGAGGGGGTAAAATTAAGATTCATGTTCAATATCCACACATTTTAATTGCCAGATTGTAATCCTCAATAATGTACAATTTATCTAACGACTAATCATTCAAAGAAAATTGGAGAAAGGCTTTCCATGGTTATATTATCTATAATTCATAACAAGAAAAATCAACAGATTTCAAAAACAGATATCCAGCATATTGTTGACTATGTTGTCCAATTATTAAAGCAGTATCAGACCTAAAAATCCTATTATAGCCTGTTTGTAATACACTCCGGTGCCATTTGAGGAAAGAAACACCTAGGGCAAGGTGTGATCTGCTGCACATGCAGGAGTATTAAAATTGCAAATAAAACTGAAGTCCTTGAGAAAACTCTCAAACATCTTTTTAATGCTACTTTTTTGAAAAAAATATGCCAATTAACTACAAAGAGTAGGAACACAGTTTCCCAGATTGCAGAAGCATTCTTTCTGCCTTTTATCCCACTTCAACAAACACATGACCACAAATGTGTACTTTCAGAAGGAGTGACTTCACTTGTAAGGCACCTGTCAAATAACTGTATATTTATTATCTAAGTCTGACCACTACCTTCCTTCAATCCCGAAATATATCTGAAAGACATCACAACAGCCTTTCTCATTTAAGAACTGATAGAGCTGCCCAAGGTCCATGTGATTACCTCTGTTCCCATGAGGGTCAAACATTGCCTCTTCAAAGCCAGTGAATTTGCGCAGGGAGTCTATGCTTTCAACAGTCCTGCTGTCCTCGCCCTGACGATCAAGGGGAATATCCTCTCTATGTCGAATCATGATCTTCTTCCATGTCAGAACCTTGACTCTGCGAAATGGGAAAAAGTTTGGAAAAATAATCAACTTGGCACTTCACCCGGCTTCTGGCTGTGACATCAGCTGCTAAAAATAACAACACTCAAGGTACCTGGACCAGAACTCCTCACAGGCTGATTGAGGACCTTCCACACACACAATACCAGGCTTCCCAGGCATGCTGAATCCTGACAGGCACAGCTCCTTGGACCACTCCAAGATGTTCTTCCGCTTTGACTTGTTGTAGATGTGGTGACTGTAGATCCACAGGCGGCTGAAAACTTCCTGTGGCTGTGAAGAGGCAGGCTCTTTCTTGGGAACTGGTGTCACTAATAAGCTCTTATTAACGAAGACCTGCAAGTTGTCTTTCACCCAGTCCACAGCAGAGAGAACACATACTTCCCCCTGGCAGTTTTCTGTGAGGTATGCATTGAGATGTGTCTGGAGTTCTGTCTGCTGGGCCCTGTTGAGACTGGAACACCTAGAAAATGGAACATATTTTCAGAAAATTTCAGAAAGATTTAAGCCAACTGGAACTTTCTATCTTTGGGAGCAAAGACTTTTCATTGAGAGCTTGATGATACTACCTATCATAAGACAAAAAGATCTGTACCACACCATAGCAGAACATAACAACAACAGAATCTCAACAAAATTACAGGCTTCTTAATTAGTTGATTAAGATGATTAATTATACACACTGTTAGAAAATTACAGGTTCTTCATTTCCTGCTGCAGCAGCATTTTGTATTGTTAATAACATATCATCTAGCAACAAATAAACATCCTTACATGCAGCCATGTGAATGCTGTCTGCGCTCAACTTTGCAGAATTCTTGACTTTCAACAAGGCCACAACTTGTACTTTCAGCCTGTCACTTAAATCATTCCTCCTGTGTCTTTAGTTTGTTGCTCATCAGTAGATCAGTGGAAATTGAAAACAACAGATTTAACATAGCTTTTAAATATACCAAGAGTGTCTGCAAGTGTTTTACAAATTTAAATGACAAACTAAAGTAAGTAGTTAAGTGTCTTCATTTTTTATTTTGCTTATTTTTATATGAGATTAATTGCCATAAACTAACATGATGTGGAAAGGGGCTTACCGGACTGTTATTTCTGGTAACACACAGGGATATTCAGATGGATAAGCACAGGACATAATGACCTCCGTCTGAATGGAACAATAAAATAAGACAACATACAAAAACAATACAACTATTGAAAACAAAATTCATTATTTTGAATCACTATGACATATTGTGACAGTTTCGGTCGGTTACCACCTCCGTGTTTGCAGAGTCCAGCTTCTGTTTGATGAGAAACTGCGGTCTGGAGGGAGGAGGGCTGTCTGCTGAGGCTGAACTCTCCACGTAGTCCCTGAGCTCCGCTAGTGCAAGCTGGTCGGTGAGCTCCAGCTCATCCAGCGTGGGGAACATGCTGGTTAGCAGCTCAATCTCTGCAAGCTGAGACTCAGCCCACTCCAAGTAAGACATGTTGGTAAAGCCCAGACAACAGCTTCGACTTTTACGACCGTGAATATAAGAGCTGTTAACTGTTTAACAGGTTTCTCCTCAAAATCACAGATGTTGTCGCATTACGCTGTCATTTCGGGTAACTAAATACATTTTCGTGTCATCAACATTAAATTGCTTTACTCTTTAAATTAATATACTTAAGCCTAAAACAATTAAGATTTTCATGTAAACGATACATCGAAAGCAGAAGACACAGTCAAGTTTAGCTAATAGTGCCTGACACTAGCTAGTACTCGAGGTGTGTTTCAACTCGGACTCTTTTAAGCGACGCACACAGGAAGCGCACGGACTGAGCAACAGAAACAGTGACAGCATCACATTTTGTTCCTCTGTTTGCATGTGTCAACTGGGATTTTTTCCCTACCAAATCAGCGGAGTGATTTTTGCGAATTTTAAACTTCGTAAACTTGTTTGCTAGCCTGAACGCTTCCATTTTCTGACTATAGCCAGTAATGTAAAGTAAGTATAACCGGATTAGAGATTTCATTCAAAGTAAACGAAACTGAAAACGGTGAATGTTATAAGCTTCGTTTCTGACAGGACCATGGGCATAGTCCTGAAGTGTAATGTAACATGACTTGGTGTGTTCTTCTGGCACGGAATTTATGGGCACTAAAGTCTGTTTGTAGCATTATAATATGATGTTGTTATTAGCCAAAGCTAGCGTTAATTCAGTCCACTCCAGTGATTTCTATTCATCTCTAAATGTGCCTAGGTGAAAATGGGAAAGAAAAGGGGGAAAGACAAGAGCTCCAGAGAGGAGGATGACATTGACCTGACAGGTAAAAAATATATCATAATAGTCTTCATGGCATAAAACAACCTGTGGAAGGCCTGGTGTCACTTTCCCTATTTTAATTTGTGATTGTTTACCTCTATAGTTCCATCGTGCAGACATATCAAGAAAGGAACAGACCAAACTCTTCTTAAGAAACTTTCTGGCAATATTGATTGGACGAGTTGTCAAGATTGTAAGAATGAAGAAAACAAGGAAAATATCAGCACCACTCTGTCAGAGGAAGCTGAAGAGGATAAAGAAACAGGAGGAATGTGGATGTGCTTGAAATGTGGCCATAGAGTGAGTTTATTCTTCTCATTGATCATTCAGTTTGACAGTGTGAAGTAGCTTCTTCTCTAAATGACCCATCGTGACTTTTCTACCAGGGGTGTGGAAGAAATTCTGAGAACAAGCATGCCATTAAGCATTATGAAACTCCTCGGTCAGATCCACATTGCCTGGTGATCAGTTTGGACAACTGGAGTGTGTGGTGAGTATGTTGTTGTGGTGTGACAATCACCAATACAGACCAGGTGCTTGAAATGAGAAAAATGTGTTTTTTAATGTGCTGTGAAACTTGCAGGTGTTACATATGCGATGATGAAGTCCAGTACTCGAGAACGGGGCATTTGGCTCAGCTGGTGACCAACCTGAAAAAGCAAACATCTACAGATCTGATAAAAAGAGCACCAAAAGGTAGGTACATGATGAAGTTTAACAATGTTATTTTTTAAATCTAAATATATTATTAGATTTAAAGGCTTCTAACCTTGCACACATGTTTTCTTATTTAGGAGAGAAAGAGAACACTGACTTGTTGGAAGCTGAACAGAAGACAGACACTATAAAAGCAGAGGAAAATGAGGACAAGGAAAACAAAGAAAACAAGGATCAACAAAAGAAAAACACCAAGAAAGAGAGTGCTGGGAAATCGCAAACACAGAACAACACAATTGAAGAAAAGCATGGTGTTTCAGTAAAAGGACTGAGCAACCTTGGAAACACTTGTTTCTTTAACGCAGTTATTCAGGTAAGAGCATGCCTTATAGAAAGCTAGCCTTGAAATAAACGAAAGTTAATAATTGGTGTCACTGTCTCCTCCAGAATCTCTCCCAAACACCGCTCCTAAGACAGACTCTCAACAGAGTGACAGAAGAAATGAGTCTCAACATCAAACCGGATGACTCCTTAGAGCTGGTGTGTTGCCATCATACTTTAAATAATTGTTTTTAATGTTAGAAATAATGGATGTATCCTATCTCATACACAGTGTTTATTGCTTAAGAGGCTTGCTTTTATCCTGATTGCAGCAGCCCATTGCAGTGCAGTTAGAGCAGCCTGGATCCTTGACTTTGGCTATGTGTCAACTTCTCAGTGAGATCCAGGAATCCAAGAAGAGTGTTGTAACACCACGGGACTTGTTCACACAAGTTTGTAAAAAGTGAGTGTTGCTACAGTTTGAGGTAGAACTTAAGTTCCTCTTCAAATATGCTGCCTTGCATTACTGCATTAAATGTTATTTATGCATTTATGTTGTCGTTGCAGGGCTGCCAGGTTCAAAGGATTTCAGCAGCAAGATAGCCAGGAGCTGCTGCGATACCTGCTGGATGGGATGCGAACTGAGGAACTTAAAGTGGGCATTAAATTTAAAACAAATATCTCCATTTATCATACTAGTAAAATATTTGCGCTATAAAGTGTACTTAAAACTGGACAGCTGTCCTACTACCTATTAATGACATGGCAGTAGAAAATTGTGACATCAGAAAAGTACTGCAGTAGGTACATTGCATGTAAGTCAGCTGATGTGAATTGCACTGTGCGTGTACATTTTTTACTGAAGCTCACCGGTAGAAAGTCAGTCAGACTCCAAACTTAGGGACAAAATGCCTTTATTTCCCTCTCATTTAATTCCCTTAGAGATTCTGCTGCTCGAAGGGTTGGTTAATTTTCACAGAGCAAAGTTTTCATAAGAGCTAAAATCAAAGTGTGAAGAGGCTGAAATTGAGATTCTATGTGCATGCTTTAAATCTCATATCTGCAAGGTCTCTTTATTCTTCACCAAAGATTTGTTTGTTTACAGAGACTAAGCTCGGGGATAATGGAGGCATTGAAACAATCTAGAAAAGGTACAGATGGAGATCAGCTGAAAGCACTAGTAAAGGGTAAGTAACTGAGCAAATTACACATCTTTTAGTGTCATATTTGTAAAAAAAAAAACAACAACAATCTATACTATTATTTTTTTCTGAGAAAAGTGACCCACTGACAAGTGCATTCTGATTTCAGAATATGAGAAAAATGGAATTGTCAAAAACTTCGTTGACCAAGTTTTTGGTGGGGAGACGACCAGCACTATAATGTGCCAGCAGTGCAAAATGGTACGTTTAATAACCAAAAACTAAAGCAGAACATATCCAGTTGAACGCTTACTAAAAATGTCCATTATTCTAACAGGTGTCTGTCGTCACAGAGAGGTTTTTAGATCTTTCCCTTCCTGTTTCTGATGAGGTAACGCATTTAGGAGTGTTTTTGACAATTTGTTGTGCCATTTTTTTTTTGTTTGTTGGTGTCAACTGCTTTTTGGACACTTTTTTATGTTACAGGCATACAGAAAGAAGAATCCAAAAAAAACAGTTCAGAAGACAAGTGAGTTGAGCCAAGATGGCAGAAACAGCCCAGCTTTGACCAGTGGGAATGATGACATTCCCACTGGGACTGGCAGCAAGTACCAGCAGAAGAAAGCTAAGAAGCAGGCAAAAAAGCAGGCAAAGGTATCGGAGTGAATGAATCCAAAGGAAGCTTTTGTCTCCTTCCTTTAGTCATCTTCTTAAGGGATGAGTGTAAACTAAATAGTCTGTTTTTTCCTCGTTTCGATCTACAGCATCAAAAAAGGCAGCAGAAGCTTGAGGGCAGAGTCACTTTGGACAGTCTCGCATCTCCAAGTCACACAGAGAGTGAAGAGACAGAAGCTGCCATAGATCCAAAGGAAAATGAAAAAGCTGACAATGAAACACAGGAAGAACAAAATCCTGGCCCAGTCAGTGAGTCTGAACAGGATGAGAAGGCCCTTGACACAATCCAGGTTGAGGAGGAAAAAGAAGAGGATGAGGATTCAGTGACTGACAATGCATCAGATATGTCGTCAGTCAGCAACCGTTTCACTGTCTTGTCCGAGGAGCAGCAGTCAAAGGATAACACCTTATGCGATGAAACATCCAACATGGATCTGGAAGGAGATGAGGACACTCAGCTGGTAGATGAAATGGAGAAAGTGACCCTGGATGACGCCTTCATAGAAGACTCTGATGGTATGGAACAAAGTGTGGTGTCTGAAGAAGAAGGAGAAGAGGCTAAAGAATATACTGTATTGGACCAAGACCCAGAGCTGGCGTTCAGCACACTAGCTACGAGGACACCTCCAGAGAAACAGGACTGCTCAGTACAGTCCTGCCTTTTTCAGTTCACAGAGGTAGAAACCCTCACACAGAACAACAGCCTGCTCTGTGTCACCTGCACTAAACAGCAGCTGAAGAAAGACAAGGCTGGAGGCATGTAGCTTTTCTCTCCATAATGATGATATATTGTAAATCTGCTTTCATTTATGATATTGTTAAAAAAAAAATGTTGATCACAAATCTAGTAATTTCAACAAGGCATGACACCAATGAATATGTATCTGAAACATTTTCTAATGTTTTGCTGCATTTTTATTGAAGCTACTTGCTTTATCAGTTTGGGATCAATAAAGTTCAATGTTTATGTTTAGGATCTAAGAAGAATATCTACACTGATGCCTTGAAACAAATGCTGATTTCCTCTCCACCACCAGTCCTTACCCTTCATTTGAAAAGATTCCAACAGGTAAAACAGAAAATGTCAGCACTTTTTTTTTTAATTTACATCTTTGATCAAGTTGACTGTGTTGGCATTTTTCTCTCTTTCGCAATCCATTGAAGCACTTTCTGGAATCTTCATGAGACTACTTTTGTTGTTTTCCTCCAGAATGGATACAGTATTTGTAAAGTGAACAGACATGTCAACTTTCCGCTGATACTGGATCTCGCTCCTTTTTGTGCAGTTAAATGCAAGGTAAGTAACAGATTTTATAATATATCAATACTCTCATATGGCTATTTGTGAATTTCTGAGCACAAACATATTTTTTTTCCCCAAACAGGGTATAACAGAGGGAGATACTCAGATTTTGTACAGTTTGTATGGCATTGTAGAACACAGTGGAACAATGAGGTCGGGTCATTACACAGCCTATGTGAAAGTACGCCCCGAGTGCCCTAAACCCTCATCCAATGGAGTTGCAGCAGGTGGGTATACCTAGGTGTGACAGTCAATAGAATGATTATGTGGACCCTAATCTTTATCTCTGCTAACTTATCACTTACTTTCAGGAGATGCAGAGCCACCCAGAGGGTCCTGGTTCTATATCAGCGATACAAGTGTTCAGCCTGTGAGCGAGAGCAAAGTCCAGAGCTGCCAAGCCTACCTCCTTTTCTATGAAAGGATCCTTTAACTGAACTGTGCCTCACTACTCAGGAAATCCATATACACCAACTTGCTACTTCAGCTCCACCATGTAAGGGTGTGATGAAATATCAGTGATCATACAGAGGGGGGATTTGACAGTGGTGACATATTTATCACTGTGGAGTCACACAGTCTGAAAAAGGAATCTGTTTCTCACACTCATAGGAGTATGGCAAGGTGTGCAATCAAACTCAAGATGGACATTGAACTGATTGTGATGCGGAATTTAATCATTTTAGGAGACAAATGAAAGTCTGGGAACAAAACTAATGTCTATTTTTAATCAATATCATGCAATTAAATGCTTCAGAATGAGAGAACCTGTTCTGTGTGCTGTCTTCTCACACTTGTACTGAGCATGCGCAGTCGGTGCTGATAGGTTTTCCTGGTCTAAACTGTCACATGACAGTTTAGACCAGGGAAGTGTGGCTTTGGATGGCCATCTCTACCCCAAATTTACTGATGGCAGTGTTATCCAGCTAACATGGCAGGTCAGTGAACATTTGGGATTATTAAATAAACACTTTTAAAGTGAAATTGCCATTTCAGAAGGTTTCGTCTTTTTAGCCATCAACAGTAAAATACGCTGACTCGCTGCAGCAGTTGCCGCTAACGGTCCGGCCTAGCTTAAAGCTGTTCCGTTTGGATAACATTTATAACCACTGTATTGATGTCCTAATAAATATGTTGTTAGTCGTTAATAACGTAACGTCTCAGTTCTAACTTTGAATATGTTTCGCTGCGCTTCTCCTCCAGGCCCAGTTGGGCAACTTAACTAAACATGAGTCAGCATTTTAGCGTCAAACTTGGTGCCCAAGTGAAAGAGTTAATATTTAAACCATCCTGCCTGCACTAATGTACTAATCGTCCAGGCTTATTGTTTATTAAGTTAGCCAATTACTTATCATCAGGCAGCTGTGTAGCCATTTCTGTGTCCCAGTCAGTATAGTATTAGCAGGATTGCTTTATTTAGTCAACTGCACTAAAACTCTTTCATATTAAAGTTATTCAGAGCACTGGAAGATGTTGTCTTCAGATCATATACCTAGTCACAATAGTTGTAGCATATTATGTTGTTAACTATACAGTATTATGTACTTGAATATTGTTTTATGCTCTTGAATAAGTATAAAGTCACATTCAAGTGTCCTGCTTGACAATGGACTGTTTGACTGAAACATATTCTGCTGCAAAAAACAACAATGTCACCTAAATTGCTTAAGCAAACTGTTATGAGACAGTAAAAGAATCAGTTTCCTGGTTTACATAATCATAGAATTCCCCACCCATTAGCACATTTTGAGGTGAAAAGAAGAACCATTTCTCATGTCTTCTTTGAAATGTTCCTCCAAGGATAATCTGTGCTCTAATCAATGTGCTTGGTGTCTGTGTTTTACACTGCACCCTTTGCTAAAATTGCTTGAAATTTAAAAAAAAAAAAAAAAAAAAGCAGCATTTTGGGACTAGAACTTCATCAGGCAAATGATTTGCCTGACAAGTGCTGAAACGTTGCTTTTATACATTTATGTTTGCAAGTTAGTGTGTGGGAGTCAGATTTTTGTACCTATTGGATGTACTCTTCCCTCTCTTTTGAAATATATGTTCGAAAAGTTTCCTTGAGTTTAAAATTCATCTACTGATCAATCAAATCAACATTTTTTTTCTCAGTTTTTTCTCAGTATCAACATAATGTCAGTAAACTGTGAAAAATGCCCATCGCGCATTCCAAACATATTTTTTAAATGTCTTATTCCATCAGATGAACAGTCCAAAACCTGGAGTCATTTATTATAACATGGAGGAGTTAGAATATGAAAGAGTAATCATGTTTTAGAAGTATGGATTCATGAATTTCTTGCATTTTTGATTTAAAAACTGCTCAGTAACTTTTCAACCAATTATCAGAATTGTCTCCCATTATAGTCGTTTGCTGGTACATTTTCACAAACCACATTGTGTGACTGATGATTCTTTTTGACTCCATCCTGCTCCTTTTGTCATACAGGCTGAGCTCGTAAAGAACCATGATGCTCCAAGCTCCTCGCATGTCCGTGTTCACCTTTCAGTCTGCGGTGCACAGCGCCCACGTTCTTCAGTGTCTGAATGAGCAGAGGCAGCAGGATGTCTTGTGTGATGTGACGGTGGTGGTGGAAAACCAGAGTTTCCGAGCCCATTGCTCAGTTTTGGCTTCGTGCAGCGAATACTTTCACAGCAGGGTCACCAGCGTCACCAGACAGAATCCCATCATCACCTTGCCTGATGAGGTTGGTGCCCTGGTGTTCAACTGAAGTGTTTTTCTGGGAACAAAATGTAACACCGGAAATTACTTGGTCTGTGCATGTATTATAAGTTGACGTATAACTTGTACTGTAGGTTTCACCGCTAAGTTTATTTGCTCTACTTTAAATTTCTGAATGATCCTATTTTTGGTTTGTTGCTAATGGGTATCCTGAAAGAAGGGACCTGATCTAAAAACGTCGGCCATGCTAATTTTGTCAATTGATAAAATGTTACATTTCACTTAGCGAGCTACTCTATCTGTACATGCAGATTCGTATACAAGCAAAACCAACTACCACAAAGTTTCTAAACTAGACTAAATTGTTATTATCATACAGGCAACTTTTTTTAAGCTCATGATAAATGCATACAAAGTAAAATTTGTTTTCTGTTCACTGGTAGTTAGCTTTGTTTAAAGTGCCTATTGGTCCAGACTGTGCTTACGCTGTGCTAACACTTGAACTGAGAATGATTTTATATGCCGTTCATTGTAATTTGAAGTAAGAAATGTCAAGACTGATATGTAGCAGTCCTGTTAAAATGGATAGCCTCTGCTGCTTTGTGATCTGTTCAAGTGTCGTTATACAGTTGTATTATTTTTTCAACAGTTTGCTGCATGTCTTTTCCTTACAGGTGACTGTGGAGGGGTTTGAACCTTTGCTTCAATTTGCCTACACATCAAAGCTGCTTTTCACCAAAGAAAACATTCACGCTATTCACAGCAGTGCTGAGTTTTTAGGATTTCACAACTTGGAGTCAGCATGCTTTGATTTCCTCATCCCAAAATTTTCTGAGGGCAAAAGTACCTCACAGGAGGTCGGGCATAGAGCCTGTTGTCGGAGCCGAGATGCCAGTGCCAGATTTGACTCCAGTGTGGAGAGTAGCCATCCAGAATCATTTCAGTCACACAGCTCAGTGCCTTTAGGAGGGAATGAACAAACAAACTTCTCGTCCCAGTGTCCTCTGAACACACTGGGTCAGACGGACAGCAGCAGCAGGGAGGAACACTTCTGTTTGGAGAGCTGTGGGCCACAAATGGCCCCTTTATCTCTGGAGTTAGCAAACGATGTATGCCCCATGTTATCTGTGCCAGGCCCAGGGTCTGACAAAGCAGATCAACCCTCTCAGTTTTGTGAACGAGACATTTTAGGTATGGGAGATGTGTGCAGTCAAAGCGAGTTGAGTTTAGCAGACTGCAGCTTACCCTGTGAGCTGTCAACCCCAGGGGATGTGAATCCACCAGAGCTCATTGAGCCACCCGGCAGCGATATTAAACAGACTGTTGAGACGCTTGGTGCTGAAGCCAGCCATATCCCTGGCTCATGCCCACTCGAAACATCAGGGGCAGAAGATTGCAGTACATTATTAGAGCAGAGTGAGGATAGTCTTGAACAAGGAAGGGCAGGTGATATCTCAGACCCGGCACTGACTGCTCTAAGTCACAAAGAAGGATTTGGGAAGAGGAGCCGCGTGGAGAGGGAGGTGGCTGAACATCTGGCAAAGGGGTTTTGGCCTGATCTCCCCCCATCTCAAGCTCCACAGCTCCCCCTGGATCCAGTGGACCAAAACAATCTGGCAAAAGCATCGGACTTTCACTGGCTTAAGCAGCTCGACCTGACCTCCAGTGTAGGAGACTGTCCCTTCCTCAGGGACCTTGGAACAGGCGATGACCCCACCACCCACGCTGACAGCTTGTCCCAGGCTGAGAAGAGTCCCTACATGTCCTCCTCACTCAACTCTGGGGACGACTCAGACCTGGACACAGATGGGGATACTGAGGCCAACAACAAAAGAGCAGCAGAGGTCATTGCGATACACAGGCTGAATATTGGCACTTGAAGATATTGAGTAACATAAATGTAACTGCTGTACCTCTTCTCAACAGATTCAGCTCCCCTTCCCAGTGGAGCAGATCTCAGCACTGACCCGGAGTGCATTCCAGCAGCTTCTGCGACACCATCATCTGACTCAAGATCAGCTGGATTTTGTCCATGATGTTCGTCGACGAAGTAAAAACCGTGTGGCTGCACAGCGCTGCCGAAAAAGGAAACTGGACAGCATACACCAGCTAGAATGTGAAATCAAAAAACTAGTAAGTTGACTGAATTATGTCCAGTATCCTCTGCATTTTCTAAGCTATTTGTACTTTGTAATCTCTATTGGCCTCTAGTGGTGACCAGTATGATTTGCATGCAAGCAATTGAATACATGCCACTTCCTTCATCGCTGAAACTGCTTGAGTGTGAATTCTGTGGCACCTGTAGGAATAGAAGGGTGATTGATAGATTTACAGATTGAATGGACTAGACCAGAATATAAAATGCCGTTGACTGAGGAAGGAACAAAGAAAAGACAGAGAGCCTTTCTGACTAAATGTTTGCCATCATTGAGTGACCTTTAAGATTAATCTTCAGCTGTACTGGAAACAAGGCAGTGATGAAGTGTCAAAGAAGCGATTGATCTTCGCTGTTTCCTTTCCACAGAAAAGTGAGAAAGATCGACTGCTGCAGGAGCAAACAGAGCTCGAGCAAAGCCTTGAAGAGATGCAGCAGAGCCTGTGTGGGTTATGTAAGAGTGTCAGCATCGAGTCTGACTCTGATCAGGACCACTTGCAGCTTCTTGCCAAGCTCTCCTCTCCAGACTTTCCCATCTCTTCCCCCAGCATTGTGGGAAAAAACGAGGAGTCAGAGATCACCATTGAAATGGTAAGTTGTTCTTCGGAGTGTGACCAGAGCGGGCCACCTGCAGACTCAGTTCATGTCGCTGTACCACCAGCCAGCACAGAGGATGCAGGCTGCCCTGTTCCTGCATCTTTGCTCAGCGCCTGTCTGGACATGAACAACACTTTATAACTAGACTCCCAATTCCATTGTAATTTCAAATTATGCAGATCTGCAGGGCAAAGCGTGGACCTCGACTGTATACTGTAATCCTCTTTTGGGATAGACATACTGTCCTGTGTATTTCGCCGAATAATTTTCTGCTTGATAGAGATATCTTAAATTGACACAGAAATGTCGATCATTTCCTTTGCTGTATTTCTACTCTGTATTTCACTGTAGTAAGAAACTGAATCGAGTATTAATCATTCTGAAGGTGCAGGCAATTTTCAGGTAATTCCCTAAAGTTCACATTTGTAAATTAGGAAGATATTTCGTAAAATTAAGTTTGTTTTCTCAGGGATACTCATAACCTGACTGCGTTTTGAATCTTGCTGCACACCCCTGCTACTTACCTCCTTACACCCACACACACACACACACAGGTATGAATAGGAGACTTTCCTTTCATTTTAGGCTAATTATTAGTCTATTGTTCTTATCTTTACATGTACTGTATTTTTCATCAGTATGTCATTTCTTTGATTAAATATCCACGGCACTAACATAGGATGTAATAGTAAATTAAGAGAAATTGTTACAGCCCAAGCTAACCCTTCTCAACAGCATTAATTGCTAAACCATTGTTTGAAGAAATAACTGCCACCTTCTGTTTGAGGAATGGTTTAATATGTCTGAACATGTTACAGGAGGACATAAGAATTTATGTTATTTGATGCAAAATGTGCCTTATGCAACTGTATAGTGTAAATTCTGAAAGAAAAAGGCAATCTTTATATAACCTTGTTCCAAGCACTGTTGCACATTAACCCAGAGCTAATACTGATTGCATACGCATACATTTAGGTCTGTCTGCATGTTTAGTGTTTTTTATTAAATGCTTTCATGAACTACAGATTTAAATAAACAACATTTTGTTACCATTCAGAGTTTTATTTCAGCTCACAAGAAGTAGGAACTTTTCACTACCTACATTTGTGTACAACGACAGAGTTTGGCCAGTAGGTGGAAGTACAACTCTACCTCACAGCTATGCCGGCCATTTACTGACTGGCCAGAACACTGTAACAGTTTACAGGGTTTCTTTCTTATTTCTACTGAGCTTTCTTGTGGAGATGTTGATGCATTTTAATTAACTTTAACCATAAACTTCAATATATAAAAAAAATTTTAAAAAAACTTTCCACAACAAAATGTAATGTTGCCAATGGTGAAATGTTCAGTTAGCATTTGCGGACATTACAACTTATACGAAACTAAGTCAGAGCTATTTGTTTAACTCAAAAATTGTTTGACGCGAAGGTCATCTTATTCGGTCGGCTCAGTAAATTTTTCAGTTCTGCCGTGTTTCTGCAAAGAATCAGTGGGTTGGGTGTAGAGAGGACTAAATAAGAGGAGACTCAGATGAGGCTGATAAACAACCTATGCTATGCACGGAGCAAAGGTATCCAGAGACTCTGCAGACAGGAAATTGGAAAAAGTAAGGTGTATATGAAAGCCATCCCAGTAACCCAGCAGTTCAAATTGAGTTGTGAGCCTCATTACACTGTAGATGCAAAAGAGAGAGGCCTTCCCACACTCGTGAAATTGAATATATCATGTTTTTTGCAGCTGTAAATCACTGATTTTGATTCTCCCAGTGTGACCCTACACACTATTAGCATGGCACATGCTAGGGTGCTCTCCAAAGATCTTTGAGTGATGACTGCTGTCAAACAATCAGTATCATCCTCATCTGTTTGTAATACCTAATAATAGTCATTTCTGTTTGGAGTGCTTTCTCACATCATTCGGAATCTCACTCTTGCATCGCAGCAACCCACTTCTTATGCAGAGGACACGTTGTTTTTAGCTCATGGGAGGAGTCAAGTGGAGTCATCTTAGGTCAAAGCATAGATTAGGACAAAGACACAGCTGCAGTAATTCAAACAAGAAAAAAAAACAAGATTGAGTGTGATGCTTACTCATATGTTACTAGCCACATTTTTCACCATATGAAAACACTGAAATAGTGTTTAGAGATTTATTTTCTTGTTGATAGTCTATTGTGTCTGTAGGCCATCTTTTACTCAAGCTGTGAATACCATCTTTGAATTGCCAAAAGAAAACTGTGATAAACATTTGTTCAGGAACTGACAGTGGTCTGAGTGCTGCCTCTTATTTCAGAGGGCAGAGGACCTTGTGTCAGACTTGTCAAACAAACTAGTATTAAATAGAAAAAACATTTTAAGAAGGCCTTGTAGAGTTGAAGAAGCAATTTCTTCAAGATGTTTTAGTCTTGTGATATGAATTGTTATTTTGTGCCCTTTAAAATAGCTCCTGTGGCACTAGGGGGAAGAGGGGGAGAAAAAGCAATCTCATTGTGCTTTCCTCAGAACAGAATCCTCAAGGTTAAAGTGGTAATTACACCAGCAACCCTGAAGCAACAAATACAGCTCATACCTGTCTTTGAGAAGTATACTTACACACTCTCAAAGCTGTAATTCTACACTTAACAAGTAGTGTTGCATCTGAAAGTCAAAAGGATCATATGATGATAATAGACTTTCGATGTGATCTCCCAGTGCTGCCATGACACGCATCTTTACAAAATCCTCAAGCCGTTGCTTGTCAAAACTGGTATCACTCTCAAAACACGTAAGTATTAGGAGATGGACCTATTTATGAATTTCCCACACAAAAATTAGGATTCTTCCACCGTGTTTGTGGCCTTTACAAACTGTTTATATTTTAGAGCATTGTAGTGCAAAAGTAAGATTATCCTCTTTTGCAAGCTACACAGGACGAGAGACTTGATTTGAGGAGGAAGCAGCTGTGCGGCATGGCAAGGTCAGAGGCCCATAATCCGCGGCCTCATTCATGCGAGATTAAAAACCTGCTCTGAGTTCTGATTAAGAACGCAGGGTTAGAAGATTAAAGACCAGCAAACAAAATGAAAGCAGTTAAAGCCCAATCCTGGAATTCATCAGAATACCAAAACCTTAAACTGTCATAACGTGAGATTAATGCAAAGCCCCCTTGAACTCTGTATCTGTCTTGATGTATCGTCTGTGTCACAGCATATATTTTCGTTTTTCCCCCAAATGTAGATGAAGATCCCTGACTTTGTTTTCTTTTCTTTCACCTCCACCTTCTTGTTTTTTTTCTTTCATTTATGAGACAATTAAAGTATTGTTTGCATGGATTAGCTCAGATTATTGTCAATACAGTCACGCTCAATACATTATTCTCTTTTTATAGAGCATTTCTATATGTCTCTCTTATGAATTGAATCCGGTTATTATCCCCTGACAGAAAAAAAATCCACTAGGTAGCAGGGATTAGAAAACAGGAGGCAAGGACGAAAAACAAGGATTAGAAATGAAAACATCTGGAAGTCAGCTTACTTTCAAAATTGCTGTAGCAGAGAATATATATGATAATGAAATTAACACTAATGTGGAATTCATGAACTGAACTTTCCCAGCAGGCAGGCTCTCTTAGTGACACAGATACAAATATCGTCTTATCTTCTTTTAAGATCCATTACAGGATTATGCTTACACAAATACAATCATATCCACTTTACTATAAATGAGATGATTTTGAAATGTCTGAAAAAAGCACAGAATCCAGTTGTTGGAACAGCAGAACAGTATAAAACAAAATCCTTGATGCTGGTCTTCACTCCAGTAAATAGCTTGTAGATTATATCGTGATGCATCAATTTGCTTTCAGATCTGTTCCTGTTTAGAGCAGTAATTTGTCTAATCTTACAAAAATGCAAATATTGGCACCCGTTAACTTATGCCCTGACACTGTGAATGCAGAGCTAAAGAGTGGGCATCCATACAGTGTTGGCATATCTCTAGCATGGGTCAAAAATCCTAGAGAACGACACAATACTTACAATCAATCCCAGCATAAGGTCCGTGACCTTCTTGCCACACACCCTAAGTCTTTTAAACTGCTGAGCTACTGTATCCTGATTACACGCTGAAGTGACTATGAACTTCATTTTGGGGGTAGTGCAAAGAAGGGGGTTGTATTTCATTGACAGGATTATATAAATGAGGACCATAATACTGTAATCTCCAAGAGAAATGAGAGGAACCAGGGGACATGCCGACCCCTGCTAGCTAGCACCCTGCTCTGCAACTGTCAGATTAACAGCTGGTTGAACAGTGACAGATTACACTCACGCTTGTATTCCTGTCTTAACAATCCTCACTGTGTTGCATTTGGAACACTAGAAGCACAAGGAAATGTTCTCTTCAGAAAAAAGACATCTCTCAAATAAGCCATACTGTATCGGAGTGTGATTATTTACTCAGTCATGGGGAAATTGTCAGAATTTATCAGTGTCAAGAGCCAACTGGTAAAGCAAAAACGATGCCCACAATTCTGCCAAGTACATTGGTTTTTAATTAACTTCACTATTGTGAGATTCAGCAGTGAGTCATTTTTTAAGCTTAGCAGTGCAGAAAAACGTCCACGAAGCTTAAAGGAAGTCATCATTCTTCAAAGAAAATCACATGGTATTTTATTCCTCCTTTTGACTTGTGTGAGTTGAGCACGATGTAAAAAAGTTCCCAGCGTTTGCTTTTATTATAACTGACAGATGGGCAGCAAGAATATCCCATGTCCAAAATTAACCGCAAGATCCTGTTATGTCTTTAGTTGCTAATTCAATTGCGTTGATGTTGTTTGGAACATTTTCTCTTTTTCTAGACATGAATTTATAAAATCTGTGCAGTGAGTGCTCCAGTCAACATCAGTTACATATCAGTGTTGTCATATCTAGTTAAGAAATGACCACTTCACTCTGAGAAATCAGCGGAAACAGTTATGCTGGTGGTTGAAACTGCTGTTTGATAAGCAATACTTTTCTAAAAAGGAAACAGGGTTTTTTGTTACTAATACATTTACACTGAAATAAGATTTTGTAGAAACTCAGTATCTTTGAGATGTGTAGACTGTTTTCTTAGGTTGTGTTTTCTATTGCCAAGAAACACACTGCAATATTGGATAACTTGGATTTTTGTCTCCTTTGTTGTGTGACCTGTATCAGGAGTCCCGAGGTCCTCCACTATAACACTGAGAACAATCAGCTGCTGAAAACGAACAGATATTGGATGAAACTGTAAAAACACACAAAAAATAAGACACAACAGTGAACAGATCAAAATCGAGCGGTTCATCTTAACAGCAGAGCTTCAGTTGAATGTGTGATGACTCAGACAACTCTATTCAGCTTCAGAGCTGAGAATTGTAAACTGTAATCTCTTGTATTATTTCAGCTGTAAATACACACTGACGGTAAATGAAAAACTAAGCACCAGATCAAGTCCTAATTTCATGACCAAATGTCTTTTATGTGTCTTCTTGTTTTGTTGGTGCACAATCACACTATGTTAGACTGTTTCAATTTAAATCTGACATTCATGCTGGAAACAGGAACGGTTAACCTTTAACACAGTACATACAAATTTAAACAAGACCATCAAACTGCAGTGTAATCATGTGCAGATTGGTAGTTATTTGCGGACAACCAACAGAACACTAACATGGGATTCTCATTGATGGCTTTCAGATCAGCATCATTTGAAGAAATGCTGTCTGTTTAATGCAAGAAATGCTAATAAGCCACGGGCTAATTGTTTCACTGTAATTAATCATTGTGTGGCACCAAATAAACACATTGTAGGGGTTCTACACTGAGGGAATGATTGACTCAGCAGCCTTTAGTCATAGCCATAATTACTTCAAACCTGAAATTCTGTTGCATCATCTTGAATGTGACACAAATCCTACAATGTAGTGACAAAACAAGCAGGGCTCAGTGTCGGATTTGGAGCAAGAAAGGCTTCATTGCATCTGCAAAATTCTCTAATCTATGTGACAGTGCCCCCTGTGATTTCAAACCAGGAGTATGTTATATGTGTTTACAATCCACTGCCTGATAAGTATGTTATCTAAAAGGCTAAACCTGAGTCAAGTGCTGAAAGGTCTGATCAGAGTTTAAAGCAAGAGAAGAGAAATGTTATTCAGAGAGGCAAGAAGCTACTGCTGCAGTCTGTGGAATGTGTTCAGCCACTTTAACATTAAATCCACAGGCCATCTTCCGACACTTTGCATTCTGTGCATTGGTAAACCATTTTAACCAGTGGTTTTAAATTCATAGCTGGACACACTGCATTATGGCAATGCTGAATTAATGTGGTACAAGTGATTTGCAAATGAGAATAGTTTGTTATTCTGAAGGTAACAATGCAAGCAACATGTTTATATGCCAAAAATACAAGCTTGGAGGTACACAGTTTAGTATGCACGCATATAAAAATAATATCTGTAATAAAGTTGGTTTTCTACAGTGCAGTCTAACAACAATAACAAGAAAACCCGAAGTTACTGAACCCATAGCCCCACCTCTCTGATAACATAAGAATCATATCATCCTAAGAAAATAGTTCCCCAGAAACAGCCAAACAAATGTTTGACTGAGAACGTAAAGGAATTACAATCAAATGTGAAAAAAGGGACTGCTATAGTATGAAAGAAATACTAGTTTTACACCACCTCTGATCTTCTTGATGACACCTCCAAATTTTGTGGATCAAATCAAATGTCTGAAATGTCTCCATCCAATAAAGGAAAAGGTTGCGCATGCAGGGTCAGGAGTGATCAAAACCAAAACAATCAAAAAGTAAAGGTTACCAGATGTAATGTTCTCACATAACTTTAGTCATTCTGAAACAATTTCAACATGAAGAAACTTAAACATGCATGTTCATAAACTTCATATGATACAAAAAGCAAAAAAAAAAAAAAAAAGTACAGACATTAAGCAACTTGATGATTAAAATCTTGAGGGAGCACTCATTCATTAACAAATTGGAAACAACTGTTACTGAATAAATCCAAAGATTTTTGACATACATGACTACATACAAAAAGTGGTGAGCAGTGCAGTTGTGTTTCTGTGCGCTGTAATTATGAAAATGGCAAACAATTCATAAGAGAATCCTCTCAAACCTGTTGCAGTTACTGAAATTAACATGACAGTCATTCCTGAAAAGATACCACCACTTGCCCACATTATCATGGCATGACAATGACATTTCTTTCACACAAAACAATGTTATAATGTTTTTGCAAAAAAACAGCAAGGCCAAGATGGTCAGGTGTCATAATGTCAGAATTCAACCACCATCTGTCATAAAAAGGGTTTCTAATGGACTCCTCCAGTCATGACTAAAATGTTTGTGTGCTCTATATAAAAACTACTAAAAACACAAAACTCTGCATTAAAAACTTATTTGTTTTGATTGTAACAATGCAGTTCAACACATTCAGACTTCTTTTTTTTTTTACTGGCCCAGTGATTACTGTAATCCTGTGATGACAATGACAACACAAATGTGCAGTAGGTTCATAACAGTCTTAGATCGAGTCCCCTAACGAGTTAATACTTGTTGTGCCATTCGCACTGGCCGACACTCACCTCCTCAATGTCCAAGTTTTTTCTGGATTTGTAAATAAACTCTCCAATTGCTACAAAGACTGAGAGGACTAGTCCGGCAGCCAACACTATAAAGATTCCCCCTATATTCTCCACACCCAGGGCGCTGGCCTCTTTGCTGTCCTCTTCTGGACAACCATTTCCTCTCCACCATTTCTCCTTCATCATGTGCAGCTTCCCTTCTTCCTGAAGCTGCAAGATGGCGATGGTGACTTTGTCTCTGTACGGGGATCCTACAGCATGAAACACAAACATTACAGTGATGAAATATTTGGATTTGTTGTGCGGTAGATGGCCAGGTAGCATTCATTGTTTGTCATTATTAATGCATAGCTTGTTACTCATCTCTCTTACCAATTGGAGTTCCCACACCATAGCCCTTTGAATCTATCAAGCCTCCAATCTGTGTGAGGTTGCAGTTGCGCTGGCTGATGTACTCGATGCTGGTTGACTCCATCAGAAGAGCGTAATCTGTGGTGAGGACCCTCTGAATCCCCTCGCGGTTGTTTTTCACCAACGCCGTGTTTTTCCTGCTGCTCATGAATGCCCACATTTTCTCATAAGTTGAGATCTTAGATTTCTGTTGAATCAGATCCGGATGTATGTCAGATGTCAACACAACAACAAATAACAGAGCTATAAACAGAACAGATGATGTCTGATACATGTTCGGAGCTAGGTTGTAAGATTTAAAATGAAGCAGTATGTGTAGACTATCTGTTGACTGACGCTATCACTCACATGCATGGCAGGACATGAGATTTGACTAGTGAGCATGAATCTGCTCAGGTTTATTTCATTTTTACCATGCATTCAGATAAACTGCTGGCTGTGCTGAAGGTAAAACGATAAATCCTAGAAATTTTTATGGAACTGCTGCCCGCATGTTCTTGCTAAACTGATGAATGACGAAGTTTCTAAGATGCTAACCTTTAACCCTTTTTGACCAAACTCAATTTACTGCCAAGCCATCAGGCTGCATATGACTGAGGACTGATGCTCAAGGGTAAAACCTGCCCAGCAAACTGAAATCAGAAGTTATGTTTGCATCCCTTCCCCACTGATTTAGTTTTACTTGCCTATTCACTGATAAGTAGGAAGATGGTTACCTTAAAAAAGGTCATGGTGGAGCCATCTCTTACAGCACCGTACTCGATTTTGGTTTGTTTGGCCAAGTCATCCGCAGAGTCAATTGGTGAGTCCATTCTCTCTACAGTGAGGAAGGCAGCCAAGTTGGCAGTGTATGAGGAGATTATAATTAGTGTAAAGAACCACCATATTCCACCAACTATCCTTGTAGAGAGGGCCTTAGGCATCAGTTCAGATCCTGTAAGGCAACAACAAAAGGTACATTATCAGTTCTAGAATCCAACATATCATGAAACAGTGACATCTACAGTTATCAAACTAATACCACAAACTAAAGTACACAGATGGATGGAAAAAGTAGCATCATATAGACAGTAGTACGCAGTAGCACACATACCTTGCTGCATAAGTGCTCCAACTCCAAACCAGACACTGTTTATTAGAGTGAAGTTGTTTTCAACCACATCTGAGTCTGGGTTGCAGGGGTGAGGGTTGTACCACTCATAGGGAGTAAACCTGAAGGTGATCAATTGAACTTCATGTCACAATAATATTAAAGAAAATACAATGACTGTAACACCATATTCAGGTCAAATACCAAAGAAAAAATCTTAACGAAAGCCTCTCTGTACATGAACTAAGGGGGTGACTATTCATAAATCCAAATTATTTTTTGTATACAAGAGGAAAAAGTTAATTATTAAATGTCTTTAACTAAACGACATACTAAGCGACATTGATTCAAGTGCAACCAGTTATAATAAGCTAATTCTTAAGTCCATTTTTTTGCATTCACTTTTTATAAAAACACGGCAACATCTGTGGTTTTTAAACCAAGGAACTCATCTAATGTGTAGTAAGTGGTGCCTATATGGTAACGTTTTGGCTGCTAAGTGGCCAGTTTAGTGAGATTTGTAAGTTTACCTAGCAATGACAAACAGCACACAGCTGACACCGAGACACGCCAGCAACACATACATCCAGATATCAGGAGAGAGCGGGTTGAGGAAGGAAAACACTCCTGGATTGGTGCCGTTGGGTTTGTGGTAGAGGATGCTGATTCCCAGTGTCATGAACGGTTTGGAGAAATCGATCACCTTTTCCCTCACATATGTAATAGTAAGCGGGGCCACAGCAAGGTCAGCCACCTGGTGCAGAACAAAAGCACAGTCTGCTATCGCAAATCACCAAAACGTCTTTTGTCTCACAATAAGATTGATTGCTCACTACTTACGTGATCAATGAGCTCTCGCACCATGCCGTTCCATTCCCCCTTGTCATTCTGTGCTCCATATTTGCCGTCTGACACCAGCTTTACCTCGTAGGAGAAGCCCAAAATGTTGGAGAGCTCTTTGAGCAGGTCGAGGCAGTAACCTTCGAATCGGTCGTTTCCATACAGCGGTTTGTCAGATTTCTTATACATAACATAAGGGTTTTCCTGGAAAAATACACCAAAGGCTTATTAGTATTGTCTAATAGTACTAAGACCTCATGATCAAATGCTCAGTGGTAATGATTTTAACTTCATACCAGAATAGTAGTGACAACGAGAGTCCTATTGGCCATTGAGTCTGTAACATTTGTGGATGAGTCTTTGTTGATTTCTGATAAATTAAGGCCCGTCTGCGAGTTCCACACACCAATCTGTGAAGAATAAAACATCCATATAAGCACACGGACTTGAAACATCAAGGACCCGTTGCCTTGGTGCTCTTCACATGGTCAAAAAAGTATTCATAATGCAAAGAAGGGAAACGAAACAAATACCAGGAAGCTATAAAACTACAATGATAGAACAGAGATGGGAGAGCCGTGGAAGGGAAAAGAAGAGGAGCACCGAACACAATATCATATAAAGTCAAAATGTCACATCCAGCACAGAAATGTGGAGCATTTCTTCCCACCAGTCCCTGAACCTTTTGTATGACAAGGGGAGACTTCATGGAGAGCATCAGGTAGAGTAAATTAGTAGGTGTCAGTGTTCTTTTAGTCTGCCAGGGCAGCTAAAGTACAGACCTTTTTCCACACTTTATTCAGGCGGCTGTTGCCCACGGTTGTCTTGCAAAAGTAATAAAGAGAAAGCATTTTAATCACAGAGCCTTGAAATTAAATGTTAAGTCCAACTATGATGGTGAATCTGGCTTCAAGGCAAATATGTGGAATAATTCCTCTCGTAACAGCTCGTATTTACTTCTATTTAATTTTTTCTTCTTCTAAAGTGTTAACTTGAATTTAATTTCTTTGTACTGATGATAGCATTAACAGATAACAGGCTTCTTAACGACCTGCCAAAATTGAGTGCAACATTGTCAACGTGATTAAAGCAACATCCACAAACTTAGGCGCGTAGAAAGACAGCTACAACTTATTTGAAAGAGCAATATGTCAAAACAGTTCAAAGTTTCTTTTTTGAGGCATAATTAGGACACCAGATATCAAGACTTCTGCAGTTTTCAGTAAATTATTCTGTATATTGTTTTACAGACAAGTGATCTTTCTGCAACTTTACGGAGGGAAAAAAATTGGGTTACAGTGAATAGCAGTGGCTTTGTTTGTCTACACTCATCCTGCTCTGTTCAGCTCCGCTTCAGAGTCTACCATAACAGGCTGTACTGGCAGAATGGACAGGGGTCAGACAGTTCACCTTCTCCAAGCCATCCTCCTTTAGGCTGATGACATCTAAATCAAATTCTTTCCGCTGGCCGTCTGTCTTGTTTATAATTATTTGTCCCGTCAAGCCGTTCCATTGTGCCTGTGGCAAAAAGAGGGCAGAAAACACAACCAATGACTCTCTCAGTATAAATTAATGCAAAATTCAGCAGAGGCCTGGAAAAAAGATGAAAACAGTTACTAAAAATGAATAATTGATGAGTTCTCCATTAACCACCGAACATGGACAAAGGCTAACTGCATCTTAATGGACATTTTTGCATTGGCTGGATCCTCAATGGAAATATTAAGTGTCTCTGTGTCTGTACCATCGTGGACAGTGATGTAAATGGAGCAGGCAGGCATGGCCTCTGTCTGAGAGGAGAGCAGCGGGTGGGCAGCGGCGCTCAGAGATATTTGAAATCACTTGATAATGAAATGAGCTCAGTCGAATAACAGTCAGGTTAAATCTCTATTACAGAGGGCTCAGGGAAATGAGCTGCATCTCAATTCTGCACTGACGGAGGAAGCTGAGACGCCACTTTCTTCATGGGAAGATTGCATATCTACAAATCAATACACCTACTGCAAATCTGTAGACATCCAGCAGGTGATATTTCATGATTTCATCTTTTTCAGGCTGTAAATTAAAGTGTACTGAAAGGATCATTAGAGGTAATTGACCTCTAAACAAAGAACTCATACATCAAACCGTCTTAGAAACAAGTGCAGAAGGTAGATCTTATTCTTAAAACACAGACAATTTCCCATTAAAGACTACTGCATTACATCTTAATGAGAAATAATCTAATCACACATTGATGAAAAGGATTCAAGTGAGGAGACAAAAGCACGCTGCTCCTCATTTACATAATATCACAGAGAAAACTGGGTTACTTATGATAATCCATACAACTTCCTGTGAACAGTTTATTCCCTCTGCACAAACATAACACAGTTTGGTTGATGCTCTATAATAAATGTAGTTCTCAATAAAAACTGATCGCAACAAGGTTTGTGGATTATTGTGAGTAAGCATAACAGCAATAAACCGTTGTTATGTTGGAAAATAAGCACTGCAGTTTTTCCAGAGAAAAGAAATTATTAACAACAGCCAAATACATCAAATATGTAAAACAAAGTATTGTGTGCAGGAGAAGATGCTCACACTAGTGCACCTAGCTGTGTGTTATTGGGGCACAAACCAAATTCTGTGGAGCATTTTGCTCTAAATCTCGCACAAACCACACAGAAACGCTCTAATTTAGGTAATTTAGTGTCACGTTATACCATGTATTAGACACTACAAAATACTCCAGTTAAACATAGTCCAAAATCTCTTTTTTTAAAATAAATTACAGGTGTATTCAGAGATGTCGAACAACACTGAGCCTTGATGTTTCATCAGTTTGTTCTTTCAGCCTCGAAACAGAAAGTTACATCAGTCAGTTTGCAAGAGAAAAAGAGCCCATTCGATCGTCATAAACCAAAACAAATGTATCTAGAGCCATAAGTACGTGAGAAAGGAAACAAAACAAAACATGATTAAGAAAGAATCTAGTCTAGTGTCATTCATAAGCACTGCACTGCTTCAATAGCTTTATATTCAGAAGAGAAATGCACTTCACTAATTCTAGTATTTCACATGGAAATGCACGCGCAATTATAAGATTCAAGCTTAAACTTGATCACATCCTGAGGAACATTCGTTTCAGATCTTTAGCGTCTACATGTTGCTGGGTGTCATTAGGTGAAGTTGCTGTTTGATTAGACCGCTTCACACAGCCTTATTGCTCACATCCGTGAGAGCGACTCGACCCATAAGTCCAGATTTATTCTGTGATTAAGTCTCTTTTTAAATCCTCACCAATCAAAAGTGTCTCAGTCTCGACCATGTGCTGGTGTCATTACTGTACATGCAGTGATGACACGGATCTGGTGGGACGGGAGGATCCAGTAGACATAAAGGATAAGAACCTTCACATTGATTTAAACACAACACGGAAATCTCGCCACAGCTGAACATGGATGAAGATAAGAGAGAGAAATTTTGAGAAATGGCGAGGACAAAAGTATTTTCTTCCCTGTCCTCTATACATCAGATTAGAAAACCATCATGCTCTACTGCTACGTCCATCTGTACATTTTAGGAAAACAATCAGAGTGCACCACATTTTCTCAAACTGTGAGTTCTACACGAAACTTTCTCTATAGAATTTAAATTTCTGTGTGGAATACGTGACGCAGCATTGATTTTACTTTGCCCCCCCAGCAAGAGGCGAGTGCAGGCTGAGCTACAGAGCAGCACCCTGGATTCAGTCTCCTGCTCAAGGGCACATCAGACAACACTGTTTGCTTATAGCTGCTATTTTAGAATACACTCTCTAAGGAACAAACTAGTGCTTTTGCATGTTTGTACCTATTGAACTTTCTGCTATTCTACTGTGCTACTGCTAAAAATTCCAGTGTGTTGGTGTTTTCGTGTGAGACCCTGGTTTCTATAAGGGATCAAACTCAACTTGCAGAATCTTACAAATTACTTTCCAGAATTGATCCACACAATTGGTTTGATTGTTGTCAAAGTTACATATTTGTTGTGTGTGAGCACTGCGGATGTTTCAAATCAGAGTTCCTGTCAAATATCAAATTGAAAAAGTTCAAAAATTGTCAAATAAAGCTTTGTCAGATTAAGCACACCACTCTCAGCTCCACTGCAAACACACACACACGCGCGCGCACACACACACACACACACACACACACACACACACACACACACACACACACACACACACACACACACACACACACACACCATCACTGAACTACACCGCAGCACACAATTTATCTTTGATAGTGTGATGCATGACAACATGATGATTAAAATATGAGGCTTTGAAGAATCTCAAGCAGGGAATGATAACTGATAAAAAAAATAAGGACACACAAGATGTTCACTGTAACAGATGTAAGAAGGTTTCAAACCTCTCTGCTTGATTTTGGTGCCATGAAAAATGACCTGACACCAGTCACGATGTCTATCTGTCCCTAATATCAATTTTTAATATTTCCTCCCATAATTTCAGACCCTGCTGTTGCTCTGGTGGTCCAGTAGATCACCTGCTGACAAACCTGCACCTCCTCCTAATCAGCTCCTTCAGCATGTACCCCATTCTGCCACCACATCAAAACCAAGAAAGGTGAAATGAAATCCATTCTGATTGCTTATTCCGTTCCTGTGGCAACTGCCAAGAGGTGGCCTTTATTAGGCAGGGGACAGCCAGTTCTTCAAGTTCATGCGTTAAAAGCAGGAATAATGAGCAGTATCTGAGCGACTTTCACAAGAACTGGACGGCTAGACAACTGGGTCAGCAGCAGGTGTTGTGGGTGTTTCTGGTGTGCTGTGGTTTGTACCTAACTGAAGTTGTCCAAAGAAGAACAATCACTGAACTGGAGACAAGGCAGAGGAGGTCAATACCCAGTGGTAGCTGATGCTGGCCTGTGTGGTTTGATCCCACAAAGAAAACGATTCATAATCTTGCACCCCCTCCTGTTAGAGGAAACGTGGCCTAACTAGGTAGTGGCAGTGCAGGTAGGGTACCTCAGCTCAGGAAGACAGCTTTTTAATCAATCTGGGCAAACATTAGAGATCCAGGAAGCTTTGCAGTGTTTAAAACCAGCCTCAAAGTCTGGCTGAAGTCAGCACAAAATTATCGTCACCAGTGATTACTTTTCAGTTATTGTTTTTAGATTTTTCATTTATTATCTCAAACTGATGACCTTTAAAGTTTTGTGTTTATGTATGTCATTTTCTGTACCTGTTCAGGGACAACAGGAACAAATTAGCAACAAACCATAGTAAGATAACTAATTGAAAAACTAACAGGCTACTGCACCACAAGTTTAATACGATGTTACACAGAAAGGTGTGTCCAGGTAGCCTAGCCGCGCTAGACCCATGTTCTGAAGGCACAAGGCCGCTTGACAGGGAGGGAGGCGGGCTAAAAGGTTGTCTTTCAAATCACTCTGCAGCAATTGGGCAGGTATACAACCAATCAGTGCAACGAATAGGCTGACGGAGTTCCGAGAGCGCCGGCGGATTGTGGCTAAGTCCCATTAGCTTCCCAACCAGCGGAGCCAACTGGTATATTAAGGATTTGCCATATCCCGTCGGCATAAGTCCAAATACGTCTTTCTTCTCAATGAAACACTTCAGTGCCGTCCTTTGTTTATCTTTTAAGTTGAATTTTAGCTTCAAATCTTTAAGGGCTGTGGCCAAAGTCGAGTCGAAAGATAACTGTTTATTGTGCGCCGGTTGTTTCTGTCAGAATCGTCACGCCTCTGTCGTCACTTAGTTACGCCTGCCTTCTGACTCTACACTTCATGGTGATTCGTCCGGCCAGTTTTAGGAGAATCCAGCCTCCAGCCTTATGGAGGGTAACTAGACCCACCCTGGCAAAGAATTAAATTCGTTCACGTGGGTTGTCTAGCGCGGCTAGGCTAGTGTCCAGGCTTAAAGTGGCTGAAAACTGAAAAAAAAAGAGAAAAAAAGTGGCCTGTTCTGATGAATCATGTATTTGTTGACATCACGTGGGTAGCCAGGTGTGAGTTTACCTGGAAATAGATGGCAGCAGGATGCATTGTGGGAAAAAGGTGAGTTGATGGAGGCAGCGTGATGCTCTGAGCAATATTCTGCTGGGACACTTTGGTTCCTGGTTCCCTCTGCATAAATATTGTTGCAGACCGCTGATGCTCCTCATGGCAACAACATCCCCTGAAGCCAGTGGAATATTTCAGGAGGATAAAGCTTCCTGTCACACTGCAAACATTGTTCAGGAACGATTAGAGGAACATGACTAAGAGTTCAAGGTGTTGACTCGGCCTCCAAATTCCTCAGAATCTCGAATTTTTGTGGGATACGCTGGAAAAAGTCCAATCCATGGAGGTCCCGTCTGACATTTTGCTGCTACTGATACCACTGGACATTTTCAAAGGTCTTGTGGAGTTCATGCCTCGATTGGTCAGAGGGACTTACAATATTTGACAGCTGGTTTTAATGTTCTAGCTGGTGTATGTTTGTATATACAGTACCAGACATCTTCCTTTAGTTTCCTGCCGGATCGTCTGTACTCACCACTAAGTGAAAAACTAGATGGTTTGGTAGTGAGAACACTGGCTGGTCATGTGATGTATCTGTTTTTTGCCTTAAACGGGCTACACACACGGAAAGAAAACACCAGTCTGGTCTTTTTAAATTAAAGCACTGTAATGAAAGCAGTGCTGGCGAAGGTATAGGGTGTCATGTTTATTAAGTAGAAGACAGAATGTGAAGCAATATACTGTTCATCAACGAAGGACAAGAAAATCACATTTTAAACCCCAGTGTGTTCCCATTAAAAAAAAAAAAAAACTGAACAAAAGTCTAATTGCAAACAATATGTGCAGCGGCCGTGCAGCAAAAGAACTCATTTATTCCCACTCTCCTCTCTGGGATCTTTGGCTGCGTTTGCGTCTGTCAATACTCTGTCCCTACTTGCAGCTAAAAAGCTCATTGGTCAAAGAAACGTCTAATTAGAGGGAGCAGTATAACAAGAGAGTCTATTAAATCCAAATGAATATATCTTAGCAGAGATGAGAAAGTCTGCTTCCACAATTAAACAGGGATAATTGTCATCAGACAGACAGCATGTTTTTCAAACTGTCTGTGTTTGCTGACAGAGTTTGTCTCGTTCGGCTTTTGTCTCATCGACTGTTTGATCAATAATTCATGCAGGTTTTTTATTTTTTTCATTTTGAACAGAGTGAGAAGTGAACTACAGGATACTTAGCGTGGCATCCTTCAAATATAAACACAAAGGATTCAAAGAGAATTTTAATTTCAGCTTTAAGGTACTGTCTCCAAGCGGTGTTGATTATTTCAATCTTCTTGCATTGAAGACTCACACAAACAGCAGCATCTCTTAAACGGACAGTAGCCTCTTCAGTCTAAGAAATCCTGGCACACGGCATCAATCCTTTATATCCTGAAAAAAACTATTTTGAATATAATCGCCTGCCATTCATTCCTCATTCAGCAGATCTGATCGCCTCACTCTATTGTTTCTGCTCTTGCACTGAAGGAAATGACACCCAGATATGAAACTCCGAAACAAATGGGTGGCTGGGTAGATGGAGGAAGAGCCGGGTGTTGCACATTAATAAACCAAACTCACGTCTTTGAGCATGCTCATGAAGCGTGATCCAAAGCGCCAGGGTTTGTGACGGTGGCACTGAAGGGAGCTGACAGTGATCTGGGAGGCGCGTTGCGAGGCAGCAGCCACCATGTAGACGGCATCGTACATCAGAGCCGCTTCAGTCTGAAAGGGAAACATGGCCATCATCATCCATCACCGGGGCTCACCGATCATATGTCATGTACTTATCACATGGGGCTCTATTGCTGCACACGTACGGCGCCGCGTGGTTTCTCAAAGCAGAGCCAAAAATACAACGCCGGTTCTACCAACCCCTCAGAGATCAATCAAACGAGCAACCACAATCAGTCAGTGTGAGCACAATTTGGCATGCAATTTTATTCAAAGCAGCTCTCTGATTCGCACACAATCAGAAAGCACCGTGGTGGATTCTGTTTTCTGACTCTGAGATCCAATTAAATGCGCGTAAAGACGCCATGCGGCTTTCCAAAATAGAGTTGTGTCTAAACATTTGCACATAATGTTCGGCTTTTTAGGATTAAATTACATCTTGAGTTGTAGTTTTTGGTTAAGGTTGACATGCAAAGTTAACAACACACAAAAAAGATCACGTTTTAATTTAATTTGATTTACGTCTTTTGGCTGATGAGCTTGTGGGCTGCGCATGTTCAATTTATCATTTATCTTTATATTGAATTAATGGGCTTTTAGTGGCCTGTTTAGCATGATGCTCCTCACAGTATGTGACAATCAGATTACCATCAGAGAAGACGCCGTTCTTCTTCATGTTTTAAATCAATACTTGGCTGTCTGTGCTGCAAAGCTTCATCTGTCACATATCTGTGCATGCAGGAAGAGGGTTCCCTTCTCAGTTGAGGTTTCTTCCATTTTTATTTCCATTTAAAGGAACTTTATGGTCTGCAGCCTGACGGTGTCTTATGCTGCCCACATCCTGAAGCCCTCTGAGGCAGATTTGTGATGTTGGACTACATAAATAAAACTGAGCAGGCTTGATAACATCGCCACACACCGTTCTTGAACTCGGTAAACCTTTAACACGAGAAGTGAAGGGAAGAGGTCAAAAAGCAAACTCACCGTCATCATCCCCTCCATCATTCCGGTCTCGGCTTTGGCGGGAGCTTGAAGTCGCTCCATGGCCCACCTCTCCACCACCGAGGCCACCTGAGGATTGTCTATGTTGAGCAGTCGGAAGCCCGTCATGTTGACGCCGCTGTAGCGGTACGGCTCCAGGTCGAGGGCGAACAGGTCCTGTAGAGAAACAAAAAACTAATGGGATTCCATTTTTAAAAGACTTAAATGTAGACGTGCCTCACAGAGCAAGGAGAAAAAGGACATTAGATTAAAAGAGAGGAGAGGTATACAACAGAATAGCATGAAATTATGCCAAGGGCAGTGAAAACATCCAACAATCTAATTATAAAACAAACCACAGATGTTTGAGTTCATCTGCATAATATTTGCCTGACAGAATCTCTAGGTGAACACACACCTAGAATTTAAAAGCACACTTAACTGAGGCAGCATGCATTTCTATCAGGTTTCCCAAGCTCTTGTCCTCATACTATACAAACATCTCTCATGTGTGAGAATAAGACATGCTAACAAGGTGATTTTCTTACCAGCGTAGTGAAGAAGAAGTGGTAATATTCAGTCATCATCCCCATGGACAGAATCTAAACAGGGTGAGAGATATTATTTCAGTGTTTTCCCTCCCACTGGAATTTTTGCTCCAGTCAGAATGAATAATCGCCTCGTCCCCGAAGACCAACCAACCATATCTACAACCCCGCCCCGGGACTCCTGCAAATTAGGCATTCGCTCCATTTTTCTGAATTGCCTCACTTTGTATTGTTTGCATTAACAGCTATCCAAAGTTAGCGCACGGCACAATTTGCTTGTCTTAGCACGCTGTCGCCAATTAATCTTCTGTGCAGCTTTTGGTTTCTAAACGTGTACGTCTGGCTCTGGAATAGGCTCTGCTTGGATTTGGAAATGAACATAGGATTTCTGAAGGGGATAGAATTTGACTAATCTTGCACGTAGTGAATATTAAATCAAAGAGCAGTGTAGGGAAGCCTGAATAAGACTGACTATTCTCCATTGAAAAATTCCACGTTGGATTTCTCACAGACGTGCATTTAACGTGTCGAGTTATGAGTGAATACTCCACCATATTGACCTGTGAACAGTGTTCCTGCAAGCTGGTAGATGTGTTATTCACCTGCTTGAGGACATCAGCTGATGTTTGGTAGGAGCAGTCGAAGATAACGTAGAACTCCTTCCCTTTCTTCATCTCCTTCAGCAGAGGACGGGCGTCTTTGCTTCCAGTCGGCAGCTGGCGGATCTTGATTTTGATGCTGTATCTAGATGGAGCTTTGATCAGCTCTTGCAAACGAATCAGTCCTTAAATTTAACGACGAGAAGACCGTGGTTAAACACAGTAATCACCTGCTTGCAATAAACCAACGCTGATGAGGCATTTAACTATCCATTATGCCAAATAAACTGTTTATTTATGGAGTCGTGCAGCAAAAACAGTAATTAGGGCACAGGAAGTTTTTGATTGTGCTTTCATTGTATTGGATTTTTAAAAAATCTATTTGCTTCAGTAATTGCATGTGAGTCTCAACCTCTAATTAATTTAATCAGGAAGTGCAATTTAGTATAAGACCAAAAAACGGCATTTAACAACAAACCTGTCATCTTATTTGAGCCCCACTGTGTCGACATTTCTCTGTTGTCACATCATAACAAGCAGCGCAATAGAGAGAAACTTTGTTGTATGTCAATTCTGACAGCTTAAACACAGTTTTGGTCATTTTATTTTAATATTTTGTTGCTAACATCACACTTAGCAATTGGCACAAGCAGTTTCATGGCAGCTGTAATAACTATTTACAAACAAAATTATTGTTTTGATCTCAATTTAAATAATGAAGGGCTCAGTTTTTTACAATTCAATACAATATTTATTAACTATTTATGTGCTGGATGGACAAATCATCCAAAATATCTGCTTCAGCTTTTTACCTACTAATAAAACAAGCTCAGTACTAAGTTGGCTAACTAGCTTAGCTAGCATAAAGGAACAGACTCTACAATTCTACAATTTCATTTAGCAGACGCTTTTGTCCTAAGCGACGTACAACACAAGCAAGAATTCAGACATCAGGAAAAACCTGTAGTAAGTGCAAAAGTGCGATTGGTCAAAGGTGTTGCCATCAAGTTGCAGAAGAATTGCCAACTCCCCCCCCCTCTCTTTTTTTCCAACTTTGTCAGCACTAAATAAGTGCTGGGTTTTGGACCACCTGACTTATTCTACCCCTAAGGTGGAGTCGGATTAAGTGCCTAGGTGTTCTCTGAACAACTGAGTCTTCAATTGTCTCTTAAAAGTAGAAAGGGACTCAGCAGAACACAATTAATTAATTTAATCTAGCCAGCTAGCAAGGTTCCTAGTTTAAATCCTGTTTTTAAAAAAGCTAATAATTAGGCAACATTTATTGTAGTAGATAAAACACTGCTGCTGTGACCAGTAAAGAACAAACAAGCAATGTTAGTTCATTTTTTTTTAAAAAATGAAAGTTTCTGAATGCGTCGGTTTTATCGCTATATTTTGAAATTACTTGCCGGAAACGATTCTTGTCTGCACTGCCGGTGTTTTTACTTGTAGTGGTTGCAATTTCACAATATGTCCACACGAGGGCAGCACACATGTGTTAACTATAGCGCTACCTGCGATCACTGAGCTTAAAACAGGTACGTTTCTATGTCATTGTTTAATATATTCAAATTTTATAATATTGAAACTTCATTTTTATATTTTCTCACTAACGCTCGGTTTTGTACTATAGCTACATATTTGGAAATTTACGAAAGTGTGAACATGTTGTGAAATACTCTTTAAGCTAAATGAATGTATCAGACGCAGATTAAATTAAATCCACCATCACCTCGCTTACCAGAAAAAGTGTTTTAAATTGTTTTAAAAAAATAATGCCTACATTCAGCACAGTGTTTAATAACTATTCCTACCAGGGATAAACAAAACCAACCAGCTAACTAAATAAGCTAACTAAGCTTAGCTAACCTCAGGGAGCAAAAGAAAATACTATAATTAGAAACTCACGTTTATCTGTTTTTATATTTATGTTCCTACCCACCTCTGTGTCCGTTTTAACGGCGCCGATTAACGCTATTTTCTCCATTTTCTCAGTTTTGTTTTTTGTGATTGTAAATGTTTATCGTTGTCACAATTAGAAAATCCTCTTTACTGTCTTCTAGCGGTGAGTTAAGGCAACATAAAGTTAGCGCCAATAATATAAGATGATATATCCGGCGCCATTTTTCAAAATAAAACGTTTAAATCGGGCACTTTAATTGCGATGTTGCGCTGAAAGGGGATGTAGGAGGGCCTAATTTTTGTATTGTTGGCATGTTATTTAGGTGTGTTGACGCTGTGATGTTCCACGATTGCTGCTGGGAGTTTTTCCAGTCAAACATAATTAGCATCAACGAGTGAGTTAAGTTTGCTGGATGTCCCCTGTTTATGGGAATGAAGTCAGAGGATCAGGTGCAAGAGGCACACACACCTGCTGACAGAAATTTGCTACAGTTTGGACGCTGTCCTTAAACAAATGATTCTGTTTCGTGGCAGGAATTATCCACCTGATTCTTTATGTCAGCCAGAAGCATGATTGAACATCCCAGTTACCAGAAATTTTGGGTGAGTAATTAAACCAAAATCCAAAGAAGAAGCTCCTATAAAGGTAAGAAACCTCCTTTACCTCTGTTTTTGCAGAGTAATGCAATGTTGGGATGTTTGTTTTGGCAGAGATAGCCTCCCTCCCATCTATCTAAGGCTTTTTATTTATGGAAAATGGCAGTATTATATGAATTTTTTATAATTTACAGCACTTTTTGGCACCCAGCTGCCTGATTATACTGCTATTTGTGTTTTTTTTATTGTTGTTTATTCAAAGTAAAAGTGTTGCTGTTGTGATTCTGGTGGACTGTAGCCCCCCGCTGAGGTTCTCCACCTGCACAACAAAACAGATGTTCAGGTTGTACTTGTTGCGGGCTGGCCTTCAGGTCCAACATGGTGCTGTTGTATTATTTAGCACAGTGTGATCTTTTGTGTCTGTGTACAGTTGCAGTTGAATTTGGATGCTCAGTGGGAAACCCATGAAGTCAACAATTATCATAGTTATTGAAGTCAAGTTTTTGTGTGCTGGCATTGATTAATCATCTAATTTTGGCACCATTTTAGCAATACATCAGCCAATTTAGGGTATAATTTGGATCATTTTATCTATTTTATTAGGAAGAAAGGTGTAAAACAACCCCCCTCGTTTGAAAAAGTACTAACAAAAACCCAACGTACATCACCTCTGTTCTTTAACAACAGAAACACTAAATGAGGGTACGAGAAAGCTAATTAGCTGCAGCTGTAGGGACATTATTTTATTTTTAAACTGTGTGTTTATGTGACTGAGAGTTTAAATGAGGAGGTTGGATGTAGATTGATTTTTGTATTTTTATTTCTCAAGAACCTCACCTTTCTTTGAGGCTAACCTCCCTTTTCAAGAACTTCAGCTTCACTGTGTAATCAGGATGTTTTCTCATTACGGCTCCCTTTGAATGTGTTACACTTGGATTTTCTTGCTATATTATAAGATCAAATAACACTGAGCAGGCCGGTAGGACCTGAGCGCCTCGTCGTTTGAACTTATATAAACAGTGATTGTTTCGTTTCAGCTACTTCAGCTGTCATGTCATGGCTTTGATTGCACTATTACATAGATGGATAGTCTTTATTGTCTCGGGGGGGAAACCTGCACTTGTTCATGTCTCCCAGAAATGTGAAATTGTACAGACATATGCGGTGAAATGAGTCTGTTTCTCTGCCATGGTAGCCTGAATCCCCCCCTTGGGATCCTCAGAACATATATTGTGTCAATAAATCTCATCTCGACTCACCAGTTGCGTCCTCATAGACCACAGTGACTGTCTTCCACTTGTAGAACTGCACTATGTCCAGCACAGCTCTGCTTATAGAGGCATATTCAGGATAGAGGTTAATGTAGAAGCTGTCCTTGTTGTCCACTGAGGGATGTTTCCAGCGTGTCTGGATGTGAGGGACTTCCAGGGCGTTACAAATAGACTGGACCGCGCTGACAGATGAGCTGTGCGAGGGGCCAAACACAGCCCCAACTCCCAGCGCCAACTGGTCGCAGGCTGAAGGAATGAAAGAGAAAGTGGGGGAGAAAATAACAAATGACCAACAGGAGCTACCACCAATCTCTGTCAGTGATTCTGAGAAGGCTTTCAGAGTGAAATGAGACGGCGTTTACCTCTTCTGGAGGCCTCGAAACTGTCAAATAGGTTTATTCTCTGGATGTCATAGGTCAATGTGGTGTTTGGCATTAAGGTCCGGTTCCTGTTTATGTTGGTTACAGCGAATTTAAAGGCCAGTTCTTCAACACTAATGGGCTCATTTTCAAGCGTCTCAAAGATGCCCCCTGCAAGAAGAGCACAAACAGGGATGGGGAGAGCGTTATCCAGGCAATAGCAGAGGAGCTGTCGTTTGGATTGCTCCGTGTGCTGCTGATATTCACATTCAGTGCGACGTCTGTTCAACTTTGAAGGTTACCACAACGGAATTCTCACAGTTGCATAATGTGGCCCAATTTCCTGCGTACTTCTATCACGTAATGCTACTAAGGGACCTGGTTTAGATGACAGAATTTAATCTAATTCAGATAAAAGCTCGACCTTTACTGACTTCAGCCTATTTACATTGCCAGAATTCCACAAGCTGACACAATGGCTTTTACAGGAGCGTGGGATGATTTGGTTAGGAAGACATGCCACACATTCACTTCATTACAGAGCAGCTACACAGATAAAACACCCAGGAGGTTACCGTGTGCAGCGATACATTACAGTGGCTGGTGTTTAAAAGCATCTCCTACCCTTTCTTTGCCCCCTGAATTAGAAATAATGATAATTCACTCCAATTCAACACAAAAACAGCTGCACTCGTATTTGCAGACTTTTTCAATTTACTGCTCTCGACCACAGTCACCTTCAGTGAAATCATACTTATATATGTAGCCACAGGCTTTGGATTTACAGCATCACATAATCAAGCCCCAAAACATAATGTAATGTGCTGTAAAGAGGTCAAAGGCGAAGTGTTTCTGCTCCGGCTGCCAGAACACTCCCAGCATAAACCACTGTCTGGGATTAAAACACATTCTCAGATGTTTGACTCTCTACGTTCCCATTTACTCACTTTTCTTGTCTACATTTCTTTTTAGCTGATTAGATGTCGTCTTTAGTTTACTCAGGTACAAACACTTGGGTATTAAAACTTTCCAGACCTTTTTCTTTTTTGCTGAAGATTCTGTAAATCTCATACCAGCATCTGTGATATTGAATTCCTGTGAAATGCGTTGCTTTAAGTGTACAACACAGCATCTGAAAGTCACAGAAACGCATATAAAACCCAATGAACATGCAAAGCTGACCTCTGAGGTGTCAGCTGCTTCATCGTTCCTTTACCTTCCACGGGGACAGAAGGAAAAGGCGAAGCTAAATGATGCTTTAATCAGTGGCTGTCATGTTAAAAAATGTATATTGTAAGATTAAACATTTTTCATTTACTAAAATAAGCTTAATCCCCAGCCGTGCAATGCATCGTATAGCAACTTGGACCTAAAAACAGCAAAAACAACTTCGCCATGGTGTTTTGTAGAAGTTATTGCTCATGTTTCTGTACAAGTAGAGTTATAAATAACAATTTTCATGATCAGTTACTTGATAGATTTTGTATATTGGCCGTCACCATATTAGTTTTTTTTGTCTTTCAGTTGAAAATTCAGAAAGTAACCCATTTGCAATTACATAAAAGAGCAAATGCTCACATTTCAGAAGCAAGAAGCAGGAAATTCTTAGCATTTCTGCATGAAAAAGTTTTAAAAGTTTCATGATTATCAGTTATTCTTCTGACAATTGATAAGTCAGTTACTCAGCTCCCCGTTAAAGCTACACTTATAGACACAAGCAAGCAAGCGACAGGGTTACTTTGCTACATTTACATATAATTTTTTTCTACTTTAATGGAGTGTGTTGGAGGTTTGGATGATGACTTGTTGAGATTTAGGCAGTTTGCATGTCAGCTTCTTTGCAATATTCTGTCATTCATGGTTTACCAAAACATATTTCTACATGTAGGACAACAGAGATGTAAACATTTGTCTTCAGATAGATAGATAGATAGATAGATGGATGGATCGATACTTTATTCGTCCTCTCAGGGAAATTCAAGGTATCCAGTAGGTCACCCATGTTACATTGAAGAAAAAAAATAAGGACACCAATGTGCAAAAGAACGTTTAAACGTTTAAAAAATGTTAAAGTCACTGAAAAGGCACTTAATGGGGTTCTACAGTAACAACCTTTATTGGGAAAGAATGACAGATGCAAATAATATAAACCAACATGCACTGCTGAGATGATGTGCTTCCATTTCCACTTCGCTGAACGTTCTAACTACATGATTTCGCTTTCCTTCTTCAAGTCATAAATGCTAGAGCCAGTGCTTTTGAAAGTTAATTTCAAGTTACATTTCTCATTTAAATTGTCACTGTTCGCCTCTAGTAGCTGTGTGCCCGGGGCCTCAGAGAGGAGGGCGTTGTTTCAGAGTTGAGAAGATCCTGCTGAAAACCATCCAACTCTTAATCCGTCCCCTGCTGCTCCAGAAAGACGGCGGCTCTAGCATGCCACAGCTGGCAGTATGGATATATATATATATATATATATATTACTCCAGCTAGGCACGAGCGCAACAGATAGTGTTTTACATTTCAGTTACATAAAGCAAAGCATGGAACACATCAGGATTAAGGCCAGAAAAGTGGTGGATTGTCACTGGATTGTTGCTACCTGCATGTAGGGCAGGCGTGTGAGACTCAGCGTCCTTATCCCTGAAAATGGGCCTGCTTGGCGGTTTTTGCTCAAGCCTTTCAAATGTAAATCATTTAAAACATCTGGGCCTTCTGCGATAGGATTTCTGAAATAATACATTCAGGGCTAAATGTTTGTGCTCACTAAACTGACACACACGCACAAGGCCGGTGCTGAACAGTTAGAGGGAGGAAGTTTCTTTATCCTAAAAAAAAATAAGCTGCTTCCAAGTTTACCATATTCATGTGATTTTTTTCTTAACAGCAAAACAAAGACTGAAAAAAACCCTTTTAAAAGCTGCGGCATTTGCAAAACTGTTAATCAATGATTATATTAACCGAGAGCCCAAATAATAAAGATGCCATTTAAATGCTGCAAGAGTTTGCACATGACCTCACTTCAACACTGAGGCTACAGATGGCAATAGGTCATTGCACTCTCTAACAGTCTTTGAAGAATTGCCTGTGAAATTGTGATTGATTTGGAAGGAGAAAAGGCCTTTAAGAAGCTCCCCTTGAGACCTTGATTGTGAATGACCTTTTTCTTTGGTGTTGCATAGCCTCAAACCCCAAACTGAGAGAGCCTTGTCTGGACTCCCTGGTCACTAAAAGCATGCTTGAAAGTGCCAATCCTAATTATGGTCACCAAGCCTCAGTGAGCAGCTGCTGGGACCTGTTAAAGTGCTTAATTCTATCCACTGGAATATAAAATTCTGAGAGAAAAATACAATAACCTGTCCTTAAATTATCAAGGAAATGTATTCCATCTGTCTGTCTTTGATAGGACTTTTTCTCTCAATGTGCTTCTAATCTAAAACAGGAAAAAAAACAGTAAAATTTGACCAGCTGGTTTGCTTAAAGTGCAGAGGCTGAGGCAAATGTCATCAACTGTGTTAGGGATTGAGCAACAAGTCCAAGTAGCATCATACGGTTGTGAAAATAGATGGTCCCATCTATGAGAAGCAAAATTAGCTGCAGCATTTACATTTTTTTTGTAGTTGACCTCCAATTAAAACTCTTTATTAAATGTTAAAACATTGCCAAATGTACTGTATATATCTGTGCATTCATAAAAATACAAATGAGCCGAAAGTGAATAATAAAAACCTAAGGCTGAAATAAAGTGGATAGCCTGTAAAGTCAATATTTAAATATATATGAGTACAATAAGGCTCAGTTTAAAAAAAACAAATCCTCCAGCAAGAAATTAATGTAACCTCATTGATAATCCTTCAGTAGCTCCAGCTATGAATAAATAAAAATGGACATTTTAGCAGCTGTCCAGCAGTAGTAATGCCCACCTACATGTCAGCGTGACAACTGTGCACAACCGGACATGGATTTGGTGAAGCTTTTATATTTTAAAATGAGCTGCACCCACATAACTTTTATAGCCGCTAAAAGACAAATATAATATCTATTTTATTGTACTGTTACGTATTCATTTCCTCTTTTTGAAGCTTTGTGGAAAAGCACAGTGAAAGAAATCACATCATCTCTGCCTTAATTTCCACCTGAGATAAAATCTTAAATTTTTAGTTTAAAGTATAATGAGTTTTTCAGTTTCCAGAGAGCGACCCGGGGGAGCAGCATGTTTGTTCTCATTCAGCTGGTTCAAGCAATCAGTGCTGGTTCACAACAGCAAAACACCACTAGGAAATATTTAGACTGTTTCAAGTAGCTGAGCTCTTAGGATAATGCACATTATCACCACAGCAAAGGTTGATGATGAATCTGTTCGCTGGCTATTGTGCAGCAGAGCACTGAAGCTGATGGTCACTATTATTATTAGACCGCTGACCACCATCAGCCACACAGGCATCAGCAGCAGTATTCCACTTCACTTGTGGAAAACTGATTTCAAATGAACTTATACATTCATGTGCTTGAAAATTGAGTCAAAGCAGTTTCAATTAAAAGACTTCACAAAACACGATGCTCATATCACCAGAAAAATAATTAAGTTTCTCTCTGCCCCAGGCTCCAACGACCGTGGTCCAATAAGACTGAGTCAACACTGATGTCCACGAAGAAAGGTAAAGACGCCGTCAGACTTTTATTAGGTTGCACAAACAGTCTAGGAATTATGTAAAATGTCTGAAAATCAACAAGCTTTGCCTCCAGCTCGGTACAATATTTCATCTCTATCTGTTTGTCTGATCGGAAACCTTTTCATCACATCAACAGATCCAAACCAGTGCAAATGTTCAGGTCATCTATGCTTCACATCGGAGCCCAGATGATATTGTTATTGACATTTGAGTTTTTAAAAAAAATCATTTTTTCTTCAATATTCATAGTTTTATTGTATGTTACATAAATATTTTTAATTAGTAGGTCTTAAATTTGTTATTTAAAGAATTCTGACAAAAATACTGAATGGAACATATTTGCCATTCTATACTGAGATTTTTGTACAATAATTCATATTTAGGACATGCAAAACTAGATATATGACATGGTGATGCTATCAGTGATTTGTAAAATTATATTAATAGCAAAATAAGATTAGGATATGTAGGGAATAAATTAATATCTTGAAAGAAATTGATCTTGTTTGGCTTTTGCAGCACAACGCTGTGGCCTGTAAACAAACCTGCCCAAACACAAGCTTTTAAACCTCAGCGCGCAGTGGCTACTTTTGGAGTCTAACTCCAAATTGGGTCAGAGGATCATGGCTCAGCGCATCTTCATATTCAGCGTTTTTACATTTCATGGATTAGGACCAACCAACACTGTCAATGCGATCTGTTTTCACTATGATACAGATAAAATAGCAAATAACAATCCAACTCTGTCTGCTTGCGAATGACACATGGATCAATGCACTCCCAAAATAGGCTATTAGCAAGCAAGTAAACAAAGAGACAAGAAGGTATGACCTGCCAAGGATAATTTAGAACTGAGTAATTACAAGTTTGAACAATGACATGCAGGTTTAACCCCAGAAATTAGAGCAGACATCACGAGACAAGTTTTCTTCTAAATAACTTTCACTCGTTATCATTTAAGAATGCCAGCATTCACGTGAAATAAAATGAGATAAACAATCAATGCCTGCAAATTAATAGCAAGCTTCTTTTGCGGGTATAAAGTTTCCTTCATTCTATCTGTGATTTAAACTCTGCAGAGTTTACTGTTTTTCATCATAGCCTCATGATTAATGTAATTCAAACAGTATGAATGATTTTTTTTGTGTTATAGCTGGCATTAATTTAGTTCCAGTGTAATTTACAGGATCACTGAACTTCCATCTCGTCTTTAATAGGCCAGACAATGCTGTGGGGTGATGCATACTAGGAGGGCGCAAACACAAAAGATTCTGCTTGTGCTGCAGGCAAATACTGATAAACCCTTAGGCTGTGCTTTTTATAGACTTCTGTTCCTCCCCTTCGCTGCTGAGATCAAGAAAAATAACATGGTTCAGGTTTAGGCAGCTTGACTGACCTTTTTTAATCCGGAGACCCGACGGATAACTTTAAGAAACTGATCTTTCGCCCATGATTTTAATCTGTTTTTGTGATTCTATGCAATTATCAGATGAAGGAGAGTCTTTTAAGGCAGCGGAACACAATGACGTAGTGTTGTGCTGTCTTCCCTCTCCCCATCCTGGGCCAGTACCCAATGAGACCTCCCACCCCCCACCCCAACAACACCACCAGCAGCACCACTCCAACCTGGGCCAATGCCAGACTGTGAATGAATGAGGAGGTCCTAACCAGTCTACTATGTTCGTTTGATGTGGAGCACTGAGGTTTCTCTGTTTAAAGGGTAGCTGCTAGCGAGCCACCACCAAAACATTTAATCTGAATTAAAACCAGAATTCTGTTCTGCATGAGAACATCTAGAAAACACAACTAATATTCAAGACCGTGAAACAGGAAAATGAAAATTCTATATAAACCATAAATACATCAGATATCACCCGAACATGAAGTGTACAAGCTATAGAGAGAAGAGAAATGCAATAAACAGGAAAATATAGTGGAATCCAAGCCACAAGCTGTTGATTCTGTGCTCTCCCCAATGATGAGATTTGGTCACTGCTTAAGTACCATATTTGGGGAAGAGACTTTCTGCATAAAGAAGATTAGTGTTAGTTGTTTAAGGGCTTGGGGGAGAAGATTTACCATTATTACCAACCCCAGTGTGAGAGTGAAAGCCAGTCACAATCTGATGCCAACACTTGCCAAGACAGAGAAATGTTAATTGAGCCAAGCCACACACCATATGGGAGAGATTATGATGTGTGCGGGTCAGGAAGAGAATGACAAAGATTAGGTGGCCTTGGAGAGTGATAGATGATTGAGAGAGATTAACAATATAGAGCACAGATCAGGACAGAAGAAACCAGGAGGTGGCATCGGCCTATTAGCCTTTAAAGTTATGCAGCGCCACATTTATTAAACTGGTGAAGTCTTAAGAAATTCTGAAAAATATAGAGTTGCTGTAGGCGTTAAACAGAACAGAGTCCTGAGGCCTACATTTAAAAATGTGATTTTTGTGATGCAATCTTCTAACCCATGAGAGGAACAGTGGCTAGCCAATGGCGGAGGAGCAAACAGCCACAAAGAATTAATTTGCAAGCAACACCGGCTCATTGTTGCAGAATTACATCAGAGATCAAAGGGGGATACTTGGAGCAAGAGTTTGGTTTGCTTAATTACAAGTGCAGAGTGAAGTTGAAAGTCAAATTCTTGTTGGCTCTTAAAAGCTTAGCGGATAGTTTTGGACTCAGATCCACAATCACAGATGTCATTTGCCATTGCACCAAGGCCTTAAACAACTTGAGTATGTAAGAAAGGAAAGAAGCCAGCTATAACAAAGTTTCACTGCCCACTCTTTATTCTTTAGCGCCATATCCATTTCACGTTGCTGTGTGCCAGAGACACCATTATGCCAACAGTACATGCTTTCAGATGCAGCAGTAGGCCAACTTAATCACCCATCTCCTTCTGGTTTGTGCTGTCAACGTGGAAGGAGCAGAGAGAGAGACTGAGGCACTGGCCAACCAAAGTGGATTAACATGATTTTGATAAAAACCAATACAGTTGTTTCATTTGAACAATCCACTACTCTGTCCTCAGTTCCTCCCTTAGGAAAAAGAAGAAAAAAAATAATCCAGTGGGGGAAACGTATAAGGATACTGTGCAAACATCACAACAAATGGAAATGCAGTTTTCTACTTACGCTAATTCTATGATCACAAGATTCAGCAACATGAGTGACACAATGACAGATCAAACATTTCACACCTAAAACACGTACACAGTGCGCTTTGAGTGCCAGGTAGCACACTGCATTGACTGTCTGTAGTAACATTAAAGGGATTTAAAAGTGAATTTTGGTTGAGGATGCCACAAGTTAAAGGGTTTTCTGTAGCCATTTACATTAACTGAGCTGCACAATTACTGAGTGGACATTGTTGCATGACATCTCTGTGCACAATCTCCTCGCTGTCTGTGTGAAGGATATTAATTAATCCTCAAGACGAAACACAGCAAGATGCTCTATAGGCACTGGGAGAGTTTTAAAATGCCACACATCGTGATAAAAGACACAAAAAATCTTTTAAATTATAGATATATAATATTATTAATCCCAATGAGAAATGAGCTGGAACCCAATATGCATAATTATGGGTTCAAATAATAATACAGCCGATGAGTGAACAATGACAGTTATGACATAAAAAACTGAACACTTTCAGCACTTACCAATTCTCAGGACTTGCTGTGAAGTGAGCCAAAACTCTGCCATAAAGTACAGCAGGGAAAACAACAGTCCCTTCCTTTTCACCATGGTCATTCCTCCAGAGGCAAATTTAACATTGATATCAATTTTCTTGCCCTCAGTAATTCATGCTGATACTTTGCCAGTTCTTGTATCCGTAACAAAAATAAACTGATATCCGACCCACATCCATCCCTCACACATTGTGATGAGAAAAAAACAACAACAACAAAAACACACACTCCACTCGCAGTTGTCAGTGATCAAAAGACTTCCGGTTTTCCCATTCTATGGTCCTTTATGTGCCAATAAGGGTTTTCTTCCCATATTCACTGTACAGACATCCTTCTTATCATGTTTTTCCCGGTGCACACTTGAATTATAGGCTGCAACTGAGGAGGAGGACCGTGCACAGTGCTCCTGCTGCCAAGTTTGCAAGAATAGAAAACTGTTTCTGGTTACAGCTTTCAAAGTAAAGGAATAAAGATGGTGCCAGTTAAATTTTGCAGTCAAAAATTAATATATCTTTATTGTCAATGCACAGCCTTACAGCAGAATTTTAGAGCAACTCTTCTCAGTGGTACAAAAAAGAGTAGAAGTGTACGATAAAATGATAAATAGACTCACCAACTCGCATAGATAAAATAAACTGGAAGCAGCGTGAATAAACAGATACTCCTCATTGTCAGTGTATTGCACAGTTTCATCAAGATAATATTATTGCACTTGGCAGTGATATTACGTCATTTTCTAGTGACAAAAAAGTAAAATTACCAATATTTTTCATTAGGGCTATGTTTACTTTAGACCTCATCACTGTACTTTTAATTAAATTACATAAAGTACCAAGGGTCCAACACAACCTTGCCATTTGTTTATATGTATTATTATTTATATTTTTTAACAAGTTCGTCGCTTATAATTTTATTTTTCTACGGTTTTAGTCAAAATCTTTAAGTGTTTAGGTGAGTCCTTCTGCCCTTCTCCATCCATTGCTGTTGAAATTACCCCCGATTTTAGTGGTTTTATTGTGAAATCCAGCTTGCCTCACTTCTCATTTCACTCGCTGTTCTCTTGGCTGACTTCACACAGCTCAACATCTCTGCCATACAGGCGCTCAATTGAGGGCACAGGCAAGCCGCTGATCCGCAAACATGGATACGTCCTGAAGATTAACTTCAAATCTGGCAGCATTCGACCTCGACAACGTCTTTGCTTTGGTACACCGAGGAATGATTAAATCTTTGCTCCAGTCCTGATGGAAATGCAAATCTCATCTTCAAACTGGTCGGTGACGCTCCCTTGAAGATTAACTACCTCTAACCGTTTTTCTGACACAGTCTTGTAGTTAAATAAAGTGTGTTCATGTTACCCTAACCCACTTTGCTTTATTCCTTAAAGCAGATGGTTTGGAATGGAAGTTTAAAGTTCTCCGCTCAGTTGCACCAGTCAGCAAATCTCATCACTCCAAGCAGAGGAGAAGCATCCATCCGGAGTCTTTGATGGGTTTCTTGAGATTAGTGTAATCTTACTATGTGGTTTCTCAGAAATTAGCTAAATTAGGGATTGATAAGAATGATTTCTCTACAGATGCATGGTATCAAATATATCCTGAACCGACATTTTTGAGGAGAAACTAATTTAGGGAACAGTTATGCAATTTGAAGTTTCTACAGTACATGGTAAAGTTTGGCATATAGATGAGCTTTACTTGCACCCCGAATAATAAAAAATGGATAAACTATACACCTGCAGAATAAGAACTTATTGTTTTGACATGACGATCTCAGAACTATTGTTTAAATCAAAAAATTTATGTGATGCTGATGGAAATCAGAAAGCAGAGTGTAAGAATGCAGTCACCCCGTCTCTTTATCATTTGCCTGAATAGCCTGAGTCGGACTTTTCATGTTTTCAGTTTATTTCCTCATTATTTAGTTTAGTTTCATATTAAGCTTTTAACTTTTATTTCAAGAAACTGTCAGCCGAAGAAACTCAATGGAAAGGGGGCATTTCCCCCCTGACACCTGCAGTAAGTGGGGAAGATTTCACTGTCTGTGCAGGTTTGAGGACATTCATGAAGCTCTCCGGTGGCATCTAGTGGTGAAAAAGGACAGTGTCAAGAGCTGGTTCACTGCTTCATGGTGTTTACATTGTCAGGAAATTTGAACTGGCAGCATACAGCTACTTTTGTCAACCAATAATCACAACACATTAAATAATTGCTTTTCCAAAGTGCATAAAAATTTGAAATCTACTTTGGCAGCTCTAATTCTTTTACTGTTTCACATTAAAAGTTAATTTGACAGAAATAGATTTTCAGTTCAGCACCATTATCACAGAAAGAATAAACTTAGAACAACACTTTTACAGCTACCTCAAGGTCTTGAGCATAATTAATCAAACATCTGAGCATTTTTAACATATTTTTGTCCCAAGCAATAATTAACTGATTTTACTTGTTTATTTATTTGCTGCATCACTAAGTGCCCGTTCCTGTTGTAAACATGGACAAAATGTAGGGAAATATTTCTATCTGGTTGTCATTTCAACAGAGCTTTTACTATGCCTGCAATGAAAAATTGATTTTGTTGTTGATTAATGCATTATTTTCTCAATTAATCAGTTCATTTCTTGGATGTACAGTATGATGAAAAATGTCTTCTTTTTTTTTTTTTTTTTACAAAAAAGCCCAAGAAGACGTTCTTAAGGGTTTTGTTTGGTCCACAACCCAAAGTTATTCAGTTTACTGTGATAGAGGAATATAGACAGCCGAAGCTGAAATCAGAGAATGGACACTTATCCTCTTAAAAATTACACAAAGTTATTTATTGTTTAACAAAATAGATGATTTGTTTAATAATTGATAACTCAATTTTTGGAGATTTTGTTTACACAGACTCTCAATTTACCTTATCTTTTTTTTTTTTTTTTTTTAAATGCACCCCCTGTGGAAAACAAAAAAAAAATCTGTTCAGACCCAGACTTGCTGAGTGACCTACTTTATCCTACAAAATTACTCTGCCAGATACTTAGCATCTGTAACTCAATCTTTTATTTTTCATGATAATTGCAAATGCAAACTATAACAAATAACTTGCAGAATGAGAAATGAGCTATTTGATTATATTTGACTGGTGGCCAGACAGCGGAATATTTTTTTAATTAAAAGACAAATCATGCTGAAGTACATACAATGATAACCATAACAAATTTAGAAATTATTGAACAGATGGTTATAAGGATACAAAACACATGGCTACGACTTTCCAAACAAATGCTCTCCCATAAATCTTCATTTTGAAAGTGAAAACTGCAGTGTCACCTTTATGTACACAAACAGCTGTTATTTTCAGCCTGATCATATTATCTGTATATTTTTACACAATACAAATGATAAAAATACATTATTAGTAGAAAAGAAAAAGTTGAACACATTATTTCATATGAGCAGAAATGACAATTTCATCATCTCAATTAGCTTGCTGTGTGATAGATGCTTTGTGTTTGTAAAGTCTGATCAGCCACAAAATGCCCTCATGATTTTACCTCTATATATACACACCAGCTCTGCTTCCACTGTGAGACCTTGGTTCAATTCTCGATGCTTTATAGCTTACAAAAACAGGAGTGTGTGGAACCGGATGAAAGCTGGACTGGTAGGACGCAGTGGGATGTCCAGTGTAAGTCACTGAATACGGTGTTGAGTTTTGGCTAATGTACAAGGAGTTTCTTGGAGTATACAGGCTTCCAACATGGTTAGAACTATGCACAGAGGAACGGTGAGCCATGCTGGCTTGATATAGTAATGATGCATTTTCAGGAGGGCCTGGGTTATAAACAACAGGAGTGTTGATTAGTACTCCATCGTTTGCCATCACATGAGGGATGTTTTGCAGCGGCACTGGAAGTTGTTGTCCAGCAGAGCCATTGTTCTGCAGAGAGTTGTGGTATGCACTCAACTGGAGGCTGGGAACACTCGAGATGGGATGATACCTCGTCAGAGTTGGTTTGCTGGGTGTTGGCTTGTAGCCGAGTAAATGTGCTGGGTGGTATACGTCAAATGAACCTTTGTCTGAGGGCATGCGGCGGCAGAGAAACAACACGCCCGAAGCGAAAAGGAAGGCGCCAGTCACCCAGCCGATGTACAGAGCCTCTCCTAGCTCCCTCCTCTGGGCATCAATCAGCAAAGGATTGTAAAAATCCCTAATGATGACATGACCTGTCCATGACACGGGGATAAAGACACAGATGCAGGCCATGAACTGCATAGCCCCTGCAACCAATAGGATAATGGTCTTTGCCCAATCATTCCCCTGAAAACAGGAGGTGCATCGCATCCCTGCCAGAGCAACAAGCAGCCCCAGTCCAGACAAGGCCAGAGAGCAGCACATCAGACCTCTGGCAGCTTGAAGCTCTGGGGGTAGAAATAACAGGGAGTCGTATACCTTACACTGCATCCTGAAGTTGGCTTGTCGGTAGCAGTTCATCCACAAACCCTCCCAGCGAGTTTCCATCACAATTATATTCTCCCCAATGAAAGCCGTCACCTTCCACATGGGCAGTCCTGTTGTCGCGGCCGCACCGATCAGCCCGATCAGGCCAACACACACTGCAGCGATCTCAGAAACACCTTGAACCATTGTTGAATCCAGCTGTGTCAAAATCCCAAAATTAGACGACCTCGCATCCACAACAAATTCTGATCCTTTAGTGAAACATGTCTGAGAAGACAAACTCATCCAAGGCAGTGAGGATTTCATCTGACACTGTTGTTTACTGTAAGGGGTAGTTTGTTATGGGAAAGAGTCTTTGCTGTCATCTGGTTGGCTCAGAGGGATGCAGGTAAAGAGGATATCTGCTTATTTTGTGTTTATGGTTTCCCAAGCAATAGTGGCATATCAGAGTCATCAGTTTCTTCGGCAGTAAACACATGAAACGGGGAATTTTAAGACCAACAGCTCACAACTTAAGGAAGTTTTGTCACTTGGCATGTTTTTATTCGATATATGTACAAATTCTGAAGCAAACATGATTATATTGTTGCACAGTACAGCTCCTGCAGTTCTTGTATTGTCCAGAGGGGAGCAGAGATGATCTTCTTGAAATGAGAAATGAAATGAGAGGGACCTCACAGAACACAGTCCAAACACAGTTACTGATTCTTATAGCATGTTTTTATACGGTAACCAAGTTCTACAAGTCAGCACACATTCTGTATTTGTATGACTCTAACAATGTTGAGTGGTAATTGGACAGATAAACATTGATAAGATGTGACCTGAAGTAGCAATAAACACAACATTGCCATTTTGCCATCAAATATTTCCAATATAAAACAGCAATGCAACTCCTGTGCTTTTACAAACAGAATTTTCTTTCTCTTTCTGTATTTAAAATAATGCATTTAGTGTGTTAGAAATCAAAGTTTTAATTTTACATTAACTACAATTTACTTTTGAAATGAAGTGACTTCTTAGTTTACAAGCTATTTTACTTGAGTGAATAAAGACGGAAATGTTCTTCCATTACTCTAACATTCAGAGCTGGGATCAACACAGAAGCATCCTGAGAACAATTCAGTCTAAAGATCTTTGTGTTTTCTTTCAGTGTGACTTGCAAATTTGGATCACATGATCATGCTGTCAGGTTGCTGAAACACCAAGTGCTCTGGCTAAGTTGCCTCTGTGTCCACACCTTTCACAAGCAGTCTTAAACCTGTATCCCATGTTTACACAGACATTTGTTGTTACATCAGTTTCCAAGTGCTCCAGAACATCGTACCAAATTTAAACAAAAACCTGCAATTGTTTTCTGAGTAAGTGATACAGAAAATGTTTTTAGTTTTCGACACAAATGCCATTCACCAGTAGAGCATCGATTACAGGTGATAAAACTCTACCTGAAAAAAGAACCTGTGTGTGAGGGCTCAGTGTGTGTGACATGCTTGATCACACAGTTGAAGGCTGAAAAAAATGTGCAGAAATAACTGAAACATTAGCTATCTTTACAACCACACAGATCTGTCACATGTGTCAGCAACAACCTGCATTCAACAGTAAACACAAATATAGTTGTACGTGTCACATTAATCAGTGGTAAAGGGTTGTGTAAATTGTTATATACAGTAAGCATAGACAAAAACAAAACTTATACAAAAATATGGCTGTGAGTATAAAATTTGATTAAAACACAGAAAGTAAACGTACTTGGTCACAAAGGCAGTGTTGAAATTATTGGTTGAAGTGTTTTTTTTTTAAATTATGCAGTAAAAGAGTGATTTTAAAACCATCCAAACTATTTTCATCAGAACCATTTGCATACACATTACCTGTATGCATTTAAATGTTTTTTTTTTTAAATGGAAATGCATAGATTGCTCTGCTGTGCAAACCCATATTATAAAGAAAAGTATTGAAAGTAGAGACCTTAACTACTTCAAGTGTTCAGAGATAAGCTATCCCGCTGTGTACGGAGGGGTGTCTGGATTGGTAGCTGTAGACGGTGGACGGGTGTCTTGACAGCATTGGCTGTGGCTGTGGTTGCGGAAGTAGCACCAGCTGCTGAGGCTGTAACGGTTGTAAGGGTTGTGGAGGATAGGCCATGTAGTCTGACTGCCTGGAGTACACGTACCTCTCTGAACCTTTGCCTTCGGACTGTAGATTACAACAAATGAACATGCATCCTCCAGCAAACAGGAAAGCAGAGGCCACCCAGCCAATGTAGAGAGCCTCTCCAAGCTCCCTGCGCTGGGCGTCGATCAGCAGAGGGTTGTAGAAGTCCCTGATGATGACATGACCCGTCCAGGACACGGGGATAATGACACAGATGCAGGCCATTATGATCATGCTTCCTGCAATGATGAGGACCAGTCGCTTAGCTCGATCATTGTTTTCGATACATGACGTGCACTGCATCCCTACCAGACTGATCAGCAGCCCGAGGCCACCCAGCGCCAGAGAGCAGCACATGAGCCCCCTTGCCGCCTGCAGGTCCGGAGACAGGGCCAGGAGAGAGTCATACACCTTACACTGCATCCTGATGTCGGCCTGCCGAAAGCAATTCATCCACAAACCCTCATAGCGGCTCTCAAACACGATGATGTTCTCCCCAATGAAGGCTGTGACTCGCCACATCGGCATGCCAGTGCTCGCTGCTGCCCCGATCAGCCCAATCAGGGTCAATAACAGACCCACTATCTCCAGTGCTGAGTTTGCCATCCTGTCTTCTTACTTATCCAAGCTCATTAGCACAATAATACCTGGACACAGTTCGACTATAGTAGGAAGCAGTAGATTCCCGTTATGGGATCGAAGAGGAGGAGCAGGTCGATGTTCAGGTGTTCGGCCTCCTCCCTATGGACATTACACTGCAGTGGGTGGGGATGGGAAATGTGACCCGTTGCTAGGAAATAGATTCCCCCAGGCTTTTTTTTTCTTTGTACACCAACCCTGGAACTGCTGTAAGCTGCCACTTTGTTTATTCAAAAGTCTCCATTTACATTCTCCGATCTCACTTTACAAGGAAACTTAAGGTGTTAAAACTTAAACAAGAAGAGCATATTTAAAGTAAACCAATTCAACACAGACTGCATGCATATAACTGAATATTCTGTTAATCAGCATCGATCAGCTCTGGTCCTTTACCTTTGTTTTGTTTTTTTGTTTGTTTGTTTCACATTCAAATCATCCACTGTTGTAAATTTTTGAACATATGTTACCTTTGTTTCAAGTCACCTACTGAGGATATGAAATAGTAGCACAAAAAGCTTTTAAAGTACTTGTTCATCACTGTTTGCTGTAGGTGTGTGTGTTTTAAAAGATGAAGGTAATACTGGTGTGTTCATGTGCTACTGTCAGTGTTGGATTTCTTATCTTGGTCCTTTGTCTCGGTCTGTGCTCAGGAAAAAGCTGGCAGTTGCAGCTTTGGCTTCGATGAAATGAAATCTCCTGCTAGGTTTGTGTTGTGGGTGGACCTGTGTGAACAGCCTGGTTTTACCAGTTTAGGCACATTTCCACTGACAACAATGGAGATGACATAACATTCCATTTGCATGACAGTGAGTGAAACAGGCGCAGTTTCTACAGAAACCTTTGAATTCAGACAAACTAAACTTTTGGCAGGAGAGAAGAACTGGTCATCATGTAAACAATAGTACACCCTTTACTTTTTTGTCTCCCTTAATTAGACAATAAAAAACAACAAACTTTTCCATTTTCTCAGGCTTATTCCTTTATTGAAAATCAGAATTGACCTCATATTTAGACCAGCATTTTGAAAAAATATGTACATTTACAAAAATAGCTCAAAACACACATAAACATCTTATAAAGGACTAGTACATAAATTACTCTCAGAGCATGCCAGCAGTGGCTGTAAAGACTATTCCTATTATTACAAATTAAGTATACTCTGCCTGAGTATAATTTAGTGTAAATTAAGCATATGGAAACAAACAAAGCATACAGTTATTCAGCACAGTTCATCATGGTCAAAACACAATCAGGTCCATAATGAATTTCAATCTCTGCAATACACTCCATCCCATTTGAGGAAGTACGGAAACGTGGTCATTTCCAGTGACTGCTGTTGGTCTTGTTAGTCCATTGATTAATCTCATTCAAATGTTCAAGTTTATGAAACAAGTCCAGAACGGACTAGTACTGAGTTGGTGTGTATGCCACTGATCCTGGTGGGGGTGCAGAGTAGGGAGGCTGGTAGGTGTATGCTGGCTGGTACGTGTATGGCTGGTATGTGTATGCAGGTTGGTAGATATTTGCCCCGGGGTTGTACACAATCCTCTCATCTGGGTCCTGGGTATGGGGAGCGTGACGGCACAGCAGGATCACTCCGGCAGTGAAAAGCAAAGCTGAGGTCACCCAGCCGATGTAAAGGGCCTCCCCGAGCTCCCTGCGCTGGGCGTCGATGAGCAGAGGGTTGTAGAAATCCCTGATGATAACATGGCCTGTCCAGGACACGGGGATTAGAGTAGTGATACAGGCCAAGAGGAACAGACAGCCCCCAGCCACAAGAACAATATGCTTGGTGCGAGCCCGATGGTCCACCACTTTGGTACACTTCATCCCAACTGCTGCCACGATGAGGGCGAAGGTGGTCAGAGCCACAGATGCACACATCAGACCCCTGGCAGCCTGGAGGTCCGGAGGCAGAAACAGCAGAGAATCGTACACCTTACACTGCATCCTGATGTTGGCTTGTCTGAAGCAGTTCATCCACAAACCCTCCCAGCGGGTCTCAAACACGATGATATTCTCCTCAATGAAGGCTGTTACCTTCCACATCGGCAGGCCTGTCACGGCTGCCACTCCAATTAGTCCAATGAAGCCGATAATAAGGGCCACTACCTCACAACAGATGGCATCCCGGCGCTTCTTCTTCTCAATTCTCAATTTTTCCTCATATACAGAGTCTTGGTTGTCGCCGTAGGTCTGAGGCTGCTTCTCGTCGTAGTAGGAGCCTGCGTAAGATTGAGGTGGTTTGCTGTAGCCACTATAAGCAGTATAAGAGGCCATTGCAGCTAATGCAGAGAGCCAGAGATGAACTTTTGGCTGCTCTCACACAGCTCAGGAGACAGATATGAGCAGGGGAGGAAGTCAAAGCACTTTTACACCCACAAAAAAATGCTAACGATGCAATCCAGACTTACTGGTTAAGCTGCTCTACAGCCATCAGAAAAATGGGGACACACCAAAGAGAGCTGGTTGTTTTGAATACATATGAAACTGCCACTACTAACAATCAACCGTTTGTTTATGTGATTAAGAACTTCATCAGAAACCTATTAATTCACTGTGTAGTCACAGCTGATCAAAGTTTCATCCTTCTCTTTTAAAATATAGATGAGGCATTTTCAACACTTACCAGGACACAAAAAACAATAAAACATCAGATATTTTAGCCAGCAAACATGCTAAGAAAAATATGCTTAGAAACCTGAAAATATTGTACATTAAATTGCATTGCTATTACTGATTAGTAACTTTAAGCTAAAACTAACTAATTAAAATTGTGATCTCTCTTGTCTCTGAGAAGAATTTGTATTAAATGTAAACAATTAGCTTTGGTTTATTAAATAAAACAAGTACGCAGTGTATTTTTTTTGTCCAAATATAATTAAGGGGTGGCTACACTCATGGGTGTAGCTACCAAATCTAGTGTCTCACAACCTGAAAGCTGATAGGACGACCAAAGATGTCAAACTGTCTGCACCTCTGAATGTAAAATGAGCTGATTAAAAAGGTGTTGAGTCCAGAAACTTGAGCAGGATGAGTTTCATTAGTGCACAGAAGTGTCCACCTGCCAGCAGTTCTCAGTTTGTTGCTCCCAACATTGAGGTGTTTCTGCCCTCTCAAACATGAAAACTGTGTGTTTAATCTGTGCATACATTGTTATTCTTCTGCATTTTTTAAACACAAGAAAATAAACTGAACAGTCTGCAGTATTAGATATATTTCTTTAAATGTCCTTATTTATTTTACTTTTTTCTTGCAAGCATGGTAGAAATACACAAATAGCACACTAGAAAAAATGGAATCACATAATTCAGTTAAATTCAATTTTATTTGTATAGCACCAACAACAATTCTAATTGTCTCATGACGCTTTAGCAAAAGAGAATATCTTATTGAAGTCTGTTATTTTCCCATTAAAATGACTAAATCACTGTAAGAAAGAACAATTTAGCAGCTAACAGTAATGAAAACAGTTATAGAAACTAAATAATATGACATGACTGCATAGAATTACAAAGAGCAGTTGTATTTTATTGAATTATTTTAAAACTTCAGACAGTTTATTGTAACAGTCATTCATGTACTACATACCACTCAAATATTATATTGCAACTGTGATTTGGGCACGAGTCAAACAATAGAAATAAGAACTACTTGTAGTTTAACACAAACACTAAGTGCATGAGTCATTTAAATAGTTTAAAAAGAGAGAGATATTTAAACAAAATATGCACACTCCTGATATCATGTTTTAATCTTCCTCAAGTAGCATCTTTAAAACTTTAGGGACATTTAAAGGTAAAATTGCACACCGCAGTTGAGTACAATTGTTTAAACATATTCAAGGTGCTTATGAGTGCTGGATGCCGTCCTCGCTGTGTAGACACTGTCCTGTTTCTTTAGATCCCTTTGTGCCATGAGATATGCTTCATTGTAGAGCTCGTCTTCCTTCGATCTACGTTGACTGTACCTGAACAGGAGGATGATCCCGGTGATGAGCAAAATACCAGATGTGGCCCAACCAATGAAGAGAGCTTCACCTAGCTCATGCTTTTGTGAATCTGGCACCGTTGGGTCATAGAAGTTTCTGATGATAGTGTGGCCCACCCAGCTGACAGGGATGAGTGTGGTCAAACAAGAAAGCAGATATAGACTCCCCCCAAGGGCCAAGGTGATGTTCTTGCTCTTCATATTGTCACCACAACATTCACTCTTCTGGGTCCCACATCCTGTGACGAACAAGGAGATGACAACCAGAACTATGGAGACGCACATGAGCCCTCTGGCAGCCTGCAGCTCTGGCGGGAGAATCAGCAGCGAGTCATACACCTTGCACTGCATCTTGATGTCAGCCTGTCTGTAGCAGGTCATCCACAAGCCCTCCCAGAGTTCCTCCATGACAATGAGATTGGCACCGATGAAGGCAGTGACCTTCCAGGTGGGCAAAGCAGTGACAGCTATTGTCCCGACCAGGCCAATGAAGCCCAGGACCAGTGCGAAGATCTCCAGCTTTGCTCGCATGGTTTTAGAGGTTGAAGTGCAGCCTTGTCTCTTGTCTTTCGTCTACTGGAAACCCTACTCATCCGATCTGTTTAACAGAGCTCCAAATCAATGATAGTATCGTCGTCTCTGTAATGTCATCTTACTGGTTTGAGTTGACCCGACCTTTATTCCTACTGGGACTTTTGGTTTCACTCCAAAGAACATTGATTTTGTTTTTCTTTCATGTATTACATGTGCCAGTGTTTGTCATGGATGACTTGCCCTTGTCCTGTGTGAGAACAGTGTGACAGTGCTACCAAGTGAGACTGGATGAGTCAAATATTTAAGTATTAAATATTATCTGCATGTCCTTACTGCGTCCATACATGAAAGATCATTGTGGATAAACTGTATTGCAAAGAACACAGCATTCACTACTAAAAATCGAGAATAAAGTACAAAGGCAAATCTTTTGTCTCTTTCCTTTTTTGTCATATGGAATTGTCTTGCAAAAACATTTGGTATGCAAGCTTGCATACGGATAGCAAATCTATGTGTGTCAGCTGTTTTGGATAAGTCATGGTTCCATTTCCCAACAATAACATGTCCACACAACTTTTAGCACATTTTCCTCCTACAGTAGATTGGCCCAGCCTGGCCACCACTCTTCGTCAGTATGAGACATTGGATTTAGTTAGTTAAATATGGCAATGTGCTGTGGCCAATGTGTCTTGTATTATTTTTTATTATTAAATTAAAGTGTAGGTTAATGGTTTATTATAAAAGGGTATTTATAGACACTAAAGTGGGATTTATGCTCCTTAACTGTGTCACATAGTTAGACAGCTTTCGAAACTCCCTCCCTCCACACGTTTTCATAATCTGATAATGGGCAATCTGTCTGACGATTTTTGATAGAATGTCCGATTGTGTGGGACTTTCTGTAAGACACTATCTGATATTCATATCCCATGTCAACTCCCCGTGACAGTTGTTTTTTCTCTCCACCTTCTTGTGTGACTGTTTGGATCAACTATCAATTCTTTTGACTTTTGGTGCAGTCAGTGAGCATATCTTGCATCTTAGTTCTGTGAGACTGTAAACCAGACTTCATAGTGCTGCCACAAAACACTTGACACTTGATATGTCTACTAATTAAGACTAAAACTACTCTAAACATGACCACGTAAACAGTCCAGTAACTGACAGGGAGGAAATGTTTCAAAACAGTGCCACTCCTTTATTCAAACTTCACCTTGTTTCTGAGAAGTAGCAGAAACAATGAGGAAAAGCGCAACACAGAGAGACAGATATAGCAGGACAACTCATAAAACAGGAACAGAAACTGAAAAGCCTGTTCAGCAGGTTTGCTGAGTGATACTATTGTCACATCCTCAGCTGCTTTAAATGTAAACAGATACGGTCATGCAGAGAAACCTGTGACTGTCAAGTCCAATACATCAAGGCTGTGCTGTGAAGCATTTGCATGTGTGAATTGTACTGTGAGACAGATTTGAATAAAAATATAATGTGATTAAACTATGATTAAATGGAAGTTACTGCATACTCAGCAAGGTGCAAGTCTGTGTTGGTGGTGTGACACAAAAAAACAGAAATGTAGACTGCAACAGACAATGTGTGCCACCTGCTGTTTGCAAATATGACTACACATTGCTAGACCAGGGGCAACACAGACATGAGAAAATATCTTTTTGCATTATTTATAATATATATAGACAGAGTAATTGAATATAATTACCCTTTCTTTATCTTGCTATCACTTCTAAGTCAGTGTTTATTTTTAGATGTGTTATTCAGAAGATATATATACTCAGAGTGTAAGAATCTCATAGATTAAACTCGTGCCATTTTATCTCTGTAAGATGTGTCTGCTCCTTCAAAGCAAGAGTACCGGCAGAAAAACGCTGTTCAAGTGCAACACTCGCTGCCATTCCGAATCGTATTGTATTGCTGCACATCTGACAGCATTAAGTCTAATCTTTCCTCTTTATCTGAGACAGCAGCACAGCCTTTGTGGTGGGGGTGGTGATTGACATAGAGGGAGACAGAATGTCCACAGAGCTTGGAGATAGAAAAGTGGAGATAGAGTTGTGAGAACCATCAATTATAGTGTCTGGGGTGTGTGGAAATGCAGATGAAATTAGTCATTGTCATACGAGGAAGTTGAAAATTCAGGGATAAGGAAGATGAGCGTCTACAGCTCATAATAGATACTTGTGTTCTGTAGAGGCACGACTGAATGTAAATGTAAAGTTTGGACTAATGAAGGCTCGAGAGGAAAGCAATGTTGTCATCTAACATTGAAAGGATTACCACTGTAGTGCATCTTAGACTCAGCTTCTCAGGCTGAGCTCCACATTTTCTGTCATATCTTTCAATAACAGTTATTTAAAAAGAGGACTGACATCAACTGGAAGTTTGCTACTAGCGACAAAGATGAATGTTACAAGAATTTAACCAAGTAAACCGACAAAACGTCCAGGAAACTGACTCACCACTTGTTAATATTATGCCTGAAGCTCAATAGAGAGCAATAATTTGTTATATTTTTTTCTTGGATGGCTTTCATACATGAGCTACCTATCATTGCCACCGGCACCACGTGATAGCTTTTTTGAAAAATTATTGTTGCTGTTGTACAAAATATACTTAAACTGTATGACCCTGGTTATAGGTCTGTGCACAGATCTGGTAATTGGATTTTCTGTTCTGAACCGGGTATTGAAAAACAAAAAACGAGTGGTTATTTGATTTTCGTTTTAAAATACAAAAATTAAAAATTGAAATACAAGGCCTTTTTCCTTTTCATGATCAAAAAGTGACATACCAAATTTGAAAAATGCTTTGATTTTCGTTTTATATTTGCAATAACAAGAAAATAAAATAAGTGAGAGACAGAAACAAAAAAACTGACATTTTTTTCGTTTTCTGAGACCGGAAGTGGTCATCAGCAACTTTGGAGCCAAACAGAATACGGTGCATAGACTGTATTTTTTTTTTTTTCATTAATTTTCATGGTTATAATGAGAGATTAGGTGGCCGATCTTAAAATAAATCAAGATTGAATTTTTTATAGAGTGTTAGAGTTTTGCGAAGCCAGGGAGCAGGGCTACTTGATTGACGGTCTGGAATGACTGACAGGTCATCTGGAGGAGGCAGCCAAGACTCTGCTCTCCTCATTTGGATTAATTCTGGTTTAAAAACTGTTAGTTCATTTATCAGTAAAACAGCAGAACCTTTTCCACAGTTTTCCTGCCCGCTTACTTGTTTTAACCAGTTTTTACTTTCAGCTCATTCTACCAGCAGACACTGAAAGGACTCTGATTGTTCAGTAAGTAAATGTTAATTTTCGTATCGGTGCCGCATTTAATGCACTTAATATACAACTTTAATGTCACATATAATGTTTGCCATGCACTCCAGATGCTGTAAGAGTTTTTCTGTGTGTGTTGACCAGAGAAGAGAGTTAAAATGCGATTTTTTTCAACATGTCGTAAAAACATGCCATATGATGAAATAATGTAAAGTAGGCCGTGAAAAACACTATAGAGCAGTTTTCTTTGGAAAAAAAAATCATCATGAATTTTGTCCAAAAAAACGCCATAGTATATACTATGTCGAAAAAAAATGTGATTTTTTTCAACATGTAGAAAAAAATACCATATGATGAAATAATATAAAACAGGCTGTGAAAAACACTATAGAGCAGTTTTCTTTGAAAAAAAATCATCATGAATTTTGTCCAAAATAAACGTCATAGTATACCAGCGGTTCTCAAATGGGGGTACGAGTAACCCTGGGGGTACCTGAAGGTATGCCAGGGGATATGTGAGTTTTAAAAAAAAACATTGAAAACGAGCACCAATTCAAAAATCGTGTATAAAATATGTTTATTCAATAATTCTTCAACAAAATACAAATGAAAGTTCATAAACTGAATTTCATATCAAGCAGGCCATTCCATTTTATTACCATAAACCCAGTTTGTGGAAGAGTTTAGACAAAAGAGTTTATTTTTAAATTCTGTTGAACCACGGTTCAAAAGCAATGTCTGATTTTCACTGGTTTATTTTCATAGATTTTTTTTTTTTTTTTAACTTTTTTCAGATTCAAATTATTTCTGTGACCATTGTGGGTTTTTCTTCATTAACCAAGGGGTACCAATAACTTTGTCCATGTGTGTAAGAGGATGCTTTACATTTATGATTACTTCTGTGTATGAATATTTATTTACAGTTGAATCAACTATTTATTTTTTAACAAGTCTTTAGTTCTTTTTCTCCAAGTAGTTGAAGAGAGATCACTACAAATTAGCATTTTTTTGCATTGATATAAAATTTAATATATCAGAAACTGATGATGTAATGCTGTATTTTATGTCTGTCTCTTTTTGTCAGCCAAAAATGCTTTGCCTTTGTTGGTGGGTACTTGAATGAAAAAATAGTACACAGAGGGTACGTCACTGAAAAAATGCTGAGAATCAAGGTATAGAATGTAGGTCAGAAAATGTCAAAGTTTAGTATACTTTTCAAGAATAACATAGTATGGCCTGTAGTTCATAGTATGGCATGTCGGCAAAAAACCCCATAGATTATTATGTCGTTCAAAAAGCGCAAAATGATAGGATGTTGCCAAAAATTGTAATGTATATGTGGTTCAAAAATGTCATAGTGCAGTGTATTGTCAAAATAGTATGTTATTCAAGAAAACATCAGAGTATAATATGTTGTCTAAAAAATGCCATTGAATAATATTTTATTGCACAAGTAAAAGTATAGTAATGGTTAAAATTCTTATATGTTGCTAAAAAACAAAAAAAAAACTTAAGCAAAAAGCGTCATCATAATATTTCACTTGAAAAGCGTATAGTATAGCGTGTCGCTCTAAAAACGTCATAGTTTAGCATGTTGCTCTAAAAACATCATAGTATAACATGTCGCTCTAAAAACGTCATATTGTAGCAGGTTGCTCTAAAAACATGATAGTATAGCGTGTCGCTCTAAAAACGTCATAGTATACCATGTCACTCTAAAAATGTCAAAGTAAAACATGTTGTCCAAAAAATGTCATAGTATAGCATGTCGCTCAAAAAACGTCATAGTATAGTATGTCGTCAAAAAAAGTCACAGTATAGCATGTCGTCAAAAAAACGTCATATTATAGCATGTCGCTCTTAAAAAGTCATACTATAGCATGTCGCTTGAAAAACGTCATATTATTGCATGTCGCTCAAAAAAGTCATATTATTGCATGTCGCTCTAAAAACTTTATACTACAACATGTCGCTCAAAAAACTTGATAGTATAGTACGTCGCGCGAAAATGTCATAGTATGGCATGTTGCTCGAAAAAAGTCATACTACAGCATGTCACTCAAAAAACTTCATAGTATAGCATGTCACTTGAAAATGTCATAGTATAGCATGTCGCTCTAACAACATCATTGTATAGCATGCCACTCTAAAAACGTCATAGTATAGCATGTCGTCAAAAAAAGTCACAGTATAGCATGTCGTCAAAAAAACGTCATAGTATAGCATGTCACGCGAAAACATCATAGTATAGCATGTTGTTCGAAAAACGTCATACTACAGCATGTCACTGAAAACACTTAATAGTATAGCATGTCACTTGAAAACGTCATATTATAGCATGTCGCTCTAAAAATGTCATAGTATAGCATGTCGGTCTAACAACATCATAGTATAGCATGTCGTCAAAAAAGTCATAGTATAGCATGTTGTCCAAAAAACGTCACAGTATAGCATGTCACTCGAAAAACGTCATAGTATAGCATGTCGCTCTAAAAACATCATAGTATAGCATGTCATCCAAGAAATGTCATCGTATAGCATGTCGCTCTAAAAACATCGTAGTATACCATGTCGTCCAAAAAAGTCATAGTGTAGCATGCCGCTCTAAAAACATCATAGTACCATGTCGCTCTAAAAACATCATACAGCCATGGCCATAAGTTTGGACACAACATGACTTATGTCTGTTTTGATGTCTATTACAGAACATAACTAATATTTTTTGACAGCACCAGTTTAATTAGTCAACAAATCAACAAGGGATATAATATTATCAATAAATTCCAACAATTGTAACAACTTTGTTCCCAAAACATAATATTAGAAGAAAATAACAAAGAAATGCAGTACTTTCACAACCAAATTTGGTAAGAATAACAAAATCACACCAAACTCTTTTGATGTCTTTTTAAATATGAAACTTAATATAGTTCTCAGGAGTTGTGTATTATCACCCAAACACTTCAGTATTTTGTGGTATTTTCTAAGATTCACAAGCGTCATGGTACTTGTGTCCAAACTTATGGCATGGCTGTAGTGCAAATCACGCCTTCAGTACAAAAGATGACCTCAGCAAAAACAAGGTGTCACAGTCCTTTAACAGGTCAACATGGGTCTACCTTATTTGAAAAGAAGCTCACATCGACGGCCGATGTGATCCCAGTCTCTTAACTTCCAGCTTTTCTTCCAAAGATATTGAGGAAAATGGACATGAAAGCAAATATTCCACCTCGTTCATGCTAACGTCCGCCATAGCTTAACCTTTTCTCGCTGCGTCAAAGGCCTGCGGGCTGCCTGAAGTTAGCCCAAATGATCAGTAAATCACAGGGGCGGGACATGACACCTGTCAATCACTTACAAGAACACAATGAATGAAAGCGGACTGTATCTGCTGGGGCTGTAAAAAATAAGCCCATTTTGAGATACAGCCATGGCCATAAGTTTGGACACAAGTACCATGACGCTTGTGAATCTTAGAAAATACCACAAAATACTGAAGTGTTTGGGTGATAATACACAACTCCTGAGAACTATATTAAGTTTCATATTTAAAAAAACATCAAAAGAGTTTGGTGTGATTTTGTTATTCTTACCAAATTCGGTTGTGAAAGTACTGCATTTTTTTTTGTTATTTTCTTCTAATATTATGTTTTGGGAACAAAGTTGTTACAATTGTTGGAATTTATTGATAATATTATATCCCTTGTTGATTTGTTGACTAATTAAACTGGTGCTGTCAAAAAATATTAGTTATGTTCTGTAATAGACATCAAAACAGACATAAGTCATGTTGTGTCCAAACTTATGGCCATGGCTGTATTCTATGTTTTTTTTGACTGATTGGTGCTGTTGCTACCTTTGTTTTCACCTAAACTTAAAACAATCTGTTGTAAGTTATTTAAAAAATAATTTTCTCATCTTTTTTTTGTGTTGGCCTGGGAGGGCTTAGCCCTGTTAGCTCATTTATACCAGCCGTCCCTGACAAAGACAGAAACACATCTGAAACATCAAATGCAGTTTGTAATACGATGCGTTTACCTCATCTCCATGGATATGTTGACCTTTAGCTCCTTGTTTCTTTAGGCTGTGGAGTCGAATATCTGAACAGAACTGATGCAAAAAGACAAAGATTTCTGTCATTTTATTTTGTTCACGGACCCTGTGGACAATATAAAAGAAATTCTATAACTCTTCCATAGATACAAGTTTGGTGAAGCTCATGTTGTTCAGATTCTAAATTTGATTTCAGTTGATGGTCATTTTTAAGGCCACATTTAATAGAGTTGTCCCCAGTTAAGTGTCTTTCAGTGGGTGTTGGTGAGTGTCCACTTACTGCTACTGATGCTCTCTAGTGCAGTTTCAACGTGCGATTGGCACCCTAAATTTTCGACACTGCTGCTTGTCACAGTATTTTGCAGTGTTTGCAACAGCTGCACCTGCATTTTATCTCTCAAAAATCCTGATGGTATTTGACAAAAAAGTGCCATGCTAAAAGAGGAAATCGCAAGCAGACCCTCACCAGCACTCACTGAAATACATGTGATGAGATTCAATAGCTACAAAGCACACAAAATGTCCACTTCTGATGATGAGAGGAATCAACAGCGATCGCCCCCAAAAAAGCTTTTTTTTTATTGCAAAGGTTTTGTATTGCACATTTTCTTTTATAGAATTTTCTTTTTAATCATTATTGAATGAAGACTCTCATATTAACAGTTCTCTGCTGAGCATGACTTCTCCTGTCATGAGATGGTTCGTTGATCTTGAAGGCAGAATCTGATTATGAAGACATGTTAATATTTAGCTTGTTAACAAATTCAGATATTTATCTTGTGTCAAATTTCACATCCCTCTTACTATCACTGCACCCAGCCCCTTCCCCATTCCTGAGCATGAGCACAAACTGCATACGCTGGAATAGTATTTGGACTTTGTTTCCCATTTACAAAGCCAGGGCTGTGTACAAACCTTGGATTTTGTCTCGGCACAAGCATTAAAGCTAATCGACGGCAAGGAGACATTCCCCGATTCTGACAGAAACTGTATTGGATTAGTATCACCAACTCCACCTTTAAGTGAAACCCACACTTTGACTGCAGACATTCTTTTATCCTTTCTGTGGTAAGTGGTATAGCTCCTTCGCGATCATTCAGACGCTTAATCAGCCGCAGCTTGCAAACACTCAAAGTGGCTTTTAACGTCTTCTGAAGGTTTAGTTTTTAGTTTTCACATTTTGTTGTGCAATTTCAGTCCGTCTCTGGGTTGCTTTGAGGCAGAGGAGCATCGATTAGCTGCTTAGTTCTGTCGTCCTCAGGCATGTCTGAGCACACTGGACATCTGGGTTTCTCTCACATCATAAAACTGTTTTGCAGAGTTGATGTCTGCAGAGCTGCAGGGAGTGAATTAGGCTGCTGAATGACACCACACTATCTGATGAGTCACTGCAGAGAGTGGTTTTGAATTATAAGTAGGAAACAACTGTATTTATTATGATATCAATACATTTTCTATATACACACAGTAATAAAAATGCAGTCTTAGTAGCACAATGAGTTGTTTACAAGCATGACTTCTTTCACTGTTCAGGCATACTGCAAGTCTTTCCCCTTGATTGCTTGAGCAAATTTGGACTTTCTTTGTGGAAAAAAAAAAGGATTACGTATGTTGCTAACAAATTAATTTACACATGAATAAATAAAACAACATTGCTTTGTAATTCAATACCAGTGAACAATCTTTTTGAACACACAAGACTTTCTAAAATAGCTGGTGTGTAAATTATCTACAATACAGAGTGAGCATGTGAACTGTTAAGAAGGAATATGTTTGAGTGGCAATACTAAAGAGCAAAAAGGTATAACTCGACAAAATGGTTTCACAGTAAATAATAAGACACATAAAACAGCAAATACAAGTTCAAGTAAAACAGGATTATGTTAAATTAAAACAAAGCCAACTCCCCTTATATTTGTGACAGAGGGGCTATTACATAATTTCAATATTAAAAGTAACAAGTAAAAACAACAAAACATCTTCCAGACTATAAGATAGCTTTTAGTCTGTAAATCAAAAGATCAAAATTATATACATATTACATAATAAGGAAATCTGTTCCCCAAACATGTCTGTGTATATTCATGTGAAAATGTACAAGTACAGTAAACTATGTAAGACAAGACTGTCCTTTGCAATTAATTATTCTACTTCTTTAAGGACAAATAATATACAGCCCTTAACTATGATAATAACTCTGAGTCACACAGACAAAACAAATATTAATGTTCTCACAATACCCAAATTTGGCAACAGCAGGCAGGACTATAGAATGCTGCCCAAATGTGCAAACCATGCCAATCAAAGCAACTGATTAGATTCCATGATTGTACCATTAGTTCATCTCTCAAAGCTTACACTCGACTATGTAACAGCATTTGATTTGGGATAAAGCTCCCTCATTCTGGATCCCTGTATTGCTCCACTAATGATCTTACCTGTACAAAAAGCATTCAGCATAAGTAAGGTAAAGAAGGATATATCTTCTACTAGCTGTGCGATAGACATCAATGCTCATGCACTGCTTATGATGACTGATCTGTAAGGAACCCTTGTAAAGCTGTCTAAGACACTTGCTGTCTGCCTGTTCTCACTGGCTTTTATGTGGCAGAGTCTGGGGATGAACCTGATTGCTCTCTTCGTACCCAGATCTCATCTTTCTCCGTTTGATTTTGATGTTCCTTGTCAGATGGCTTCACATCTGCAGGCGTCTCACTGACTCCTGGGGACTTCATGCTCTCATCCTCTTCGGTTTCTGCACCTTCCAATGACAAAGCCATGATGGGGTCCTCCAGGTCAGCCTCAGTGGATGGAGCTCTGGGTGTCTGACAGAGCTCATCATCCTCGTCACTAAGGATGTCTGTCTCCTTCATCTCTTCCTGATCTTCATATTCTTCTAGGTCGAACTGTTCTTCCACCCAGCGGTCTGTATCACCTGCTAACTCAGACTGCTGATGCTGATCGGGTTCATCTTCCTGCTGTGGCCTTTTTAAGTCAGGCTCCTGTGGTGAAGCGAGGTCCTGCTGTTCCGGCTCCCCGTCAAAAACAATATCGGTATCTATGGTGAAGCGGTTGCGCACCAACTTCCTTCTGCCGAGAGTCCTGGTTGGGGCAGATGCTATTTAAAAAAAAAAAAGAAAAAAAAAAAAGAAAAAAGTGAATAATACAGTAAACACTTTCAGGACTTTACTTTGAAGTTTGATAGCTTATAGTGAATTTCTGTTTTACCAGTAGGTTTCTTCTGGCTGGAAATTACATATAGGAGTGATAGATACTGGTAAGACATTGTGTTAGCAATGTTACTGTTGAATTTAAACAATTTTATGTGTTTTTTTTTCCATTTTCACTGAAGCAACATGTCCAAAATTATTCTGAAAAGAAATGCTCACACATTTTTTTTAAATTTTTTTTTTAGAAAATGCTGCTTCTATACCTTTCTTACCCTGGTAATTTCTGTCATGTTCTAGAGCATTCTAATACACTACAGACCTAGAATATCTGATGCAGTAGTTCTCTAGTTCGTTACTAGTTAAATGCAAGTCATGGCTAAAACCAAACAGCTTAGTGAGTTCGCTATCATGTCCATCACTGAGAGAGAGTTGCACATTGTGGCTGCTCACAAGGCAAGATAAGACAAAGCCAAATCCTAGTGTTGTCAAGATCCAGTGACCACAGTGCATAAAGTAATGAGAAAGAACAAGACGTTCCACTCTGTGGAAAATCTCAAAGGGTGTGATAAGAAGCCAAACATCACCCTACACTGGCAAGATCGGGTGCACGAGAATCCAAGAAGAACCTAAGGATTATCACTAAGGCTGTCCGGATGAAAATGAGCAATTCTGGAATAAACATCTCAAGGCAGACAATGCAGCAGATACTGCACAAGGCTGGTCTCCACAGACTGATCAAGGAGGACTCCAGTTTTCTGACACAGACACACAAAAGCTTGTGCAGGCTTTCCAAAAACTCAGCTGGACAAAGATGAAAGCTTTCAGTCATCAGTGCTGTGGTCGGGTAAGATGAAACTAGAGTTGTTTGGACCCAGGGACACGACTTTCATTTGGTAAAAGAAAGAAGAAACATCGAACCACAACACCACCATCTCAACAGTGAGGCATGGTGGTGAGAATGTAATGCTTTGGGTGTTTTTCAGCCTTGTCAAAGTAAATGGCATCATGAGAAAATAGGATGACATTAAAGGTTCTCGAGGAAACCATCACGCAGTCTGCAGAAAAACTTGGCCTTGGGCAGCATCCGACCTTCCCAACAACAAAAACAGTTCATCTCAACATTTTGGAATCCAGACCTGAATCCCACTGGGAATGTTTTGAGGGAAATGAAGACCAGAGCAATGTGGGGAAGCTCTTCAACCTCAGACCTAGAGATCGTCACAAGGAGCTGTGGTTGAAAATCCCAGTGGAGACGTGTAAAAAGCTTGTTAGAAACTGTAAAACCCATTTGATTGCTGTGGTGGCAATTTTTCTACCAATTACTGAGAAAAGGGAATGAAAAATGTGGACATGGCATACAGAGTAAAATATGCCATGACAAAAAGATAAATATAGAAATCGTAAAAATTGTCTGACAATTCCTGACCATCTTTTGTCACTTAGTCATCACTAGAGGAACCTTATTAGTCAAATGAACTCAAATTCATTACAACTTCACTTTGGCATGAGTACAAGTCCTTTTGGGCTTCACTGTAAATATATTGTAAATATCACTCAGTTTTCACATTGAGGATAAGATGAATAAAAATGCCAAATGTGATTAACCAACAATGAACAATACAGATTAGAACAAGGTCAGGGTTGAATATTACAATGGGATAACAGTTAGAATTACTTCAAGATAAGATTCAAAGATTCTCACAGATTCAGAACAAGTTTAGAAGAATATTGTGGCAAAGCAAAATAACCGTCCCACCATTAGATGCAGTTTTTTTTAATGTAGTATCTTCCAGCATATTAATTAAATCTATAAATGTGGTATAAAGCTCCAATTGAATCAAAGGATTGCATGTGTGTCAGCTACGAAGGAACTGGGACATGCGGTGCTGTAGGGTGAATAGAGCCACAGGCTGGCATTTACCTGCTCTATTTATGGCAGGGCGGGCTCCCTTCAGGGCACATAGTCGTTTTCCTCCAAAGGGTACATACTGCTGGTTGAGAGGTAAACTCTCCGTTTTCAGGAGCTGCCTGCGGTGCTTTTCCCTCAAGATGGAGTGGACTGTCTTCAGAAAGTCTTTTCTGCTCTCCGGAGAGCTGAGGGAAATACAAGGTCAGCGTATCAGTTAGATAGCAGACCGGACTGTATTAGTGGTATGGTAGCTTCAGTCTCCAGTGGAATTCAATCTGATTCAGGAGAGATGCTTACCTACAGCACAGATGAAATGACCTCTCTGGCCTTCCTTCTGACTCCGATTTTGTGTGGACGATCTCACACACAGCAGAGCCCTCACCATCTGAGGGAGAAATTAACACCCACATACGATTTCATGTCCAAAAGAATCTTACTAGAAAATTAATTTCTGGATATAAAAGAACAAAACATCTGTATTTCACCGCAGAACTGTATTCCATGTGTGACCTACCTGCATTGGCTAACGATCGGACTTGAAGGGCATCAGTTGGGATCATGTGACGGAATCGGAAAGGGTCTTTTTCTTCTGAAGATATAGAGACTCTGTGAGAGCCACCCTTCCATCAAACAAACAAAAGAAATCAGTTAATTTTTGTAACAGATTTCCTGAAACAAAGCTGACTTTATTTTCTTAAAATAAATATGGTACTGCTGATTGCATCGTGCTTGTGCAAAAACCTACCATTTTCTTCTTCTGCTTGGATCCTTCCTTGCATACGAAGACGACTGCTGTTTTGAACACTAGATGGGGGAAGAAACATCAAGTTATCACCAAGGACCTCAAATGACTTGTCAAATTAACATACAAAATGGATAAACGCTTGTGTTTACGCAAAACACGAGAAATCTTTGGCAAGCTCACAAATCAATTCTCTGTCTTGATTTGGTTCAGAATTCATTCTTGATGGTAAACAATTACACTGACACTTTCTTTTCACCCACTGAGCTGCAAATGAGACTAGATCAGTATCTAAAGATGTGAGGCTGAACAGATTTTTTTACTTGTAATATTTTTAAGTTATTTAAGATATCTGCAGCATCTTGTAAACATCTGCCTGTCTCCTCCTGTATGAATATAGGAAAAATGAAAGTGTAATTCCATGGCCAACCATGCTGGTTAAAGCTTTTTTTACAGAAACAAAAGTTGGTACATGTGCATTCTGAAATGAAAACAGGAAAACGGGGAGGGAAAAAAAAGCATCTTGGCTATAACAGTGAATTTTGAAAACCATTGTTTTTTCAAAATGCTATATGGGCATAGGTTGTTTTCCTCAGTTTTGTAAAGTGCTGCACTGTATGTTGCTCAGCTTTTGTTGACTGTTAGTTTTCAGAGTTCACTGCCCAGCTCTATTAGTAGGTCACTGATAGTGAAGCATTGGCAACATACTTAACTTTTGTCTTGTAAAGCTAATTACTTATCAAATTCAAAGTACATTCATACTGCTTTTTTTTTAAAAAGAGAAAACAAAATTTTCTCAAGTATGTGCACACTGAATACCAATTGGGTGCTTCCCTGTGCCAATACACTTCATTTCTGCCGTTTTCATTCAGTCAACAACACTATTAACTAACATTTTTGGTGTTTAAATAGACTGAACATAAGAAACCGATTCAATATTCTCATTACTCACTTCTCATATTTAGAATGTAAAATTGTGAAGAAAAGTCCTCACACATACCAAATGTAGCTATCTGGGGTTCTTTCTTCCATTTTCCTAAGGAGGCCGGTGGGTTGATCCATGTCACAGTGTTGTGAAGTAGCAGGTCACCCATTGACAGATCAGCAACCTGCTCATCACAACAAAATGTCAGCAGTCACTCCACGTGCTCTTCAGATGACAGAACACAGACAAGCTGCGTTTCTCCAGCCTACCTCCTTCTTTTCACTGCTCTGCTCAGTGATGAGCTGATCAAACACTGCTCCAAACTCCTCATGGATCTTCTGCATCTCATTGATGTGGCTAGCAACCTTGTTCATGGCTTTCATGGCAACTGCAGTTAAGCAGAAAATGTATTGGTTAGAGCTGAACGAACTGCGGCTGTATATGGATAATTTCAGAATAATTTCATTTGCTCAGACGGCCATGTGACTGGGTCTTACCGTCCAGGTGGTAGTGTTCCTCGCTGTCTGGGTCTGTGAGTGAGTACAGCTCCTTCAGCAGGAGGGGATATTTGAGCACCCTCTGTATAGGTTTGATTAGGTACGATTCCAGGGTGGAAGAGTGCTGCTGCTTCGGGTTCCGCTCATCCAGGAAGGCCTTGAAATCGGGGTCAGTCTTGGCTGGAATGACCAATAAGTAACACTTAATGCAACTCATCCACACAGCTTAGGTACTTCTTTGATTTTCCTTTCCATAGTTAATGTATTTGCATGTACTGATAATTTTATTTTCATAATTTTAGTTACGATTTATTCCATTACCGTAGTATAAATACGTTCATTTAGTGGTCTAGTTAGTGTTTAACTTTCACATTGTCTTGGATTACAAATTATCTAAAGCCAGGTTAAAAGGACTAAATGATTCTGTGTTTTTTTTTTTTTGAGGAGGATTTCATCCCGAGAGCAGGGAAACCATAAACGGGCAGAAGAAAAAAAAAAATCTGTTCACAGCTTTGAAAAACATCTTTATCCTGACAGCACTTTGCCAAACTGTATGGCAGATAATCGGCTGACTCACTGAATGTAAATGCAGCAAACAATGCCATCCACTCAAGTCTTAAAGGAGTGGGTGTACTAGCTTAGAGAACAGACTCTCCGGCACTGCTCATTATACATCATACAATGTTGCAGAGCTTTTTAGCCCTGCAAGCCTCCAGCTTGAAAGTATGCAGGGGTCAGATGGACAACAGTGAGGCTGACAACTCCACAGAGCAGATTTATGGAGCCGTGTAGGATATGGCAGATGGTTGATGGATAAACACATCCTCTCCTTTGAGCCAAGGAGGAATGTCAACCCAGGAACACATTTGCTCACCCTTTACGAGGACCTTAGGGACTTTGGTGTGGCTGGCGCAGAAGGCGCTGTAGATTTTAAAACGATCTGCATAGTACAGGAAAGAGCCTCCCAGGGAGAAGAGGATTTTCTGTGACAAAGATATCCAATTATTATTTAAAGAACTCACTGATGTTTAAAATGCTTGTTGCTGTGTGTGTCTAATTGTGATGCATGGTGTACCTTAAACTGATCCACACTCTCCAGTTTCTCCAGATCTGGAACCAGTCTTGTTCCATCTTCCAGGGTCTTAAGAAACTCAACTTGGAACTCCACCATTTCCGGCAAATTACCAAACAGTACATCCAGCTGGAGGAAAAGACATTTAAGTAAAGTTAAAAAACTTCTAATTTTATAGCAAACAAGATATTTCATTATCTTATTCTTAGTCCTTGACTTAGCTAGTGCATGGAAACTCTCAAAATGTAATACAACCAAATGTATTCCATTATTGCAAATGCATATAAAACATTCTTAATTTGCAAACCTTCTCTTTCTCTCACTTCATCCAACCTCTTGTCCTTATACACAGCCACACTTTGCATGATTATGTAACCCACTTTTCTTTGAACAATTCCACAATGCAGGCATTTAAAACCCAAACTACCCTTAAAGGCTTATGGGGAAAATCTGACATACCTCATCCTGAGTGAGAAAGGTCTCTTTCTGCAATGGGGTTAAATATCTCCCAATGAGGCAATTGAGATCCTGTAAGACAAGCGTGAACTGTGTTGGATTCAGACCGACACAGTTTTACATAAGCAGGAAAATGAACATGACCAACACTGCAGCGTTACTCATTTAATAATCAATTTAAACCTAACATCCATTCCAGTATCTTGCCCATGTCCCTTTGCATTAGCAAAATTAGTCCCACTACTACACACTCAAACATAAAATACACCCACATGTTTCTTTCAATGTCTTAAGTAGACCAAATTTTCCACCAGAAATCAAACAATTCCTTTAAAAGGTTACATGGTGCACCATCAATCTTGCACAGTGATTTCTGTAATAAGTATATCCATACCCCCTGAAATGAGGTATAACATTATAGATAGCCTTGACATTATCCCATTATATACCATCTCTAACCCAGTTATTGCACTGAGCCCAATTTATGCCGGGTAGAAAAAGATTAGGCAATAACCACGCAAGGGCACAGCTGTGTCCCCCTCACATCTCCTGGGACACAGAGATAAATATGGATTGGTCATATGGAATAGGTAATGCGTAGCGCTAACACAGCTGAAGGCAGACAGAAACACAGATCGATGGACAGGGGGAACATACACACTCACACAATACCATCTGTTTCTTACAAGAAAGATGCATGATACTGACTTTGACATAGGTGCGTTCAGTCTCCACAAGTTCACAGATGACCTTGCGGAGCTTGTCAGCATCGGAGAGCTGTCGGAGTGTTGCAGGAGGTGGAAAGGGTGAGTCCGGGCTAGGCGAAGAGGACACGCACTCCACAGGATTCATATCATGGAGACTGCGGCAGAAAGCAGCGACCTGCTCTGTACTCTGTAAAAAAAGAAATTGACAAGAGGCAGTGAAGGCTTCAGTTTAAATATGATTAAATTACGCAAGCCCTACTTTTAGTTGTAGAAAAGAAACATACAAATATCAATCATGAAAATAAGGCTTCTTAGATAATAACATGAAGGTACCACTTTCTACCTACTGATGTGCACAGATTCATGACTGTGCAGAGAGTGAGCCTGGAAAGAGGCAGGTCTAAAAAAATCATTTGCACTAATTTGGTCTATTTTCAGTCTGTCATAACAATGACTTTCCGCCTCCCTCTATTTCACTCGCATCCCTCTTTTCCCTGGTGTTTCCTCCTACTGACGGATCGGTGGTGTAATGATTCATCTCTTTCACAGAATCAAAATATACACACTACAGTGCCCGTCCGCATACAGTACGGGTTGCCGTGGTGACCAGCACTGATGTGCATTAGACTATCATTTTGGACAAAAATAGACCCCACTCGGCACAGCCTACATGGCTGAACTAATACAGTTACTTTGTTCGCAACAGGCTACAGCCAAAACACAAATGTCAGTTTGGCTTTTTAAATCAATGCAAGCACAAAGAGCTCTATTCATGTCCAGCAAAACCTTATTGAATTTCATGAGGAAAGACTTTGTCGTAAAGTAGACGATACATAAAGGTTCACTTAGAAATTAGCACACAGCAAACAGGTAACAGGGACCACTAGCAGGTGGAAACATCACTGAGAGCACAACAGAGAGCTGAGAGGTCTCTGGTTTATAATATAAAGTTTTATGGGCCAGACAGAAGCAATTTATCTGCCACAGCTATACGATCCTCTGGGAAATAATAATATAGCCTCCACAAAGCTGCAGAGGATGGACAGTTCTAATTCTGAGATAAAAAAAAATAACATGTTAATTTAGATCTGACCTACTGTCAGTCTCACATCTGAGGGCATCAAATCAGCTTTCTGTTTTTATTATTAGCTATTGCTGTCCATTAAAAAAAATGCGGAAACGAAAGTGCAAGTCAATTTCACTGAGAAGTGTCCAAAAAAAATTCAGAATGAATAGATGTCCTTTCGCTAAAATGTGGTTTAAAAAAATAAGCACAATACATACAAAAACCAAAAAGAACAGAGTGTTTTACTGTGAAAGCCACGGCTATTCTCATGCAGCTTTGCAAATGACGGTGGTTATTAACATTGTTATCTAATCAGACATTCATATGTGAGGCACGGCAGCCATTTGTCCCTCTTGACAGTGTTCCCGAAATAATCAGACAGCTCCCAGATCAACAGATGAACTAGGAAGTGCTATAATGTCTGCAAATGTAAAGTCACAAATGCATTTTAGACCAATGCATAAGTATAATTTAAAACCAAATGTGTAGTGAAATAGCAGCAATTTATCAACCTCAGTGTTGTTTTTGCTGATTAAAAATTTTCAGAATAAACAGCACGCACTTAAAACCATTTCAAGAGTGGCTTTAGACAGTCAAGTTGCCTGACAAAGATTTAGTGCTCAGAACATCCCCTGAATAATAAACTTCACGGATAATGATGTAGAAAGTTCTGTAGGTTTTTAAACTTAAAAAAAAAAAAAAAAATCAGCATAAGAGATCAGTTGAGATTTGGTTAATTAGCATCCATAAAAACACGCTGCAACGCATCACAAGGCTCAAGTTTTCCTCAGTACAATGTGTCTGTATCCTCCCTTGGGCATTTTACTGATGTCATGAGATTGTGTACATGCAACCCAAAATGCAAGTTAAGAAAAAAACAGGCATTACAAAGTAAAGCACCACAAGAACAGACATAATCAATGCAAGATGTAAATAAATCTCATTATTTCCAGCTCATTCTGCCAACGGCACTCAAGTTTTGCTGAAAGTCACAGCCCAGTCTTCCTCACATTCACATTCTAGCCTAATTAACACCATGACAGCTCTGGGTGCATGGACAGTCTTGAAATGGCAGAGAGAGTAGAAAGAACAGAGGAGGAGAGGATCAAAGTCTTCAATATCACATTAAATGAACAATATGTAAATCAGAGATGCCGTCATGGGTAAAACTGTGAGATGCCAGAAACTATCATCTCCCTCAGCAAATGAAATATAGATTAAAAACCGTTTCAAAGCATAAAAACACTGATGGAGTAGAGGGAATATTGCATGTCTGCCCTCTGAAACTGACATAAGCCTGAGATCACAGCCTTGAGGTGCCAAGAGAGAAAACTCTCCAACAGTCAGCCACTGCTACAATGGTCAGGGTAGTCTGTCAGTCATGTGAAACCAAAGTTGTCTCGGTCGGACCTGTGCAGACTCCTACACACAATGTTCCATGTTGGCATGTTGTGGAGCACCTCAGTGGTTAAGGGGAAACTCTGCGACACAGCGGTGACTCACAGCTTCCTGTTGTCTGTCTGTAGCAGCCAAGAAGAGGTGTGAAACAAACGCTGAGAAGGAAAGGTGTTGTTTTTTTTTGTGTCTTACTGGGATAACACAGCAGTCACAATGAGAGCTATCCAAGTACAGAAAAGACATGCAGAGAAAGTATCTCACCAGATGAAGCATGTCATAGACGGACTCTGATGAGCGCTTGCTGTGCTTGCTCCACTTCAGGACGGACATATCCGGGTGCAGGTGGACAGTCAGCGCCAGTTAAAGTGTCAGAGCGAAAGAGACTCCAGGCTTTGGGAAGATTCAAGTTTACACTGAGCCTCTCCAAAACATTTCTCAGCCCTTTTGTCCTCCCGGTTTTAAAAGGAGGAGAAGGTGCTGTGGTGCTTGTGATGAAGGATGAGTGAAGCGGCTCAGCCTCCTCCTCTCCGCCCACCAGTACTTACAGCCTTCCAACTCCCCTTCTTATGCGCCTTCACAGTCCGCTGTAGCTCTGTCACTGATACTCTGCTGTTTTCTCTCCCTCCCTCCGTCTCTCTTCTCCACAGGGTGGGCAAACTAAAACACACAGTGTGAGTGTGAAGACCTGACCAGCTCCAGCAGCATTGTAAATGAGTCTTGATAATCCTCCAGACCGGAGAGAGAGCAAAGGAGCAGGAGGAAAGGAGTCTCCTCCTCAAGGTTGCGGTGGAGCAGGATTGGCTCGGTAAGCCACACCGCAGTAGAATATAAATGCAGGATTTCAGGAAAAGGGGAGAGGGGTGCTGCAAAGGCGCAGGCTACAGTGGAGGGTGAGGACAGAGAAACTGCTCTGGAGGATTTTGCAGGAGGAAAACAGAGTCGGAAATGTTCGTGCATGCCTAAACATATTTATTAGGTAACAAACAAGGTATTTGTTCCTCCGATTAGGTCCCAAGTCCAGAAATGGCTTAGTGAGAAACAAAGGAAACACCTACTGATATTATCACACATTTAAATATCTTCCACCTCAGAGGAGACTCCAGAACTTATTTAACAAGTGAATCTCATGACTCACTTTGCAGATGCATCCTCAGTTAGTTCTTTTTTACGTTTACAGAATTTCTCTCAAGAATACCTCAACAAAAGGTCACACATTTCATCACCGAGGTTGTCACAGTGACAATCTCACTAAAGTAGTGTATAACAAAACGCATTATATCCGTGTCTGTTGTTCTCAGTGTAGTCGGTCAGAACCAAAGTCCTTGCACTGAATATGTGGTATCAAAGCCTGACAGCTATGTGATGAGCAAAATACATCCCAGAACAAGTAAAGGTGCCTGGAATTGAACAAAAGGAGGCTATATTGAAAATCGATTTTTTGCAATAAGCAGTTTTCTGGTAGAGTTTTGCTTTGTGTTGAGTGACAAAAAGATTTGTCTCTGTTCCAAATCAAAAAATAAAATAAAATTCTACAAGAGACTGCGTTATCAGAAACTACCAATCAGAAAAGTATAAATAGATGAAAGAGTTCATTTCATTGCCCTTGTATCATCTCTTTTTTCACTATCTGCTGAAAATCTGTTGCAATAAGTAGTCATGGAACACATCCGGAGGACAGATTGCTAATTTCTTTGCTTGTTTTGCTCTTCTGACAAACATTTGCATCTTTTATTGCATTGTTGTGCAAGTGGTGCAAATGTATACGTTGTGTGCACATTTCAGAAAAGATGACTTAAAGCTGAAATATTTGAAGCAATTTTTTTTTTAACCACTATAGAGATTTCAGACTAGCAAACCATAATTCTGGTGAGTTTACTGGAAAATCTAGCTCATGGGTGACACTTTTTCCAAAAAATGTTTTTGCTTTTTATATATTGTTATGTTGGAGTTTGCAGTTTAATCCTCCAGTTTGAAGTTTGATATGAAAGTCTTTGTAAAATACAGCAGAGACTGATATGTACACAATGAGATACAGTTTGTCAAAATAAAATGAACCTAGGTGAAGCGGGGTTTTTTTTTTTTTAAAAGCTCAAAGCCAAGAGGTGAATTCTAAGTGCTGCCTACTAGCCTAGCCGTGCTAGACCCAGCTCTTAAGACACAAGGGTCTAGGAACGCTCGACAGGGAGGGAGGCGGGCTAAAAGGTTGTCTTTCAAATCACTCTGCAGCAATTGGGTAGGTATACAACCAATCAGTGCAACGAATAGGCTGACGTAGTTCCTAGAGCGCCGGATTGTGGCTAAGTCCCATTAGCTTCCCAACCAGCGGAGCCAACTGGTATATTAAGGATTTGCCATATCCCGTCGGCATAAGTCCAAATAAGTCTTCCTTCTCAATGAAACACTTCAGTGCGGTCCTTTGTTTATCTTTCAAGTTGAATTTTAGCTTCAAATCTTTAAGGGCTGTGGCCAAAGCCGAGTCGAAAGATAACTGTTTATTGTGCGCCGTTCGTTTCTGTCAGAATCGTCGCGCCTCTGTCGTCACTTAGTTACGCCCGCCTTCTGACTCTACACTTCATGGTGATTCGTCCGGCCAGTTTTAGGAGCATCCAACCTCGAGCCTTATGGAGGGTAACTAGACCCACCCTGGCAGAGAATTAAATTTGTTGCCGTGGGTTGTCTAGCGCGGCTAGGCTAGCAGCCTACTATAATGATTCAAATACATAAAGACAGGGAATCCTAAATAACAGAAATCTGTGGTTTATTTTCAAAAATCTGGCCTCAAAGAGAAAAGGACAATAATCAACATTAAAACATGAAAGCTATAAAGCACAACCTAAACCATCACAGCGATGGAATTCTCCAAAGATTTTACCCTTTACTTTGCCCATTTCCATATTATCATTAACCGTTGCATGGGCACTTACCTAGAATTGGTACAATGTTTGATTAATTGCTGCCTTTTAAATAAGAGAAGTTAAATGATGGCATTACAGAGAGAGCAGACAAACAAGCAGTGATGTGATCAACATGGGTTTGAAGGACAAATGAGATCATTGAGGATCTCATGTGGATCTTTGGAATATTTCCAATGAGCTTTTCATCTAGGTTAGTACAATGAGAAATGAAGTGTTGTCATGCAAGATGAACTAATCTACTAAAACACATCATACTTCAGTGTTTCATCAGCAGGAGCCCAGTTGTCCTTTTGAAGTCAGTTACAGAAAGGAGATTAAAGGCTTCCGCTTGGATGTCACCGTTTACTCACACAGCATTAGAAATATTAGCCATCTTATTAGCCAAACCACTTCAATACCAGCATGTAGGTTTGAGATTTTTTTTCCTTCTTTGCTTGTCTTCATAATCACACTTAGTGCTTTCTTTTCCAGTTTGTGTCTCTGTGTTCATTTTGAGTTAAAATGAATACAGCTCCATTCATTACCTGACTTAAAAGCAGCGCTTAATCAAGCAATTAGAATGCAGGATTAATCAAAGACACATCCATCACTTGGCTGTTATATTCAGAAGGAATGCTTTGCCTTGTCTTGAGTCTCTCGTGCATAAGACACACGTCGTGTATCAAACATTTCATTAAGGGAAAAAACAGATTTTTTATTGAGAAGCATGGGGTTAACACCCAAATGTAAATCTGGACACTGTGCTGCTTTCAAAAACAAGATTAAATGAGCCAGTAGCAGCTGGTAAAGTAAAATGTTCATGAGTGCTTTTTTTCCATAACAACACAGAGCTGAGGAGGAGGATGTGAAAGACAAGGACAGGAGCCAAAGTACAGCATGAAAAATGTGCTGTCAGGTATTTTATGTGGTGATACTCAGATGCCATCAATATATACATTAAAACTGTGCTCTTACCTTTCTGCAGTCATCAAACTCGCTGAAGATTTCTGAGTCGTCATCCAAGCTGTCTCCGGAGCTCTCTAGCAACAGTCCCACGCCATCATCCAGTATTTCCTCTGCAACAAATATGTCATGTATGAGCTTCATGAAAAAATAGTTTCTTTGAATAAGACTTTTATTTCCTTGTCTTGTAATGTCATGTAAGGTCCTCTCATACTAGGTCTGAGCATCCTGTCCTCCTCAATAAAGACCCTTTAGATTCACTGTGAAAAAATAAATTGAAGCCTCTTCCGTTTGCTTGAAAATACAATTAAAGCTTGAGATTTGCCTACTTTTGCCTTATTGATCCATTTAGCATCTGTTGCTAAGAGAGAATTACACACCAGATGGCTTGTAAACAACATTATACTGTCAGAAATTATTATGCTATAGATGATTTCTGGGAATTCGATTGCTGAGGCTAAACATTTCAGTATCCTCTGCTAACTGGACCTGTAAATATCCCAAATGAGTAAGGCAAACATAATTAAATGTACTAGATTTGCATGACAGGCTGCATTTGGTGCAATTATCACCTTGACTCTGGGAGAAGATATCCGTGTAGAGATCTTCCTCTGCGTCTGAGCGGCGAGGCGGCAGGTAGCAGAGCTGACGGCGGTCCACAGAAGGCAGGGTGTTGACGGTCAAAGCCAGCGACGCTTGGGAGAATGCTGCCTTCATGTCAGAGAAATTGAGACTGTGAGAGTCTTTTCCATTCAGCTGAAGTATTTCATCCCCCGCATTTAGACCTGCAAAGTAAAAACATCAGTTATGGTTCCGTTAACTACATGTCATGCCTCCTGGAGTAAACATTTTCTATCTCCCCCAGTTATGAGAGGGTAACAACAATCCATCTCATTTTCAGTGTTGACGAACTGACCATTAAATTCCTGATTTTAAAGTTACATTACAACAAAAGTACAATTAAAAGTCCAAATACAACTCTAAAGACACAGTGTGGGTATCTTACTGTGTGCAGCGCTGCATGCTCTCTGCCTGCACTATGACCAACTCCGGCATGATATTTTGACATCACTCAACCCTTTAGTCTAACTTCATAACAGGGCCACTAATGTGAAGCAGCTGTGCTAAATGTCATATTCAGCATCATCTTACATAAAGGCCAGTGAGAGGCAGGGTGGTTATAATTATAGTAATCAATGCCCTTGAGAACTGCCGTCTCCTCACAGACCTTCCCTACCTGTTAAATAAACATGTGCTAATGCATTTTTAAAAAAGAAAAGAAGTGTTGACCTTGATAGCAGAAAAATGTTCAGTGTTAAATAGTGTGTGAAAGCACTGAAAAACAACAAATGCAACCTGTGTTCTTTTTTATTTTTATCTGTAACTGTAACTCGTGAGTTCAGACAAATTGAGTATCTTTCAAGAGAGTTTTTATGACAGAAATAAAATGTAATGAACCTTTTGCAAAGGCTAATCCTCCTGCCTTCACATCAGTGATGTAGAGTTGCTGTACTCCATCTTCCTCCACCACTGAAATTGAGAAACCTGAGGAGGAAAAAGAAAGGTTGAGAGGTGAGAAAAGGAGTAGAGAGAGAGAGAAGGGGGATATCAGAGGGATTTGTGCACTACAAATGGAAAAACACAGGTCATGCATAGGTCAAAGAAAAGCAATTATTACATTTAAAACATCAGTACCACTTATGAGATGTTTGACAGACTTCATTACAGCATCTTAACTGAAAACAATAACTGGTCTTACCATAACCAATCATGCAGGATTCATCTCTGTCGAACTGGATTACTTTTGTCATTTTTGAGCAGAGCTCAATTTCTTTGTAAAGCTGTGAAGAACAAAAAGAAGTTATTATATAAATCATGGCACAATGGTCTACTTTATTCATAGTCTGGTGGGTGGGTTATTGACAGCATTAATTTTCCATTTTTTCAGACAAAGCAGCTTTAGCAGAGTCTTGATGAAGGAGGATCTATGCTGTGTCATAATTAGATGCTGTAAATACAAAAGTAGCTACATATATTGCATGTTCAGGCTTTCCAAGAATATCCCTTGATGCATGGTTCTCCTAGGCAGCTGATTCTCTGGAGAAAACTTCTTCTTTTGCAATTCCTCATACATTGTATTGGAATTACTGGCATTTCTTTCAATCAGCTTCTTGACTTTTATCATCTTCAAGTCTGGTAGAGAAGGAGAGAGAATGCGAAGTTCAAACAGGCAGTTACATACCAGGTCACATACATCCTCCTCTGGTTTGGGAATGTAGAATTGCACTTGGTTTTCGATCAGGAATTTGAGTCGCAAGTAGTGTTTGGTGGGATCGAGTTGATGAGCCTGTGGGATAAAGACAAGGACAAGAAGGGTATTTATCGTCTTCATAGCAATGAAATTTTTGTCAAAAAAAAAAAAAAAAAAAGCAGCACAACAGATTTCAATTCAAAACTCCTTGGGATGCATTTGAGATGGATATGACTATACGTCTTTTTATATATATATATATGTGTGTGTGTGTGTGTGTGTGTGTGTGTGTGTGTGTGTGTGTAAAAGAACCATAAGTCATGTCAGTTGAGGTCAATTAAGGTAATTTAAGAGAACATTACCTTGCAAATAGTTTCAAGAACGCACAGTGCAGACTCCCCTGGCTGGATGATGGCGAGCACAGGCTGGTCATTTGGCAGACACACCCACGAGGGAGTGAGGTGGTCAGGCACCCAGATGTCATTCTCTGTACTGGGCCGTGGAAGGCTTTTCACAGTTCCCTCCTCGCTTTTCTTTACAACAGAACACAACGCATTTTACTCCAAACTTTGATTTGGTGAAATTAGGTAAATTGCTCATGTCAGTATATCCATAGAGCAGTCAACATATTTTGTAATTAATTTACTGTGCATTTGCTTAAAAGATTGAAAGAAAAATTAGAACTTCAAATGCACCTGAGTAACTGTCATAGTTGTAACCTCTGCTCTGCTGCTAACTCAGAATACAAAGAGGACCACATAGCCAAAGATTTAATTTATTAGATTCTCACTTCCGTTTGACCTACACTGCACTGACAAATTAAATTTATACAATTAATTAATAATTCCTTCTTACAGCATTTTCTTTTGCAGGATCAACATATATGCCATCTATGGGCTTTTTCACTGGCTCTTCACCATCAGCAAAGACCTGGAGAGGCACAAGGAAGGTCAAGTAGTCATGTATTGGGCAGAACTGTCAAGGATGGATGCTTGAAGAAAAAATAAACAATACTTGAGAACTAAAAAAATAACAGTTTGTATGACAGTGGAAAACCTCACAAACCTGACTGACAGTGGGGTGGGCTTTTGTCTTTTTCTTTGAGGTAGTGTCCAAACCCCAGAGGGAAGAGAACCTGCTTTTGCGCTTGCTGCAGGAACGAGACATAGCCTGTGTTCGCCGTCTCACTCCGGTCTCTGTTCGAGCTGCCACCTGCAAAAACATAACGGCTCAGTCATCGAATGAGACATAGCAACAATCTGTTGGATCACACATCACAGTTTGCAAAAAATCCATGACAACCATAAATGAGTTTTTAAATACAGCATATTACCAACATCAGAGTCCATCCGAGGAGGAGCACACGAAAGAAAAGGCAATAACAAAATGCACCATCTTTAAGGGAAAGGTGTTTGAATTGTGCAAAAAGCAGAAAACATAAATACAATTTTTTTTTCATATAAAATGTGGTAAAAGATATTTAAGCATTTCAGGAGGCTGTTGCTTTAATGAGAGCTTGTTCTTAACTGACTTATTAACATTAAGTAAAATTAGAAAAGAGGTCTGATGGGTCTTGCTGAGTCAAATAGTGAACATATAGTACATGTTGTGCTGCAGCAGTGAAGTCCTGCAGATTTTTACAAACGTGGCATTTCTAGGCTATTCATCTGTGAAAAAAACAACAACTAAAAAAGCCCTTTAAAATATGCTGAAATAGGCATTATAACAGCATTATGCCTCTAGGAGCAAGCATGATCTAAACATAACCTTGGCACTCATTCTGTCTTTTGTCCTGTCAGTGTTTCGCAGTTCTTTTTGGACATAGTGCTGATCCAGGTATATATGAAAGTCAAGATGAGCAAACTACAGAACTGAAAGCGTGGGAAAGCTTCTAGCAAATGTCTCTTGTTAGACATTCCAAACTGCTATCTTGCAGCTCAAACACCCATTTGCTGTGCAGCAGTGCGTTGGTGGTGGTGAGGGAAAAAGTGCCTCAGTGATGTGTGAGCACATTTCTAAAAATCAAATCGATGATTTCCTCTACTACCAGTGCTTTTAGATGTGGAGAACATAACCTCGGTGCAGCAGTGGGTGGGAAAAAAATGAACCAAAACCTCCCAAACAGATGCCCTGTGAGAGACCCAGGCTCCAAAATAGCAGTCATCATGGAAAAATGTGGTTTTACACAATGCATTTTAGTTTTTGGAATCAATTGCTCTGCTAGGAGAGTCACCAAGTGTGCTCGGTTATGCCAAAATATATTTTGAGTGAGATACAGTATTTTGTTCCAGTTACAATCTAAGAAACTTACATAAAGATAAGGGCAGCACACTGGTTGCAGAGATCACCGACAACTAAGAGGTTTTGATCACTACAAGAGCTACAGTTGATGGTGTTGAAGTGCACATGAGCTAATGCGTGCCTCAAATATAAATCAATTTCAGATCACATTTGTCAGTGCTCCAGCTGAACGCCAAAAAATGGCAACTCATGTTAAAGCTGCTGTCCGGAGTTTGAATCGCAGCGTCTCCCAAAACACCGGTGGTCCCTCCCTCCCTCTGATTTCGCCCCTTTATTTGTGCACGCGCGGAGTACATGAGAGGAGTGCCCGGAGTGCTGCAGCATCTTGCCTGTTTTGCTGTTTTCCCTTCTTCTACATTTAGTACATTCAGTAAATAATAAAGGAATTACGTTAGAATGCTGTATTGAGTCTAACTTGTCCTAATACCAAAATGACATGAATCTGCTAGGACGAACGAGTAAAGTTTCAATATGTGATTACACTCGTGTATCCCTCTCGATGACGTTGTTTATCAAACTTAGTGCATTTACGTGTGTATATGTGTTACATTGTTTATTTATTTCTATCTAGAGTTCAGAATTGCATGACTCCTCTGACGAAGAGTATGTCCCAGACGCCCCAACATCTTCCTCCAGAGGTCGGGCATCTAAACGAAGCCGTCAGGTGGGCTATGGAGGCCATGGTCGGGGAGCGACGCGAGCACCCCGACCACGGCATCTAAACGAAGCCGTCAGGCGGGCTATGGAGGCCGTGGTCGGGGAGCGACGCGAGCACCCCGAGCCAAAAAACGTCCTGCAGTCTCTTGGCCTGACAAGCCGTGGGATTGGTAACTTTTCTGGAAGTTGCTGAGCCCTGATGCTCTCTCCTCCACAAGCAAAACAAATGTGCGCGCGGTTGCGTAGCGCGTAGCTCGCCCACCTCTGCATGGGCTTGCTTGCTGTGCGCGTAACCGTTGATTGACAGCATAACAAAGCTGAAGCTCGAACTTGATTGGTCGGCAGCAACCGGTGCTTTTTGGAATAACATGGGGGTCTATGAGAGGAAGGCGGAGCTCAGGAATAAATTTTCATATCGCGTTATACTAACTTTATATTATAGTATCGAACTAGACTAACACATTTAAGCTTTGTTAAAAAATGATACATAAATTGAAAACAAAGGGAAACTCCGGACAGCAGCTTTAACTTAAGATGTCACACAAAAATAGATCATTGCAGTGCTTCACTAGATTTATTAATTTAATAAACACATAGAAGCCAATAGAGGATATTTACCAGTGCATGGAAGGAAGAGACTGAGAATATACCCAGTCGGCCCATTGCCAGCTTGGTGGGGCGAGAGGCGAAGGCCAGAAGCCGTTTGGGATTGGGCAGTTCTCCTCCTTGCAGGCTGGCCAGGTAGCACCTGAAGCGAAACAGATCCATGTGAAACTGCTCCAGGTTCTGCTCCCACAAGAATATCTGCAGGGTGAAAGATACACAAAAACACATCCAGTTAGTCGTTTGTCAAAACTCCTGTTTGCCAACTTCAGACCATGGAGCATCTTCTCTCTTCCCCAGAAGCTCAGTTAGCAGTTTTCTCAAAGTGCTGCCAAACTGCACTCTCCGTGCCTAATGGTTTGATGTTTACTGGGGCAGTGGAGCAGGACATTGTGATTATTCATGGGTTGTTCCCTCCCAGTCACGGTCCCGCACTGGTGTTTGGAAGAGGTGGCCAGTGCCATAGCAGAGGGTTCTGTATTACTGCCAAGTAACCCAGAGACGAGAAAGAAACAATACTCCACATTCCACTGGCAGATAAAGGCTGGGAGCATTTCAGCTTTCTAAGGACCAGTCCTATATCCATTAAGCTCCGCACAATTTGAAACCTGACACTGCCAAACAGCTCCAACCAGGCACTACCTAACTTACCAAACAAAGGCTATCTGATACTCCGTGTAAATAGACCCATTAAAGACAATATATGTTCTGCAGTTAATCAGGAGAATTGCAGGCTGTATGGTACTACATACCAAGGTAAAAATACAAAAATAAATCCGGAGGTTGCTAATTTTGTAGCATCTGCAGCCTCTGCTCCCTGCTTCCGTGTTTATGTTCCGTTTCTAGTACTACGACAACCTGGGGATACTATTAAAATACCTGCTTACATGCGATACCTGTAATTAAGTAAACAAGACACAACTTGAATATGTTCCTAAAGTAATGGTTATTGACACTACAGGCATGAACCAGTACGAGTGGGAAAAACATCTTGAGCTGTAGAGTACTCTGCTAATAAGGTGAAATTGAAGTTCATAATGGAGCAGATCTCCTTCTCTTTGAAGCATAAGGGTTGTGTGAACAGTCACTACTTGTGTAGATTTAGTAGTAGTAGTAATTTTCCTGCTACTGTACATACAAGTTTTAACCAAGTAAACAGGTTTCTTTCCACTAATAACTGAGAATGTTATGGAAAAACAATTCTTATGTGTGATACTTTCATCCTAAATTGAATATCAGTTAGACATTCTGCCTCAGACTTTTGCAGGCAGGATAATAGTTGAAAATCCCACTTAAGTGCCTGACAATTGGGAACTCTGTGGAAGAAGTGCTTAATTAAGAAAAGAGCATGAAACCTACTTGATCCAGGATCGTCTTCCTCTTCTTGGTGTCAGTGACAGCAGACAGTTGCATGTCTCCCATCTTTTTCATCTTCTCGTCCATGTCGATTTTTTGCTCCAGCTTCTTGATCTCCGCACGAAGTAGCCGCACTGTGTCCTCTCTGTGATGCTGGCGGGCGACGGCAGTGGCACATGCTGAATGGATGGCGGTGATCCAGTTCTCCAACTCTGTCTGGCTGCAGGTCTGCATGGGTGACAGACAGCAAGAGGTCAGAGGTTAAACAGCCCACTGGCTTTTTCACATTCAAAATAAACAGCTCTTTTTTTCTTTTCAGTCTTTGCTCATCATAACAAGAAGTCAGAACTGAAATGTGCATGCAAGGAAATAAACGGATATAGGTCAAGGTAATGTTTGTGCAAAGGAGAATTTGCGCTTATTCACAGACCAGGTGATATTTACAGATTTTCTTACCTGGAACAGAAAAGCATCTCCTAGAGAATTGCTGAGGCAGAACACAAAGTCTTTTTTGGGATGTTCTGGTACAGCCTGGACAATACTGCTCTCTACCCAGATGGCATGCTTGGGAATGCTGTTGTTGTCAATCCCTGAGCGGCCATCCGTCTCATAAAAGAACAGAGTGCAACCTGGAATAACAAAATACTGTATTATTTAACACCACAGACACTTGGTGTCCTCAATCTGTAGGAGAGAATAACAGTGATACTCTTGTGTAAAAAGAAAGATTTTCTCAACGATTTAATCCTGCTCTCCAGTGGCCAACATTAAGAAGTGCAGCATTGCTGACTTATTAGTGAGAAAGTTATCCTGAAAAACAGAATAGCATTTAGATTTCAAGCACAGTCAGGCCACATAAAATGGAATAATGAGATTTGGATTTTGGTTGCAAAAAAGTTAAACTGTATCAAAACTGTGTTTAATTAGCTGTTTTAACACAGATTATGCAATAAAATGTAGTGCAGTAAAGTATAAATGTCATGGCCACACTAAGTGCATAACACACCTTTCAGGGAAACCCAGTAACTCTTCCACTTGCGCCTTGTGGCTGACTCCACTTTCTTGTTCTTCTTATGTACGAGGAAGTTCTTGACAGCAAGTTTGCCTGCTTTGCGCACCATCCCCTGGACAACGCTGAGCAACAGGTCAGACTGGTAGGCGGAGCTCATGGTGCTCTGCTCATCACTCAGGGCAGACCCAGCCTCCTCCAAGCTCTCCGTCTGGCAGGAGCTCATCTGTAGTTCCTGACGAAAGTTCTCGTACACACCCTGTACACACTCGCTGGCCCCGCCACCACTGCTGCTGCCGCTGTCACTGCCAGCAAACATGTTCCTGCCATGCACTGAGCACACGGAGAAGGAGGCTGACATGGTCTTGTAGCGTCGAGATTGGTGCTCTGCCTCCACTGTCACCCCGTCAATGCCGCTGTCCTCATATTCGCTGCCCTCCCCTGCTGTGACATCCTGAATTGTGGCAGAAGCACAAGACAGGTGAGATGGCATGACAACCCCGTTTTCTTCATCACTAGGAGGGCGACCAGTCCACAACAACTCTACCCTAACTGACAGCTAAGCAGTCTCTGTAGATATACCAAAGAGCCATTCTTGTAAAGCAAACACTTTGCAAAAAACAGTAATTAGAGAGGCAGAAAAGAGCCCATGGGTTGCCCAATTCTGAAGTTCTGCTTAAAAGTAATTATTTGCAGCAAAGCGTCTGCTGTTGTGCGAGTACAGCCTGCCCTCGCTGTGGCACCGCAGGGTCTGTTCTCTCCTACCCACATGGCCAAGGGCTCCTGGGAGATGAAGGGGGTTACACTAAGCTTGGTATCTCCATCTGATCACATGACCCAATCATGCGCTCCACAGCTCCATTCAACAGGGTTGACGGTGCCCCGTAGTGACAGGGCCACCATACACGTTTTACTGTTACACTCTTCCACAGGCCTCCCCTCATTATCATAACAAAAGACCAAGGCATTTCTAACAGGGAGTGACTTTAAGCTGTGCTCCCCCCTCTTCCCGTCCCTGCAGTCTCCTCTCCCAAGAAAAACAACAGTTTCATCAGGAAACAACACATCGCTCCCTTGACACAGGCTTTCTTTTTTACACTTAATCTGTTTCAGCAGCTTATTATTCGTGAGCTGAATGCAGCACAGGAAACCCTCAGACACAATGAGGGGAAATATGAATGAAGGGAGTTGTCTGACTGGTGATGCCACTAGGCTACATTAAGATTCTGCACAGCTTTTCATACTCTGTCCAAAAAAAGCACAAAAGAGCCATGACACAGCTTAAACAGTTCAGAGCCTTGACATTTCCCACATATCTCATTTCTCACATATCTAACCGACATGAAAGGACTGTTTACATAATCATAGATGGACAAAGGGATTTGTTCCAGTTTAAATAAACTGTGCCACATTTTAATTTTGATTGCTTGAGCTAAATTAGCAATACCAAAAAGATCAGTACATGGTGAAATTACTTCAGATCTTACCTGTATAGTCTGTGCCCTCCTGCCTTGCATGCTGGCACACATTGCAGCTTGGTGGCTGCTCAGGCCTTCAGACAGGCAATGGGAACGCCTGCAGGGAAGGGTGTACGCACCATAGGTGTTCCCATCCTCCTCTGACGGGGAGAGCATCTTATCATCCTCACCCTCCCTGATAGCCCTGTTGGTATCGTGCCACTTGGCATAGCGGCCATGGGGCTGCCTGTGGGTCGGACTTGCCTGGCTGTACAGCTCATCCAGCGAGTTCGCCCTGTCAGCAGAGTCTGTGGGGCTGGACTGCAGGTGGCCTTCACAGTCAGTAAAATCCCTCTCGTTGCCCATGTCTATGATCTCCTCTGTGCTGGTCAAGTGATCTTGACTGACATCAGACAGGGAGAACTCCAGGCTGTCATCTCGCCACATGTCTGCAGATTTAGACCTCTTCTTGAAGCTGACGGTCTCCTTGGAGCATTCCCGAGTTTTCTGGAGGTACTTCACCTCATTTGTGTACACATCTTCATCCTGCACCTCTTCTGCCGTGGGACCAGGCAGGGTTATGTGCATCATGTTCATGTGCACTGAGGGATTGGCTAGGTCATTGTGAAAGGACACAGGTCGCAGATTCATGGCCACACGGTCCACCCAAATGGGACTTCCAAAGTCTGGGAGGATATTTGTCTCATTGAAAGGCTCCAGGCCATTGTCAGCCAGGGACTGTGGGATGCTGGGAGTGCTGCTTGAGCGTGTGCTCGTCTCAGAGTTTCTGTGCTCTATTTTCCCTGATGAAGCATGGCGAGATCGTCTGGATTGCTTGTTGGAGATGCGAAGAGACCGAGACATGTGCTTCCGTGACAAATAGCCACGTCCATTCCCGTAGAGGGCATTGTCTCCGTTCTGGCTCTCAACATTTCCCATGATTCAGAGGCTGAATGGAGGGGTACATACAGCTTAAATACACTTCAAAAGAACATGATATATGGGTACAGTGTAATTTAAAATGAACATATGACAGACAGAATTATATCAAAATGTTGGTCTACCTGAAGGATCGTAATGGTTTTTCTGGCATTTTGTCACTGGATTTCCCGACAGTTTGGTCCTCTGGCTGCTGGTGCAATCCACAAAGCTCTGGAAAAAAAATCATTTATAATTGGTGCCAAGTGCGTTTCCAATCCATATATCCTCTTAGAGTTAAATGACTGCTAATATTTCAGAAAGTCTGCTGTAAAAATGGACATGCAAACACGGGAAGTGACATGGTTGTTGCCAGCCTAGGCTTTGTCCTAAAACAGACACAGGTCATATAAAGGAATCAAGAAGTTGAAATAATTAAAACAGAATTATTGTGCCGTTTCTTTATCACTCACTATTCTGGGAAAAAATGCCAATTTTGGTCTTGCCAGCTAGATCAATACAACCCCAAGATTGTCAGAGGAAGCGATCCACTCAGCCCCTTTCAACATGCATAGAGGTTTTGTGAAGTGGAGGGTATATAATGACAATACGAGCATTGTGACAGTCTGAATGAACACAAGTTATTCAAAGATGAAGTGAACCGTCCATGTAATGTTGTCGTTTGTTCTCAGGCACTATCTCTTGCATTAGACGACTGGGAGCTGGAGGAGGGCACAGAAGTTTTCATTATGATGATGCACATTTGGACTCCAACTATCTGCCTTTAGGCTGGACAGCCTGCTCTAAAAAAGATCCTGCTCCGTGCCTGGGACCATCAACAGATGGGACAGAGGATTAACCAGCCATGTTGTAACTGTTGTGCATCCTGATGTGTGCTCCCTCCTTTTAGGACAGACCCTTTGGGGGGCAGCAGTGTTTTTGTCTGACGCAGATGAGTGCGAGCCCAACCCTCTGCTGCTGCATGCACTCAAGATTACTGCGAAGAGGGGCGTTACGTAAACTGGAGCTGACCCTGTTTTTCTACCTTGTTGCTCACGTCCCCCCCCCTCCTCCATCTTCACTCTGTTCTTTTCTCACCCCTCGCTGGTACTGCAGTGCACATGTTTGATGTTGAGGTCCATTTATTTTTCATATAGGCCTGCAGTTTAGTGCCTGTTTAATTTAATCCCATATGGCAGAGTAAAGAAAAGCAGGAGGGACAGAACTATGAAATACCATTGCAATCATCACAGGAAAAAAAAAGACTCACTGAGGGACACAAGCACGCTTACAAAATGTGAGCACCAACATTACACCATGGGCTACTTCTAGGCTTGTTTGTATCCTTTATCACACAGCACCTTTCATTTTCATACATGGAAGTTTAAGATTTAATAACTCTGCAGATGTCATCCCTCAAGGGAAACAAAATGTGTGTTATAGCCCTGATGCAACAGCCAATATTTATGGATGAAGTTTCTGCTATTTATAGGAGAGTTCAAGCATGTCACCATGTAATTCTAATCTGATGTGAAATTAATGTTTAATTGGACTTCTAAGCAGTGACGAGGAACTTAAGTAGAGCAAGATGTGGTTGCCTCAGTTCAGAAACCACATCAGTCAGTCAGTTAAAGCAACTCACTGCAGTGACCTTGGATTTTATGGCACATCCTCATTTGTTCAAGAATTAAGTATGTGAAGTAGGTGGCCTTCCAATATTCCAAAAGATCAGAAATATAACCATAATGGTTTAATTTGAATTATTGTAAGAAGTGCAACAAAATTATCCATTACTGTCACATTTCATTTTCTGTTCTTAAACTTTCTTTTTTCTTTAAAACAAAATGCAGCATCAAAGTCTGGGAAAACTCCTAGAGACCTGGAGAAGGTCTTAAAAATAATAATAAAAAAATTGTTTAAATGATTAAGCATGCATGTTTAAAATTTTAAAATACAAGCAGATTACATTTCATTGCACTTTAGTTACCAGAATATCTGAACACATGGCTAAAATGGCCTCAATTCCCCAACACAATGTTCTCTAGAGCTGCAACGTTACTGGTGCACAAAATCCATCATCAGCTCTTTATTAATACATGAGGAAGAAATGCCAGGGTTGGAAAATATTTTTTTAGAGCACTAAATCCCACCGCACACCCGGTGGGTTCTTCTAGAAATACCTGCTAACACTCTACAAATTGAATGTCCGTGTCCCGGCCCTGTACCATCCTTCACGCACAAATGAATAAATAAAGAGAAGTCAACAAATTTGGCAGAGTGACCGAGGAGCCAAATTAGAGGGTCACTGCTTGTTTTCAGCAGGCTGCACGAGAGCACGGGACAGCAGGACTAAGCAGATTCATCATTTACAAACCCTAACTGAAATAAATAACCACGGGAGAATCCAGCCACACACACGGATACGAATAAAGAGCTGTTTTATTGTGCCTCAAGATTAGCCACACAACAGCTTGAAAGAAGACACAGACTTCCACCACAGCTTCCACCACTTTGGGAAGTTGTAAACAGTGACTGCATGAAAAACATTAAGCTGCTTCTAAATGATAAATGCTCCTTGGCAAACATCCAATTCACAAAATCCAAGGCTGTTTGGGCCTAGCACTTTCATTTTGTACTCCCCATCCATGATGTGCTATGTAGTAAAGACAAATGTATAAAAAATGTATTTCATAGCACGCATAATATATCTTCTGTAACTGTCATCCATTTAAATCTTTAAACTCAAAATTTTACATTCTATTTGGTGAGCTCTCAGATCCGAGTGTGTAGAATTCTTAATTACTGCTAGACAAAAGCTAAAATTCCTTTTGTTTGCATATTGTTACTTATTAATAGTTACACAGAGCATTTCTAGATTTTGCTCTGTTCCAGTGGATAAAGTCTGGATTCATAGTAATTTAAAGCTCACAAAACACCATCTAGAACTCCTCTCTAATATCTGCATGACTGTATAGGAACACAAATGTCAGACAGTCTGATTTATGCCACAATCCTTCTATTTTTACAACAACATCAGATGATATCTGAAACTGTTTGGACAGCAATTGTATTTATATTTCCATTCAATGTACTGTTGGATTTTGTCATCCCTGAAATATGTGACAGGTAGATTTAAGGTCCTTTTGTTATTAAAGAGCACTTGAAAGTCCGACTTCTACTTGACAAATTCTTGGACGTGCTGCAACAGGAACTGGGGAAAACTGTCCTAACCCCCACATGCTCCTCTCCTCTTAGATCCTTAAGGACAAAAATGTCAAGTTGCTTGTATCATCTGAGGAAACACTGAAAGCTCTTGCCCCATAGCGATAATCTGAGTTACTGTCTGTCAAAACAAGGTAGACCCCACTGACAGTGTGAAACACCTGGTCAGACATTCCTGTACTTATGAAGTGCATGTAAATCACTACAGCACCAGATGAATCTCACAACGCAGAAATATCTGCAAAGCAAATTGAAATCCCACCTGTGGTGTGACAGAGGATACAAAATGACTAAACTTATATATTGCTTGGTCTCTGGCAACACATTCCTGCCATTTAAACTAACTACACTGGTGAAAGGAAAGAATGCATCGGCCTGACTAGTTACAAGCTCCAACACAAAACCCTGTAATCTGAACACTCCAGTCTCTAGAGATAATAACACAGGTAGCTGCATGGAGGAGGGAGGGACGGGGTTTACCAATGAAAGACTTCACTCAAGACAACTCACATTTCCCAGCTGATATAGAGTCCTACGCCTCTGTGCAAATGGAAGTACCAAACAGCAATCTCTTGTTCTCACGACTCATTTTCTGCTCTCTAGTGTGCTTAGCTGTATTTAAGATTCTATTAGGCCAGAGGGACATTTAGCATAAAAAAATGGCATCCGTTTTAAAAGGTTTCCACATCAGTGAGAAACATCCATACCAAAAGGAGCACTCATTTGGGGTCTTGATGAGCAAAACAAGTACTTCCTCCAGCTTTCATTTAATAGTTTAAATGAAAACTATATACTACTCTTGTATAGCCAAAGTATTTTTTCTGACTTGAATCTGTAACCCTAGAAACCTTGAATAGTAAACAGCTGGAAAAAGGAGCTTGTGGTGACAATGAAAGCAGCTTGACTCGTCTTGGAATAGCTTTCTGCCAAGTGGTGGCACAGAAAGAGCAAAAGGCTAGCCAGCATTTGGCTCATCCAGACAATATTTATGCAGCCTTATCCCAAAAGTATTTGTAGAAATAAAGTCAGTTTGGCTACAGCAATTACACTGATACAGTACCAGATAAAGGAACATTTTGCAAAAAACACCTAAAAACATATAATAGTTAAAAAAAAAAAAAAAAAAAAACAGACAATAAGCCAAAACATTCAGCCACTTTGCATTTTGTAGAGCCAATTACATTTTTCATAGGACGACTGCACATGCTGCTGCGTGACACATCTGACCCTGTCACGAGAGGCTCAGGTGGCCGTCTGCTGTGAGACATTGTTAATATAGAAGAGTAGCCAGCAAACTTTATACAAGGCCAGCACATATCAAGCAGAATAATTGATGACAGGAGAACTGGTGTGAAACCTGAGAGGACAGGTGGTTACCAGTGGTCAAGGTAGATTGTTAATTTGATGCTGAATTTTAGATACAGATAGATTGTTAGACATCTAATGCATGTTGTCTGTGGAGATTTCAAACTAAGTAGAGCTTTAACTATGGGAAAACTAATATAGAAGAGAATAGTTAGTATACTAATATTTATTTCTTTTTGCCACCGGCAACTGTTGTAACTGTGCTGCTGTGGTAACATTTACATTAGTGAAAAATATCTTTTTCATCCAACTTTACTGAACAAGCCCTTATAAGATGGTATTGCAATTTTGGTCCATCTAACAAGAGCTAAAACTAAAGCCCAATTTTTCAAAAGATCAATTTATTTGTGCCCTTGGTGCCTAACTTTAAAACAAGCCTATGTTCTTTGCAATAAATGCTTTGATTTTAGAGGCTCTTGTTGCGCAGCAGCTGGTGGTGTTTAGCCTAGTGACACCTCTGTCCCTGCCTGTGTTTTCTCTGGAGCCTCAGTGTGTTCAGAGGTCACCTCCTCTGTTGGCGTTTAAGCTGTATGTGGTTTGTGCACAGCAGATGCTGCAGGTTTTGTTGGGTCAACAAACCTTTTGTCCACTCTATAGATCTAAGAATTCTTTTCATGCTTCTATGGCTACAAGTTAAAAATGCATCTTATTGTGGTTTATTTTAAATTGCAAAAGTATTTAAAACCTCTTTGTTATACATTGTTTTGTAAAGGGATTGCAAAAACTGAGTTCTTTGTTTCTCACTAAGGATCCCCATTATTACGCCATGGCTGTTCAAGAAGATGTGTAAATTTAACAATAAAATATTCAGTTAAAGAGATGCCAATGATAAACATCTTACCTACAAAGTGATACAGTTAAATCTAAAGGCAAAAGCAACTACCCTCTGTTTACTACACTTTTCCACTTTCATCAATACCAGCAATTTGCTGTCCAGAGGGTCACAACTGAGGTGCCATAAGGCCACATTCTTCCTACAGCTTTTTAGCTCCTCACCGACAACCTTTGAAGTACTTGAACAGCTGTTAGTTGAAGGCATACATAAGCCAGAGACCACGGTTAAGATTAAAGGGGGTAGACACAGGTTGCAGTTGTAGTGATTCTAGTGACTACAGTTCAGTGTTGGAAGGACTTTGTGTTTTCAAGTCTGGTATAGGAGATTGAGAGATGTTTGATCAAACTACAATTTAGAACATGTAACTTTAAACTATGGTTCTGTACATGGTAGCCACAATGTCATCCCCATTATTGTCAGATAAATATAAAGCCCCTTTACTGGCTTAGTAAAACGACTAAGCTACAGTCATTTTCCTTGATTGTAGGACACCGTACCAGAGTAAAAAATGTTCCTTCTAACCTTTTTGTTAATAATGGTAGTAGAGTAGTTTCACTACAATCTACTGTTAGATCTCTGTAAAACGATAATTTGCACCCATTTAAGATCATCTGGATGTGAGCAGAAGTAAATCCTTTGAAAATTCACTTTAAATCTTAAGTCTTCATAATGTGGAATTTGATCAGTAACCGAAGAAATATTAACTGCTAGACAGTGATAGCTGGATCACAAGAACTCAAGATCAATACTTAATTGTTTGTGATGGAAGAATTCATCAGGGACGAGAATTAAATGGTTTGTGTAATGAAAAAGGCTTCAGCTGCTGTGACAACATATCAGATCCACAATCACCAGAGACTTTCCCAAGCTGACCTTCTTATATCCTGTAACTGTCACTGTCAGTGAAAAGGTCTCCCTTGGCTTCATGGAGCATCAACACTACTCTGCCTTTACACGCTTCACATTCCAGACTTACAATTTGCTCCTCCACAGTGTGAGACTAAACATACCCAGCAATTTTATCCTCACAAAAAAAGAAAATATGCTTGACAGTTTTATGATTATAGATTTGTGATGATCAGCAGTATCAATGGTGGGACCCAGTGGCTACAAAACACTATCTGGTGTGTCAAATTGCTGCATGTACCAGGGGATATCATTCACTGGCACAGTATGATGAAAATGAAAAACAGCTGTAAGTTCAGATTAGATATTGATTTAAACCACAGCAAATGATAAAATGTACTTGGTAGTATGTCTTAATCTACAGCAACATAAGGAAAAGTAAATGCATGCACAAACAACACTGCATGAAGGAAACAGCACTGAAAGCTTGTAAAAATATATGCAATCAAAATGTTGGGACAATATTTAGCAATAGAGAAACGACTGATTCACTCAGGCTTTTCCCACACAGGCAATCATTTGCTTCCAGGTCAGTGAGTGGAATACCAAGCATACCTTCAGTTTGAGTGCGTTTCCTTTTTACAGCACCCCAAGTATACACAATCTACTTAAAATCACATCTGGGTCAACGTCAAGACCCATATTCATCATTCTGATTACAATATTAATGAGCAGGGAATACACATCTCAGCTTATGTTGCAAATAGTTACTGAATAAGAGCTGCTATGTCTAATCCTGGTGTGGTGGGAGAAGACTGCATCTGTGTCTATCCCAGATAAGATGAACTTTCCAAAATAACACTTTCAAAGACAACTGCATCCCCTCTTGGGACTGGTGGGTTCCTTTGTTAAATGTACCAGCTGCATGTCCAAAATTTAAATGTACTTCAGAGATTTGATCTCAATCACATCTTTGGGCTCAGCCTATGAAGTCATCCCTGAGCGCCACCACAACCATAACACCCCTGGAGCTCCCAGCTCCCTGCTGTGCTGCACTGTGCACTGGAGCAGAACTGAAGTAGATCCTGACACACATGACTACACAAAGTTGGGTAGAAAATTTGTCCACTTCCTCCGAGCAATGTTAAACACAGTTTCTATCACAGGCCTTTTTTTAATTGACCTGTAAGCCACCTAAAATTCCTTTTTCAGCTGGAGTAAAACTCCTACAGGTTTTGACACCTTGTAACTAATAGCAAATTTCTTGCATCTAAAAGACATCAAAGGAGGTCATTGTGCTGTGTAGTAGAAAGGAATTGTTTTACTGCAGTTAGACCTGACAGCTGATATCCTGTACTTCCACAAAGCTCAGTGGGATGCAAAAGTTTACTCAGACCTTCAAGTTACAGGATTATTGCAGCAGCCGAGCAGTCCCATGTAACCATGACCACAACATGATCACATCATAGTACATTTCTGTCCGTTTCTCTCCAGGCTTATTGGTACTCTACTTGTAGAAGTAGCAGAAAAAGAAAAATACCACAAAGTTAGATTACAGTTCTATGAATTTTGACTGTTGGAAACAACTGTCCATGCACTTTTCTTTTAAAATGTTTAGAAGATTTTTTTTGCCAAACTTCTTAATACATCTCTTATTTGTATTTTCACCACAACTCATGTAAATTCAATGACAGATCAAATATTCAGTCACTAACTGAATTAATTAAAAATGATAGTGTAACTCCCAGGAAAAAATAAAATAAAATCTGGCAGATGAAGCCCATGCAGCTCCATGTGTCCAGACTGGTATGTGCATTTGAAAGAAACTAATTTATATGCAACTAAAAAATATTCCAAAGTGCAAGAGTTGTGTTTCTAGACTGACTAGAAAAAACACATTTTGACCAGGTGAATTCTTAATTTTATAATAACCTAAGTATCTGAAAGACCACATGATCTCCAATGAACTCTCTTGGCTTACAAATCCACAATATAACCTTTGTTCCACTGCACACTGTATTTTTCAATTAAGTAACGCTTATCACGTCAGACCATGCAAACCAATCTGTACAGTTATGTTCTCCTGACAACAACTTTAAGACAAATGCAGACTGAAGACGAGAGGCCCACTGCAAGTCATTTTCAGAAAAAGGTTAGAAAAATAACAGATTGCGATTTTAAAAGCTTGCTCTCCTCTACTCATAACTGGGGCATTGTCAAGATTTACCAGTCTGAAAGCCGAATCTGACCTCCTGTCCTCCTAAGCCTTTGACGCTCAATACATTACCATAACTATGACACCAGATGACCATTTCTCGCCCCTCTCCCCACAGCGGGAGTCAAAACGGGCTTTGAAACACAAAGCTGGGATTTTAAATGAACTCACACATCATAAAGACCTCCAGCCCCCCTCCAGGATGCGCTTTGGGAATTCTCCTTGACTTTGACCATCTCTCACATTTGCAATTCAGCATCTCTCTTTCTCAGCATCACAAAACCGCCGCCACCACCACTGCTTTGTCATTACAACGACACAGACACAAGCTGCATTGTTTGTGTATGGCAGTGAATGGAGGGCAATACAATGGCTTGCTGCCTGCAGTTGTAGGTAAAGTTTTCCCCAACACAGTACTACAGGTATAGACATGGTGGAAACCCCACCCAAGACACAGGCTGCGAGGACCCCAGGGTAGGGTCACAAAACAAAGCATGGAAATGTAGACACTTGTGGAAACTAGTATGTGTATTGCATCCAGTGCTTAGAAATCTTAAATACAAATCTGGAAGGTACAACAAAATTCACAGGAGCTTTAGTTGCATTTCATAAATATAACTATTCAGTGAAATACACTGAAACCTATGATTACAAACAGCATACTGACTTAATATGCTAGACTAAAACTGGTGATATTTAGCACCTATTTCACAAAGTGGGAGGTTTCAGGCTGGAGATCCATTTGTCTCTTCTGTCTGCTAACACAGAGCAAAACACACAGCACCATCAAAAGTAAATAAAAAAAAACACAGTAGCAAACGCAGTGGCTTACCTTACTATGTACTACCAAGAAGTTTTAATTCTGTGTTCTCTCCCCACAGTAACCAAGAGAAATCCCACATAAGGGGGGGAATTTCAAGGTCCACATGAGGGTATTATTGATACTCCTCCTGCAAGTCCACAGTAGACTGACTCCTATATGCAAGGATGAGTTGGAGAACTGAGGAAGGAGAGAGAGGGGGAATGACTTCTCACAACCTCCCTCCCTCCCCCTCCAGCTGACTCTTTCACACTCTTTACTCCCTCCCTTCTTGCTCCCTCCTTCATTCTATAATTCCATCCCCCTTAACTACAAACCTATTGCCAGCAGGAATGCGTGCTCCCTCCCTCATCCCCTCTGTAATTGCCCTTCCACTCCCCCTATGAGAAGCTTGATATTTACTCTGAATGTTGCAGCTTTTTCATTGTGGAAAGACTGATAAGAATAACAACTGTCAAATTCGGGCCTGCATCAGCAGAGGCCTTAATTTAAGCCTCACCTATTTTTTTTTGGCTAAGACAGAAAATAATCTTGGCTTCATCTTTTTTTGTGGTTTAAAGAGTAAAATTTAGGACACCAGGATTGTAGAAAATGAAAGTAACGTTTGCCTCAAAGGCAGTGAGGGTTGGACAAACCACAGCCTTAATGTATTGCACTGTGTTATTTTAGAATTGGCAGCAACATCCCAAAACGGACAATGTGAAGGAAAGAAAGGCAGGACTTATTGTTGTTTTAAGGCACCAGTGATGTCATGTGACAGTGGTGCTGGATTCATTTTGAAATGATTGAAACCAGTGGAGGACACAGGGGAGAGAGAGAGAGAGAGAGAGAGAGCAAAAGGGTAGGACGGAGGAGTGAGGACACAGCAACGTCTGTTCAGCTGCAGCCTGCATCATGTGCTCCAGAAGCAGCTCTGCGTGCACACTGAACAGTAAAACATGCCCCGAGCTAGCTGAGAGAGTAGACACCCTGACAACCACACAGAGGAGAAGCAGAGAGCTTAGTCTGTCTGAAAGGAGTTCGGAGATTGGATGGGTGAATTGCTATGTCTAGGTTTTGTGATGACTATGACCAAAAAAAAAAAAAAAGCACTCAGCGCTGTGGTCAGGCTGGTTTCCTGTCAAAGCAACTTCATGTCTTGCTAAAGTTGTGACCCTGATATTAAACTAAACCCCTGGGATTTCATGGTAAAGACAGGAATGTCCAGTCCACAAAGGCATAACCTGCATTCTTATCACCTGTTTGAGCTCAGTTTCACACAGGTAATCTGGCAAGATAACAAATTGTTCTTTGAGGGTTTGTGCCAAAAAACAAATTCATCTTTTCAATTAGTGAAACAAAATGCTGGGATGTGATGCAAAAAAGTCTTGGAAGTACATGACACAGTCTGAAAATGAAATGATGAGAGAATGTTGCTTAGATGAATCACAATTAAATAACCTAAACTGACCTCTGTTATATTCTGTGGTGTTTGAATGTTTGGTAATTTTAAGTTTGTGCTATATAAGATGAGATCTCCTCACCTGCTCATGTCCCCACCTAAAAACTAATGGAAAAGGCAGCAGCAAAATAAATGCATCTATCATTGAAATGTGGGGTAATGCTGAATCCACGTCTGCTGTCACCACAGACATTTCAGAAATGTAGATTGCTTGCATGGAGCTCAGCTAAACAAACGACTCTGCTTTCTCATCACTGGCACGAGGCTATTAGGCCCTATGCTGCCCACACTCAATTTAGGAGCTGATTAAATTGGACATCCAATACATTGACAGGCCATTTGATACCACTGGAGCAGTTTGGCAGGTGAGACTACGGTTACAGATCCACAGCAACACTTCAGACTGCTGATGCTGTCCAGGTGTCACAACTAACCACAATCACTGCCAATCACCTTCAGCTGTAGTGAGTGAAAAAGAAAAAAAAAGAAAATCAGCTAAAGGCAGCATAAAGGCAGATACATGTGCCAGGATATGCAGTAAGTTAAAGATCTTAAAACAAAATGACAGTGAAAATACATTTGAGAGTTTTTTTTAAAAAAAACTGAGGTGGCTCAAGTTAGACAGGAAGCTTTAAAGCAATTATTTTAAATGAACATTTTTCCACAAGTTTTCCAGTGGGTCCAGGTTCACTGATGCCCCCCTTTAATTTGCTACTGTGTCTGTAGAACAATTGATGTTCCCACCACCAGTTGTCATGGGGGGGGGGAGGCTATGCTTTGTCTTCAACAGAAACAGCCTCATTTAAAAAGGAGGTTGTTTTTGCCAAAGTGAGTTTCAACGTAAATGCTAAAAGGGTGTTTTTAAAAATGCCATTTTGGGTTACTGTATGGAGATTGGTGACATATTCTTACTTCTTTGTTTTGCAGTGAAGTTGCTGACGCCACAAGATGTGGCAAAAGTCAGCAGGGGTCAACAGCTATTAAAAGCACAGGAGCCTGACATGCCTAAGTCCAAGAGCTGCTCCCCAGAGTAGCTTTGAATGAAGGTTCGTTAATAATTGACTACACCGTGCTTTATTATAACACTTTTGAACAAACCACAGGATGGAACATCATAATGTATTATTTTGAAGACCATACAACCAACAATAACGTCGCTGATAAAACAAATCCTCTTTCAGTAAAGGTCAGCACAGGTCTATGTTGCTCTGCAGGACAGAATAAAGTATTTAAGCAACAGGAGCTCGACTTTCCCTGAATAGGGTTACTATGTAAAGGTAATGCCTGATATTTAGCAATGTGCACCACAGTATGAAAATAAAACACACAAGTCCAGTACAATGAAGCTACTGCTGTGTATCAAGAACAACTCTGAACTACAAAGCCAAGATGCTTTCTTGTCTCACACCAATTAATCTCCTAATTACCATACAGGAGGTTGAGTATTAGCCACAAACCTGCACCAAGACGTAGCATCACCTGTCTGTTTATTTGAATGTTACTCTCAGATACACTAAACAAAGCTACTAGTCTATAAATAAAAACCGAGCTTCCATCATGTTGAAGTTAATTTCACTATTAAACACAGGATCTGTTGTATGCAGCATGTGGTTCAGCAACCAGATTTACAACACTGAACAGAACATCCAATACCACAAGGGTTTAAGTGTTTGTTTTCATATTGTGGAAGGTCTCCTCGATCACATCAAATCCCTCCCCATCCTTCCCCCTCTATGAAAGAGATGATCCATTGTCTTGAGAAAGAACACTATGTACAACTGATATCTAAAGAGAAAAATGCAACTGTTATGCAAGACATGAAAGCAGTAACCCCAGCCTGTGTAGAGATCATTAGCGAAGGATCCAGTGGTCTCCAGCGGAGAGTTGCCTCTCAAGAGTCGACATCAAAGGCGCTGGTACAGAGAGGGAAAGAATTTAGAGTGCAGAGAGAAAGACGGAATTGATTGGTCGGGACTGAACCTATACAGCATAGGTGGCTCTCCACTATTAGTTATTAAAAGATGCTTGGAGCATATTAAGGTACTGTAACAAGCTGCTGGTATGGGGTCAAGTATGTACTGAGATGGTTATACAAAGCACTCTGGCTGTAGTTTGCCCTACAAGAATTTGAATTGCATGACAACATCAGTGTCACAGTAGTACATCTAGATGTTTAGGAAGAAAATGGATTCAGTTAGGCTAAAAATAGACTTTCCTATTTATTGTTTCAGTAGTATGTGGTTTAGCAGTTTTCTTTCTTGTGGATTAATTAGCTGAATCTTTGTTTCTATGAACTGTTCATTCTTAGATAACTACTCATTGCTGCATACCATTTCAAAATACATCACACAGTAAATCTAAGGCAAACAAAAGCGCCTTGTGAAGTTCTTATTTATGACTGATGGTGTGATGAACTTTGCCTAACTCCAGTATTCCCAAAGTGACTCACAGCCTCAGCAGTTTAGTGCACTTAGTATCTATTATTCATCCTAAACCACAAGACCCTTTCAGCCACATGAAGCTCATGACCATCACCATGTGCATTCTTGACAACTGGTCATACATTTCTGCTCACAGTTCAGAGATGGGAGGAACAGGGCACTGATGAGAACTTCATATTCTACTTTGTCAAACCCCATGACCATTGTGGAAAGCAAGTAGTAGAGTGCAACTGAATACCATCCACTAGTCTGTGTTTACACAAATTCACTGGCCCCTAACTTTGGAATAGTAGCTCACTGTAAATGGAAGAGAATTTCTTTTCAGAAATCCTCTTTCCGAGGCTATAGCAACCTCAAAGAAGGCTTTGAAGCCCACGTCAATAACCAAGCTCATGCTTACTTGTTTCAGAGGGGCAACCCACAGCACGGTGTTGTTCATTTTGACTTTGATGGGACTGTTGTTTTCACTTATAATTCGTGAGAAACCCTACGTCTTCATTACACATGGAAGTCAAGCTGAAAATCATACAAATGTCTCTGCAGCACTTTCTGCTTTAGGCATGAACTTAAGTAGGTGAAAGTATGTTGGGTTTGGTCATTGTGTTTAAGGTTAGTGGAATACAACCAATACAATGTTTTTCTCACATTATATGCAGTGCATCAGTTACACTAACATGCAGCACTGCTGGAGGCGGTGTCATTTGGAAAGCATCTGGGATCAAACCTTGCCAAGCCATCTAGATGCTTTTCCAGATTACGCTGACTGTCAGCACATCATGAATTCATCATACATGAGCTCACTCTGTCAGATGGTGGAATATTTAGCAACTTCCCATCTTCTGCAACCACTGATGAATTTAAATATATATATATATCATGTTAGAGACTGCAATTTGGTAGAATTGGAGTCTCTACCAGTAGAGACTGCGATTGCAATCTCTACCAGTAGAGATTTGTCAGGGGTCAGATTTAAAGGTCAGGGTTAGGAGTCAGATTTAAAGTTCCATCTCTACTGGTAGAGACTCCAATTCTACCAAATCGCAGTACACACACGTACACGTTTGTACTTCTATCTTAGTGAGGACATCCATAGGCGTAATGCATTTCCTAGAGCCTTACCCTAACCATCACAAGTGATTGCCTAAACTTAATCCTTACCCTAACCAAACCTCAATTCATACCTGTTCTCTAAAAACAAGTCTTCACCCTCAAACATGGCTGTTTCAAAGTGAGACACACACACACACACACACACACACACACACACACACACACACACACACACACACACACACACACACACACACACACACACACACACACACACACACACACACACACACACACACACACACACACACACACACACACACACACACACACACACCACACACACACACACACACACACACACACACACACACACACACACACACACACACACACACACACACACACACACACACACACACACACGCTGATTATGGAAAACAAAGGGAGTCCATTTTTCAACTGTCCAAAGATGCCGTAAGACAAAAGGATAGAGCAGCACATCAATGGTATTCACTAATGGAGACAGATGTCCTGTCACAGAAGAACAAGGGAAGGCTGAGCTTTTGTCTGAAGCTCAATATAACATGGATGTGAACAGAAGTGGATAGCCTAGTTGTCCTTCATCCATCAACTTGAAACTCTTGTACTAGACACACTGTGATCATCTGATACACATGTGAAAAAATGGATAACCTTTGTGCATATGGCTGCAACATGCAGTCTGGCTCACAGTGATATAAGGAATCCATTGGTTCATGCAGAAAGAGAACAGATAATTTGGCAAATAAACCACATTCAACATGAGCGTCTGGAGCCAGAAATCTACAGCTGCAGCATCAGCACTGCTACACATTATAGCAGCGCCACTACAAGATTTGTGTATAGCAGCGTGCAATTCCAGTTCCATTTTGAAAGTGAACATTTTAGCGCTACAAATACTAATTCTTTTTAAGTGTTTCAATTTATGGTTTCCTGTGTAAAACATCACTGTCAAATTGGCCTAAAACACTAAAATGTTAAACTTCCAATTTAAACAGAAAATGGGCAAATCCTAATATTTAGGAAGCTGGAAACCACAAATACTTAACAATGATTTATCTGTTATCAGAAGTACCGCTATCATTTCTGATTGTTTATCATAACTAAATGATTAAATGTTTCACACCAAAATATTACGGGGGCGCCAATTCCACTGAAATGAGTTAAAAAATATATAGGAACTCATGTATATCACTTATTCAGATTTTAAAGCAACCTTCCCAGCAATGTGTGTTCAGGAGTATAAAGGTAGTTGTTTCATTGCTAAAAGTCAATGAGCAGAATAAAGGCTCATTATATTTTCTTTCCATATCAGGAGATTTGCGTGCATAGCACTAAGGCTTTAGCTCAGCTCAATACTCTCATTATAAAAACTACAATCAGCCGCTTAGTGGAATGACACACGTTTCCTGTGGGGAAACATTTTCAGCTTTGTGGTTGCGGTCTCAAATATCTGTAATTAATATTTCCACAACATACCTTCTAGCGTTTTTAAACACATGGGTTGATAAGCCAGCGTTTCACACAAGTCTAACCAGGTTTACAGAAGCTACAATTCAAACCACTGTAAGTAATACATCTGGCAGTACTAACTTTGTACTCTAATGAGTAGTCTGTTTTAGTGCTGTCACACTAGGTTCTGTATGTTGTGCACTTGGCACTAAGCAAAACACTGGACTGTCTTCAGTATTTACTTTCCATCACTTGCAAATGAATTAAGAGTTATGTGCAAGTGGGATGGAAATGAATAATTCAAAGAGAACTTATAAGGGTTAGATTATGTGCATTTCAAGAAATCAGCTGTGTTTGGTAGTACATTTTAGTACACGCATGAAGAACAAAGTCATGGATTGTACGAAAACCCACCAAATTACCATATGAATGCGATTGCATTCTTTCATGAGTAGACAGTTGCTACACTGCTTCAAGTTGGACTAACATTTGAGATCTTTGAGACGCAGAATTAAAGAGAGTAGACACAAGCCAGAAAGGAGCACAACCAGTTACCACCCAAACCATGACAGGCAGAGAGAGGGCTCAGGTTACTACCTTAAGGACACATCACTCAACACTGGAGCCTGGATGTTCTACAGCAGCATTTTTGGTTTATTCTTCTCCACTACAGACCAGACATTTAGGCTGCCTTCAGTCAGTCATGCACAGGTTCTGCAACCACCTTCCACACAACATGCAGGTTAACTAGTGGTTTTCTAATCTTTGAAGGCATCCACAAACAGCCACTTAGTATAACAAACCAAACATTAAAGGATTAAGCACTCAAAATCCACAGAAGCTTTCAAAATCAAAGCACTGACTAGGCAGGTCGTATGTATACTGTGTGCAATGAAAGCAATGGCTAGATGGATGAAGTGAATTAGTGGACATTCTGACAATACTTAAACCATTAACAGCTAATTTAAAATACCAACTTTTCTCTAAGAGGAAGCCAATCAATGGTGTTATTTATCATCAAATAATGCCAGAAAATCAAAACCTCATACATGTTGTAAAGTAGCACTGCAGTATTTGACTCCAGTTTCCATTTTCCCCTCACATTTTCCAGTTCCTATAGGCTTGTGCTTCCAGTGACTCGGACTTGATTAATTGGATGTTACTCAGCATTTTTGTTTACCCTAACAACCAGTAGGTGCAATTTTATTTTTTTTCTCCTCCAGCAGCACTGACTGGAAACAGTCTGAAAACTGCAGCTGTGTGCGAGAATCCTCGACATACTTTAGGTGAATGCTGAAGAATGTTGTGGCCTTTGCTAAATATGTATACACATCTCTGATAACTGCTGGCAATTGTGGAATTTTGTGTTTATCTTGAACCCCTGGGCGAGGCTGATGCACAAAAACTAGATTTAAGTGGTTCCACAACTACAGGTTTAAACAAATATTCCTGCCAGTCATCATGCTACCGTATCTTCAATCACTGAACATTCTCACTAGCTGTTAACTGTTGCATGTTGTAGCAGTTTGGGTACAGTCTTTTCTCTGGTGTCACCTTGATATATACGACTACCATGACTTGTATGTGAGGCAGGCATGTTTGTGCTCATCATAAACACAAGCTGCTGACTGAGAAACTACATCCTAGACTTTTTAAAGGAAAACGTATACCTTTGTTGGCAACATGAATTGCAGAAACATAATGACACAAATGCATGTCTGCCTAATACCAAAAATCTCATATATAATAAATTCATTCTACACAGTTATGCAAAACTGACTGTGCCAGTTCACTAAATGACAGAAAGAAAACAAAATATTTGTAAGTTATGCAAAATCTGATGCAGCGTTAGGTCTTAACCTGATACAGCAAAACATATTTGCTTGAGTATAGTTAAGGATGATCCTCACGGCCACACATTGAGATGATGGGAAGACAACAGTTCCAGCAGCGGACGATGGCAGTGACGCTGCAACAAACGTGACACCATAAGGTCATTGGAGTAAAGGCAGCTGCGCAAACGAGTTATCGCCTTTCCGTTGAGTCACCTGCGCCTGATCTGTTTACTAAGACAAGTTGTAAATACATCAGCAGCAGCGCTCTGTGCATCTGTGCTCCCGCAAAGAAGAGAGTCCGATTAAATAACGCAACAATTTACCGCACTGAGGCCACACGAGGCTTCTCATCTTCCAAACTGCAGAAATAACCACAGATTCGTTCAAACAGCTCCAGTGTGTCAAAGCCGACATGCTGCACGTCTTGCATATGATGCAAAATGTGCCCGTTTTGCTGCGTTCATGCACTCTTACAGAAATGTCTGAACATGCATGTTAACCCTGCTGCGTCCCCCGTCAGCCAGCCACATGACTGTGTTCACCCCCAAAACAACCGATGTGTGACTGGATGAACAGACACCAGATGCACAACAGTTCGTGCGCAAAAACACACGCAGCTTGTCGGCCTTTCATCCAGCGGACCGCACCGGCCGCTCCAGTGCGGCGGCGTCCGTCAGCTCCGATAAACTTGTATGATTGAGTGACGCGGTCATGTGTGGGGACGGCGCTAGGACCACGCGGAAGCATGATGTGACAGCGAGCCTCTTTTTCCTTCTCATGATCAGCGCGCTCACCGGGCTGCGGACATACCTGTCTGCATGTCCGGAGGGATTGGGCTGCTGCCGTCCACACGTTAAAACCTCCATGTTTTTACACGCCGGTGTTGCCCATCCGCGTCTCAGGATCCTGCCGCTTCTCCAAGGTCTGCCTGTCCACAGACCATGCGTGTTATTTCCACACCGCTGAGAGGGGCGGAGTCCGCGGTCCTTGGAGACGGTGTGCAAGTGGATCATGAGAATGCCACTTATTTATCCTCAGAGCCAATCAGCTACAGCTCGGAGCTCAGTGACTGTGGGGAAATGTGCAGCAGTAGCAGTGTTTTAGGAAAAATGAGAGAAAAAGATAAGAAAATAACATTTCCCCTTTCAATCCCAACGATCTATTTACATGCTCATTGGTGCAGTCTACGTGAGCATCCCATCTCCTGCACACACAGCTGCTTTTCCATCAATAAGTATGTATACTATAAACGAAATTCAATTTAAACAGCCAGAAAACACCAGAAAAGATGGTATTTTAGACAGCTGTAATAATCCTAATTATTATCCAGATTATGTAACTACAACCTGCAAAATCACAACTATTTCAATGCAATTCAGGTATGTAAAATCCTGGTTACTGTATCTGAAGAGGACAACTGTAGGTTCCAGAGAAGGCCCTTGAAATCTGCATTTAGTGATGCTACAAAACTGAACATGAAACCTCTCATCATATATTTCTTCTATCAACTCAAATCAGTTTTCTTAGAAACAGATTTTTAGAAAATGTCAGTTTGCTCAACACCAACAAATAAAACACCTGATGAAATGGTAGTACCTCTTTTTAATATTCACTCCACATGTTTCTACAAGGTGTGACCTTAATGTACAACAGAGGTTGGCTATGGAAACAGGGTTTACTCTACCCTCTACTGGCAGGACATGAAATCTTCAAATGAAATCAAGGTTCTCTGGTGAGGAGTTACATTTCAGTGTGGTACAAAGGCATTTTTACTAAAAACAAAATACCAACAAAATGTATTATACATTTTTACAGTCTTCTTTCATACACAAAAACTAATTTTCTCAAAAAATACAGACATTGCCTTTGTTTATATCTGCACCTACCAAGATTAGACTTTAGCATAAACTACACAATTTTAAATATACAAAAAGATAGCAAACAGCTACAAGCAACAACAGTATGTACAGCAAAATGTCTCTTGTTTGGTGAACTTATAGGAGCATGGACCACATTCTGAACACAGTGTCTGGTTTTTCAGTATCTGACAAAGAAAAGGTTGTGGTGGTGTGACTAGTCTTAACAGAGGTTTCTTCACCACCATTTGCTCACAGTTGTCCTTGTTGAACCAGATGTCCTTCATTAGAATCTGTCACAGTGGTTCAGCAACCTCCCCCTTCAGGTTCATCTCTCAGCTGACCTCTACCACCTCCCTCTGTGAAAGGGGGGGCACCCAAACCCTGGCCTCCCATTACGGAAGTGACTCCCTTCCCTTTCATTCATGCCCTCCGGTCCCATAGAAGGGTGTCGATGGAAAGGAGGACCACGAGGAGGGAAGGGCATGGGCATTCTGAATCTGTCTGATGGAAACATGGGTCCTCTGGGCATCAATTGCGGAGGGATGTGTGGCAGGTTTGGAGGTGAGAGGAACGGAGGCAGGTGAGGATTTGGCATGCCAGGAGGAGGCTGCAGAGGTGGCATGCCCGGTCTGGGTCCCTGCATCATAGCAGGATTTGGCAGAGTCATCACCGGTGCTACAGGAGACCCCAGCTGGGTGGCGCCTCCAACATCAGAGGAAGGGCCTTGGTCTCCTGTAGAATCATCTGTGGATTCGTCTGGAGGGTTTACATTTCCTGCTGCAAAAGAGGATGTGATAAACTTTTACTGATTCCCAGTAAGAAAATATTTATCTTGGCAGCATAGAAAAGAAAATAAACAAAGCAAACATGCATGTGTTCATAATATCAATAAGTCCAAGCAGAAGTCACTTCTGATCAACATGACTGCGCTCACATCTCCCATTAAGAAAATGTTTGAAAAATCAAGTCTGTATTTCTGTACCACCATCTTACCTGCTGCCAACTTTACAGGATCAAACTCAGTGGGGATGAAAGGAACTCCTCCTGGAGGCATAGATGTAGGGGACAGCATGATGGGGGCAGGAAAAGCAGGTGGACTTCCCAGTGGTTCTGTCTGTTGGACTGGAGGCATCTGCAAGACAAAAAAACACAATGGCGTTCTTAATTAAGGCTGAATGACATCCATAAGATTGAAGATGAGAGAAAAAAGCCCCTTTGGAGTGACCTGAAAGAAGAAACTGTGTTAGCATCTGCTGAATCTGTAGCATGTTGGTTTTTGATTACATCCCATTTGTATTTATTTTTTATGTCACACATGAAGAAGAAAAAAATCTGCTGATAAGTATCTTTGTCCAGTAATAATTAGAAGTTTTCGCCGGTTCACAGAAGACAAAAACTTCCATGAAGTACTTGAGACTTAAAAAAAGTCAAATAAAACAAAACATGAAAAAAAACTTGCAAAAAGTGGAAGAAGTACAGTACCGAAGCATGTGGCAGTGGATATTAACAGATCAGAAAAAGAGATTAACGCACACTCTTAACTTGCAGAGAGCAGTAACTACAAACTTTAAATGGTCAACTGTTTTAATTTTCTGATATAATCCATAACAATCTTTTTTTTTTTAAATCAGGAACCATTAAAACACAACCTTTATGTTTCACTAGGTTTGATGGGAAAGAAATGTAAAATGGAGCAAATCTGCTGAAATGAAGCTGAGCCTAATTTATTATTAATCATATTTTGAGGTGTGTATTTTGGCTTGTGTACATAACACTGACACACTGATCCTCTTTGAGGGGATTCGGTCTCATAATAGTTAACCAGAATAAAGTGATGATGTGTCATCGATTACAAATAATAATTAAAAGAAAGGAAAAACAGCTAACAATGAGATTCAGAATAATCAACATGTTTGCTGACCAAGGCTAAAGTGTCTGTGTACAATTAAGGAGGAAGGAGATGTTATGATACTTTAGGATCTCGAGTAATCTCTTGTTTTCAACTTATCATGTACTGAAGATGAGCTGCCAATGTGAGTGACTGTGTTGGTACTTACCCTTTCATTGTAAGGACTGCACTTCTATGCATTTATTTGCTTAAGTAAGGTCTTTTTTTTTAACTGCTGTCATCTTTCCTGGAAACAGTAGCCCAAGGCTCGTTTATAGCTTTGAAAGGCTGTGGTTGTACTCGTCCTAAAAATTGCTTATTTTGTGAACACCAAAGCATCAATTACTGCTGCTTTGTAGACACTGCATACTTTATAAACACCACAGCACTGTTGTGAATACACAGACACAAAGTAACTTCTGAAAAAACGACTGTATGTGACAGGATGTTTGCCGTGCTAGAAGCTGATTGTAACAGGAGAGTAAAGACTTAATTATTGGAGCTGTCGATGGCTGCTGGGGAAGACTGAGACATGAGGTAAATTATTAAATCAATCCATTCCACAGGTGAAAATATGATGTTGACTTGATCCCTTATCACACCTCCAAACAGTCTGAATGTTAATAGGAGGATTTGACAGTGTTCTCAGTTAGTTTAAGCATTATTACCAGTAAAATGCCTTTGCTTCAGGAAAAGGTAGAGGTGAAGACCTGTGCAGGTAAGGTTATGTAAAAGTTCATGCACTCCCTGACAACAAATAAGATGAAAACAAAAATTTGCATACAAAACTTATGTGCAACAATTTCAATTAAACTGGCTAAACCCATGTTGCCAATTATTTAAATATTTTTTTTATGTTTTGCAACAAATGGACAAAAATTAGAGGTCAAGGGCTCTCCGGTGGGATCACAATATATAACTGGTATTCCTGAAATGCCATATAAAAATAGTATATAAGCTACATTTGTGTATTTATATAGATGAAACTTGTACATGATACTTTTCTAAAGTTATTTTTTTGGCCTTTTTATTAGGTAGGTGCAGTGGAGACAGACAGGAAAGGAGGGAGAACACATCCAGCAAAGGGCCATGAGAGGGAATCGAACCCAGCCCACTCCGTTGGGGAGCAGCCCCTGTACACTGGTCGCACGCTTAACCCCTTGAGCTATTCAGGCACCGTTGTAAATAATGACTTGAGTGAACTGTTAAAAACCTTTAGGTATAGCAATGAATTACTTTTCACCCCAGGCGTTCAAGGAAAGGTGGTTATAATTACTGAGAAAAAACTAGGCTTATGCACAACATATAGCACTGATTTAACAAAGACTACTCAATTTCATAACACAAGAGTGTGCTCATCAGAAATAGCATCAGATATATATTGTTAATACTATTAACGATATAATCTGTAAACAACAACATAACTCCTTGGCAAATAAAATTATACTAGAGTTATGATGCCAAGTCAATTAGAACAACTGAAGTCTGTAATCATATAATTTTTAATGTTAATCAAATTGAGATTCATCATTAAAACCTAAAATAATGAAATTAAAGAATATTTTCATTATGCTGCATGTGCTTCACTCTTGAGTAATTTATTCTGGTAAAGTGAGAAACACAATACTTAAACATTTCAGTAATACTTTTGGTACACTTTAACAGAGCAGATTTTCATTACATTGTAATACTTTTTCCTATTGGAAATCATCTGTCACAAATAAAACCTACTGATAATGCAATTTATATTTTTCGGTATGAATCCATGATGAGCACATCAAGATAAAATTCAGTCTATCAAAAAGTAAGGTGATCACCTTAAGTTTCCATCTTAACATTAGTTCCTTGCTGCCCAGGCGATTGTAGGTACATCGCCTACAGAGAAAACTGTATTACTCATACAGAATGCAACATGCCACTTTACTTTCCGTGAAACCCTCCGGAGCAAAATATCACAACATTGATTCCTATGTCCAAAAATAGGCAGCGACAGCAGAACCATCTCATGTCTGCAAATCACACCAATCTCCTTTCAGATAGAAGGCCCCGAGATCTATTGTAGCTGATCTAAATCACTTCATTGCATAAACTGAAATCTCCATGAGTCCAAATTCTTCATTTATCATCCACCAAATGATTTTCATAATATTGGACCTCTGGAAAGACTTTTTTTTTGCCAATATCAGAAAAGGTTTTCAAAACAGAACACAGGGGAACAACGACAGAGTAATGCTCTTTTTTTTTTTTAAGAACTATTTCTGCAATGTTTAGTAGAGACCAATATCACTATTTTCAACAAGTCAACTGCACTGAGGGAAAAAAAAGAAGTCCAAGGAACTACAAAAAGCTGTTCTGAGACGTTAATGTACTTAAATTTTGTCATCTAATCAGGACTGTCTTCTGCAAAGAGGTGTTTGTACTGCCTGGTATACATACAGTGCCTTTCATAAGTATTCACCCCCTCTGATGTTTTACCCTTTTATTGCTTTCATAAATCAATCATGGTCAATAAAATTTAGTTTTTTTAACAAAAACATTTATTGGGAAAAAACTCTTTAATGTCAAGGGGAAAATAGATTTCTATAAAGTAATGTTAATGAAAAAAAATTATATGAATCAAAATAATTACCTATCATACTTATGATAGGCACTGTATATGCAGCATACACACATCAAACAATTACTGCAAATACGTAAGATGCATTTGAATGCATTAATGACTGATTTCAAAAATATTAATTTTGTTCCCTCAGAGGTATAATTGAAATTAAAAAAAATAACATCCTGTAAATAACAAAACCTCTAACATGACTGCATTTTCTCCCCCCCATCAAGAAAAATACCTGCAGTTAGACTAATCTGAAAGAAGGTGCTGTAAATAACGTTAACATTCAACACATACACTACCAGTCAAAAGTTTGGCGCATTCTCATTCAATGGAATTATGTTGTAAACAAAAAAGTGTTAATCTTCAGTATTCATCTAGTGTAGAAAATAATACAAATAAATATAAAAGCACTGAATGAGAAGGTGTCCAAACTTTTGACAGCATAACAATGTAGATTTGTTTTAGGTCACAATGTAAAGAAATAGAGTAAAAATTGTCAGACATATGTAATGTCCTAAGAAAAAAAAATAGACCTTTGTAGTTACTTCTAGAATTGCATTTATTTGCCCTTGGAAACAGCCTCTAGTGGTTGTCAGAAGAACAGCACTTGTGAACTGCAGTCAAAATTTGGCTAACGTGGTAACTGATGGCTGCAAAAGGAGCCAAACTCAAGTCTGTAAATTAATTTTGACAGCTAAAGTTTGGGGATTTTAACTGAGGAAAAGTTTTTTTTCCCCATGTAAATATAAACAGCGTACTAAAATGTAGCTTGATCTTGAATAGCACTACATTTTAATAAGCAGCATTATTTTCTTAAGTAAGCTCAATCACCTGGTTTTTATACTCCAAAGTTGTGCATCTTTACTGAAAGGCCTAATTTGTAGTGTACATTTCTGTCTGGTACAACATCAGTTCTAAAAACTGCCACCAGGGGCATCATAGTTTGAATTGTCCAAATCCTACACATTAGGCCTTTAAGGCTATGCTCACGATAATCCCTTTTCATTTAAACATGTAAATAATTGTAGAGTTATTAAAAAAAAAACTTTCCAGGCACACTAACATGTCTCAACAAACATCTAATGACAATCCACTTACACTGGGTATGCGCGAAGGTGGCACAGTGTGCAGTGGTTAGCACCGTTGCCTTACAGCAAGAAGGTTCTGGGTGTGAACCTGCTGGTTGGCTGGGGCCTTTCTGTGGGGCGTTTGCATGTTCTCCCTGTGCCTGCGTTGGTCTTCTCCAGGTGCTCCAGTTTCCTCCCATAGTCCGAAAACATGTGTGGTAGCTTATTTGACAATTCTTAATTGGCTGTTAGTGTGAATGTTTGTGTTTGCAGGTATAACTAATGGATGGGGGCATGCGGATGTGGGTGGTCAGGTTTGGTTGCTTAGTTGTAGAAAATACAATGGACAAAGAACAATGATTCACAGACCAGAGATTTCCTTAACTGCACAATAGGACTTGGTGTAGAAAACAAGGTAAGCCATGCCTGTAATCCATTGTCCATGTTCTGCTAACCACTGATAGTCACGGTTGATGTCTTTGTTTTCTTCTGTCACGTGACAGGATTTCGACAAATCAGGTAACAATGCATAGCAAGACAACCAGAAAACAAACACTGGTGTACTCAATGTCCAAAAGTCTTTGTTTCTGCCCATCCAAACTAAAGTATAATGCCACAGCTTTAAAATGAGTATGACATGAGCAGCATTTCCACAATTCTCAGATTCAGGGCTCCTAAAATGCCAAAGTATTGTGGACAAGCATAAAGATATGGCCTAGGTTTGCCACTTAAACATGTTTGAGCCTAACTTTGTCAAAGGGTATGAAGCTCTGATGGGAAAGAGGGCTGATATATTTTTTTTCAAAATCTTGTTTCCTTAAAATTGTCTACAGCACCTTTAGGCATTAACATCCTTTTTTTCTGCAATAAGTGACAACAGCTTGAAGGATAAACTTAAGATTGTATTTACGTCTTTGCCTAAAAGGCAGAGAGGCACTAAATGGTTACAAATAATTATCTGCAGGCATGACATTATAGATTACCATTTAAGTACCTGCAGAAATCATGTCAAATGTAGAGGGAAAACAATAAAATAATGTTTTTTTTCTGATGGATACAAGTTTCCATGATTTTTAAAAACCACACAGATACAACTAAAAGAAAGAAAAAGCATCTCACAAGCCTCGATGCAGTCGGTACTGAGGTAGCAACATAGCGGTCTGCTCTTACCCTGCCATCAGCAGAAAACAGCTGCTTGATTTTTCCTGCAGGTTAATTTCACAGAAGAAACCCCACGGGGCAGGCAGCCAGGGATCAGATCTTTGATCAGGAACCTGATCCTTGATGTGGATCATGTCATTGCTTTCACTCAGTATGATTTGCTCTTTGTATATGTACACTACTTAGAAGACGAGAGAAGATTGGAATGATGTAGCTCTACAATAAACTGGACTTAACAAATGACAGCTTAAATTGCGATTTAAAAAACAAAAAAATAAAACAGAAAAATTCAAAAGGTCCATTTTATTATGAATGAACCTTTCAATACCATTTAGGCATCCCATAGTATCATCCAAGAGTGGGAATCCTAATATCCAAAGATGCTTTTTATAACACTCACCTTTGTGAGGCCTCGTGTGAGTCTGATGTTCTCCACACATGGATCTAGACCACGGTTGATTTACTGAAGACTTCACCCTGTCCTTCAAATGTCACTTCATTTGAAAATGACTGAAAGAAGAACACTGCTCAGATTTTACACAGGCTCAAAGATGTTACAAATGCAAAATCTTGGCAAAAGCCTACCTTTCAAAAATAAAAGCCTTTTTAACGGAGTTGCATATTTGCAGTCAGAATGCTGCAGCCTTTGCAAAGAAAATTCACAAATACTTTTGAATATATATATATGTCGCAGGCCAAATTAGAATCCAGGCAGATTTTAAATCCGCCTAGGCAGAATTAGAATTTTGATTTCGCCTAGGCGAAATCAAAATCCTACCATGGTTGTTGTACGGATTCCAATCTTGATATATCAATAGCCTGTATATTAGAAAGAATAGCCCTAACCCTCTAACAGGATTTTGGTATACAGTATATGAAAAAAAAAACATTAACTACTTTGACAACATAATTTTTTCCCTGTTTATTTTGCCAAGTGTTGAGGACAAAAGTTGACAATTACTTCTAAAGTAATTATTTACCTTGTATCTAAAACCAAATTACACGGTACATAATGTTAGGGCAAACAAATAATTACATTAACAGAGCATATCATATTCAAAACCCTTCAAATTTCAATCTACCCTAGGCGAAATCAAAATTGTAATTCTGCCTAGGCGGATTTAAAATCTGCCTGGATTCTAATTTGGCCTGTAACATATATATATATATATATATATATATATATATATATATATATATTTTTTTTTTTTTTTTACATGTACAAAACCACTGGATTGGTTTCTTTAAAAAAGATAAAGTAATAAGCAGAATAAAGTTACCCACGTTGGAAATGTACTTCAGTTTCTATTTCCACTGTTTGCATTCTGTGTCCTTACTGTTTGTAAAATTCATGTTTGCAGTTTCCTTTGAATTTATTTAAAATGTCTTTTTAATTTTTTTAATTTGATTGATTTCATTTTTCTTATGAAACAATGTTTAAAGGGGAGCAGCAAAATGCCAAAGAAATCATGAAGGAGAAGTGGGAGGTTGCCTGAATGTAGAGGTTGATATATTTGTCAGATACCCTGTGGACTCTACACAAGATTCTTTGTCGTTAAAAGCATTGTTTATCTAGTGCTAAATCAGCAGTGAAAAACATTGGAGCGTTGCCTTGATCCCCACTTCATACCAGCAGTTAAACTGTGACAAGGACTGGCATTACATTGCTGAAGCACAGTGACATGTGCGTCAAGACCTAACTTCAACAATCTGAGTGGCATGTAGTGGTGCGAGTCCATGTGGAAAAGACAGTATCTCTTCCTGGACTTATCACCTGGACATTAAATGTGTGCATTTTTTCCACCTGTATGGCTACTTCACCATGGAAATGTAGAAATATGGTTCCTAAGATTTTTTTAAACAAACACTAAGTTGCTTTAAATTGTCCAATATTCAATTGCAAGGTTGATGTCATAGGAATTTATTCACTATACTTTAATATGAAATCCAGTTAGTTTCAAACATTAGCAGTAGAAGTGATATTTGGCATGTGGCATGAAAGTAGGCAGCGCAGAAAGATATGTGCATTTTAAAACATTAATTTTCATTAATTTAGCCTTGTGTTGAAGAGCAGTTCCTTGGTATCACATCAGTAACCAGATATATTTACTAAGCCATCTCCTGCAAACTTAGGTACAATGAGGAAGGTGTCAGTGCTGAAACTGAACCACCACATGGGGTCCAGGTATTACAAGAACAAAGTTTTCTTTTAAAAGTCCCATATTGAGCCCTTTTTCAGCAAATTAATGCAAATGTCATACATCTGTATTTTTCCTCTACTGCAAAGATGGTTGATTTCACCACGATTGTCTAACTCCCAGCTTTAACCCTGTTCTAAACAGGTTGTTTCAGTAAGTAGCTCTCAATAACTCCTGACCTGCTGCTGTCTCCGTCCCCTTCAGGAAGGAGACTTTCTCTGTGCCTGTATTTGTCAACGTGAAGAAGAACAGCTGAGCAGACAGCAGCTGACACTGGAATGAGTTAGTGTCAACAGGACTTCCAACTGCTTCTAACTTTCTGTTAACTTGCTCTCTGAGCAATAATTTTACAGGGTGGGAAAGCAAAAATGTCCTGTCAGGTAAAAGCAACTATAAATGGGTATAACTTTTTTATTCTTTGGAATTTTGAACTGATTTCTTGAAGAACACAAATTTAATGCTTTCAGAAAGTGTTTATTCAATATGTCCTCCATCCACCATGATGAAGGCCTCGATGCAGCCTCTAAAAGAGGCACAGGCCCTCCTGATATCCTCCTTGGGGTAGGCTTCCCATTCCCTGGAGAATACAGCCTTAAGAAAATCCGTATTGGCATGAGGGGTGGCATTAGTCCTCAACTCAATGGCGCCCCATCAGAAAAAATTCAGGGGGTTTAGATCAGGTGAGCTCGGGGGCCAAATGCCTTTGGGCCAGAAGTTCACCATATTCTACTCACAGAACTTTTGGACCTTGATTGATGTGTGAGCAGGAGCCCCATCTTGCTGCCACACATAGTTGTTGTCAGGGTAGGTGGCCTTCAGCCAGGGCAAAACGGTGTATCTCAGAACTTTGTAGTACACATCAGCCCCAATTGTCTGATCTGGCTTGAAGAAGTAGGGGGGCATCTTATTGCCATCTGAGCTCAAGGCTCTCAGGACCATCTGGAGATCTCTTGGTGCCCAAACTGGATTGTCTGGCATGCTGAATGCGGCGAATGGTCTTCTCACTGATGCCAACAATCTTGGCAATGTCCTTCTGAGGGATTTGGGCATCCAGGAGATCACAAACCCTATTGCGTTTTGCTTGTTGCTTGCTCACTTCACAATGCACCAAGGTCTGACAAATACTAAAAAGATTGGTTAAAGGTAAGGAACTTTGATTTTAATTATTGTTTTGATTACCCTCACCGTTTGGGCAGGACATTCAAATTTGTCAATAGGACATTTTTGCTTCCCCACCCTGTACATAGAAATATGAATTTCAGAGCTGTTGTTTTAAACACTGGTATGGTAACTTTGTTAGACAACATTGCGGTTGTATCAGTAATTTAGCCTTGCAGAGCAGGATTCTTAGGAAACACTATGAAGTGACTGCCAATCAACATGTAGTTTTAATGTGGTGTGTTTAAGTCACTAGTCCACACTTGTTCCGTTGTCTGACAACAAAATATGTAAATAACAATTTTACTGGGAACTAGATTGTATTGAAATACATTATGTGTGTATACACAGGGCAAAGGAGACATGAACAGATGTTAAGATGGGCTGAGTTTAGGTTGTACAGAAGCACAAGCAACGTGAAAACACAGCAATCTATGGTCCTTGTTTATTAGTTTCAAATAGGTCTTAAAAGTTTCTGCCATCTCTGAATGTCCTTCACCTTACCATGTCCACAGAGCTCTGAACTGTGGACACGCAATTAAAACTAATGGCAACGTTAGCCACATAGCCAAAATACATGCCAACCCTAAGGACTTTCCCACCATTGTTGGAACACTGTCATCAATAAAATATTCCACTGGGTCCTCAGCGCGTCAGATGCTGGGAGTGCATGAAGAATCTTGTGTTTGCTCTTGCAGCCAACAGCAGAAGATTTGGTGAGCTCTGCATGTGGCTGAGACATTTTAAAGATTGCAGAGGCAGCTCTGGAGCTGCTCATTATGAACAGCTCACTTGGAAACAGCAGGCAGTGAGGGGGCAAGATTATACAAAGTTTGAGGTAGACTACTACTGTCTCATTAAGCGTTAGGGGCACAAGCCCAGTCAACCCCACTGCGTTGAGAACAATCTTAACACTTCAGATCCAGTGCATGTTCAGGTACACAATTTACTCTACCTGACACCCCTGAGTTTTGTTTGTCTTCCTTGCTACTGTTACCTTCTTTACCATTTCTCTCCTCCTGCTCTTGAAGATGGCTGACAGTGAAACTCCACTTAGGTGACACAATATAGACTCGTCACTTGACGTTAGTCGACATGTGTCATTTGACGTCCACAACAGGAATGCCATACAAATAGACAAGCCCGTCAAAGTCAAGTTGCTGGGATGTGTCGATCCAGGAGGCAACTTTTCTGATTAGTATCGGCGCATCCTGAGATGTACATTTGTGCTAAGACCTCACTGCTGTGTGTGGTATTACATGGATACATACAAAGAAAACAGTATGTGCTGGCATTTTGATGCATGGCAAAGACTGCAGGCTTAGTAAAACAGTGTGGGCAGGGGCAAAAAAATGCTAGAGATAGCTGCCTTCAATACTCTGTTGACTTGAACCAGACAATGTTTAAAAAAAACCCAATATAACCGAATACAAAATGGTGTACCTCAATTTGCATTAAAATTTGAGTATTCAATCCTGTGGTCTTACGTGGCTTGCACAGGCAGAGCAGAGACACATACAAACACTAAAACAGAAAAACATTTCCAAACAAAAAAAAGACTCAGATCTCCATGACCCACGTGAGTGCTAGGTCCTGAATCCAAAACAGAACTCTTCTAAGCCTATGTATTAGTTCCAAAGGACTTCAGATGGTCATGAAAGGACTATGTAGATTGCCTTCATTGAACCTTCTGAAGTGATCTCACAGAAATGGTGGTACAGCTTAAGACTTAGCGGGCTGACAAGTGCAGGTATTTCTAAAATCTAATACTGAACTAAATTAGTCATACATTTCGGAGGAAAAGAGACATTCTACTCATGTAAGTTCAACTCAACAGAATTTCCCTACCGATTATTTTCAAATACATATTTCCTTTGTTTTTCCCCAAAGGAAAAGAGCATAAGTAAATGACACCTGGACAGGATTTATGGCAGCCCTTAATCATTTGCTTCCATGTCTGTTTTTTTTAAATGATTTTTTTTATGTTTACATGACAGTAAACATGGACATAGGACATAAAGTAAGAGTTCAGGGTGTAAACATATTCAAATGTTTCAAAGGCTGTTAGTGGTCTGAACCAACAGGTCAATATTCTTTATTAATGTCTACCAATAAGAGAAATATTAATAGCTCAACAACTGAGGCAGAGGCAATTGAGAAAATGAGCCATTGAGAAATGAAATAAGCAAAAACAGGACTGCAAGAATCACACAAAGGGATATCTGAGATTCATTCATATCTGCCTGCGTAACAAGACTATGACATGATTGGTTTTCACGAACAATAGTTCAGAGCTTGTTTTGTTAGGCAATATGCCATTTATCAAAAACATCTGAACAAATTCAAAAATTAAATCTGTCTTGTATTGCTGATGTTGCTGTTGGCTTACCTTGTCTCCCACTTTGACACGCTTCTTCACAATCAGACCTTTAAGTCCCACCAGCAGCCAACGGTCACATAGACTCGAAAGCAAGTTTTCGTCCAAGTGAGATTCAGTTAAGTAGGGTAGGTTGAAGACAGCTCATTTTAGGGGAATGAGATACAGCACTTGGTCCGGCCGGTTGGGGATCAAACCGGGGATCCACTGCTCAGGAAGTATGTTACCATGTGGTATCCGATAGCCGCACTGTTATGATTTTGCTCCCTCAGCCAGCCACTTTTATTCATTCATTTTATTGACCATTGATTCAGCTTCTCCCAGTCATGGGTTAATTTCTAAATTTAGTTTTAAGTTTTGATTTACCAATTAAAAAGTTGCTATACTATCATAAATACTATTTTTCATTTGAGTCACTGCAATCTCACTATTAGTTTGTAAATTCTTACATTTAACTCACAACAATTGCAACCCAATTTTGCTGATGTATCAATTCAATAATTTTAATATTTTGTTGTCATTCAACCACTGGTGAATGGTAAGGATTTTTTTTTCTGCTCAGACGTGTAAATGAAACATACACAATTACTGAAAAATTTTCCAAACCCACACACATTCTGGAAAACAGCGTAGTGTCTGAAACCTGACAAACAGAGGAATGCTTCCCTCTACACATACCACAATAATTAAAAGGTTTTGTAGTTCCCACTTTATTTGAATAAGTTATGACAGTACAAGGTTACTGAGTGATTGAATGAAGATGCAAATATTTCGAAAGAAAGAAGAACTGGATGAATAAGCACTGTCGAAAGTAATGCCTGCCAGCAGAGGAGCCTATCTGAATTCTGGCAAAGTGGATAAACATTAGAAAAATCAGAAAACTAGATTTGTCTACATATTTGGTGACCTAGAAAAAAATGGCAGGATGGAAAGAAAGACATGAAAAGTGGACAATTCCTCTTGGAGTAAACGTGGTAATCATTGCAGACAAAAACGTGATTACATATTTTTGGATAAAACAGTTTAATTCAGCGCTCCAAAATGCTATCATATTTAAGAATGACTGAGGCATTTGTTTTTAAAAAAGAAAGTGTTGGGCTGCATTACATGATGAGACATCACGTAATGATTACAGGCTGTCTGACCGCTTTCAGAAACTGAAATAAGCGTCACACTCGATTTTCAACACTAAATCAAGACTGCACTTCAATAATTCTTTATCAGCATTTAAGTCATCAAATATGCATGGCTTTTCGCACAACTTCGGATTTGTAATTTTTTGATTTAAAGGATCTTTAAAGTTCTCACACAGACACATGAAACCCAAATTCCAGCCACCATGTGCACCATTCTGGAAAGTTAATTGCATTTTGCATACAAGTATACTGTGAACCAGATCAGATCTTGTAAATCACTCACAGCAAAAATATGGATGTTAGCAATACTACTGACAACAGTACAGAATAACAAAACAATGGGTCCTCGTTACTTGTGGCACCACTACTGACTGAGCCTTAAATTCCCAACAAGAGTGTAATGCATTCTTAGAACCAAAGCTTAATTTATTCTTTGACTATACTTTGTCAGTGACTCACTTACACTGCCATCATGTTTACACCATGGCTTTAATCCAAAATTGTCATCTGTTTTAACAGACACAGCTAGGTCAATATATTTTAACTGTCAGATTTACCATTTATGAATTTCACCAATAACATACACCTAACATACAACAAGCTTAACATACACTATTGAGCACCAATTTATTGGAAAACAAGGACTCCACTGGTAACTGGAGCTAGCTCTTTAATACACCAATACATAATTTCAACGGAAACTTGAAACAAGTTATTTTATATGTCCACGTTTAACGGCTTGATAAAAAAAAAAAACTATGTCAAGCAAACATTTGAAAAATACGAAAATTGACTCATGTTTTGTCTTTCACTTCAGTATTTTCTTTAAATTTCAGCTTGCAGTGACATGGCTTTTGAAAAGATAAGTGGATGATTCAGATAGGCTCCACTACTCATGCAAAGAAATAATTGTTTGCATAAGAAAGACTGTGAAGTAATCTTTCTTCAAGGCCATTAAATCAATACAAGAAAAACACAAGTATTCAAAAGAAGCTGTTTAAGGACTGTATTAGTATTACCTGAACGTGAGCAGCGACGGTCCCGTCTGGTAAACTTTCCAACACTCCATTTAGAGCTGCCTGGTTGTTACGATCCTTGGCAGGAGTCCACTCTGTACATTATGAAAACAATGACAATGTGAGGAAAACTGCTTCTCCTCCCCTGCAGAGAGAGAATGTTTCCATGCTAGCACAATAGCTAATTGCTTACCTGAATTTAGTGTCTCTGCATCCAGCATACCCCCTTCCCGGTAGCTCTCCAAGTCTTCAACTTTGACTTTGCTCCAGGGAATGTAGGTAACTCCCCGCTCCACATCCCAGAACTTCTTGTGCGCCGATTTTATACCTTTGTTCAAAGCCCAAGCAATCTAGGAAAGAGTGACACTAGCTTTATCAATAAGTTATTAAACAACACAAAAAAAGTTTTCCAGAACCAATACATTGCTGTAAATTAAAGCTATGTGCATAAAAGAGCAGGTACCTTAACAGGTTTCTGATTGACTTTGTATGAGCCCCTACTAAGTCTGTTCAAGGCTGTATAGGCATCTTGTCTGTGAACCATTACAATATAGGCACAACCCCTTGGAGGAATCATCTGGACACAGAGAGCAAAAGGTGATCGTGAAATACAGGACACCATTAGTTTTTAAATCATGTAACTTCATAGGCATCTTTGTGAGAGTTGCCAAAACTTACGTTGATGGACTCGATCTGACCAAACTCTTCCAAAAGGGACATCACATCAGACTGCTGAGTTTTCTTGTCTAGCTGTCCAACCCAAAGTGTAGTACTGCAAACTACAAGCAAAAAGAGAATAAAAACACCCATAGTCGAATTAAATTAAGGTTTTAGGTCTTTAAATGAGAATGCTCTATACTGAGCTTTGTTTCACGGGTATATTTTATATACTGCTCTCGACAACATGAGCAATGTATGGATAATAGATAACGTGCCTTTGTCTTTACTAAGTTATCAAACAACTAAAAATGTGTCACTTTTCTTCCAATACAGAAAGCTTCAGTCAGTAATACTGGGGACTAAGGGGCCGTTTACACGAGGACGCTTGCAGGTAAAAACGTCAAAATATTTCAACAAAACACCCTATTGTTTATACGAGGACGGCGTTTTGGGGGCTTAAAAGTGCAAAAATTTGAAACCGGCCTCCAGAGTGGAAAAGTTGAAAACTCTCCACCGTTTTGTTTCCGTCTAAACAGCAAAACGCAAAACTTTGCCGAGATCTGACCACGTCGCGTACGCGATTACGTCACATGCGTGCACCGGTGCTTTGTTTTGCCGGCCAGTACAAGGAAGTAAACGAAGATGTCTGATTATTTCCATCCTTCGTACCTTCAAGCAACTCTGGCAGCTCTATGTACTCTACAGGAGTCGTACCAACAAACGTGCAGAATCTGTACAGATTCCATTCATGAACATTTACCGCGGCGGAGATCCGAAAAGGGAGATAGTACGCATACGCGTAGACATGACGGAGTTTTATCACAGCACCACCTAGCTGCCTGGCATGCATATCCAATCGAATTCCACACACTATAGAGTCACCGTATATACGCAGATTTCCTTCAAAACCACTCGTCTAAACGTGAAATGACAAGACGTCACTTTTGAGTTTTCTGTTAAGATGGTCCTCATATAAACGTAGCCTAAGTTAAATCGATATTTCAGTTGAAAAAGAAATCCATGTTCCTATTAAATTCAGTGAAAAAATTTGGTCTTTATATTTGCCTGGACAATCCAGACTGACTTTATTTATGTATTAATATAAATACAAATAAAGGCAGTCTGGCATTGTGATGATACGAGACGATTTCAAAAAGGAGGGGCTAACGAATGCAGCTTGAACGAGAAAGAACCAATCAGCATAACACGGATGTGACGCACAAACAAATCAACCTTGAAGTCCATGTAGTCCAAACAACAATGGCATGCAGCCGAGAAAGCGTCGCGGTGAATGATTACTGCCGTTTTTGTCACAAAAATCTGCGAATACATGGGGTACTCTCAAGTACAACACTTATTTTTGAAAAGGCTACGCACCAAAAGACTCCTATTTCGTATTTGTTCCAGTTTCTGGCAACAGCAACAAAAAAATTTAAATGAGAACAGCTTTTGTGGGAGTATGGCTGTAAGTACAGTTTATATGAGAACAAAAAATAGGAGATAAGAAAACAATATGTCTGTGAAGTGCCTCTGCTCTGAACAGCACCTGTGTGTTTGTACTGTGCTGATTGCAGTCCCTCCAGGAATTCGCGATGTTGCGATCACGCGAAATCAACCAATCTCTGTGAATTTTGCGTGCCCTCCAATCACCACAACTTTCCCACAATTTTGGCCCGCCTCCCGTGAGTTCCACCAATCATAGCAGCTCCCAGCGCAAATGTAATGCACGTACGTCACCGAATTCACTTCCTGTTTATGATTTGAAGATGCAGACATGTGTGACACTAATGTCTCTCATTTACCAACAAAAATTACTGCTGAAGATCGTGATAAACAATTAATTCACCGATGTTCTTCACCAAAGCGGAGCTAAACTGTTTTACAACTGTGCAATATTGTGGTGGAATACAAAAAAGAAAAAAAAGTCAATGATTGATACACACTTCTTTTAAAAATACTAAACATATTAGAACGGCTGAAATGAGCGGACAACAGACCAGACAGATCACCATGATGGAAGCTGTTGCATCCAGATCCGTTAGAGCACTGAAAGAATGAGGTAAATTATATTAAATATTCCACCAAAGAACACGGCGGAGTTATGTGACGATCAGCGTGTGTGAATCCTTTCTCTGTTACCAACATCACTCAAAAACGGACTCAGGGATTTAAAATAGGTTTTCAGGGTAGGTCATAAATGACACAAGGACCAAGTGATTAGACTTCGGCAGTGATACGGCTTAAAGTCTGGATCAACGGATTTGTTAAGGATTCATAGCAGCACAGTGTCTGATAGTGGCACGATAACCATGGCAACAAGTGAACTCTACCTCAGCGGCCTGCTGACAATCACATGATTCTGAGCCTACTACAAATCTACCACTGCGGACATATCAGAAATGACACAAGGAACAACTGATTACATTGTGGGGGTGTTTCTGAGTCCCATCAATTCCTGTCGCCCCCTGCATAGTTCGGTCACATCATGTTAAATCAGTATCTGGCTGCTTTGTCCCACCATGGTGTGCCAGCTTTTGTGGAAATGGGTTGGAACGTTAAATAATTAATTTCGGAATAAATATTGTCAATTACAGTGTTGAAACATGTTCTACAAGCTGGAAAAAATGCAGCTCTTTAGCAATTATCACTTGTCTCCCGCAATTTTATCACAACAAATAAGCTTAAAACATCGCAACTTTTATTGTAATTTTTAGAAAAGCTGCAGCGAACTCAGGCACTTTCGGCAGCAACAATCACAAAAAACGCCCGCGAAATCCTGGAGGGACTGTGATTGTCATTGAATTCTTGGACAGTGTACAAACCGCATTTTTGCTCTGTGATAATCTGAAGTACTCCCATATTTTCAAAGCTTTGGATCTTTGAAAAAAAAAATTTTTATACAACCAAGTTGGACTTCACTGCCACTGTCTAAAACTACAGTGCTGAGCTGGACCAATACTGGAGTGACATCATAACACAGCAATTGCAAAGTGATAAGAAAGGAAAACATTTGCTAGAGTAAAATTGAAAGAAAGACATGAATCTATTAAAAATATCATATTTTCAGCTTCGACATCATGCCAAGTAATTGCAGCAGCCCTGAATAGCTTTGACTACCACTTATCTTAATAGACTAAACTTTTAATTACTCACAGAATCCTAATGAAATTAAATGGTAAAAACAGTTGTACTTGTACAGCACACATATGGCAATGTAACTTAGAAATATTATAGCAGTGTTTCCCCTCCCATATGACCAGTGAGGCGGCCCGCCTCGTCGGTATAGGCCACCGCCTCATCAAAATTCTGCCGACATTGCCGCCTCACTGGTCTGCGGCAAAAAAAAAAAAAAAAGAAAAAGAAAAAAAGTGCAGTGCAAAACCCATGGCTGCGGCGGAGACGGCCCGATTGTACACACGTGGACAAAATTGTTGGTACCCCTCAGTTAAAGAAGGAAAAACCCACAATTCTCACTGAAATCACTTGAAACTCACAAAAGTAACAATAAATAAAAATTATTGAAAATTAAATAATCAAAATCAGCCATCACTTTTGAATTGTTGATTAACATAATTATTTAAAAAAACAAACTAATGAAATAGGGCTGGACAAAAATGATGGTACCCATAACTTAATATTTTGTTGCACAACCTTTTGAGGCAATCACTGCAATTAAACGATTTCTGTATTTGTCAATGAGCGTTCTGCAGCTGTCAACAGGTATTTTGGCCCACTCCTCATGAGCAAACAGCTCCAGTTGTCTCAGGTTTGATGGGTGTCTTCTCCAAATGGCATGTTTCAGCTCCTTCCACATATGTTCAATGGGATTCAGATCTGGACTCATAGAAGGCCACTTTAGAATAGTCCAACGCTTTTCTCTCAGCCATTCTTGGGTGTTTTTGGCTGTGTGTTTTGGATCGTTGTCCTGTTGGAAGACCCATGACCTGCGACTGAGACCAAGCTTTCTGACACTAGGCAGCACATTTCTCTCCAGAATGCCTTGATAGTCTTCAGATTTCATGGTACCTTGCACACTTTCAAGACACCCTGTGCCAGATGCAGCAAAGCAGCCCCAAAACATTACTGAGCCTCCTCCATGTTTCACCGTAGGGACAGTGTTCTTTTCTTCGTATGCTTGGTTTTTGAGTCTATGAACATAGAGTCGATGTGCCTTACCAAAAAGCTCCAGTTTGGTCTCATCTGTCCAAAGGACATTCTCCCAGAAGCTTTGTGGCTTGTCAACATGCATTTTTGCAAATTCCAGTCTGGCTTTTTTATGAGTTTTTTCAGCAGTGGTGTCCTCCTTGGTCGTCTCCCATGAAGTCCACTTTGGCTCAAACAACGACGAATGGTGCGATCTGACACTGATGTACCTTGGCCTTGGAGTTCACCTTTAATTTCTTTGGAGGTTGCTCTGGGCTCTTTGGATACAATTCGAACGATCCGTCTCTTCAATTTGTCATCAATTTTCCTCTTGCGGCCACGTCCAGGGAGGTTGGCTACTGTCCCGTGGGTCTTGAACTTCTGAATAATATGAGCCACTGTTGTCACAGGAACTTCAAGCTGTTTAGAGATGGTCTTATAGCCTTTACCTTTAAGATGTTTGTCTATAATTTTTTTTCGGATGTCCTGGGACAATTCTCTCCTTCGCTTTCTGTTGTCCATGTTCAGTGTGTTACACACCTTTTCACCAAACAGCAGGGTGACTACTTGTCTCCCTTTAAATAGGCAGACTGACTGATTATGAGTTTGGAAACACCTGTGATGTCAATTAAATGACACACCTGAGTTAATCATGTCACTCTGGTCAAATAGTTTTCAATCTTTTATAGAGGTACCATCATTTTTGTCCAGGCCTGTTTCATTAGTTTGTTTTTAAAATAATTATGTTAATCAACAATTCAAAAGTAATGGCTGTTTTTGATTATTTAATTTTCAATAAATTTTTATTTATTGTTACTTTTGTGAGTTTCAAGTGATTTCAGTGAGAATTGTGGGTTTTTCCTTCTTTAACTGAGGGGTACCAACAATTTTGTCCACGTGTGTATATATAATGCCCCCCCCCCCCGTCAACAACTTTCAGCTGAAAGTAACCCCACCACCTCACAGCCATTTCAACCCAGGGGAAACACTGTTATAGTCATGACTTGGAAAAATCTAAAGTGGATCCTTCCTGTAGGGCTGGACAAAGTGGATACCATTGCCGCATAAGCGATTACAGCAATTCTCTGCACTATATATAATTTGTGATCTTCACCGGTTAATTTCTAATTTTGTAGCACATACCACTGAGTGTCTGGCTCTTTATGCTGGGAAGACCTTTCTGTCTGCGCTCTCTGTCCTTTTCTCTTTCACTCCTATTCTGAGAGCGAGAGCGAGAGCGAGATCTCCAACGCCGTTCTCTGGAATGCGACCGTCGATGCCTTGACCTTCTTGAGCGAGATGAAGATCTTGATCTTCTTCTCCTGGGAGATCTGAAACATAAAGGATTACCTTAGTTGAATATTGCATCAAAAAATATCGCAATTCACCAGAGGAGCATTAGCCTTTTCGCTCTTACCCTTACATGACTTGGACATGACAACATGAAGATATGCAGGAGTTCACTGCTTTCTACAGGGTAAAATAACCCCAAGGATATATTGAATACAGTGGCAGATTAAAATTTCTTTGTCTGCTCTAACATTAAAAGTAGTTACACAGACTTCCATAATTAATATACAGACAAGTGACAAATTAAATGAAAAACGAACATTTTTACTATTAACAAGCATTAACTCCATTGGAGGGATTGTACATCATTCTTAAACAAGATCTCCCCTCATTCAGACATTTAGTGACTGTATTGGGGAATGTTGACTAATTTGTCTGTCCAAAATCTTCCACAGATGTTCTATTGGGTTGAGATCTTGTGACAGCAAAAGTCACAGTATATGATTTACATCCTTTTAAATATTCATCAAACCATTCAATTAGACCCTCCAGAAAAATGTGATTATCCGATCGCATGAATTCCCGCATTAATCAACAAAATGTCGCTGATTATGAGGGGGTCAATTATTTCCCAAAAGGCCGTATAATCCCAGCAAAACAGCACATAATTCCCGCAAGAATCTCACATTTCCACGAAAAAAAGAGAAATATGCGTGTCCCGCTTGATTTCACAATTTCCGCATAAAATGAGAAAACTATAACCAATATAAATGGAGTTGTGAGTGAGTTTTTATGTGACGCCCGGCCTGACGTCATCAGTTCACGCATTCACACACACACACTAGAAGCACAAGCTGATGCAGAGCGCGGCGCTCAGAGACGAAAAACAAGAAAGGCGAATGCTCAAAGATCACATTTACTGACGAATATTTCAGCCAGAGACCGGGAAAAACAGTGCCCAGATTTACTGCATGAAAGCAGGGGGGAAACTTTTTTGCACCCCGTGCAACATCGTTCTGGAGCACTGAAGAAAATCAACCGTGTTGCAGCACTTTGTTGCAGGCCAAGCCTGCTCCTTTAACCTAGGCACGTAGAGGTGGGCGTGTGTGTGTGAGTGTGTGTATGTGTGCGACTAAAGAGTATGGGGCCCGTGGCGGATGTGTGTCGGTAGCAGAGACCGAGATATGTCGAGCTGCACATGATGAGACAGAAGTTATTGAAAAGAAGTATGAGAAGTCGAGGTATGCTCCAAGCAGTAAGTGTGGACAGTCGCTGCTGTTAAATAAAGTGCCCCGTTCTTCCCAACTGCAAAGTTTTGTTGGACTATATATTAGCTGTTACCACCAACGAGCCGTGCTAAGTTAGGCGGGCTAGCACTACCCGAGGTTGCCCAACCACGGTTCGGCGGCCGACAGAAACGGGTCGGTAACAACTTCTCCACGACACTGGAGCAGGTGGTTTGCTCTACCTCAAAGTATAACTAAGCAGAAAGAATGTTTTATTTCTGAGAAATTTGTGATTGAGGAATGTTTAAGTCATGCTTAAGCTGATAATAAATGAAACATTGGCAGCACTTACTGTGATGTGTCTTGCATGTAGTATGTCTGTTTATCTTTATATTGCTCTTTTTCATTCAGTGGTAGCCTAGTAACAGGATGTAGGAGAAGAATCACCTTTTTTTCCCAGTTCTTACATATTTCGCACCTTTTTGCATATTTCACAACTATTCGCATACTTTCCGCAATTTCCCCGCATAAAATGGCATAAAAACCCTGCATATTTATTTGCATAATCAAGGATTTTTGCCCGCATTTTTCTGGAGGGTCTATTCAATGATCCCTTGTGCTCTATAGAAGGGGGCATCCTCATCCTGGAAGAGACCCTTCCCATTAGGACAGATGTGTTTCATCACAGAATAAAGGTGATCACTCTCACTTTTCCCTCACTTCCCTGCAGACTCGCACAAACGCAGTGGACCCCTCGGGTGCGTAGCTGTTATTATTATTATACTATTTTTTCAGTATGTAGGAGTCCATTTAGAAGCGGACATGTATGTGCAGAAGGTTGTATCTACTTATTCCGAGCACACACACAAATGCAGAGCAAGCTCACAAGCTTTGGGATGCATGCAGATGCGTGAGGAGGGTTCTGCATGGACTTGGGAAGATGACAATTTACACTGCATGGAACCGAGGGGACCTTGACATTCTCACGGTTGTTGAAGTATAACACTTGCCTAAGGAGACAAGGCGACCCAAACCATCCTAACTAAATGCCCCTCGACAGAACAGAGGCACCGGATCACTGTAAAAGGCAGGGGTTTGGGTTTTGCTTCAGTTTGTCATTTCCTGATGACAACTATGACATACACAAGCAACAACATTCTAAAATCCTGTCGGGTTAACTGTAATGAGCAAAGCCGTTACCTGGAACCAGATCTTGACTTCTTGCTGTAGCCCCTGTGTCTGTCCTCCCGCCTCATCGATGAGTCTTCTCTTGAATTTCCCTATTAGACAAGGATGGCATGACATTTTTTTAAAAGTACTGTAAGAATAATGAGCACAGGGTTCCACATTCCAGTTCAAAAAGCTCATGGCACAGGTAAAACAGAAATTTTCCTGCCAATGACCGTAACCATAGCACTGTCTTGCTTGAAATAAAAAATATATATATATAATCTATCTATCTATCTATCTATCTATCTATCTATATAAATATATATATATGAAAAAGTTGACTTACTTGCAATTGAGTGTAAGCTTCATTTACTGAATGGTATCCATCTGATTTCATATGTTCACCATGAGTGATTCCTCCACTGTGCTGAAAGGTGACAAAGAGAAAGACATGGGAAAATTTTCTAAATAAACAGGCATCATAGTAATGTTGCCTACATTACATTATAACTGAAGCCTGCAGCTCCAAAAAGCTGATCCTTTACAAAAATCAAAAGCCAAAAAATTTGAAGCATTCATAATTCGTTTGAACAATAACTCTGTCTTGACACCTGCCAGCGGAAAAGCAAAAGGAGCTGCTATATTTGAAAGTTAATAGTTATTACATGATACAGTTTAAGATGGATACCTTCATACCCCCAGTCTGTCCCATTGTGTGAGGATCTATGTTGGGCATCTGGCCAGGAAACTGGTTGAATACATTTTCAGGAATGCCTCTGACATGAGAAAACAGATTTTTTTTAGTACAGATATTTTGACAAAACAAGAAAATTGAAAAGCTGGTTAAAAACAGGTGCCACTGTGCTTAACCTACTCCTATGCCATCAGAAAACCAAAGCAACACAAAACATACAAACAAAAGACAATGTTTTGCTAAAACACACATGACAGTAACTGAAGCAAACAAAACTGACCATATTTTTTGTGAACAAGTCCTGGCTATAGTCTAGTCAACGATATAATTGCAAACTTATTTCCTTCTAATACCTGAATAAAAATGCAGTTCCATGCTGAACGTAAATGTATGCGTCATCTGCCCTAAACATGAGGTTGTGATATATACACACAAAAAAATGTGTGTACTATAGCCTTTGCACTTTCATATAAAACAAGTGCAAATGCATCAACAAACCCATTTTCAGTGTAACACACTTACTGTGCCTGAGCATTTCCTTCTGGAGCCGTTACATCCTCAGGTTCATCATCATAATCAAATCGGTCGAGGAGTTTCTGGGGAAATATATTTTACATAATTAAGTGAACAAGAATTAGTAATTACTAGTGAACTAGTAATTGTATATTATCACAGCAAAGTTATTCTGAGAGGAAGACAAAGTTTTGCCATTACCTCAGCAAAAGAGCTCTTCTTCTCAGCATGTGTACTGTGTGGATTCAGCTGGGCCACTGGCATCTGGGGTGGGTTTGGTGCACTGTTCGTGATGGTGGCAGCCAGGGTCTTATCAGCGTGCTGGAAGTTCTGGAGCATCCTCTGCAGCTGAAAGTAGGAAAAAGAAGAGCAATTCAAAAATAACACAATGATATGTAGCACAACAGCTTGAACACTTAAATTAATTGCTTAGAAGAAGTTATTGCTTACCTCCTGACCATGGGGGGACTGAAACAGCTGTGCTACAGCAGCTAAGGCATCAGGACTGGGCAGCTGAGGCACTGCAGGTAAAACTGAGGCATTATTGACAGGAGGTCGTGTCTCCATTTGGGAGTCAGCAGGAACTGTTAATACACAAGAAAACAGGACGTTTTGGCACAACACAGCATGCAGTTCATCAAAAATGGACAAACTGCGTGACCACTTTTCTTTACCCAAACAGAGCTACATTCACTTCACTACCTTCCAGTGCAGAGGGAGGTAAAATGACACCATTGGCCATATCCATTAGAGGTTGAATGATTTCCATATCAAACACACCATTCTTCTGCCACAAGTTTAGGACGCGGACAATTTTACTCTGTGAAAGCAAAAAACAAAGAAAATAATGAAGTAGAGAAAATGCGATTTAACATTAAAGGGCATCAGAGGGCTGCACAAATAATGTTTTGCCAGTGTTTTCTTTATACACACACACACACACACACACTCACACTTGTCCATATTATTATTTGTCATACACATATAAACATAAACAATGTACCTTATCATCTTCTGGGCAGCGGAAAAGGTTTTGGAAGGTATCTGTGAAGTTCTTCAAGAATCTGGGTCCAAATACATCTTTCTCAACACCAAACTGATGGCGTGACTGTCTAACAATGGAGTCAACCACGTATAAACCAGGGACTTTTAATTCTGGTCTACACTGAAACCAAAAAACAAACACAATTTATTCCTCTTTTCAACTTAAATGTTTAGTACAGTATACAGTGACAGACTCTTGAACACATACCTTCTTGATGAACTTTTCAACAATCTGGACAACATGTTTGTAAAGCTGATGAAAGACAAAAATGCATATTGGTGAGTCACAGCAAACCAGACAATACTTTAATAAGACAGGATATAACCAAAACACAGAGGTAAGGAATCGCAAGGAAAATCGTGAGCTACATGTATACTACATGACTTCTGAGTCTGCATTTTCTCCCTGTGCATGCGTGGGTTTTCTCCGGCTTTCTCCCACAGTCAAAAACATGCTGAGGTTAACTGGAAATTCTAAGTTGTCCAGAGGTGTGAATATGAGTGTCCTTGTTTGTCTCTATGTGTGGCCCTGCAATAGACTGATGACCTGTCCAGGGTGTAGCCTGCCTTCGCCCCAAGTCAGCTGGGTTAGACTCCAGCCCCTCTGCGACCATTAAGCGGTGTATAGATAATGGATGGATTTACTACATGATTTCTGCAATCAATCAAAAAAGGTATCACAGGACGACTCATTTATTTATCCTTTTTTGTGAGCTGTTAACTATCTCATTCAGCTGAAGTCTCAAAAATATTGATATCTTCATTTGCAGAGAGGAAAGTCCACTGTAGGAGGTGAGGAAGCCCTATGGAAACTGAATTTGCAAACATAGTACTTTCTGAGGTAATGTATATCAACCAATGACACGCACTTTAGACTTCTGGATGATGAAAGAATGAATAATAACAAAAACTAACACAAACAGGAAAATTTCTGTTTTTCCAGTTACATATTTAAATACAACAATACCACCAAATCCATACTGGCTCAAATCACAAGTGCTATTGGTTTGAGTCAAATGACTGTGGTTCAGCCTAAATTTGAAGGACTAAAAGTCTAGAAGTAGTCTAGTAGATCCTTATTTGAATCGGCCACTCCTTACCAACCAGGCACTATAAAGTTATTACCAAACAAAAGTGATACGTTGTTTGCAAAACCTGCAAGTACATGTAGTAACCTAGCTGATCTTGACCCATGTTGAAAAAGGTAACCTGTGATTAACATTAGCAGAGCAGGTACAAATATTCTAATTTTATAAAAATAATTTGTACATTTCTTTTAATTTAATTCTCATGGTGTAACAGATTTAAAACATATGATGGAGATTTACTCCATGAGACAATATCAAAGTGTGATGTCACAAAAAAGAGACACCATGTATTTGTAAAATACTGAAACAGTTTAAACCCTGGGTCAGATGTGCTGCATAACCTAAATCCTAAATTGCAGCCTTTGTGATATGTTCATTACAATATATCCAACTGCAACTTTGCTTTAAGTTGAAAATGAATGTGATTCAAGATCAAGTTAGTTAAAGAGCTGATTAATATAGAAATAAAACTTATGTTTACTTTACCTTAATAGCTTTGATGGCTGATTTTGTCACTGACATCATTTTAGCACGTGATATTGGAGGCTTCATGTCAATCATGGAGAATAACTGATGGGTTTTGAGAAAAGTTTTGTATTAGTTCATTTTAAAACAAAAAAAGGTGCACAATTACACTGAAGACATGCAGTATCCTGCTTTATATGGGAAAGAAATACAACAGACACCACAGCACCATAAATCCACCAGAAAATTCTGCAACATTAGAAACACTCTACAAATACCACCATAATAACATAAAACAGCATTAGGCATATTAAAGCAATGCAGTTACTAGTTTAATAAAAACTACTCATTCATACTACTTGACAGCTGAGATTTTATTGACCCAAGATTAAAATTGAACTTTCCCTACGAATGTATAACTCGGCAGGATTTCTGTGCTATACTTTGTTTGAAGTAACGTCTATGTGGGTAACCAACAGATGGTGTTTACTCATTCCTCAATGCTCACCAAGACATAGAGAGATACGTAAGGCAATTTTGCCTTTTGCAGTAGCTTGGATCTCAAACGTTATCCAACACTTGACACGTACAACAACGTTGAAGAACTAGAAATCGTATTAACGACAACTTGCGTTGTTTTAACCCAACGCTTGCACCATTTTTAAAGTTTCGTAAGGTTTTAAAGAAGAAACCAGTCTGAGACAGAGCCCAACTTAGGAGCGATACTGCACTACTTCGATCAGTAGTTCCCCACCACCATCACGCAAAAACACATGAAAACACAGCAAGGCAGACAGTGTAACTTGAAGGGTTACCGACCAAATGGCATTGATATTTGATTTTTGTCAAATTCAACTAAAGTTACACTGGACATCCTAAAGCAAGCAACGTTAAGGTAACGTTAACGATAGTTCTACTTAGTAAACTGACATCAAGACACGATACTATTACTACTGGAGTGCTGCAAAACACCACAGACATTATTGTTCTCCAGAATAATCGTTAATCTTGGTTCCTTTAAGTTAAAATTTAAGCTAGCTGAGAGGCCGTGTAAGATCAACGTACTAGCGTTAAGCTGAACCTAAGCTAGTGGCTATCAAATGAAATCAATCCAAGTTTCGTTTAAACTGTACGCGTTCAAATGAACACATTTTTCTCTCAGAATGATTTAAGCGAAATGTCTAGAGGGGAATTCAGCACTGTTGGTTGTCAAATAAGTCAAACAAGTTAAACGAATTGACATTAGTTAGCATTAGCATTAGCGTTGAGGTTTAGCTCGTGGGACCGAAGTAAAACGCGAGCAAACTTTACCTCCATGTTGAAAGCGTTCACTGCATCCATGACGGTTTGTTATACCGAAACCCGACTGACCAGCGTGTATATTTTGTTACCTTAAACAATCATAACCAGGTGTAGTTGTAAAGCTAACAACAAAGAAGAACCAGTTGCGTCGAAAGGCTGTATTTTGATCTTGACGTGGTGCTAATCGCAGCTGCTAAGCTAGAAAATGCTACTAGCTTGGCGGTTCCACCCTGTGGGCGTACGTTGGTGTGACGTAAAGGGTAGTGCTGCCTTCATCAGTATCGGAAAATAGTATTTTCTTATAATTGATCGAAGTCACATGGATACATTCTGATCGAGTTAACTATTATATCTTTTTGTATCTACTGATTGTCGGTATCGATTGATTGTCAGTAGAGCAAGCAACTACACCGTGGCCTTTTCGGCTACCTTTTCACTCCCAGTTTGTCAAGGAGAGATCGAACAAACACAGGCATTCTTGATCAAAACACAGTTAACATTTATTGCATGTGATTCTGGCTGGCATCTCAACTTTTCGTCACCTCTTTTGATTCCAAGTGTTGGTTAAAATGAATAAAGAGTGACCTAAAGTTAAAATACATTTACACTTTTATCTTACCACTGCTATGCTGCATTACACATAGACATATATACGAAAATTGCCCTACGTACATATGTCTATGGCAGGGGTGTCAAACTCAGTTCCTGGAGGGCCACTATCCTGCATGTTTTAGATGTTTCCCTCTTCCAACACACCTGATTCAAATGATCAGCTTATCATCAAGCTCGGCAGAAGCCTGATAACGAGCCTGATCATTTGAATCAGGTGTGTTGGAAGAGGGAAACCTCTAAAACATGCAGGATAGTGGCCCTCCAGGAACGGATCTTGACACCCCTGGTCTATGGCATTACATGTGTCCGCTGTAGGAACGAGGCTTCTCTGAAGTTCCTCCATAAGAGGGGACCATAGCTCTATACATCCCGCTCGTTCGGAAGAATCATTTTTTTATTTAATGTAATTATTTAACAGATGAACATGTGTGAGTAAACACAGACATGCGACTGAATTATTATTTTTTAAAACAACAGGTCACAAGAAGGCTTCATTACTCTATCCAGTTTCCCTACCTTTTCTCTTGGACACCATTGACAAGCTCTCTCCTGCCCCCTGTGTAAGAACCAGCATGCTGCATGCTGCATGTCGGATAAATATAGGTTCAGTCAGAAGAGGTGAAATAGGCAGACACATAAAGGCTGCATGTGGGTAAAGATCTCTCTCAGATTTTTCTGTTCTTGCTGAAAAACACGTTCAACTTTGTATAGATATTAGAAACAACAATAATTTCATTTACTGTGTTCTTTGCCAGTTTTTTGGAATAACACAAATACTTTTCACATAAAATGAGACGACGGCTGTGATGGAGAACTCTACAAGGTCTTTTCGATATGAATGGGAATACTATTATGTTTATGATGATACTGTGATTGTGGATGAGAGCAAGCTGAAATACAATAAATGTAAGTAGGTCTTTATGCATTGCATATTTTTTTACATTTGCCTTCTTCTGGTACACAAAGATAACAGCAATTTTTTCTCCCTTTCAGACTCAATTGTTATAATATTTTGGATTATTCTGGCAGCTTTTGTGGGATTTCTCTTTCTTGGATTGAGTCTTATGTCTCGCAATGCAAACTTTCCAAAGTAAGTGTGATGATTTTTCAAACTCTTCCTGTCTCAAGGAGGGGAAAGGGAGATACGGGTTTTCAAACTGAAACATGTAAATTCTAAACTATGCAAAAGCCACCATGCTCTAATTTAATTTTTAAAAATGTATTGTTGATGTTATTGCAGAAGCCAGAGATGCAAAGTTAAAAGAAGCAGCAGAGGATCAATTGCTTGACCAGAGGCTGAACGTAATGTTGGTTTTGTCTACAGTCTTAACAGCAAGTACCGGGTATCTTTGCTGTCATCACGACACAACCCTGGTGAGACAGCAGTGTCTTAAACTGAGGTTTAACTAACACAAGGCAGAACATTTCAAGTTTCTTAAGACAGCAGGAGAGCTTGCTGTCAAAAGACATATCTCACCTACAACCTTTAAGATCTTTATGCTTGTGTTCAAAACTGAGGTGATGGATGTAAATTCAGAATCACTTCGATGGAAAAACAGCAATTTAATATTATTAATTCCTCTTTCCGACCATTTCAATGAATACCTGCAAAGTGCAAGGGTCAATTTACCATTAAATAAATGCTATCTTGCCCATTACATTGCAGTGTGTGTACATGAAAACCATGGCCTGCATATTAAAAGAATAAGGATAGAATGGGTATATTGTTGTGCTTCATTGATAAGTCTACATTTGAATAAATGCTTTTGAATTCATTTTGTGTTCTAATATTCTAAATCTGTGCATACAGATGCACACACACAAATTAGGTTACACAAGAATCGTGTTACTTTGAAAAAAAATACAAAATATGAGCAAATCTGGAAATTGGCATAACAAAATTGTTTTACAAACGTTCACAAAATATCCAAAGTCACTTTACAATAACTAAGCAACTAAAACAGCAAAATAAAAGTCTGTTAAGTCTAACTGGGTGTAGATATAATATTTAACTCTTCATGGTGATGATGTCATTACAGATGGCTCTGATGGCTGTTGGAGTCCTTGATGATTTTGATGCTTTCTGTTTCTTGCACTTGGTTCTGGTCACCAAATTGACATGAGACAGGAAGAGTTCTGCTGATGTGGCCCCGCTCCATAATTCATGAGTGTACAACGACAACAGAGAGAGCCCTGCTTCTGGAAAGAAGACAAGAAGTTGAAGTAATTTACATTACAATTTAGTGCCATTGTGCAGCTTCAGATTTGGACATTAAAAAAATCTCTAAATTATCCATGTCTACTATGCATGTCATTTTTTGTCTCTCAAATGTTTAGAAACCTGTCAAAATGTTCTTTTCTTGCTTACAGTAGAGTGCTATGTAATTAAACCAACTTCTAGTTTTGTGATTACATCGATCAACTCAATGCATTTTACCATTTGGGATGTAATGGGGACTAAAACACATGTTTCAAATTTTAGCAATGCATTTATCAAATCCTTAATTGCACAAAAACCTTTTTTCCAAACTACATTTTACCGCTGTAGGGAAAAAAATAAGCATCTCAGTGATAGAACTTGGTCAATACATCAGAATTTTTTCAATTGTTTGGAGCAGACAAGTCAGTCACAGTATTGTTACACTGGTTGTATTATCATAGTACTGTTTGGTACACATAAAGTCAGTCACAGACAGTCTGTGAAAAAGCCGAAGAGATCTTACCAAGTCTAGACTGATCGTGTGTGGCTTTTGGCATGCAGGCAGAGACGACTGCCCGATGTAGCTCTGGAAGGTGACCTTGGGTGTCGAGAAAGCCCATCATGATGTTGGTATAAAGCTGGAATGTTTCTGCTCTTGATGAGATGCCGGAGCAATGCTGAGCTTCTACCTGATGGTAGAACCGAAGGAGGTCTGCTTTCAAGCTATGATCAAGCAGCACAACATCCACAGCTTCCTTGTGTTTTAGCACAGCTTTTTCAAGCCAGTGCAAGAATTCTTTTGCTCTGTTTTCATCATACGAGTCCTCCACCAACCACTTCAGGGACCACTTTGTAAGCAGGTGCACAGAATCACTGGCCAACCGACTGGGATCCAGTTTGTCTTTTGGCTGTGATGGCCGGGGTTCAGTGAGGGGAAGCACAGGCTCCAAGTGAACAAAGATACTGCTGAGGTAAAATCTACACTCTGTCAGGAGACTCTCTTCGTGTTTCTCCATCTCAGTATCTTCTGCTATGTTCTCCTTTCGTGTGCAGGCCTGGGAAAAGGAGCCTTTTCCTCTGGCTTTATCCCTCCCCATCCCTGAAGGGGAATATGAACAAAACAGTTAATGACACGAAGCAATGATTTAGTTTCTATGAACAGAACAAACTCTTAAATTTTCCAGTTTGTATTGAAAAAATATATGTAGTGTCATCCAGTCCAATACGACACTTTTAAGCCTTATTGCTATTAACTTTCCTACAGAGAAGAAAATGAGTCCAGCAAAAAGGGCTGCAACCCTGTAGCAGTTGCTGGTGAGAGCTGATGCTGGTAAAGTCTCGAAGAGTACAAATTAAGTAACATGGGTTTGTCTTTAGTGCAGGCCTGGAGGCCTAATATTCAATATCAATTCTCACGTGCCTCATCACACCAGACGAGCTGAATGGACTTATCTAAAATACTGTTTGGCCACAGACTGGTTACATTAATCCTACAATACCTTATCTACAGCTTTTAATTAGGAGGTATGTTATTATCAAAGCTATGCAGAAGCCCTGCTCGAGCAATACTGTGGATGAAACTAATTATAAAGTCACTGAACTTTAACTGTAAACACTGCTACAAGGTGAGTCATACTAGATTTTCATGCCAATTAGTAATATTTGCCAACACATACACACTGTGCATGTCTGTCAGTCCATGTTGGTGAGTTTCAACTTTTAATAGCTAATTCCATAATTCTTACTATGGCAACTGATTGTCATTTTGATCAGTTTTGTCTCATCTTCTTCATTGCCCTCAGTTTCTTCTTGTTTTCAAAACTCACAAATTGAAAAGCTTACAGGAAGACTTCCTCTATTTACAACAAACCCAATATGAGCCACCACTGCAGTCGTGCTAACAGTTAGTTCCTTTTTCATTATGAGTTTAAAGGATTTTGTTCATAACAGGAGGACAGAGAAAACCAGAACAATTGTACCAGCTTCACACCATGAAAGAGATTGTTGAAGACACTCACTCATCAGTTCTTTCACTTTGTGCTTTTCAGACAAGTCTTGTATTTGGGTGAGGAGTGTTGTGTTGCGGGACAAGGAGGCCCAGCAGAGAAGCAGAGAGAGGGTTTCAGTGCAGGAGAGAGACTGTGGGCGAAGTGTGAGCCGGTCAGCCTGTTTGTTTACATTGAGAGCTGTCTCACGATGCTTCAGTACAGAGCAAAGAGTCTGCAGAAACAGTTTCAGTTGTGTGGCCTTCACACCCAACCTGACAGGGAGAGATCAAACAAACACAGACATCCTTGACCGAAAGACATTTAACATTTTAACATGTTATTCTGGCTGACATCTCAACTTTTGTCCCCAGTTTCAATTCCAAGTTGTGGGTGAAGTGAATGAATAATGACTCAATGTTAAATTACGTTTACTCTTCAACTGTGTTTTATACCACTGCTGAATGTGTCTAATAGTTATGCTGCTGTACCTGAGATGTCTGCTGATAGTTGATGCCACACATAAGAATTCACTGATGAGTGGGAGTGGGAGACATTTCACTAAGCTCTGAGGTTTCTCCTCAGTAGATGAGCAGGCCTTTGCTTCATCTGCCTGCTTCTCCTTCTGCCCAAGGTTGGTAAACCACAGCACATGGAACAGATCAATGATGGCACACAGGAGCTGCTGCTCTAGGTTCCTGAGGGGTAAAATAAGTACAGGCTTAAGTAGCAAATACTAAATTGATTGAAGAAATTATTGTAATTATATGGATGTTAATATAAAAATAAAGAGTCAAAATTCATATCTCAAGTTTACCTTTTTTCAACCACTTGTATTATCCAGGCTAGTAGCCCAGAGCTCTTGATGAGGTTATAAGCTGCTTTGGTCACACGGACAGCCTGACACAACACCCTAACGACCTGTGCCTGTGGGATAAATGCACAGCAGACATAATGGTGCCTATCTGTTTTTCATGTGAAGTGCATTTGCAAGAATCAGTCACCTTGTCCCCATAAATCTGTTTCATGCTTAATTTTAAACTGGTGCGACTAGTATGGCATCACTGTGTTTCCAGCAGTGTGTACCTGGAAGCGCTCATCACACAACGGGCTGCTGCTGAAGCCTAAAAGGATCTGAAAGATGCCTTGTTGGTTGCACAGTTGATAGCAGTGTCCATCGCTTATCCCTTCCTCCAGCACAGTGAGGATCCATTCACGTTCCATCTTGTGCTGTAAGAAAACAGACAAGTCATACTCCCAAGGCTGACACTCCGTCACAAAAACAGATAACATCAGTCTAAAAAAATGCCTGGGCAGAGCAAACAAACAGATAAAGGCCAAATGTTGTTGATACAAGAAGAGTTTATTTGGACAGTCATGTATTTGTAAGTGTTGTATCATTATAAATAACTTGCTGAACCAGAAACAAAAACAATGTTTCAGCAGTTTCTCTATTATACTTCACCTCTAAGTCGAAACCATAAAACAGCTTGAAGAACTCAGGGACTCTTCTGAAGTCCAAACTCTGATGGGACAGCAGAAACCTGTTTAACACTACATACATGTGGTCCTCTGCAAAAACAGGAAACCCAAGAAAAAGGTCAAAGATCTTGAAGGCAAAGTTAGTCTTTTCAGTAGTGTTCTGTGTAAAGAAATGCAAAAATGTTTACATTTTAACTGTATTTCCCTATTAGTTAACTTTAGATCAGTCAGAAACAGACCTTGAACAAATACTATATATTTGTCATTTGATCCTTATATCAAGGGTCAAATGACACTGGTCAGGGACTAATTCAAGTTTTCAGGGTTACATACCAGGTTTGAGCATCTGCTGAGCTGCTTTGGTGATGTAAGTGGTCAAGACAAATGGAAGTCTCTGATTCTGCTGTCGAATCCCATTCTTTACTATGTCCATCAAATACAGCAGCTGTTTGACAAAAACAAGTTTATCAGTGTTTCTGTAGGTGATGTTTAGACATATAGAATTTTTACACTCACATGTCACCTGCCTGACAATTTACCTGTCTCTTCTCTCTGAACCGAGCACCCTCCAGGTGTTGGTAGAAGCAGCTAAGCACATGGTACGCTGCTGCTCTCACCTTTGAGTCGTAGCTACTTAGAGCCATTACAGTTACTCCAAGAGCATGGCTGGATACAAACTTGAGGCAGTCAATAACACACTCTGTCACAAACAGGGACAAGAATGCAAGAGGTATAAGCACTGATGACAGGTCCTAAAACTGATTATACTGAGAGCCGACAAGCAGTGAAGTTTGCTACCTGGCTGCAGTATGGCGCTGAATAGAGGTAAAAGATAACAGGGATCATACAAATCCCCAAGGTCCTTCACTGCATTGTTGCTGTACAGCAGCTCCATACCATCCTATGAGAGAGCAAAAAATGTAAATAACAGTAAGTCAGTCATTATATCTCCCACTACTCAAGGTGTTTAGTCTTACAGGTATGTTAAGTTTCATGACATCTGAGGTAATCGTACTGAAAGACATCTGAAATTGCACGTTTTACTACATTTGCAAAGTCACGATTACTCAGGATAATTTCCAAATCTCAACAGAGAAAATACTGTGGAAAAAAAAGACAAAAATGACCTGTGTGCAAAACCATGATCAGAGCTAAACACTACAAGGAGTATATAACAAAATATGGTTCCTGATTTGAGGGGGACTAATACTTTACAGTAATTTCTTTAAAAAGTACATTTGATTTTTGAATACTGACCTGTGGGATGATCCTGCGCTGCTGTGGAAAGTGCGCTACAGTTTGGAGCATCTTGTCAGTTTTGAGCAGAGCCAATAGGTCATCCGAGCTCGCCTGCTTCCACAGCGAAGCTCCCAGGCTTTTCCTGGTCTTGTGGTGTTCCAGAGCTGCTGGGCCCCACAGGAACGATCTGCAACAGAAAACTCACACTGAGTGTCTGCATTAAACAACTGCACTTGCTGCTGGTAGAATATCAAAAGTTAATCTAACTTACTGAAATTTCAGCAGACTGACTTGTTTTTTTCATATTCCTGAAGAAGCAGCAACAGTTTCTGATCTACAAAACAAAATAAGATGGAAGATGACAGCACAACAAACACACAAACAAAAAGATAAATCCTGATTTTCTACATTACCTGAAGTACACAGTGTAGCTCCATATGCTCCCAATAGTATAACAAAGTGATTGACGTTACAGACAGATGGGCATTTCTTCACCAGACAGAGGAGGAGGGATATTAACTCTTCTAAAATGACAGAATAAGTGTTTGTTTTCTTTAGTAAATCAAGCAATTGATGGAGAAGGCTTTATGTACGGAACGATTTTTTATTTGTTTTAAATGTATGGTACCTCTAGCTTGGCAAGTGCTGGACTCTTCATCAGAGGCCAGCATGGTGGGTAGGAACAGAGAATGGCTGATGGTCATCATGTGAAGGGTGGATAAAGGTATACGATCCTTCTGGACTTCACTGTCACTATACATCACCTCCAACAGGCTAATCAAAGTGCTGAGGAAGTGGTGATCTCTGTAGCGATACCTAGAGTATTTAGGAGCGTTTTTGGGTCACTCATTCAAATAAATGCTGCACTGTTCATTAAATAGATGAATAGATTTAGACGCATATCCTACTTCAGTCCGTTTTTGACAAAGCTGTTCCACTCGGATGCAGTGATGTCTTCCGCTGAAGTCTGTGTAAAGAATATAAATTACAAAAATACAAAAGTTATAAATATGGAACATGCCAGAGAATACTAAACCTACCAGGAGTTGCTGTTTAGTTCTGTCCAGGATGCTATGCTCTTGGTCTGTTGGAGAAGTAGCCTGCTCTTTAGAGTGACTGTAAGAGGCAATTAGACACTTGAGGGCTGCAGTGGCTACAGACTTCTTCCATTTTTCTTGTTCCTCTGGGCAATCAGCAAGTTTTTCAGTGATAACATCTACAAGTTTCCATCTGAAAGAGAAAACAACATGTAACCAACAATCTCAAAGTGATAAATGTTCTTACGGTTACTAAAAACGTTTACCTTTCAAAACTGTCTACATTTTGAAGAGCATTGGGAAGATTGCTGATCATATCCCTGATGTCCTTGACGTTTGCAGAAAACTTGATCAAATTAGACAGTGTTTCTGCAAGCTGGGCTCCGGAGTCCTCCGACAGATTTTCCAGTACACTTTGTGACAATTTGGCAAGCAGTGTCTGTTTCATGGCTTTTAAAACTTCATTTTGCACTATGAGAAATGATTGAACATATCCAAATTAATACAGAAATGAGAGCAGAGACAACCGAGTCACATAAATTCACTTGTGTGCTTTTAGATAAAAGAGAATTTGCTTTAGTACACACCATCTTGGGGTCTGGCTGGGTCCTCTCTACCTGCCAGTTGTAAGTAGGCATTAATCAGTGGAAGGTAGGCTGTTATCTGGTCTGAGAGCTTCTCCATGTTTGCAGGTTCAAGGCACCACACCTCAAAGCAGAGGCAGTGAGCGGAGCTGTTCTGCAGCAGGAGAGAGCTAATAGCGAGAGTGTCATTGAGAGGCCGTTGGAGACAGTGCAACAGCACATCTGTGTGGATGAGCTTGGCACTGCCTGGCTCACGAGACAGAGTGTGGAGCAAGAAAGCTTCCAGCGCAGGGCTGGTGCAGGATAGCAGCAGGGTGCCCAAGCCATGGAAGTGTGCCTGTGTTAAGAATGTGTCCTGGTCCTGAGAAGAGGTAGATTTACTCTCTGTGAGGATCTGCAGTGCTGCGTGACCGTAATTGCTGAGCTCAGATTGTGTCCCTTCACTGCTGGGGGAGATAAGGCTGCTATGGGAGAGAAGTAGCAACTTAGAGACCACCTCCTTCAGATTACAAGAACCCATGTAGCTGTGCAGAGATAGCAGTGCCTGGAAAGGTCTAGAGTGTGTCTTTGCAGGTTGAGAACCCTTCTCTGTCAATTCTTTGAGAACAGATCTTTCTATGGCCTCCATGTAGCTACACAGAAGCTCCAAATGATTCAAATCTCGAAGAGTGGGGGCGCTGATCTTCAGAAGGGCCAGAATACCATCTGTCAGTTGAGCACACAGCTGCTTCAGTCTAGCAGGGTTCAGAGAGTGAGGAGGCAGGGCAGAAAGTTCCAGAGCCAGAAACCACTGGCCCAGACATGGATGCTTGAAGATGGAGCCAAGTGCTGAAACAAGGATCTAAGGACAGAGTGCCATATTAGACTCAGTTATTCAAAAAGTAGAATTAAACCTGATATTGTAGATAGTTTGAAAACATAAAAGTCACAGTAGAAGCACATTTTTTCTGACCTGCTCTTTATTGACTTCAACTGGGGTTAACTGGTTGAGTTCCAGAAAGAGGTCTGATCCCTCTTGGGATTTCTGAGCTGCTGGCTCAGAATTTTTGGTTCCCTGACAGCCTTGTAGATTGGCCACCATATCCTGAAGTATTCCAATTAAGGTCGTCAAAAGGGCACCTCCTATGTATTTGGGAAACTGTGTAGAAACACGCAATTAATTTTTACCGTAACAATTTACTGAGTAGTGGAATTGTATTGTGCTCTTACCGTGCCAAAGTTTTCCACTGTTGATTTGATGTAAAGCAAGACCTGCTTGATTGCAATCGGAAACTCAGTCACTGACATGGAGGATAGAGCTCCTTCTACATTTTCTCTGAATGCATGCTCAAGCAAAGTGTTTGCTCCTTGAATATAAGCAGCTTTCATCAGTGCAGTGCATGAAGTAGGGGTTGGCAATCCCTTCGAGTGGCATTCAGAAGACTTGAACTGCAAAAAAAGAACACTTCAATTTTCTGGAAACAGAAATTACAAATATATGACAATTTTCATTAACCAATCCCTTTGTGCCACTTCAAACTTACCAGTTCCTCATGACACTGCTGCGGTAACCATTTGGAGTAATACTGATGAAAGTGTATGATGGCTGGATTAGGAGGAGCAGAAAGTTCGGAGGAAACAAGCTCCTTATCATAGTGCAGCAGAGCCAGGCAGAGTGGGAGCGGATCTCTCTGACAGTGCAGCACATCTGAGAGGACTGCAGACAAGTATTCACATACCACCCCTGAGGGAGTAGGAGACAGATGGTTACCAACATCAGCACAAACAGAACTTTTTGTTTTGAAATGAATAAGCTATAGCTGGATAGAAAAAAACACTTCTGAGCTGACAAGAACAGGCTTTATTCTAAAGTAAACTTGTAATTTTCTATATATGCATTTTCAACTTTCTATTTAACAACTGAAAAAAACAACACTATTCACTATTCACACTATTCCACAAAACAAGGGATGTACCAATGTTTAATCTAATATATTAAATGTATGTGCTTGACCTTTGTCTGCTGGCAATTTGTTTCGGGATTCCAGAGCAGCAGGTACCACCACACTGAAGGGGAAGGTTTGGATAATGAGGTCTTCACTCAGAGATGGCCCAAATTCTTCCATCTCACCATCATTACCCTCCATAATGACATCCAGCATGTCCAAGACATCTAAAGGACATGGTCAGATTTCATAAACAAGTTGCACAGACAGGCTTATTGCATGAAGACATCAGTTTTGATTCCACTGATAAATGCGCACCATCTATGTGTGAGACTGGGATACTTGCGGCATCACCCTCTTGGCTGCTCAGGTTAGCTTGCAGATAACCTGCCTCCTGGACCAGACTGGCAACTTTATCTGTGTATGTGTAGGAATTGCACACCACTTTAACCAACACCTGGTGTAAAAGACAGAGATGGTATTATTAGGCATAACTTTTAGGATTCAAAATGTTTCATTTTGTCTAACCAGCAGTATAACAATAATATACTATACAGAAATGTTGACATTCAAGCTAAGACCTTGCATAAGCAGACTTACTTTCTCCAAGAACTGTATACATGTCTCCTGTTGGTTTGGGTCGAGCCTGATCAGATGGTCGAGCCAGAGCTCAAGCTCAGTCCAGGTGTGCTCAAACATTCCAGTGTCCTTTAACACCTGCATACATTTCAGGGAATACAGAATAGCAGTTATTTTTTTCCCTACCGCTAAGGAAAATACTCTTTGCGAATACTGATGCAAACCTGTTGAAAATAAGTATCAACATAGAGATTTCTGTTTATGTTACGCTTCCTTCATTAACTTCAAAAATATAAAGTGGTATCATGATGCTTCAGGCTCTTATAAAGACAAACTAGTCAACTCATATATCTAACCACCTAAATCCTCCATATATAAGCTCAAAGCAGCTGCACAGAGAGGAAGAAAGAGGGCTCCGTACTTTTTGAACCAGCGTCTGTGTGGAGGTTTTCAGGTGGCTGCTGCCGCTGCTGCTGACAAACATCTTGAGAAGCAGGTAAAGTACTGACTTCTCTCCAGATGCTGAGTCTGTATCTGCAATATCCTGTGAGAGAAGCAGTATGAAATACATTTAAAATGGCATTATTAACACAGAGACATATTCCAAACAACAGTTATTCAAAATTTAAGGAGTAAAATGGCAAAAAAAAAAGAAAAAAGATATAACTTGTTCACCTGTATGCGAAACCAGGAGAATTTACTTGCAGGAAGGTCTAAGGCCAGCTGCAGTATCTGATATTGCAAAACGGGGGGAACTTCTTCCCTCATTCCTTTCTCTGACACAATCCCTGGAAAGGTAAAAACAGTGACTCAGTTTTTAAAAGTCCACTACTGAAAAAAAAAGCAACTAAAAAACACTCAATGAAAGGCAGATCATCTAAACAAATAAATTACCTTTTAAGAGCTTGCTGAAGTCAAATTTGCACTGGCTGACCAGATGTGGCACCACTTTCTGGTAAAGGCATATGACCTGAAGAATCAGAGCCTTCAGCAGAATGACCTCAGCTGTCTCTGCAACTGCAAAATAAGGTACATAAGCCAGTCAACACACATTGTTCCAGCTTGTTCTACAGGAATAATTAGAAGAAGGAATGTATATGAAGTGTAAATGCTACTACCAGGCACGTCATTTCCAGCCACTTCAGCACTCCCTTCAGTTTGCATCTTCTTTTCTTCTCCGTCTGTCTTCTCCTTCTTGCTAAGTGACTGCCACTTCTCAACTATACATGTCATGTCTGGCAAAATCTAGAAAGAAGCACAAAAAATGGAACTTAAGTTGTAGAATGTCATCACTGAATTCTGTAAATTAAAGCAGCACTTTCCTGAACACACCTTGCTGAGTGTCTCCCTGTACTGCTGCACCACGTCCTCCATCATGTCCAAAGTGTATAAGTCTGAGTTGGACCACACAGACTTATCCAAAAGATACTCCATGTTCTTGTGGGCTCTTTTCAAGAGGAAGTTCACCATGGACAGAGTTGTAAGCTGCACTGCTTGGTTGGCAAGCTGTCAATTGAAAGAGGAGATGGTCTAAACATTTTCATAGTTTTTTTTAAAGTTGACAGAATGATTGAATTCATTTTATAAGGCTTTGTCACTTACACTGAGGCCTTGTGTGAAGAAGGCCTTGTTACAGACTGGAGGAAGCGATATCACCATAATCATGGAGAGCAGGCGAGGCACAGGGATGAGGTCATGGGTTTGAAAGACTGTTGAAATCTCGGGCTGGGCCTCGTAGATCTGGTGCAAAGACAGAGGAGTATTATCTAACAGTACTGTCTCTTAACAAAAAAAATATACCAGCAATAACTACCTTTTTAAGTAACTTGACATTGTCTTGCCAAGCACTTTTGAGGCGTGGGGTGTAGGAATACTGAGTCTCCTTGAAATATCTGGACAGAATGTCGGGGCTCTCCTTCAGCACATTCACCACCAGCTCTGCCACTAATTCATCCTCAGTCGCTTGCTTCAGCCCCACCAAGAACTGTAGCAAGACAATGTTGCCAGCTCTGAAAAATAAATAAATAAATAAATAAAAAAGCATTGCGACCTTCCCAAATAGCACAAGGTAAAATTGACACCTGAATTACTCACCTGCCAACTGTGCCAAAGCTGGCATCATGAAAGCTGATACCATGCTTACGAGAACAACACAGGTCAAGAAGGAAGCTGTGAACAAGATCCCAGACGACTGAAATCCCAGCAAGCTCCGAGTCTTTCACCATCTCACAAAGAAATAAGTCAATGAAAATCAGACCAGCAATTTTGAAAAGCAAATTTGGGTGCTACAGCCTTTGTGAGACAGTAAGTAACCTACTCTGTTGTCATCAGTGGTTGCATCCACAATCCCATTCCATTTATACAGAGATGCGATGTTGGCCAATACAGCTGGTGTGAAAAAACGCACTTTCTGTGTTTTACTAATGGCCTTGTTTAATACAACCTATAGAAAGGCAAAAGACAATAAATATCATAATCAAATCCATATATTGATTTTCAATCAAAAGTGTGAACTGCTGAGCACTTACTCTGGTCTTCAATGTAGACAAAATCAGATTGACTGTGGACATTCTGTCCTCCCTCAGGCCTGTATTCAGAATCTCTGGCAGGAGCTCTAAAACACAAAATCAACACATCATCCTTACACGGATGTAAGAGGTCACTGTGTAAACTGTAAAACATGTCAAATTACTACCTTTCATTTCTAATATTTGTCCTACTGCTGCATTATCACCAGACACCAAAAAGGACAGGACAAACTGGATAAAAGCCTGGCGGACATCAGGTCTACCCTGTGAAAAATACAGAGAAGAATGCATTTATTTACAACACCCAACAACTCTGAAAAAAATGTAAATTGAAAAGACAAATGCTACGTCGCACTTTTTTATCCTTTCTCTTTGCCAGTCCGGACAGAGATTTGTTGATATGAATGTGAGTTAAAACCTCTCTGGCAGCTTCTGGACCCTGAGACACCAGGGCAGACAGGAGGCTGAGGCACTGACGGACAAACCTGTGCAGCAGATAACACAACATTAAGGTCATGGGCACAGAAGAACCTTTGAAATTTAAGATAAAGACTGACATTTTCCATGCACTGAGATAATTTGATAAACCTGTGATTTTCTGAATTGAAAGAACTCTGCAGAAGTTTCATGTGGCTGGAAACAATCTTTTTCACAATCGCATTGCCAACCATGTTGAAGTGGGACAGGTCACTGGCTGTCCTCAGAAGGATCACCTCCAAGCTCTCAAAAATCACCACCATCTGGACAGAAACATGAAGGTTTAATTAGACTTTAACAGGTAGCCCGGAAGTTGTAATTTACTAAGAGAAGCGCTTCAGCTTACCTCATTCTCCATGTGCTTCTCTCCTTCTAGCAATTTGAATATTTCTGCACATTCCATAGAGATCTTAATATAACCTTCCACCACATCATACAGGTCAGAGCAGGGCAGCTTCTTAGCGGTTGATATGAACGTCTGCAGCCCTACGGGAGATAATATAACGACAGGAAGGTGAAGAAATGAATGGAAAAATATGATTTAGTATCACGTATGTGTAACGTGTGACTAACTGTCGCTGTAGAATATAAACGTACCCTTCTTGGCCGTGGTTGGGTCCTTTAGCATAGCTTTGAACACAGTCCCATTGAACTCCGGAACTTTCTCCTTTTTCAGCGGAGTGTTTGACTCCGAGGAGTCTTCGCTGCGACGCTTTTTACCCATTTTAATACACAATAAAAAGAGACATTAGTGACTGTTTACACACTAGTTATACGGTACTACCCTGTTATTAAACTAGTGCCAAAGTAACCCACGTTGTAGTGTAAACAGATAGCTTTCCGACGGAATTGTCGTCCGGTGCGAAACGTCTGCTGCTAAACTTCGGTTCCGCTTTACTTACTTTTTAAAAGCGATGCACATGCTCCGTCCTTTTCCGTTCTATTTCACGATGTTCATCGCTGTTGGAAAACGTGAAGATTTTGGGTTTGGCCCAAACACTGGGCATTGGAAAGATATTCTGTTGAGAACTGACAGCCACAAATAAGATACAGATGCTATAAGCCTATACGAGATGAGGTGAAGTAAATAAGAGGTGGGTGCACTCAGTTTATATTTGATGAATTTACCTTTAACTTGAATTTATCATTCGTAATAAATTTTCTTGCAGCTCCTTTAATAAATTACACAACTTACTCTCATTTATTTTAAAATCAATAATGTAACTTTGCCTATTGTCACAAATTATATGTAGCATTAAATTAAATTAAATTAAATGTTTATATACTAAATATTTAATACCAACTGCGAAGATTTGCAAAGAATGAGCATCACTAGATTAATGTTGACTCATAGTAAGATAGGATCAGACTGAGTCTCACTGCTTGGACTAAATCTGTACATTAAATTAAAAATTTGATGTTAATTTTTCACCAAATAACAACCTCATCAATTTATTATTTGTAGTAAACCTGTTTGTAGCTTTCTACCTAGTTAGGTAGCTGTTTGTGTCTCACTGTTTTTATGCATCATGCTTAAATATTGCAGCATACTTTAATTAATATTAATATTATATTAGAGATAACACACGTAATTGATAAAAGTTATTCCACATGTACTTTGTGTCATTTACTTACATATAAGTTTGTAGAAATTGTCTACAGTCAATGCACAGTTTTTTGGTATATTTATACACGTCAGTTTTTAACATGCCTTGTTTTAGTTTCACTCGACTACAGCATAATAAGCAAGGGAAAACACACATTTTGCTGAGACCATGTAGACATAGTTGTGGTTTAGCTTTGTAGCCTATTTGAAGAGTACGTGGTTTAAACCAAAGTGGAACCTCTTCTCAGTTATTCTTTCAACAAACTTTTGCAGGCACTGCCTAACCAGATCTAAAAGTTGATGGGCCCTGTCCTGTTCAGTAAAGTATTTAGAGGGTTTTTCTGAAATATAAAATCTATTTTTGTCAAAACAAGGTGATTTTTACATTCTAGTTTTGCACACAGTAGTAGATTGTAATGAAGAGCGAAAATCAAGCATCTCATCTCATGATTGAGCTCACTCAACTTCCTAGAATAGGCATCATTATGTGAGGCTTGCAAACCACTCAACAACTGCATCTCCAAATCCTGTGCATCTGCTTTTGATGATTGCTGAGAAAGACAATAATTATTATTTAGTGGAGCAATCTTGAAAGGTGATGTACTTGAATGAGATAGCAATTTTTTTTTTTAAAAAAGAAAAAAAGGTATAAAATCTGCACAACTTATGTTTGCCTGAATATATTTACTTCTCTAGTTGTTATTCAATTGCATGACCAACAGGGGCCAGCTTTGCCTGGTTTGAGAACTTGGCAGTAATGTGCAGCCTTTGCATTAAAAGTGACTTGCAGGATGACTGGAAAACAGCAGTTGTGCTGATTATCCAGTGGTTCAGTCAATCAGATACAATCCAGTCAGACAGACATGCTGACATGAATTACTTTCAGAGACTGGTGCAATATGCTGTTTAGTGAAAATTAGTTTAGACCGTCAAGTCCTTCAGATTCCCTATGATAAGGCATAATTATTTAAGATTCACTGTGAGGTTGGTGGCAGAGTCTGCTATTGTCTAGGATCTTACTTAAGATTCTGACGATTTGATTACAGCTCACTGCTGTGCGTGCTATAAAACACATCTGCCTGTAGTGCAGAAACCACCAAGACTACTTTAATGACATATATGGAATAAAGACCCTAAATATTTGTGATATGACAAGACACATTTAATGTTGAGTTCCTTCTTCAGTATTTAGAATTCAGCTATGTGACTCCTGCTAATATGCTGTCAGATGAAGTCTGTGTTGGGATACAGTTCAAAGAAACTGGGATCCATTTGTAACCCAGCTTGTAATTTATTTTATTTTTTTCTTTTAGGAAACCATAAGTAATTACACAAACTTCAGTCTTGGCCAAACCCATGAAGGTTTTTTTCTTTTCTTTTCTTTTTTTCTTTTCTTTTTGTTCTTTTCTTTCTTTTATTTTCAAATTTTAAATGTAATACTTTTCTTTTACTGTGCTATGTTTAAACTTTATAACCGATGTGCTTGTTCACAGCTACTGGCTATAAATAATATTTAGAGAATCAGTCCCTGAAGGCATGGCAGAACACACATATAAATATTTATATCTATGTCTATATATACATCTTTAATCATAGTGCAGACATGTAAAACTGTGCTAGACAGGAATAAATAAATTAAAAATATAAAAATATCACACTCAAATTAAAATCTCTAAAGTCTTTAGAATCAGTCATTCAAAACTAAAATTAGATAGCATGGCACATCAAACCCCTCTGGCTTTACAGTCAGACCTGATATTAATGAGCTCTTGAAATTCGTATTTTTCATGCACATTTTGAATGTGCTTCTAGCTGTACTATTCCCACAGCTATACTGTCCTCTGTCTTGACTCTAGAACAGCAGACGCACGTGATGTTGATGTCTAATGATAAAAACAAACTGAGAATGTTTATGTAAGAATAGAAATTTCATTGTTTAAGTCTCTGGTTTGTACAATCAGTGCTACTCTGTCACATACTTGTTGTGGAAATAACGAACCTTATGGCACCTGAAAGACTTTAAGGTCGAAGTAATCCTGTTATAGCTGTAACTCTACATTTCCTTGCATTTCAAAGTAGATATCAGAAGCAATGATTTTATGATAAGATTTCAGACATTTAATGACTAGTTATATGCTTGAAAATATGGTTTTACTGCTTATTGTTGACACATGACATCCAGAAATTTGTTCTCATAGTGCATACAGTGCCACTTTGTGTGTTGATTTTGAGCTACTGTAGCAGCAAAGCCACTGCTGAAAAGTGCAGTAGATTACATTTGCTTTCAAACTGATGAAAGGATACAGCAGCATCCTGGTGACCAAAAGTAGTTGACTGCTGTTTCTAACATGTCACTATTTTTTGTTGGCACTAGTTGTATTGATGCTGCTGTCTCGACGTTCATGGAGCTAGATGTGAACCTCGAGGGATCTTAGTTAATTAATTCAAAATGTGCTGTGCTGTCTCATTAGGACCTGTTGCTGAGCTACCCTTATTGTGGGACCACGCTATGTTGGATGAGAGAGGAAGCAGGAGTGGCACAGCTTTCCGGTCCATAAATGTTATGTTTATTTTTGAAGCTCTGGCCTGGTGTGCACCATTTCCTAAAATACCATCTCTGTGAATCAAAATGGTGGGTGTACAAAGCCTGTCACAGCTCTGACAGGAGTGGTTAGGACTTTATAGTCCTGGGATGTAGGAGCAGGATGTTCATCAGTTCAAAGAGGGCTTAGCCACGTGTGATCATGTCAGGGCAAACTTCTTCAGTCAAAGAAGAAAGGGGTTATTTATGACATTGGTCTCCTCCATGCCGCAATGTGCTACACCACTCAGCATTAATATGGAAAACGCATGTAGAAACTGAGCAAAGTAATTTTACTGAATACAATAACATGGATGGTTTTATGAGGTTTTGAGCTTTTTTTTTTACAACGTTTCAGATATTTCCATTTCTTTCGCATAAAATTTCCCCTAAAGTTTACATACTTTTCTCTTTTCTTGCGGTGCCACTGTAAATCACAAGGTTATACGCTATACTTGTGTTGACTTCCTCTATTACGATGCCAGTAGCACAACTGGGTCTGGATAGAGACACTGGGTGGTTTCCAAAGAGCTTTTTTTTTCCACAGCTGAAGCCACTTTGCCATGGCTGTTTTCACCACAGTGAACCACAGGCCCTTCTGTGAGGTTGCTGCGCTTCCGTTGTGTGCCTCTCAGAGCTTCTCAGGCCCTCCTCACGATAACACTACAGCCAACGCTGTTGAAGGATCAAAGATCACCTCACGCTTAACAAACAGCTAGACACTGGGCCTATCAGAAACATCTGGGAGTGGTTGGTTGCAGCTGTCGGTGCATGCCCACACCCCAGAAACAATCAAGACTCAGGCCAGATGTGGAGATCATCTCACGTAAGGTACAGATGTTTCTGTTCCTCAGCCATTCACCGCAGGGAGAAGAAGGATGCTTTCTGAAGTTCTATTAAATTTAGACTGTTTGTGCTGCTCCCAGTTTGGGTTCAGAGCCTTGGGATATGCCACCGGCTTGTGGGTTGTCACCATTCAGCAAACTGATTGAAAACAGTAATGCATGCAAAATGCTTAAAAAAAAGAGTGCACAAAATGTTGTTTTTTCCAAGTGGATCAGTGTGAACCACTAAATATCACCTAGTGTGACCTTGCTGATGATATAGAGGCAAAAATGTTGCAGAACCTATTTTAAATACATTTTACATAATAAGCACGTGTACTGCAGTTGAAGAAATATGCTGCTTAAATTTGGTGCCTGTTGAAGCAGTTTTATATTTACCACAGGATACTTCATAACATCCCATAATCTCTCAATGTGAAATCCTAGCAGCTGTTCCACCAGGGTTTTGGCTGTGACCCACCAGTGTGGAAGAAATATGTAGAACAGCACAACAACAAAATGCCTAACGACATGGAAATGTTTGACTTGCATCTGCAGAAAATAACAGTAGCAATATTAGGAAGCATTAGCATGAAAATGTATATACTGAAAGTTCTCATTTTGAAGAAACAGTGTGTTTACTGGTCAGACTGGTGTTATTTTGTATACTGCTCCACAAAATGTTGCTATTTTTAGTTGAAACTGGTGAGTTTCAAAGCTGATACTCTTTAATCACATTTGGTTGTACAATAGAAAACATTTACACATGAGAATTGTGTACATTTGAGCAATTTTTACTCAGATTATTTTCCATATTTCCTGACAGTGTTTGATCTAAGCTACTCTGATCATTGCTCAGTTCATTATAGCATTATCCTAAAATCTGCTGCAACACCTAATGTAGTCTGTTGTTCAAGGAAACCTTTCCAAGCAAGCTTTTCAAGCACAGTGCAATATCTAAAGAAAAAGCTAAAATAGACAATAAAAATGCTTGTTTTTTATGTACTATGGGCTCTGTATTAGTGCCCAGTCTTGTACATGTAGAATCCACTGTGGCCATGTAAAGTTAATGATACATAGGCATGATGACACCCATAGAGTGACTGCAGAGTTGACATATTAATGCAGTGGATATGATGTTCATACCAGACCTGAGAGGGTCCAGAGAGAGTCTTCCGCTCCTACAGGCTCCCTGTGGTGATTAGAAAAACACTTTAGTGGATATTACACCCTGTTATTCTTTCCCTCTTCTGTCTCTGTATGTTCCCTCACTCTGCACATCATTAAACAACATCTTTGGCCCAGGCTCACCTAGCATGACATCTGAAGCGAAGTTCAGTGAAGTGCCCTCACTGTGACCCTCTCATCCCCCATTCTCATGAATGAAACTGTTTTGTTCTGTGCATCAAAGGGAGGTCTTCTGTTTTTACTGGCTTTTACTATCTGTGTATCTCTTTCTCTATTTTTCTGCTGCAGTGCCGGCATTATGAGTTGCGTCTTTCTTTTATTATAAGACTTAGCACTTGTCAGTGCCCTGAACATGCAGTTGTTTTCAGTCTCGAAGTTAGATGATGTGTCATTGTTGCAGTCCCACATCTGCACTACTTTTGCTGTCTCTCCACTATTAGTCTGTTCTCCCACCAGGTGGTCCTCGAAGTGCTATATGTGGAACCATTCCTGTACCCAAAGGCATTAAATTTCAGGGAATAGCTACCTGTCAGAAGATGGCACTGCAAGGCGGTAGTTGAATCCTGCCTTCATTACCTTTGACGTCCTTATTCCCTATATGAGACAGTAGACTGCCGTGGTACAGTACAGAGCAGGTATGTGAGGAGCGTTAGAAGGGTTTTCTTCCACAGTCCTCCGTATATGTGCTCTAGCCGCTCCTCCTGACAGTGATAATTCTCTCGGAGGGTTTTCTGTGAGTGCAACATGTTTTAATTATTAACCAATCTCTTGAAGTAGCAGAGATCACAGGGAAAAAAATCATGAATGTAAGCTGTACATTTAAATATTCATTTTGAGTTGTTTCTTCTTTCCATCCTAATTCAGATTTCAAAGAGTGAGATTAAATGCCACTAATGATTCAGTCTTTAGACTTTTAGAATAGTTTTCACGTTTCTCTGAACCCCGGGAGGAAGGAGATTAAACATCCGATTCTAAATATTTTATTTTTTGTTTCCACAGTCACGCACATTCTCACCAATGTATCATTGAAAGTCTCTTTTCTGTCCTGCAAACTGTTTGTCTGTGGGTGGTGAGCAGGAGAGTGCACTTGAGGGAATGCACTTTTAGTTGAATGTAAGAAATGCAGCCCTGGAAACACTGATTATGCACTGGTAACTCATGTATGACCTTACTGATATGTAGAAGTGATGGGCTGTCTACTACGGTATCTTGCATCTTGAGCTTCCCTCACACCACAAGTGATCATACGACCTCTCTATCTGTTATGACAGCCTTACCATTTGTTAATTATTCAGTTGTAGTTTTTGGCTGCAGGTTCCTGAGTTGATGATGAGTTACAGAATAAATCGGTCCCTGTGCTTGGGGAAAAGGATTTGGGTTCAAAACCTCAGCAAATCATCAAAGGGTAAAAACAGGATGGGGTTATTTTCTATAGCCGAGATTATAAAATGATTTCTTTTGCCATTAAAATGCGTATACTGGTATATTTATCTGTAATTTCTGATGTGAAGCCTTGACTGTGTATTTTTAGTTGTGGGCTCGGCAGCTGGTTTATAGAGTGCTACTGATTATAGTGTTTGTGCAAACCAAAGCACATATGGCTTTGACAGTATCATAGCAGCTCTCTTCTTGAACATCTGTACATGACTAACACTGAAACATGACACACTGATGTAGGATCTTCCCATGGGCCCCTTATACATTATATTTACTCTCCATCACCTTTATACTCCATCCCTCCTTGTGAGTGTGCCACAGATTTCTTTAGCTTTACTATTCAGCGTTGTTCCTAAACGTCATGGAAGACCCTACGGATCAACCCCCTATCATTAAGACACCCAAAGAGTCATTAGGGGCCCAAAGAACAATTAGCATTACCTGGACATGATGATCCCCAATCTAATCACAGCAATGACTTCCTTCAGCAGAAGACCACATCTATTCTAAGAAACATATACACACGTGGACAAAATTGTTGGTACCCCTCAGTTAAAGAAGGAAAAACCCACAATTCTCACTGAAATCACTTGAAACTCACAAAAGTAACAATAAATAAAAATTTATTGAAAATTAAATAATCAAAATCAGCCATCACTTTTGAATTGTTGATTAACATAATTATTTAAAAAAACAAACTAATGAAATAGGGCTGGACAAAAATGATGGTACCCATAACTTAATATTTTGTTGCACAACCTTTTGAGGCAATCACTGCAATTAAACGATTTCTGTATTTGTCAATGAGCGTTCTGCAGCTGTCAACAGGTATTTTGGCCCACTCCTCATGAGCAAACAGCTCCAGTTGTCTCAGGTTTGATGGGTGTCTTCTCCAAATGGCATGTTTCAGCTCCTTCCACATATGTTCAATGGGATTCAGATCTGGGTTCATAGAAGGCCACTTTAGAAAAGCCCAACGCTTTTCTCTCAGCCATTCTTGGGTGTTTTTGGCGGTGTGTTTTGGATCGTTGTCCTGTTGGAAGGCCCATGACCTGCGACTGAGACCAAGCTTTCTGACACTAGGCAGCACATTTCTCTCCAGAATGCCTTGATAGTCTTCAGATTTCATCGTACCTTGCACACTTTCAAGACACCCTGTGCCAGATGCAGCAAAGCAGCCCCAAAACATTACTGAGCCTCCTCCATGTTTCACCGTAGGGACAGTGTTCTTTTCTTCGTATGCTTGGTTTTTGAGTCTATGAACATAGAGTTGATGTGCCTTACCAAAAAGCTCCAGTTTGGTCTCATCTGTCCAAAGGACATTCTCCCAGAAGCTTTGTGGCTTGTCAACATGCATTTTTGCAAATTCCAGTCTCGCTTTTTTATGAGTTTTTTTCAGCAGTGGTGTCCTCCTTGGTCGTCTCCCATGAAGTCCACTTTGGCTCAAACAACGACGAATGGTGCGATCTGACACCGATGTACCTTGGCCTTGGAGTTCACCTTTAATTTCTTTGGATGTTGCTCTGGGCTCTTTGGATACAATTCCAACGATCCGTCTCTTCAATTTGTCATCAATTTTCCTCTTGCGGCCACGTCCAGGGAGGTTGGCTACTGTCCCGTGGGTCTTGAACTTCTGAATAATATGAGCCACTGTTGTCACAGGAACTTCAAGCTGTTTAGAGATGGTCTTATAGCCTTTACCTTTAAGATGTTTGTCTATAATTTTTTTTCGGATGTCCTGGGACAATTCTCTCCTTCGCTTTCTGTTGTCCATGTTCAGTGTGGTACACACCTTTTCACCAAACAGCAGGGTGACTACTTGTCTCCCTTTAAATAGGCAGACTTACTGATTATGAGTTTGGAAACACCTGTGATGTCAATTAAATGACACACCTGAGTTAATCATGTCACTCTGGTCAAATAGTTTTCAACCTTTTATAGAGGTACCATCATTTTTGTCCAGGCCTGTTTCATTAGTTTGTTTTTTTAAATAATTATGTTAATCAACAATTCAAAAGTAATGGCTGTTTTTGATTATTTAATTTTCAATAAATTTTTATTTATTGTTACTTTTGTGAGTTTCAAGTGATTTCAGTGAGAATTGTGGGTTTTTCCTTCTTTAACTGAGGGGTACCAACAATTTTGTCCACGTGTGTATCTCAGATCAGATGCTACAGTTTCCCAAGACAGGCTTACTTACTTTACACAACAGGCGCTGTTGCATGCTACAGCAGTTTTCAGCTAGATGATTTAAAGTCATATATTACACCTGACTAGCTGTCCAGACCTTCACAAAATGGATGTACACGGTCGCAGCTGTGTGTTCTTGCCCTTTGATGTCACTATATTCCTGAGATTCTCACAGTATAAATTTGAGGTAAGATTCCTATATTCAGCAGCTGAGCCTGGCCAACGCAAAATGTAAGTCTTTATAATTTGAAGGCTTTGCCCCAAGGACAAACACACCAGAGAACCAGAGGCCCATAGAGGGTCATTAATTTTGGATTATTCATCAAACAGTCATATTAATCATGGAAGTGCATGAAAATGGCAGATAAAATTCCAATGTGATGGTCTTTCGCATAAATAAATGTTATCACTCATCTGCTCGATAGCTGCTTTTTTATTGCCCTCAGATAGAGCAAAAGTAATGACATATAATCAGAGAAGTATGTTCATTCATTTCCTTAGGGGACAGTCATGATAAGCATATGATATTGCTCATACATCAGTTGTGGTATTCTTTATGAAGTCTAATTAGGAAACTATTTCATCTTCTGTTTCAGGGTGTTACTTGCCAGTTTTGAAGTTTCTTTGTGCCAGACAAATATTTCCCAGCTGAATATAGATAGATAGATAGATAGATAGATAGATAGATAGATAGATAGATAGAAATTAAATATAACAACCCCTTTTACCTTCTCCTGTATGTACAGTTTCATGTAATCTTCCTATTTAACATGCTCGATTGTTTTTATTTAATAGGACTGAAACCCAATGAGCACAAGCACACAAGAGACTTGTGGAATTTGAATTACTGAAAATTTATGATGGTCAAAGAGAGGCAGACACACAGTGAGTCTACTGGACCATTAAGTAGGATGTTGACCCTGCCAAACTGCAGATAGTTAGCAATACCCTGAAGATAAATATAATTTTGAGGCCAAAAGGTTACGCACCGCTTCCATTGCTGTCCATCATCACTGCTGGGAGTTGATGAGGAATAGCCTTTACTAGGTTGTGCACAAAGAAGATGCGTAATTCCAGTGCACACTTCCTCTGACAAATGGTCAGATACACTTGACCTCATAACCCAGAGTCCTGATGGGGTTTCTCCTCATAGTTGAATGATGATGATAATAGCACTCGCCCCTGTAGCTGTGCAACCTGGCAGTGAGTCTGTGGATGCCAGGATCTGCACGTTTTCTGGAAAACAACCCGACCAAGTAATATGAGCGGGAGCACAGCAGCAGTTATTACACAAATAAATACAGTGACCATGACTAGTAAACTTCACAGTGGTACTGTGAGAAAAAAAATGAAGAAATTATCAAAGGTATTTGCCTGAGGTAATTAAGACTTCATACAAGAAATGCTGAAAACACACAACTGTAAATTCTCAAACACTCTGCAATGAGGCAACCTGGTTTTCTGCTTTGCAACCTTGCAAAATAATAAGAAAGTGTAGAGCTTCCACGTTGCTGCTGGCAGGATGTTTTTTTTTTTCTAAGTTTGAGCAAAATATTTTTTAAAAAGACAGGAAAAAGTAGGAATCCTCAGTCTAATGCTGTGAAGTGGTTTATGCACAGCTGTCAGAAAGCTGTTTTGTATTTGCGTCTCCATACGGAACTGTTTACCGTTCCTAACTATTCAGCCCTGTTTCTTGTTATGTAAATGTTTGCTTATGAGCATGACCATATGGATCATGTGACCCTTGGACAAATTGTTGGTGAAGCTGACAGCCTTGAGGGCTGATGCTTTTCCCGCAAATACGTAACTGGCAAAACAACATTCTTTGCACACATGTCCTTTTTTTGAAAATGGAACCACAATACGAAACAAAAAGTCCTGCTGATATCTTTAGCAAGAAATCTGTGTCTCAATCATAACTGAAATGATTAAAGGAACTCTAGTAACCTTTATTTCATCTGAAGCAACAAGTTCACTGTACATGGACATTTATATTTAGCATTTTTCCTGTTAAGTCAAACAGAGCCTTGGGCAACATTTTACACATAGTTATTTACATTTCATTATTAATTATCTCTTGATTCTGCATTGGTAGTGGCTGACAAGTTCTGGGGAAGTTTTGAAATGAGATAACTTTTGCTCCTGCTGCCATAAATAACCAGATCTAATTTATTAGTGATATGAGGGTGTGGGTCATTCATGTTTCCTGTGGAACCAACTGAAAGCTTCACATCTGCCAAAGAAAATGATCACAGCAACTGACTCATGGCAGAGAAAAATAGTTTCCACGGTTATATATTATTTCAGTTTATCCTGTCACTCCATCTGCAATGCTTTGAATGAGAGCCTTTTATCGTAATGTTGGTGGTGATCTGCTGTTAAGGCCATGCAGTTGTAAGAGAGAAAGAGTTGGTACGGCTGCCATGGTGAAGAGATGAAGGAATTTACCCAGATTGCTCTGTTCTGACCCTGACAGTGATTGTTCACTTCAGTGACTAAACTTATTACTATGGTGTGTTTCAAAATGACGGAGCGTGTAGAGTCAACAAATTCTAAACTTTCTCAAGTGACAGCATTGTGAAGTGTGGAGTAATGGGATTAGAGGCTTTTTCTCTCTAGGTTTTTTAAAAATTCTTTCCTCAAAGAAATGTTTGCTTGAGCAATTTAATTGTTTTGGGAATTCCAGGGCATCTCTCTCAATGCTGGGAATTCCTTCCATCCACAGCACAATGCATTCCAGGAGAATAAAAGTGATCTCCATCAGAATCAGTTAGACTCCCTACAATGTCTCAGGAATTTCGTCCTGCAGGAGAACGACATGCTGGACTGTGTGATTGATAGTGTATTAATTAGAAAGCATTCATTGCTGGAGTGGGTGTCATTGTTATAAGCCAGTCTGCTGTTAACTGCGAAGACCCGAAGTAGCTCTGATCCTGTAGAGCATTTAAAAGCAATGAAACTTGAAAAACAAACAATATTTGATATTAGTGTGTCAGAATGCTTCCTATTTATTTTTTAATTAATCAAATTAATGTATATTCCTTGAGGGTTTCTGCTATGCAGCAGCACACAAAGTTTAATTTACAAATCAAATTGGAGCTGCATCTTCCAGCAAGAAAAGTCCATTTGCTGTCATGTTGAATAATTCTCATGCTGGGTAGATCTTTTTTGCAGAATTTGGTTTTACTCCCCTGGTCAGAAGAAGAGTTTTTTTCTGCATTGCTTAAGGGGAAACTCCAGTTTTATTGATTTTCCTCTTGGTTCAATTCTTTTTTTTCTACATGTCCTGAGGCTGTTGTCAAAAACTTTATATGTAGATTAATTCTCATTAACTTCAGCTGTTTGTACAATCCAATAAGTCTGTTATTTGTAGTAGCAGGACTGCAGAGATCCTTTTTAAAGACTATTTAGCTGTTTTATTACTGATTAAACTCATAGGACTATGTTAGAGTGTTTATACAGTCACAGATACCCCAGGCCAGAGGAATGGTTAAAAAAAAACATAAAACTGGATCTGAAGCATTGGATATTCTTTCACTATTTACTATTCATCATCTGTCATGACATATTTGATATTTGAATGTTAAGGTGGCCGTTTGCCCTCAAAATGACTTTTCCCCTTGTACTTATATGTGACTTCCTGTCTCAACAGGATGCAAAAGTTTCCAGGTTTGACTGGACAAGTTCAAGGGTTATGAAAGATACACCAAGAAAACTTCAGCCTGTTTGCAGTAGTGGCAAACTATGTAAGTCAGCCAAAGAAAGCAAATAAGTCACAGGCAACTTACTGGCTTTGTTGTCATAGAAGGCATGAGAAACACAGTATTGTTGAGATTAGATGACTTCTTTTTTTTGCCCTTTTTAACTCTCACTAGTATTTACATTACAGGCAGGATCCTTGTCGGCGGAGACCTGTTTTATATTTATGGAGTCGAGCACATTCACACCATGGATTTGCATATCCACATCTTTTCTCAAAGGTGCCTGAGCACTAAATGTCAAGGCAGAGTTTGATCATTGCAGAATTATGTTTTGCCTCTTGGATTAGATACTGCAAACAAACAAAGGAATCATATTTTGAATCATTTATTCTTAATTGGAGTTAATACACTTTCTCTTCCCTTTTGTCTTTCGTGGAAATACATATACACTACCATTCAAAAGTTTGGGGTCACTTAGAAATGTCCTTATTTTTGAAAGAAAAGCATTTTTTTTCAATGAAGACAACATTAAATTAATCAGAAATACTGTGGTTGGAAAAAAAATGACTTTTAATGGAATATCTCCATAGGGGTACAGAGGAACATTTCCAGCAACCATCACTCCTGTGTTCTAATGCTACATTGTGTTAGCTAATGGTGTTGAAAGGCTGATTGAGGATTAGAAAACCCTTGTGCAGTTATGTTAGCACATGAATAAAAGTGTGAGTTTACATGGAAAACATGGAACTGTAATGTACATGCATAGAGAAAAACTAATCTGACTACTATTTTCTAAGATGGCTTGAGTAAACAGCTATGAAAAGAAACAAAAGTATATCCTTTTTCTGGCTCAGACTAAAAGTAATAAAATTTTCAGAATGGAATTGCAGAGAAGTTTGACCCACTAACAGTAGAGTCACATAAGATCCCATCTGCAGACTGCACTTTCAAATGCATATGATATAAAGTATTATATTAGTTCTGCAATACACAGATTATACTTTTAACTTTTACAGCCTCTAAATCTACTTGGCCTGAATTCTTCTATTTGTAGTGTATCCTCCTCATCATCAGTTGTGCTTGCTCATTTTATCCCATCATCATAGAAACAGAATTTAGAAGTTTTTAAAAAAAATCATATATTTCAAATATAGAGATAGTCTGGAGATTCATTTGAAAGTGCAGTCTGGAGCATCACAAGAAATTTCACACAACTTTTGCATAAAAGTTTCATTGTCTATATTTTAAAGTCAGGAGGCAGCAATAAAACTAAGCAGGAATCTGTACGAGATCATGATTAGCCAGAAGATGACAAAGAGCTATCTACTCCTCAAACTTTTCTTAACTAAATGATAAACATCTGTGTACTCAGTAACTAATATCCTTTGGAAAGGATCATGCAGTCAAACTCTGTGTAGAAAACGCCAATACACAGAATAAATGCTGTGCTTTAGTCCAGTGCAGCCTAAGAGACTTTAAAACTTCATCATGAACTGAGCTCAGGTTTCTGAAATTGAGTCATACGAAGTGTAGAAAATAACTTATGGATTTGTCCCATTCATGTCTTTTAAGATAACATTCAGCAAACCAAAGATCATATTTCCTCAAATGCTCAGCAATCTGGAGGAAATGGTCTTAGAGCCTCTGGTTAGTGTTTTGTCTCAATGGGAGGCTACATTAGACCTCTGCTCCTACTCATACCCAACCCCCCAAACGCCACAGTTTTCCATCAAGCGTTTTACACAGTCTTGTACACAACCTTGTATTATGTTTTGATCCAGGTCAGCGTCCAGTTTTGCAGCAATATGGAATCAGTATTCCTAATGACTTCTGGCTTACAGAATATTTATATTCAGGAAGCACAAATTCATCGCAAACTTTGACAGAATGAGCACAATATGAATCTGTTTAAATAACTTGCAGGTTACGCTTGCTGCAATTATTTTAACAGTTTGGTTTATAGTTTAATATCTCAGAAGATAATTAAAATAAAAGTTTCACTCAATTCTATTTCTCTTGTCATTCTGTCTTGACTTACTTCCTATGAATCACCACAATGATGTGACAGCATGCCCTCTTTCTGGAAATGTATTTCCCACATCTTAATTAGACTCAGTTTTGTATTCGTGTGCTCTAAAAAACAAACATTTATAACAATAAAATGTTTATGAGTGTAACAAACACAGTACAGACTTCAGTGATCTGCGGGTCAACTGCTGTACAAAACAGAAACACAAATGAAACAGATCTCAGGAAATCACAGTTGCTTCTTCATAACACAAAGAATTACAAGGTCAGAGGATGCAGGCACAGCTGAGTCTTATTCAGTTTACAGCTGTGTTTATATCAAATGTGGCAGCTCAGTAATTATGGACTTAAGCAAGTGTGGAGCGAAGCTAAATTCATAATATTTTCAAAGAGCATGCATTAAATACATACTAAATTTCATTTTATTGCATTTTGTGTACTGGATGCAGTTTTGGTCTGGTTGATATGAGTTCCTCAGACGGAGTGGCCTGTCACACATTTACCTTTAATCTTAATTAAACTCGATCTGTTTATTATTTCTTCCATAGACTTTCAGCAAGGCTTCAAGAGCCAAGCTATGCGGTTTCCCCTCTAATCCATGGTCAGATGTCACTAAAATAGGCATCACAGAAAAATTACTCAGACCACAACCTTATGATGTGGACAGCAATTGGCCTCAAAGTAGAACTGCAGATTTATCCACCACTACAGCACCTTGTTTTATATTCATGGTCTCCGATGACTCACTGGAGGAGTCTGGTGATATCAGGCTGAGCAAGACTCTCTAAACCAACTGAACTGAACTCAGGGCAAAATATATATCTTGGCCAATCTCATGCATGGAAAGGGACATGAAAAATTCATTGGTAGTGTGAAGTACCTTGGGTAAAATTAGTACAGGTTAACATTTAACATGCAGGGATCCAAACACGAGCTGGAAATTAAAACTGTGCCTTTTTATGGAACCGAAGATACCAAATGAGCAACAGATGCATCTCTGGTGTTTTAATTCAGTTTATCCACTGAAACACATCTAATCTGATTGTTGTTGTTTGTGAAATCATAAACAAAAGCATCAATTTGAGATTTTAGCCGTGGAACATCTCTTCATCTTCCATCATTTATCTAAGTCAGAGCAGGCCATTCTGTCAAGTGAACATTTTGTCTGAGTATTTGGCTCACAGGATATTTGACAATCCATTGTCTTGTCAAGGGGTGGTGTTTAGGGCTTTTTGAAAACACATTTGCGCAAATTTTTAGAAAGCAGGGGATATTTGCAATAATAGTGCATCTTGATAAGGCAGGGAACTTTGCTTTGCTTAATAAAATGTGGCGAACTACACAGATAGTGAGTCTCAGTCATAGCTAGAGTTCAAATGAAACAGCCCTGCATTTTATCTAAGAAAAAAACCCAAAGTTGCGTGTTTTCTTTACATCTCTGCTGTGCTGCTATCAAAGCACACTGACATGTATTATTTACTGACCTCAACTCTGTCTTCTTCATTTTATTTAATCAGGAAACATTATCTTGTGTGCAACATAGTATTTAAGTCCCCGTTTGATCACGCTTTTGATCCTTCGCAAGGCAAATCACATCTTATACAGAAAGAACACAGCCAAGCCCAGTGTCGTTTTAAGTTCCTCTGTCTGTGTGGCATTAAAATACAGACAGATAGTGCAGATAATATGTGGAAGTAGCGCTGTAGGCTATTCTGAGCATGCTGATTGGTGTGTATGGCTGCCTGTGTGAGTTTGCTTCCCCTGCTCTGCTGTCACAGTCATAATGAGGAGCTGCCACCGCTGGATCTCATTTCATTTGGTGATAGAGCAGTTCACAGAGTGAGAGTGAGGAGACATAACTAGGTTGCCTGGAGGAAAAAAGGTTTAGCCGCAAAAAAAAAAAGTGGAACTGTGTCGATGATATAGTGACTAAGCTTTTTTTTTTTCATACGATTTATTTTTCTCAATTAGTGCAACCAGAACAGTACAGCTGCTGTCTGTCACTGCTACTGTGTACTCTTGTGTACTCTCACTGTGTTTGGCTGAATCATACGACTATATTTTATTTCTCTAAGGACAGTTCAGTTTATAAGTATGTTTCTTTTACGGTGATATCAGCAAAAATGAATAAACTTAGCATGAATTCATCTCATTTATGTCAAATGTTTCTCAGTCAGACAGCCGACACAGCAGGGACCCTCTGTTGTTCTCTTGTTTATAAACTCTAAATGCAAAGTGACAAGGGTCTAATAACTTTCAGTGCTTTCAGTGTTTGACAAGAAACTGAAGCAGGTTCATGGCTCCAGCGATATCGGAGATAAAAGTGAAGCTCCTCATGAGATTTAACTGAAAATGTAGTCTCTGCTCCTTTAAAGAGTCACGAGATATGAGGAAAAAGTTACGGGCATTGTCTGTCTTCTTGACTTAGATGAAAAATACCCCCAGGAGGTTTCTTGACTTCCAACATCTGAAGGAGACGCTGTCAGAATGAAAGCTGAGTCTCCCTATGATGCTGTGGTGTTTGTTGTGGTTGTTTTACTGAGATGTTGCAGGTGGCATATGAATCAAGCCACAATACTGCATAGGAGCCTGAAAGGAGAAGCAGCTGAATATGATAAATTACATGGGTTATGTCTGAAATATTTCTAGAGGACATTTGCTATAATTTGTCTAGCGTGCAGAGACAAACTGCAATCTTGAAATCCAAGCTCATGTGCTGTTGTATTAATTTGTGAGATTATTCTAAAAGACCCACAAGAGGAGACGATTAAAAAAACAAGAAAATCACTCAGAGAAGGCTGCTCAGTCTCAGTATGATTTTCAACGGATAAGTCCCGTTAAGTTTGCAAGGGTGGATTTGTAGTACGATCGCACTCATGTGATGGTCAACAGCAGCTGACGTAGTGTTCACTTGTTGTCATAGTTACAGTTTACAGTTTCTTTAACAAATCTGTGGATCCAGACTATAAGTCACATCACTGCCAAAATCTAATCAGATGGTCCCTTGTGTCATTTCTGACCTTCCCTAAAACTTCATCCAAATCCGTTAGTCCGTTTTTGTGTAGCATTGCACACAGACAGATTAACAGACCAACAGTTGGACAAAGGTACCTGTTTGTCACATAATTCAGCCATGTTCCTTGGAGGCGTAAACACAAGAAATCTATCAGATAAATCTGTGGGATTAACATTTAACAGATCCATTCCACTCATGTTTGCAATATGCAATCTGCAGCAATCCACATTTCTGAGCAGTTTCATCTTTTCTAAACAATATTACATTTTCAAATCCCTCCAACCTCTAAACCAGCACTATCTCACGCAGACATTGCAAGCTGACTCTGCAGCTGATTTACACTTCCCTTTTGCAGAGGATGGTGGCACCATAGTTCAGCAATAACCTGGCCTGCCTCTCTGCAGTCGGTGTTGCTCCTGGTGGTGATCACAGCAGCAGCAGCAGCACTGAGACGAGAGGAGCAGGAGGTTGCACTTCCATCACGTGTTGATAAATTAGATTTTGGAGACGGACGTCCACCGCTCTGCTCCCACATCGTTTGCTTTCAGTCAGCGTGCTGCAGCAGTGAGTGGCGCGGCCAGACAGACAACCGGTGGATGCCAGTAAGTTGAGACCGTCCACTCCAAGAAGGCGAGGGGAAAGTTTTACAAGACGCAAAGTTGCATTTTAAAAACTTTTCATCGGGAAGGAATTTAGGACAGAAGCAAACTGTGAAGCAGCGGGCGAGATATCCAGAGCGACTGGCGGTGAACAGCCTGCGCTTCTCTTCTTGAGATGGATGTAACCTTAAGTTTGTTCTTGGTTAGGGAATACTGAGAGGAGGAATTTGGATATCTGGAAGCTCGACTTCTCATCTCAGAAACACCGGAGAGGATCAGATGAATGTGAGTATTCCCCAGCATGGCAGAAAGCTCCTCAGTGCTCAAGTAACCTGATGGGATGAAGTTGTCCATCGGTTTATCCAGAACCACAGATTTCACTACTTTCGCGTCTTAGGTGTTCATTCAGACCATCTAGCTGCCTGCAGATGCTTTTAGTGGAGAAACGTAAGATTTTTTTGGCAGATCGATGAGGCTTGAGACTACACTTCAATGGGGTTCGTGCAACCTCACCCCTTTTCCCTTTAAAAGTTCAAATTCTTTAAAAAGCCTGATGTAAAGTTGCGTTTATAGCAGCAGCTCGAGTAAATTAGATTTCTCCACAGAAGGGTCGTGGTGCGTTTACAGCGCAGTAGCCAATCTTTTTCATGCAAACTCCTGAAGCAATGAAGTGTTTTTTGCACAGGCTACTCCAAAGTAGTGATTTTTCTCAGACAAGCTCTGGACTCTGAAGGGCAACCCCAAAAATGTAACTGCCTGTTTTTGTCCACACCTATTAAAGCCCCAAGAGACAGAGAAATTCCTCTGAAATTGGTTAACCTATGGAGTTATTGTATTGTCCTTTTTGCCTCCAGTTGATCACATACCAAATGATACCGTCATTGTGATTGCAGACATGTGCTCATTGACCGTGAATAGGTGTTCCTTTCTTTCAATTAATAAATTAAGTCTCCTTTGGGGTCCATCGCGGCACACTTTAGTTTGTGCCTCTGATGGTTGCCATGGTGCAGCTGCGTAATTATGCAGCAGTTTTTTTGTTTTTTTTTACTTTAGACACAACAAGGAGTGCAGGTCCTCCCCTTTCTTCCCACCAACAGTCCACATTGAGTGGGTCAACGAGGTACTGCTTTGGTTCATTTGCTGCTGCCAGGCCATGATAGAATACTTAGAAGACATAATCATATGAAGCTAATTGACTGAGTTTATTGCCTAAAAATAGTTTGCATCCAGTTTTGTCCTGTGTGATTTTGGGGAAATTGCTTTTATTGTTTGCTTTTTGGTGCTCATTTCCTTAAGTTTCTCAGCTGAAGTACCTCCAGTCTACATCCTTGTGGTCTGTGTGGTGTTTTGACCCTGGGTTGAGTTTAAATGATAAACTCACAGAGAACGCAAACAAAAACAAGCAGTACTGATGGATAAAACCAATAAATTGGACCTCCACAGCGTTTCGATCAGTCCAAGTATTATGTCATAAATCCTGGCGCTGTGCATGAAGTAATCATTTCACTATTCTTGTCTGTAGCGTGCATATGCTGTTGATGAAGCTAGCGTTCCAAATTCCTAAAAAAGGATGAAAAACACACGATATGTTTCTCCCAGTACGGCCACACCAACACCACCCAGAAAGTTGTCTTGTTGTCTAGTGTCTCAGAAAATTGCTTGACTGTGGTTTTCCTCATGTCCCTGGAGTGGCGTCATCAGTAGAGTAAGTCAACTGTACATCAGCCATGGTTTGTGAGGATGCTATGCCAGAAGGCTGTCACTTCTGGAGCTCATTTGATCATTCCTGACCAAACTCCGTCATTCAGAATAAATCATCTCCATCAGTGCTGAAAGCAGGAAACATTTGTGAACACCCTCAGACTTTTTAATCCCAATCAGTGGTGTTCTCTCCAGAAATGAGAATCGCTGTTCACACATGATTTGAATGTTGAAGTTCATTGTAGAAATGTTGTCACTCCTTGCACCCCTGCTACTGTAACTTGATGCACATGTGTTTTCAATGATGCAATCACTCATATTGCCAGTGCACATCAGAAGGTGTCATCTTCAAGATATTAGGTGTGTGTTTCCTTTATCCAGAACTTCTTATACAAACAACTGAACCAACCCATGCTGCTCTAGCTGTGGGAAACAGATGATCCTTCTCGTCATGACCCCTTAGAATCCCAAAGTGCACCACGAAAAAGTAGCCAGTACGCTTTCCCAATGCTGTGTTTGTTATGGCCAGGAAGTGCATATGCATCTGAAGCCTGTGATGGCTTTTCCTGGCCTTTTCACATGCCAAGGGACTGAAGTTTCAAAGACTAATGCAGGGCACAGAAACGCGGCACTTAGTCTGGCAAACATTCAGAGCATTTGAGCTTGCTTTGTGCTAAGCCTGTCATCCTCATGTCCAGTCAATCTGCAGTTCTGTCTGTGGTTTTCATTATGGCTCCATTGAGCCTCAGGCAGGCTGCATGTTCTCGGAAACCACAGAAGTTTTCTTTGAGTTAACTGGAATCATGACATGGAATTAGAAGCTCGTTTTACAAAGTGTGTCACTACAGTTGTCTCTCTTGGCCTGTTGGTGGTGAAAATGGTTTTGAATGTGTTAATTAAAATAGTACAATGAAGTGCAGTGTTGAGGTCACATTTAATGTTTTGATGAATTTTGTTAGATTTTAACCACTATTTTGACTTTATCTCTTTCTAGATCAGATACTGTAGTTAGATGAGGAAAATGCCTGATTGATTCCCAAGGGACTGTCTCAAATGTGGTGTATGATTGTGTTTTAAGATACTAGCTTCTGACACACAATTATTCATTATTGGGGCATGTATTCTCAGATGAAATGATATGACTTGGCAGTGGGATTTATGGCATATCCAGTGTTATAATTCTGTTTAACAGTATCTTTTACTTGACTTTGTTAAAAACTATATTTATATTTTTATGAGAGGTTTGGCATTCTTCTTGGTAATGTAGCTACTGGCTCATGGAGGAAGGCAGCAGTGTTTGTTTAGATATATTGTCTGTTGTAGGATTTGCCAAACCAAAGGCCTTCTTGTCTTGATAGTAGCATAAGACAGACAAATTATACGTCACAGAAAGCCAAAATGACAAATATAAATAAGCAACTGTATTGTCAGCCATTAAAAATGAATATTTGACACATTTTGCCAACAGGATCTAGACCACAGTGGAGAGAAAAAAAGTGCTATACTGATGTTCCCAGCTTTCACTGCTGCCAGGGATTTTGACGCTGATTTCAGTCATGCTAGCAAAGTGCTCAGAAAGATATCCACTGTATTCAAACAGAGGTTTCATTCTGCATGTAAATCCTACAAACCTTGGATTTGGTCGGTCGACTTGGATTCAAAAGAAACTGGGTCAATGCTGTAGTTACTGCTAACAATGAGGTGTACATGATATGTTCCACACATGTCAGATTTAGGAAAAGCAACCTCAGTGAAGCTCTGATGATGTGAAAATGAAACATTATAGCGTCTTTATTGAACATACATGGGATGTAATCCTCCAGTAGTTACTTTATCTGAAGAAAAATCATTAACGATGTTTATCTATCAGGAAGTGGGACTCACCATGATCTAGGACAAACCACAATAGGATCGGCTCTCTAAATGCATTAGCTTTCAAAGATCAGGAGCTTTTCTGAACTGTTTTTTTCCGGATTGCTTTCCCCCGAAGCCCTATGCACAAATATATCCTGACTCCAAACTGGCTTCTAACTTTAACACATGAAACTCTCAGTGATGGAGGCATTTGTGGGGGGTTGACAGTGTTTGTTGTATATTTGGCAAACGTCTTAGCTTTAAAGTGCTGAAATTTCGATTTGACTTCACATTGAATCTTTTTAAACCATGTGTCCTACTTAACCTGGTATTGTGCAATTAGCTTACCCAACTGTGTCTGCTAGATCCATTAGGCTGCGGCGCTCTGCAGAGGTCCTCCACTGTAGCTCAACCAGAAAGTGCATTATTTCAGTTGTGGCATTTGGTCAAAGATTCTGGCCTTGAAAAGCTATTCTTTGTGCTTTGGAGAAAGCTTTGTAAAAGTTCATCCCCAGTGTTGCAGTAAAGTAAATCAATACTGTGACTTTTAAGTTCAAGTGCTGTCAAGATTTTCAGTCTGTCATGGATGTGCTTATGTTTTTTTTGCCAAGAACAGCACACACAAAACAAACCAAAGTTTGGAATGTAATGGTGAATTTGTAGTGCTTGCCTTTTATGGTCTTGTCATTTGCAATTATTACGGTCTTTGAAAGCAATATGAATTAGAAATGAAAGCACTAGATTGGCACAGAGTTCATTGTTATTACTAAACTGTTGAATATTCTTGGACTAGTAACACAGAAAACATGCTAACAGCACTGATTTTCACATCGTATTTCACAGCAGTGCTCCAAGGTTTCTCTCAGTACTCGCACAAAGTTGAATTCCAACCAATTTATGACGTTAAAGTTAGCATCTTCAGTGTTGTGGCCTCAGAATCACGGCAGACTGAAATTAGCCCTGGAATCTTGTGTGCTTATGGCCAACTTCCAGCAGACCTCAATTACAATGCTGCAGAGCCAGAAAAAGGGAAAGAGGTAGACTGCATGGAGCCCTCAATTCTGCTGTACTACTCTGTCACTCAAACACAGTGTTACCAGCGTGGCTAAGACAGATCACCACACTGCGTTTAGACACACATGGGAGGCATTTAGTACACACACACACACACACACACACACACACACACACACACACACACACACACACACCACACACAACACACACACCCACACACACGCGCTGCGCGCGCTCACAGAGACACACAGAATGTTATGTGAATGTGTCCTTGCAGGTATCAGTTATACCACTGGGGGAGCCTTAAGGAGCTTTACTCAAACTCAATTCAACATTTAATACAGCATATACTGTACAAATTAAAGCTAAGTTTACTTTGAAAACAAATCTGAGTAGTTCCGAATTTAGAGAGAACCACAGACAATTGGAAGCTGGTCTCCTTTTTTTTTTTTAATGAAAACGACACAATAATTTTTCTGAGTGCCAGAGCCATGGTGGTTTTGGATTATTCCGCAGATGGTGACAGTCTTGTAGAACAATTTCCTCATTGCTCCGCAGTGTCTCTGAGTCTGGCTTACATGATCCCTCTGCTGTAGTGCGTGTCCCTTGCCAGAGTATGCTATTGTTTATGCAAGGAATTCTAATACCCTCGTTACTTTTAAATATCAATATTTAAACATTTTTCCTCTCGATTTGACACTCAGACTCTCAGTTCTCAAAAGATTATATATATATATATATAATATATAATAATATTATATATATAATATATATGTTGGGCTTAGGGAGAGTTAAAATTTTAAATGGTTCTTGGAGGAGAGAGAGTGAAATGTGGTGGTGAATATTAAATCCAGGACTTGTCCCAGACTTACACGACAGGCTACTGCTATGGTGAACACACTGGGTAGCCTGGCAAAAGTGATTTTGCACCTTTTTAATTAGAGCTCAATAGCAACAGCCAAGACTCTCTGTCTGAGGTGTATGCTGTGGCCTGTGGTTTTGATGTTCTTAGCAAAAGAGAGCTTTCTGGTATTAGGAGGAACAAGGTGTTGACTTATTAGGTGAACTAAGAAGTGTAGGAAAATGTTATGTGCTGGGTATATGTATGTGGTGTGGTTGGGAACAGAGCCCAACAAACTATGGTGAAGTGTTTAAGGCATATATTATTCTAAACTAACTTACTATAAAATAATACACCTTTTCTTCGTTTCTGCTGTGTGAAGTTTTGATATTACTCAGCTTTCCTCTTTGTGGTCTCCAGGTTTAACACGAAGGGGCCAAAATGAAGACAGCTGCCAAGGGTTTGGGAAGTCTATAATGGATCCCTTTGCACCGGAGGGTTGGTGGAACAAAAGGATAGTGCTAGTGGTGTATGTGCCTTGGAGCCATCACAGTCTATTCACCCGTGGCTGGGCACACTCGAGCTACAACTAGATGAAGAACAACCAGCAGGCACTATTGTGGGTGACATCAGTGCAGGACTTCCTCCTGGCATCACAGCATCATTGTACTTCATTTCAGACCACGAGGGCACAGGAGTGGGCAGTGATTTGGACATAGATGAAGCACAGGCATTATTAAAACTGCCAAAGTTCTGGACAGAGAATTAGAGACAGATACAACTTTTATTGCAGTCACCATGACAGGCGTGACAGTGGAGGTGACTATCAAGGTGAATGATATAATGACCAACGCCCAAGTTCCCCAGAAAACGGGCCACGTAAATTCCTGAAACAGACTGCTATCGGCACTCGATTTCCTCTGAGCAGCTGTTGATAGTGATAAAGGCCAGCTTACGACACAGGGTTACATTATCAAAGATGAAATGTTGGCCAGGCATTCACCTGGAACCCCAGGAGGGGAAGCAATGAGGTTCTATATCTGGACTTGGTTGCAATGCCATCTAGACAGAGAGAAAAGATCCATCTATACTTATCTCTGGAGGCCTTTGATGGTGTTCCCCCAAAAGAACTGATCAGATGACATTAGATATTACTGTACAAGACATCAATGACAACGCTCCTGTTTTCAACCAGAGCCGCTACCATGCTATAATATCTGAGAACCTCCAACCAGGAAGCAACATCCTGCAGGTGTTTGCCACAGATGCTGATGAGGGAGACAATGGGATGGTGCTGTATGAGATCAATAGGAGACAAAGTGATCCAGATCGCTACTTTGTCATAGACTCTCGCACTGGCATAATCACCCTCAACAGCCGCTGGACTTTGAGATGAGGAGAGTCCATGAACTGGTGATCCAGGCACAAGACAACGCAACCCAGCCAGAAGTGACCAATGCCTTTGTCACTATGCATGTCAGAGATTACACGACAACCAGCCCACGATGACCATCATCTTCTCAGTGAAGATGGATCTCCCAGAATCTCAGAAGGGGCGCAGCCAGGGCAATATGTAGCCCGGATCTCAGTCACTGACCCAGACTATGGAGAATATGCTAACGTCAATGTGTCACTAGAGGGAGGTGATGGAAAGTTTGCCCTGACCACCAAAGATAGCATCATATCTCATCTGTGTGGATCAGATTCTGGACCGGGAGGAGAGAGACACCTATGAGCTGAGGGTGATGGCGACGGACTCGGGCACACCTCCTCTAAGGGCCGAGTCCTCCTTTATCATCCAAGTGACTGACGTCAATGACACCCTCCTCTGTTTGACCAGTCAGTGTACAAGCAAGTCATCCCTGAAGTGGTCTTTCCAGGTAGCTTTGTGCTACAAGTAACAGCAAGAGATAAAGACCAAGGGCCCAACGGAGACATAAGCTATAGCATCCTACAAGACCAAAGTGTTTACTACAGCTGGTTCAGTATAGACTCCATTACAGGCATTATCACCACTCTCTCCAGCTGGATTATGAAAAGAACCCTAGTCCCAGTATAACTGTGGTGGCCACAGATGGAGGAAAGCCACCCCTTTCCTCCACTGCAGTGGTAAACATCTTACTTCAGGATATAAATGACAATGAGCCAGTTTTTGAGAAAAACTTCTACAATGTGTCCATCAAGGAAAACACAGCTCCAGGGACCTGTATTCTTGAGGTAGGACATTTTCTTAAAGTTTTATTTCATTAAAAGGATGTGGATTGGGTAATTTTGCCAACACTCTCACTGAAGCGCAGAGCTCATCTAAGAGTCTGCACTTAACTTGAGGGCAACTGTTGAGAGCTTAACAAATGGAAATTTATTTGATAAATAGAAGAGAAATTTGTCAGAGTTTGTTGATTTCATTCATTCCTCTATGAAGAGTTATTTTTTAATGGTAGAGCTGTTTAAACTGGGCCGCCAAAGTGAGGATTTACCTGCAGTTTTAGGCCAACATGATCTCCTGTTTGGCTGTCCTCTCCTTCACCTCTCAAAAGGTTTCCAGGGTAACAGAGGCAGTGGAAAGTCCTCTGTCAGCCCGAGCACAAAAGGGTTTTTCACATATTCTCAGGCAGAGACAAATTCAGGTCTTTATCCAAAGAAATAGATGTCACTTCACTCTCAAAAGGCACCTTAATTAGGCTTGTTCAATGTGAGAAAAAAAATGGCCATGGGCGACAAGATGAATTAGAGTTCAGACAAATTACAGCTCCCCATGTGACTGCATTCTCATTTCTTTAAAACTCCTATTTTCTTCAAGTTGTTCTTGGCCGTCTGATTAAAAAGATGGCAATTATAAAAAGAAAAAAGCAGCTCATCAGGTGCTAAAGTCATTCTAGTAATTTCATGTGAGCAAGCTCGTGTCACCTTTAACAAGCAATTTTTTTCAAGTGTCTATAGTAGTATTGCATGGATCAAGGAGTTGGATGTGGAGTGCAGTCCAGATGGAGGGCCCAGCAGATGAGATCTTGGCCCTGGATTTGGCTGTGGGAGAGGGAGGGGTGGAGTGAGACGCAGGCCTTACTTCGACACCTGGCTTGAATGTAGAAATAGAAGCTGTGAGGGCTTCTTGTGGGAGGGCCCCTAATTATAAATCACAAGGACCACAAGGATAAAGAGAAAGCGGAATGTACTGAAATTGATTACGGAATTTGGAAAGTGAACCAAAGAATAATTAAAAAATGTATGCTTTGGAGAACTGTAAAGGTCCGCGATCACTGTTTCCAGTGTGGGTTGGAGTTCATGTTCTATGAAAATATTTGAAAGCCCAAATGTTTATTTTCTTTCAAACTTTTATTTATTTATTTTTAAATTTGTCTTTCCTTTTTGTCTGACCTCTCCATTGCTTACATTACTACCTGCTCTGAGACAGTTCTTCGAGTACGACAGACTTGATCAGTGGGGTCCAAGTATGAAGTACCTCTTCAAAGCCACCACTCTTTGGCCTCTCTTGGGCCGGCTTGGATGCTGTAGACGTGTGTTTGGCGGGCCTTGTGAGAACAGACTGCTCTTACTTAGGGTGCCAGCTCTACATCCAAACATCACAGCAAGACATCTGATTTCTGCCTTTTTTTCCTCTGCAGACAAAATTCTCAGTTCCTCCCTTTTCTATTCACATTTGTCCAAAAAAGCATTACAATATGGTTATTGTGATCAATCATTAATTCAAATGTTTGAAGTTGTGACTCTGCAGGTCACTAGCGCAGCAGTCCATGATTATTCTAATGTAGTCTGGCTCCACAGTGCTCTCTCTGTGATATTTTGCCACTTTCCAGCATACATCCATTGGTTTGTGGATGATTTTATAATTAGATGTGGGTGTGGGGGGAAAGATAACCAAAAATACGCACTTAAGCCTATTAACAGCAATCAGTCTTGTAATTCAATATGTAAGATCTTCTGCAAAGTAAATAGGTCATCCTTGAGAGAGAAAATCAAATACAACATGATAAACAACATTTTCACAACTATGAACCGCATCGTGGGATGTGTTTCATGAGGCATGACTAATTATTTTCTCCGTTATTATTTTTCCAACTGTGTCAGATTTTACAGGGTTTCTGAATGGTGTGGAGGTGAAATGTAACAGTTACACCATAGATGTAGAGCTGTAAAGGAACAGCAAAATAACCTGCTATAGGCTTTGAATGCACCTATTGAATCCATTTAGAAAGGAAATTATGTGTTCTCTTGCAAATTATGTTTTCTTACATCTCCGTTTTGTGCATTACAAGCATACATTCACTCAAGAGGAACTGTTAGTTTGTATTATGCCAGTGTACGTTTTATTACAAACGTGTGAAGTCTTCTTAGGATAATGGGGAAAGTAATAAGATGAAAAAAAGTAATTACTTCAATGTTATTTATTTAGGTCTGGTAAGAATAGTGGCTTTTGATTCCGGACATGGAGGAAGGAGAGTAATACAAAATGTTGTTAGAGATAATGAGGCTCATGAGCCAGCTTTATTACATCCACATTCAATACAGCAAAGCACGGCTGTCTTGGCGTTGGGAGTTAGCCATTCATTCCTATATGTGTTACTTTAGTTATGAAGTAATGACGTTTTTCACTTATGTCAGAATCTTGCACTGGGGAATAATTTACACCTCATTGTGGTTTTTTGTTAATTTGGAGGGTCTCTGCTAAGAATTGTCCCTCTGTCTGTGTTGGGGGGGTTGTTCTGGCTCCAGGAGAAAGGTGAGAGGAGGTCTCCAGGCAGCTGAGGGGGAAATGAACCCTGACAAGTGCTTGCATGAGTGGCGGAGGTGACATAAGCAGGGGGGCTTCCTTGTCTGTCTGTTGGTCTGGCCCTCCCCAGATTCTTATCTGATCTCACTTCATTTCTCATTAACTAGGTGTGAGGATAGGGCAGACCTAATTTTTAAGCCCACCTCCCACATGTTCATGACAGAATGAACCCCTTGTCATCGCTGCAGCTCCCCCTAGCAACATGAGACGAACACTGATTGCTGTGATTTAAGGGCAAATATTTTGCCATTTTGCCATTTTTCTTTCTGCAATCTGTAACTCAGACTTTTGCATTTATCAGTTCCTTTGCTGCCCAAATGGCTTCCTACCTCAATGGTGTCTTGTCAACCTTCTCACTAAACATCACTTTCTATGAAAAAAAAAACCCATTTATGACTTTGTGTAGGATTATTATGCTTTGGCTTTGACATCCTGCATGTGGTGATACTGTGAGGCTGCTATTTTTTAGGTTAGATAACTACAGATGCACAGTCGTTTTCAGTGGTGTAACATACAGCAACACTCAAACATGTTCATTATTTCACACTGAGTTCTTTAAAGGCAGCCTAGTTGAAAGCAGTACCTCATTGAAGTGGCACTCTGAATCACTTCTCCATTCCTGCCAACATAAAAGAAAGCAGGCTATGGGGGAAAAAAAGAATACTCATAATTGCCCTGGAGAGAAAGTATGAACGAATGAAAGAATGTGCTTCTTTCACACAAGCCCCTCACAGTTTTTGCAGTGTTTTTGTACTATAGTGACCACCTACTGCTAACTGCCAGGCAGGTGCTAATCACACTAATTCCAGTACCTCAGGCCATGGTGTCCTTAATCTTGTACTTGCTGATATATATATAAAAAAGAAAAATGCCTTCATCTAATCCCTAAATGTTCATAACACTTGCTTCAAAATAGTCAAAATTCAGACGTTCACTCTTGTAATTGAAGAAGTTTCCTTTGTTCTAGCTTTCTCTGTGTACAGCCTGTATTGCACCTGAATTACACCTTGCTTTTGACAGTTTCTTTCAGTTTGATGAGTTTATTCCAGAGGGAATGCAGACAAGAAGAAAGACAAACAATATAAAAACTTATTTAACAGTAATTTGATCACATTAACTAGCATGCAGTAGTATACTGGATTTATAGTGGAGTTTAATTTGTTGTCATCTCTTTTATTTGAAAAATGCATTTCATTTTGCTTTATTTAGTGCTTATATTTTGCAGTTCTCTACTCCTTTTTGTCCTCTCAATAGTTTAGCTGCTTGTCTTAAAGGCATTATGGAGGATGTTTTTGTTGTTTAATTTGTCTGATTCACATAAAATGAATATACTGACCTTTAGTGGACTTGTATGTATGGTTTCTAAAAGAATAAAAAAACAAAAACAAAACTGTGGACATGGCAGGACCTGAAAAACATCAGCCAATCAATGCGCTCGGACCGAGGCGTTTGCTTTGCTCCCTTTCCTGTCAATCAAAAATCTTCCGGCTCAGGCCTAGTTACGTAGATTACGTACGCCTTGGACTTACGTGTTTTGTGTATGTGTTGCTTTGTAGTTAGCTGTTTTGCTCATCTTTTTTTACATAATGGCAGATAAAGATCCAGGGGACCCAGCCGTAAAAGGAAGGCATTTTTTTTTTTAGCTCGGAGAAAATAAAAGACAACTGGATCTCGAGAATGCAAAAACAAAAGTGATTATTGGCGAGTCATTTGGGCGATGGCGTCAGCTCAAGCAGCAAATGGACCTAAAGACAGATGCCTTGGTTGCTAAATTCCTTCTGGACAGGTAAAATGTATTATTGTATTATACTGCGGCTGTAGGCAACTTTGGGGTATTTGAAAACTTCCAAAACCAAATTCGGAATTGCTTAAAAAAACAGTTTTTTATAGAGCTATCCAGCAATGGAATTTACTACCTGAAAATATGAAAAGAATTAAAAGCAAATACTTATTTAAACAATCTATTAAAAAAGTATTTATGAGTGAGACCACACAATTAGTACAATTAGAATAATCAATCCTTGTATGTTTGTAGTTGTTGTTTGTTAGTTTGTTTTTGAATTTTAACAGAGATAGGTATATTAATGTAATGTAGTTTTTATCCTGATGACATCAGTTTTTATTTGTATGATTAGTGTATGTATATGTTGTGATGTTTTATGTGGACCCCAGGAAGATTAGCGACCACGACAGTGGTAGCTAATGGGGATCCGAATAAAGAATAAATAATAAAGAACTTCACGAGTCCTACACAAGTTTCTGGAGGGGGCGTTTCTTCGTAAATGTTAAGAGGGGGGAGGTTAGAGGGGGGTGAGGGAGAGGTTGTATGTGCGCATGCTACGTTCAAAGTCGTAGGAAATTAAATCTCCTCTAATGCCTTTAAGTTTGAAGCCTAAGATTTGGAGAAAGCATTCTTAGACAGTTAGCATTTCCCACATTTACTGTCCCTCCTGCTCCCATTGCCCTTTTCTTCTATTTTGCTCCTCTTCATCCCTTTGTGTGTGTCCAGTGCACGAGCATGAACGTGCACTAGACATGCTGGAATGGTCTGAGACACTTCCCGTTTACAGAACAGTGCACACAGAATGTTATTCACTGAATTTCACAAAAGGTCTGTTGGATTGAGATCGCTGAATCAATTTTTAAGTGACAGCCACATTTTTCCGGTACAGAGTAGTACAAAAAGATTGTTCATTTTGACACTAAACCAAACAAAAGTTCTGCAAAACTGCAATGATTTGTTGACTGAAATGGACACTTGTCTGCTAAATCGCTCATTCTACATGCAAACTTTGCTGTATTCTTCAAGTTTTTTTCAGAATAAGTGAGGCTATCTATGGAGATGAGGGAAATTGCATGTTTTAGACTGGTATTTTAGCACACAAAGCATGTAATCAATTCTCACCAGGCATTTTTCTGGGAATGGTTTGTGTCAAGCGAAACTTGTCTGTTTTAATACCAGACTGGCCTGTCTTCCGGTGAGACTGGTTTAGCTTGAGGCAAGCTGACTCTGCTTTTGGTCTCCCTTCTGTTTCTTTTTCCTCCTGCTAACTACCGAGCTTCGCTGTGGCTCTGCGGTATAACAGTATTTTCAGGGAATGGTGAAATTGCAGGAAACTGGATGTGCTACTTAATGTGTTCGTGAATGTAATACTTCCTTGAACACTTACTGCTGGGCCTAGCAGGGGCAATGAAGTGAACATAAACACTGATGTACATCTGGATAGAGTGTGGGTGTTTAGGTCAAAGTTGCTGTGCTTGAGACAGCTGAGCGCATTTTATTGTGCTCAGACGTCCATCAGCAAATCCACTGCCTCTTTCTTTCCAGCAGCACAGGAAGAGGCGAAAGCTGTGGTGAAAATTTTAATGGTATGGCTGAATACAGAAGCTGGGAGGAAATACTGTTCATTAGTGTAAAACTGGATCTGTGGGTGTTTGAATATCAAACTGTGAAACAAAATGAAAGAACATCATTTATGAACTACGAAAGTTACTACTGTATTGTACTATTGTGGGGCTCCAACAAAAATCCATTTTCATGACTGAGTAATCTATTGATATTATAAGTAGTCTGTCTAATTGTTTGAAATACGTCCATCAGAATATCCATATCAGAATTTTAGATCTGTCTGCAAACAGCGTTATTTTGTCCATCAGACAGTCCAAAATCCTCGTGTAATTCAACCTGGATTTTTGCTATATTATGATTTGTATAACAAATTAAGCAAAATCTACCAGAAAGTGGGGAATCGGTTGTTTGACTAATCATTTTAGCAGTTTGTTTATATTGGATAGTTGATTGCTGTTAAGTATTGCCAGATCTGTGATATAACAAATATGCCTTTGAACCATACCTGCTCTGGCTTTTGAAATATGTGAGATTATTGCTATGTCATACGGGTGCAACCACTAGCCAGTGATATTATGCAAAACATGCAAATTAGAACTTGTTTCCTGAGTGTTGTTCATTATGTAGCTGCTGAGTGGTAAAGCAAACACTGTTTACAAGACTTCAGAGCTGTGATGCAGGCACATGGAGTCCTGGCTGTGAAGCTGAAGTGTTGAGGAATCAAAGTGCGCTGTAGGGGTTTCCTGCCCACATCTGGCAAGGAAGGAAGATGGGTTTATATATCCCTCTTGTGGGACGCTAAATTTCATTAATACAGTCTGCTGCAGGTGAGGCAGACCTCACAGCCCTGCTTCCAAGTTTCTATGAAAGAACGTGTGAGTGTAATGAAAGGAAGGAGACCGAAAGACTGAAAGAAAACAGTTGAGTCTCCAGAGGGACACACAGCCTCTGGCAGCTGTGACAAAGCTCAGACTCAGCAGATGGATCCAGCTGTTGATCTCTTTTCTAACATCTATCCTCTGACTCTGAGGGGTGGGATATCACTCTTCCTGTCTCGTTGTCTCTGTTTGCCTCTCTTTGCTCTTTCTGCTCGACCAGACATCTTATCTCTTCTCGCTTCCTTTTCCCACACTGTGGTGTCCCCTCTGTGATCCAATTACACCTCTTCACTTCCACTCGTTTCCCTGTAGAGTGGTGACATGTGGATCTGAGCAGGTGAGAGCAGCACATCTGCCTGCCTGGGGATGCTCAGGCCTCCCTGGAGTGACTCGAACATGCTGCTTTGTTGGTTTCAGTCAGACCAGACCCAGGCTTATCTAGCTTGATGATGCAAGAAATAGGGGGTGTCAATTGCTAACAGAGTGAAGTCAGACTGCAGGTGTGAGGTGTGTGTGTCTTCACAGTCACGTTGTCACAATGTTGCATTCAGGCGCAAGTGGAGCGCTTTTACTTGACCTTTGTAAATAGAGACAATTATTCACTTTGCTGCCTCCTTTGAGACAAGTGAATGGAGCGGGGGGGTTGGACCTTGAGGCTGACTGTGATGACGGCTGCCAGGCCTTCTGTTCTCACAGTCTGTGGTCCCCCTGCACATGTGCAAGGCAGTTGGCATAACCAAACAAGCTGGGCATCAGGAAGCATCGTCTGCTCGTGATAGTAGTTCTCCTCCAAAGCAAATCTGTGCTAAATCATCCATCCAGTCGCCTGCTGTCAACCAGGAGCCACCAGACTGGAAAGCAGACGCTGAGTGACAGCTTGCCAGGTAGCAAAAATCAGTAACCAGGAGATTAGGTTCAAAACAAGCAGCAACAAATAAAATTTTTGGTGCGATGATGCAGGGCACATATTGTAATCGTACATTGCAGCTGCCAGGATGTTGAATTTTTCGTTCATGAAAACGTGCGTCTTCCTAGAAAAGCATGCATATATATACACACAGCCCGAAAATATCTTAACCACTGAGCAAATGTCTCCGTATCCAGAACTTGACTGTTACAAAGAATGCATCGCTTTCGCCTGCCAGCAACCTCAGCCCCCCTTTTGCTCCAGCCTTTCTGCTGCACTGACTGCCAGTTGAAATAACGATTGAGAAGAATGTTCCTGAGCCAAACAACTCATGGAAGGAGTGCTGCACTCAGTTGCAGGGAGTGTGTCTGCTCTCATTTAGATCAGTTTTGGTTTACAGCTAGGTCTGATTAGGGCTTTGAAAATGGCTGAACACAGGGATTAGACAATACCTTAGCTGCCCATGTGAGAAATCAGTGATGGTGGGTAGTGCTTCAGGAATGAGGTGGTAAAATAGGGGTAACCATGCAAGCGATCTCTCTGTGTGGTCAAGAAAAAAGTTAGACCTGTATTGCCACTTGTAGAGCAGAATGTGTTGCAGATGTTGGTTATCACTAATGATGTTGCGAAAGGTCTAAGCTCTTGTGTGGATCAAATCAGTGCTTAGTGCTGTGTATTGGGTCTCAAAAACCTTTTGGAATTAATGAGATGTGACTAGGCACTGTGCATCCCATCGTCTTCATTAATTTTTCTTTGAATAGACAGTCTTTAGATTTTAATAATTATATTGGCAATTTTGCCTGCCTTTTATTTGACTCCAATTCTTGTATAACTCCTTGTTTAAACTTTTGAGAAATGTAGCACTTTTTCATTTGAGAAGTTGTTTTTTTACATGAAAAAATGTGTTTTCTAGAAAAAAACATACAGTATCTCAAAAATTTCACTTTGTCTGCATTGATAATTGGATATTATACATATTCTAGCAGTACTCTGTAACAATAGTGCTGATAGTTAAGACAAAAATGAAAATGTATCAGCTCCAAACATAATCTGATACTCATATCTGTGGCCCAGTTCCACTGAGTGAGTAGTTTTTTCAAGTCTTGTTAGACAGAGCATGAGGGAGAGAACGACAAACCACACAGAGAAGGAGGCTTGTGGGAAGAGACACTCCACTTTTACATTGTGGTTTGCCAGCGTTGTCTGTCTTGGCTTCAGACAGAAAGGCACCCAGGCCTGCTTTAACCAGACTCCCAGTCTGTGTGTACTGATGCTCCATGGTGGTCCACCCTCACACTGTTGTTTGCATATCTTGATGCCTTCACCACATCGACCAGAAATGCTTCTTGTATGAAAAGAGAGGACATCTGCTTTGCCTTTTTTTTTTATTCTATGGTAATGCATCCACTGTTTTTATTAGTTTTAATAATGAGACAACTGCATTACTTAATGCTGACTTCCTCTGAGTGCTAGGAGGACTTCTAAAGGTTCTTCACAACAGGGTTTTCTGCTTCTTGGATAATTTTGTCTGGTGCTCCAGAATTTATGTTGAAAGTGGTCTGCTACTTCTTTTAGTCAGTGTTGAAAGGCCAAATCTTTGTTTAGATAGCTGTCTATAGCCTGGTGCTGTGAGGAGTCTGGACTGAGCATAGGGAGCAGTGGGAGTCTCTGCTGTAATTAGGCTGAGCTGGTATGAAAATGTGTGATGTGGTATCAGAGCAGGCGAACAAAAAACCAGGGATGGGGTGTGTGTATGTGTACGTCTTGTTGGAGGCAAGGTTTTGGGTGAAAGAAATTCTCTAATCAGTGCCCTGGGTTCCTCCCATTCTGCTGTGCAAATGCATCTTGTGAGATCCAAAGCATCAACATAGGAGACATAGAAGCAGGGAAACTGATGGAGCAGATATGATGTAGGCTGTCCGTGCTCAAACTGAAATGATGCACATCGCTGCTCTGCACCACCCTTCCTTCCAGCGCAGGTTGAAAGCTGAACATGTGGCCAATCGGACCCAATCGAGGCAGCTCCATACTGAGCTACAGCACTTTGGAATGTGAAGTGAAAAGTAGTGACCTCACATTTGTCTGCCTAGATGTAATTGGCCTACACACACTGTACAGAGGTTCTCTTTCAGGCTTTCAATTGCAGCTGATCACTCTCAGAGGATGTATTAAAAAATACTCTGTGGTTAAGTGCCCAGAAGAAGTAAGTATGGTCTGCAAAGTCATCTCGAAACTCAAATCAATGCAGACAAGAGGCTAGTCAGTGAGGTAGCCGGCATAATGGCGAAACAAGTTGTTGATGAATTCAGCGAGTCAGTGCATCATTGCCAGTGCTGAAATCATCCGGACATCTGGTTTGAGAAGCTGCCTCCAAGCAAACCTGGCTTCGTCTTTATAGAGGATCCCTGGAAATCATAAATGATATAATTCAACGGATCCCTGTTGCAACTGCAAATGCCTCAAATCCCAGTATGACGATTCTGTCTTGTTCCACAGAATACTGCATTATCTTCTCTTTGAACATCTGTTGCATTGGATCCTTCTACCCATCTTTACAACCAACCTTTTTAATCACCTGCTCTCTCAGTGCTGCAACAACAGAACACCATCAGAGGTTTATTTTTTGTGTAATAATTGGGGTTTGAGAACAACCTGACTTTCATGTGGCGAGCGGTGATACGCACATGGGGAGTGCAGATGTGAATGATCTTGGTTTGCAGACCTGTGCAGATCTTTGGTTTGATGCCTGGAGTGAACTAAACCGTCACCTGTTGTCAATTTTTACCATCAACATCTTATTGCTTACAGGCCCTGATTAGTCCAGACATCGGATCTGATGATTAATGGAGCAATCTGCCCTTTAATGCATGCTGGAATTACACCAGCTCATCCAAAGATCTGACTTGGACTGGACAGTTTTTCTCCTTCTTGTGTCCCATTTGTACCAAGTTTTCTCCTACTAGTTGCTGAGCAGGCTTTTGCTCAAGGGTCTTTTTTTTAAAGGAAAAGTAAATTACTCAGCTGTCACACTTTCAGCTACAATCCTGTTGCTCTATTATTGTTACGATTATAGTCTCCTGACACATCAGCTCAAACTGGACACAGACAGTTTCATCATTAACGAAAGCTTTGATTAAAAATAAATGCTGTTTTCAACCCAGGGGGAGCCACTGAGTGATGACATCTGAAGCATCTCCTGAGCTATATCCAATAGATGTGTGGTCTCCAAACTAAACAGAATGTTTGATAAGACAGTTGAGATGAAGAATCTTTTCTTATTCTACTGCAGGATAGGTATCAGCCTCATGCACAGATGCTCCTTTCATGGTCAAATTTTAATGTAAAAGCTGCTGCAGTACACGTAGGATTTTAAATTTACATTGCCTATACTTGGTGAGAATGTATTCCTCAGTTCTGTGAGCATCCTGTAATATGGATCAGTGGATCAATCTACTGCCTCAGAAATGTCCCTCATCAATTTGTGTGAACAAAATTAAAATATCTTACAGGAAATTTGACTTTAAACATTCTAACTCTGCCCACATACAAGCATTGCATTTATACTGTCTGTAATTGGAGTGTTTAATGTTCAGCTGTAGAAGTTTAATGCCACATTTTAGCAAGCAATCGTCTACTGAGTATATCATGAGACTACTAGGGGAAAAATGAGAAAATAATAAGGCATCTTTTCTGGCTGTAAATCTTTGCCAGTTTCAGTCAGCGCTCTTCCCCTGTCACCATTCCCGTCAATGCTTTTGCTGCACCATTTTTTATTTATGCACCTTCCCTTCCATGCTTTTTACCTCAAGCATACTAATTCTACAGTCTAATAGGCTTAGTGGTGTCTATGCAATTTTTATTCTCTTATTACCATTACTGAGTCATCTTTGAAATATCATCCTCTCCAAAATGAAATGAACTGCATGGAAATGTTAAGCTCATGTAATGTTTCTAACTTAACAAGAGGCAACATTTGGTTTATAAGAAACCACATTTCGGAGAGTGAGGCCAGTCGAACTTTTCTGCTGCCTTGTTTTATTCTGCTTGTGTATTTCTGAAAGGAGGGCTTTATTTGGGAAACTCCTCCGAGCCTCTCCCCCTCCTGCAGTTCTGTAAATGACTTGTAAACAGGCTGTTTAAGTGTGAAGTCACCCTATGCCCTGCTTCCGCTCTTTATTCATCACACTGACACACATACACATAGGAGTATGGTGAATGTTTTTGCTAAAGAGCTGGGGGAAGGGCACCACCGCTAGCTGTGGGACTGGGCCAAGTCCTGACACACTCTGCAGAAGTTACTTCTGCTGGAGAGATACAGTACCAGAGAAAAATTTTACAAGAGAAAGACATGTTTTAGTCGGACCAGTGTAAAATTAAGTCTGTGATAAAGTGTCCATGACTTAAAGCTTTACAATAACACAATATTTTAATGATGACATCCCAAAACTGCCCGTTTATGCCCCTCTCTTTAGAAATTTCTCTAATGATCTTCAACTATTCATTATGCATAAAGCTTGAACTTTGAGACTCAAATCGAGCAAGAGAGTGAAGAGAAAAAAGCCGTGAAGATGCTGAATAAAAAATTGGGCAGAAAATACGACTGTCTGAGGAAAGTGGAAAATGATTGAAACAAATGGGGAACGCGGAAGGCAGAAGAGTGAGAAAGAAAGCAGATGCTGAGAGGGAATTGGAGGCGACTTGCCTCATACAGCGTGCGTGCAAAAGTGGCGTGCACATGAAGCTCAAGTCGTGGTTTGTTACCATGGCGATATTGGGGAAACAAGGGGGGTGGAGACTTGCGCAAACAAGAAACCCTATCAATTTCATGGGCAGATCATCATCTCAAAGTGCCCATATCTTCATTGTAATTACAGTGGAGTATTTAGATGTGAGGACAGTGCCTGAAAGAACCTGCATAGAAATGAACTCATGAGACCCTAAAGGCTCAGCTACTCTGCAGCTTATGCAAACACACTTCTTTAACTTTTCTTTTTGTTTTTTCAAGGTAGTGGCCTGTTTAGAGTTAAGCTGTCCGTTTTTCCAGAGTTCATCACTGTTTCTTTTTGGACTGTCTTGCTGTCTCAGCTATCACACGACATTATCAACACATCCTAGAGGTCTGGGGAACATGGAGCAGTGTCTGGGGATGTTTGTTTGGAGATAGAAACATCATGATCCCTTGGCTAGAGAAGGTACATTTGTCCTGGTGTATAAACACATAGTATAAACGGAGCTATCAGATGAATCTATATTGTATATCAAGTGAGGTTTTCATTTGGAGGGAAAATCATGGGGGTAGTGAAGGACTGAATATGTTTATTCAACATGTTGGGCCCTCTCAGCCCCCCTGCTCTCACATGTTGTCAGTGGCTGGGCCTCTGCATCTGTCATGAAGGACATACAGGGGGGTGAGTTCACAAGGCCTCCTCTCTCCCAAACCCCATCTCTGCGCAGACGTCTTTGTCCCTGCTTTTTGTCTCATTACAGGGACTTTCCTTCACCCTGTCCCTCCCAGCTCTCCTGGGTTTTGATAATAGACTGGGGGCACCCTAATGAAGTGCCAGCATGATTAGATTCAATTTGCTCTCCTTTTTCTTCTTGGAAGTGAAGAGCTATCAGTCTACAAAACACTTCCCTCCAGAAACAGACTTATCCCACACCTATATCTCCCTGTTGCCAGAAGCGGCCAGACTGTTAGTACCAATCAGGCTTTATCTTTCACAATTTAGCCATGTGAAGAAACAGGCACGGATCTCTTATCTCAGACTGGACAAAGCCTATGTAGACATGGTGGGGAATTACGTAAACATTCAAGGAGAGCTTTCATCGGACCGATGGGTGTCTTAACAGAATGTGTCCGTCTGAAATTTCAATTTTGGTGAAATAGCGAAAGTGTTACAATATTCTTGTCTTGTCAATCTGATTTTAAGACATTTGAGAAAAAAATTGCCTTTCTGAGTTGCAGAAGTATTGCGGTGTTGGAGCTTGGTACTGACAGGAACTCTGCATGACAGGAAATGAAATTAGGAAAATGTATTTTCCCTGTCTAGTAGTCAAAGTACCAAAATGATATCTGTGAGATATATTCAAACAAATCTTTAGACTTTTTGTCGCACTAAAAAAACAAATTATATGAGAGAATGATTTTAAAATTACAAAACATAAAAATTGTGTTTTGTAAGGGACTAATGAAAAGGATATACTGTCCAACACTTTGTGTGCCCTTGTGTTCTTTTCCCAGTCTGGGAAGGTGGGACAAAGCTGCAGGAATTGGCCAGCATTTGTGCAATAGGAGAAGGGTGCATAAAGATGAAGCCAAAGTACACAAGCAAAAATGATTTTTGGCCTGGACTTACAAGACACAATGCTTCAATCACAGCAGATCCATACAGAGGGGACCAGTGGGATCAATCTATGACTAAATTGACCTAATTCTTTTGTGTATGTGCATGATTAAATTGAAGTCAAAAAGTTGGCCATTAATTGCATTATATGACAACACAAGTACTTGAATATGGGAGCTTACTCAAGGAAATTAGATTATGGCCAGGCACACTTCATGATTATTGTAGAATATTCAAACTGTCTGAATTCTGTGTGATGGAGGTGTATTTATAACCACTTCACGCTTCGGTTCAAGGCTGCTTTAAAAAAAGGAATGCATGTGCAGTGTTCAGTTGTACACATAGAGAATGGGAAATATTAAATTCTGAAATTATCTTAAATATTATAATTTATAACCCAGTAAAGTCACTTGAGGGACATAAACAAAACTATGGTCTAAGATGTGATGAAATAACAAGAAGCTCTATACCCTAAATATATCAAATATATAACAAATTGTTTACAAAAAGTTTGTTTCACTCAAATTTATGTTTCCTTAACATATAGTGCCTGTTTGTTATCTCAAACACATCCTCAACCACAATTTGGCACTGTCCACATGATGTGGCTCGTGCTCTGCCTGAAAGGAAACGAGGAACCTTTAGGTAGCATAGCATGATAATGGGAATAATTATGAGAAGAGAAATACTTAAGAAAAGGTGTCCCAGTGGATATTTGGTCTAGCTGTGGCAAAGACTACAGACTTTGTGTTGCAACTTCCAGGCTTTTGTAAACCGTTTTAACTACTTGGGTCATTCATTATTCTCTCAAGAGCCTCTTCTCATCTGTAGGAACAGGTTTACCGTTTAGAACACGAGTGTTTTGTTGAAATTGCCACTTTTTACAAACTCTGCAGATTTATTATAAACAATTTTGAAGTGGTTCTGTCTATCTTTGAAGTGAGCTAATATCTCAGAGACGGTTTAGTGTAATTTGCAGGTTCATATTAACGAGTTTTAGCTCCTTAAACTTGCTTTGTTATACAGTTGAGTGCAGCTTGATTTAAAAGTTTGCACCATAAAAAATCATGCAAACCTGATGTATTGCAAAGTTTAAGAAAGTTGCAAGAGTTTATTTTAAAATTTAAATTTCTTTTGATTCCATACTGCAGCTAATAAAACACAGTGAAGGCTTGGGATAAAATAAGAACAGTTCCACCTGACAGCAGCTTTGCAGGCAGTGCTGTGATGTCAAGTAAATAATTGTGTGTTTGCGTGGGTGGATGGGGGTGTTTCACGAGCTCTCCTTACTGGCAAATGACGATAGTTTTGATTCAGCCTCTCCTTTACTGGTGCGGCTCTTGGTGCTTCACCTTCTGTGAAGTTCATTACTGGTTTACAGTATGTAATAAGCCTCATTAAAACAATCCCCTGGGTACTCACTTTTCTGCTCAAGTTAGAGGGGAGTGCAGGATTTGGTGTGGTCTTCCTGAGGCTTGGGTGGTATGGTGAAAGGGATTAATGGTGTGACGTCAGAGTGCTCTGACTGGAAAGAGTGGCATGATCTGCTCACATAACTGTGTTCACACTGGACAGTATGTTAGTTTCCAATCCCTGCTTAAGCCTGGGGAACTTCAGATGTGGGTAGTGAAGGAGACCAGTGGAAATGAACACCGTGCGCGTGGAGTGCTCTGCGGATGACAGAGAGGAAATTGCTTGCTCATACCGCACCGCACTAATTCTGGAATCTTTTCCAGGCTCACCAAAGAAGACTTTATTATATAACTCCCTACCTTTTTGTGTGCGTTTTTTTTAGTTCATTAGATATACAAAAACAAAGAACAGAGAGGAAACAGTGTTTTTCTAAAGCTCAGTGTCAGACTAGATTGATGGATCAACCATTTCCCCATATTCATGCTATTCTGCAAAGTAAATTATTCAAATGAATTCAATTCAGCCAGGACAGCTCACTGAATACTTTGTGTGCGACTCCTTTTTTGAAACACAGAGCTCATTTAGCTATGGTTGTTAGCACGGTGATGGGTGATGCAGAGAGGGAAGCTGATTTGTTCTAAATAAATCAAATCATTTCTTTGTCTTTTGCCAAGGACTGTCTGACTCTCCTCTGACCCTTAATTAAAAACCATTTCCGCAAGTGCTGAAGAAATATTAATAGTTCCAGACATTTAGTAGGGTTTGGGACCTTGGTAATTGTGGTCATGACCCGACTTCTACCCGCATGCTACTTAGAAAATTTGCTGTAGTTACCGTTTGTTCCAATTTAGAATTCTGGTAAGCAGTCCTAATTAAGGGTTTATTTACAAGTACATCAGTATCCTTGTTGCAGTGTTTCTTTTAATCAGGAGTGCTAATGTGAAGTGAGAGTCTCTCTTTAGAAGTCTAGTCTAGACACTTTTCACTCTGTGAGCTTGCTGTTGCCAGGCTGTTAAAAAATGCCAGAGGAGTTGCCACAATGTGCTTGTATAGAATGGCTTATGGCACAAACACGGCACTGTCTGTGTCTGTAGGGACTCTTGATGTGGGACAGCTGCTTTATGATGGTAAACTCCTTTCCTGAAAGCTGGGGACCCCCTGCTAACCCACCAGCATAACCACATTGCATGTGAATTCGCTCAACATGTTGGATTAGCTGGTTAAATGCGGTGATCCTTTCCCGCAAAAGTACAATCGTGACATTTAGGGCATTATAATACCAACAAAGGCTGCTCAGCCTTTTTCAGGCCTTGCTTTTCTTGCTTATTCTTGGCCCAACATGAGGAAGATGGTAACCTGAATGTTAATTATGCATCTCAGTGCAAATCTACATAAAATGATCATATGCTGAGATTAAATCAAAGTTTGATGAAAACATGGGAAACTGGACAGTTCTTCGGTTTACATTGCCTCAGTTGTAGATATATAGAGAGAGGTAAATGGCTTTTGTGCATAAGGGTTAAAACACTTCATATATGCTGCAGTGATACTGCCAAACCAGCTCTAGCTGTCTTGGCAAGTGTGCATGCAAAATAAATACAGCAAGAAAAAAAACGGGGAAAAAGCAAGTGAATATTGGGATCCAAACCAGAAACCGAGCCATGAAGGTCTTATTTTTTTTCTTTTTTGTCCTCAGTTGTGCATACACACTGAAACACAAATCAACATAGAGGAAAGAGATAGTAGTAAAGAGATAGAAGGAAAAGGCAAAACTGAAGTGTTCAAAAAAAGAGCAAAAGTGGTCTGAGTAGGGAAGAAGAAAAAAAGAAAAAGCGTGAAAATGGAATAAAAATAGGCTCATGATGGAGATGGTGTCTCGATGAGGCAGCCCGCTAACCTCAGAGGCGCCACACTCCCTGGCTTATCCCGGCCCAGCGAGAAGGAGGGGCCACACCACAGATCTTTCTGTCTGCCAAGGCTCCAGCGCTAGGACGAGTCTCTCTCCTCTTTCAGCCTGGTCGTGGTGGTGGAGGGGGGAGCGAGCAGGCATCTCAGACTTTGAAAAACAACAAAGCACTACTCCCCTTTATAGGCGACAGGGCAGTCCTTCATGGTTGAGATCAGGAGCCGAGACAGTCGCAGTCAGGTGTCACTTCAGACTTGACAGTTAGACTGCGAGTATGTGACTGGTTCTGTTGGTTTAGCAAAGTTCCCAAGTCAGTGTGGTGCAAGATGGTTGCTACTGTGTCAGAAGCCTGACATTTGAACTGCCCAGGCAACATGACTTCATGCTGCAGTGTAGGTTGCATTAGTCACACACAACAAGTGGGGGTGGATGGAGCAGACATGAAGCTGGCAGGAGGTCGATAAGGATTTACCTTCACTTCCTACCCTCCTGTACTTTCCAAAAGAATTGGCTTAGTTAGTATTTGTTAAATTTTCAGTTTGGAAAAACCATTTGAAATCTGTTCTTCTGATCTATATAGTTTGCAGTAAACTTCAGCCATGTGCAGCTTTTCAGATGTCTGAGGCATCAAAAGATAGCTTGTTTTTCAACCGAGTTCCTGCTTTAGAGTGTACATGACATAAAATGGACTTTGTGCTGTATGTGAAAGTCTGATCTATCAGGAAGTCTACACTGTCATCTGGGAAATATTGACAGACAAAGGAGAGAAGAGAGCTCGACAGCTCAACATTCTTGCTCATCTGGAGGATATTCAGAGGAAAAATATTTTCATAACTGTTTTAAATTTTACATATTAGGTGGATTAAGGGGAACTGTACACACATTTCCCCCCCTCAATTCAAAAACAGACATATGGATTGCATTAGTTGTGTGTTACAAAGAGTATTATGTTTTTTTCAATGTGTCACTTTTTTGCTAGACAAAGACTTACAGAAAATGTGAACAAAAAGACGCAGTATTTGATTGTGTTAGTTCCTTTTTATGTTCTTCCCTTCATAAGGCAAGTGCATACAATACACTGTAATTAATTGCAAAGAATGGAAACCTCCATTTTTATAGAGCGCAAAAATTCTTAATGATTTGCTGAATGAACAACACTTAGCTGTACATTTCAAATCTGTAAGTTGAGCCTTTCTTTTGTTGCAAGCTACCTACAAAACTAGAGACTGATTTCAGCGTCCTGCTCAGTTTCTTTCTCGACAAAGAGGAAATGATGAAGCACTGAAGAAATGGAGCACATGACAGTGAAGTAAAGCAATGACAATGAAGTAAAACATCTGTTGTGGCGTGTTTTTGAAAGGGCAGGTTCAGTGTCTTGTACACTTGGAAAGAAATTGTGTCTCTGCGCACAGTTAGAGCTAATCTTTCAAACCAACAACTTGTTTTGTTATGAAGGAGATGTTGGTTATAATGAGGTGTGTAAGTCTCCCGTAAAATTAGAAGATTTAAATTGAATTGCTGCACAAATCCCAAGCAGATCACACACAAGCTTACGTCTCCAGCTGCATGTCGACCCAGTTGCCAAGACACAAAGATTTTTGATATGGTTTATTTTTATTTTTATGTTGTTTTTTTTCTGTTTCTCTTTTCCCAAGATGGTGCACAAGTACAGTTTCTACCATAGGTGATCAGCCAAAACATCACTATTTTTGTCCAACTGCACTTTTGTATGTTTTCCATTTCTTCTCAGACCTAATCACCCAACAACCAAGGCAAAATTGAAGCCACACGACGGTGATGAAAACCATTTTTATAAGGCTTCGAGTGAATTTTCAGTTGTTTTTGAAAATGGTTAACCTCAAAATACCTCTAATACCACAACACAAGCTGCTTTAGGCAAATTGGAGAATACTTTTATTCAGTATTCAAAATTTGTCATTTAAAATTGTCATTATGGAGCCAAGTTTTATTTCTGTCTGTGTCATACTGATGTTCTTTATTTAGTGTGGTCCTTGATAACGCTCCTCGGAGAGTGTAGAGTTATAGCTTTATTCAAAACCGCCCAGTTTGCACTCTAAGACCTTTTCATCTGGTAGCAATCTCCTTGTGAGCAGTTTCAGCCACCAGAAGCCCAATCCATCAGCCACTGTCATGTGCTGCAATGAAATGTGAAAGGGAGCGTAAACGCACAGAGGCATAATGTCCTTTTAAAATGGAAAATACACTTTTAAACTTAATTTGTGCATAATTGCTTTTAGGAGGAAAATACACGAAAATAAGGAAATCAGTTCCAAATTATTTATTTCAAGATTCGCACAGAGCGTTAAATGAAACACGTTTTCTCTTTTTAGCCCTGTTGCCTGCTCATTGCTCTTAAGATAACAGTGGGATTATGGTTGAATGTGCTTATTTCACTCATATACAACAGACGGCTTTTAATTGGTTGCTCTTTTATGTTTCATGAGACTGTCACCACACTGTGTTTGGATTTTCTGTGGAAAATGAGCACCAGATTGTATAAACTCCAATGCAAACAGGGAAAGTGGGTGCTGTGTGCATGCAATGTAAGTGATTGTTGCCAGATTATACGCACCATATGTATTCCTTCAAGAGACTAGACCGTATATCCTTCTTTATGAAATCCTCCCAAAATCATCGCAGTGGAGTCGTATTCACCTTCACTGCCTAACTGGTTCCATGCTTTTTAATTCAAATTGCCTTGAGCCTGTGGACAGATGATAACAGCACAGCAGGTCATGGAAGGACAGAACTGCCTTCAGCTATCTCCCACACATAAAACAACTCATATTCGCTCAACTTTAAAGAGTAAGACCTGGGATAAAAGGTAATATTAACTGTCTGTCTAAACAGATGAAAAGCAGTCCAAGAGCATGCAGTCTCCTCGCTCCTGCCCCGAGCAGTGGGCATGCGGTCAATGCTGCAGCGTGTCCCCTCACAAAGGTCAGTGGAGGGCTTCGTCATGGGATTATGGGATGCAAGATGTCTGCGCTTACTAGACTGAGAAAAGGAAATGAGAGGTGTCTAAATAAAGCCAGTTAAAATGAGTCAGACAAAAAAGTGAACAAGCATCTCGCTCCATTCACTTGTGGCTTGAGATAAGATGGAATTACTCCTAGAAAATGAGAATGTACAGAGAGAGGGAGGGAGAGTCGAGAGGGAGGGAAGGAAGAACAAGTAACGGACAGAAAGAGAGAGAGTCTTGCAAATCACAGCTGTTGGAAACACAAGATGACTCACTTTTTACATTTTTTCAATGTTATTGAATGTCTCCTGTAGAGGGTTGAGGGCTATGAAGTTAAAATGATCCTTTGACTTGTAGTGATGATTCTATTTACTCGGTCATATTATATTTCGGGTAACTTCACTGGATTGATGCATTCAGAAGAGATTAGAAAGCTGTGAAGATTCAGGGTACAGATGATCCTGCTCAACCATGCTCAAGTTTAAAAAGTAGTTTTTAGAGTTTTAAACCCTAAATTAACATAATTGTAATACTTTTCAAGGAGGAAGGTGGAATATCTTACAGACTGTCTTTTCTACATTTGTAATTTTTGAGGAGTAATCTCCAAAAATGTCTTCTTACCTCTTAAGGAGGCTACAGTGAGATGTTGCAGTACACCACATGTACACTTGTATTTTCATGTGGCAGTGTAAATATTAACAGACAACAGCTGGTTAGAGAAGCACATGTAACAGAGGCCTTTCACTGTTCAAATGAAGGTGAATGCTAAAGTTACAAGTCAAATGCTTTGACTGCAGCATTTTTTAAAGGATGTTTCCCAGAAGATAGTGTTTGTGTAATGCTGACATTTACACAGAAAACTTTGAAAAGGTTAAGAACTTGCTCAGTACTGTGTGCTGACGATACAGATTGACCTTTTTGGTCCTGTTTGTTTTCTCATTTACATGAATGGTTTTACCAGGGTAAAGCGAGGCCCAGCAAGTAGCCAGGAGTAAGCAGCTGCTTCTCATCTTTGTCTGCAAGCATTTGTGTTATGGCTCTGATCTGATTGGGTATCGCATAACCCCCTTGTATCTGCTGAGCCCCCTGAGACTGAATTATAGACATCATCTGTTTCATTATGGCACCACAATGGTTTCTGGACCTTAAAGAATAGCTTGTGGCAGAGTGTATTTTAAATTCATATCTGCTGTTTATCGTTCAGTTAAGCAGAGTAAACACTACAGCTGCAAAGCTGGAGAAAACACTTGCATTTACATAGGTGGAAACATTTTTTCTGTCATTGTCTTGTGTGTTGCAAGAATAATAATAGAGTAAAATTATGTTGGATAAGAACTTTTTAGTCTTAAATGTCTGTTCGTGAAATTCAAATTTCATTCAAGACTTCATTTAAAGTCCAACATAAACACCAGTTTCTGACCCATGTATAAGATCATTATTGGACTGCAACTGCTGAACCACCACTCAACATGACATCTTAGTTATCCCTGCTTGCTGAGAGATTTTCTCCTTTCCCTCTTGTCAGGGTTCACTCACTCAGATATAAACCTGGTCTCATGCCAGACTCAGACTTATATCTGTTTCTCTGTTTGGTAAGCTGGCTCCTCCACTTCCCGCATCCTGCACAGCAGTCCTTAGGTTGTTTGTGAAATGGAAGTAGCCCAGGACTCCTCTGGGACATAACAGAGAAGGCAAGGTCTGTAGCCCCCTCACCTCTGTGTTCCTGCAGAGTCCCCAGCGGCTATATGAACATTAGTTTGACTCTCCTGGTCTGAAGACGTCTAGTATGTGTGTTTGCCTGAGAAGGAAAGTGGTCTTTACGTTTGCGTGTTGAGGGTGGGCCTTTTTTACTTTAAGTTAGAAGTAGATGTCACACTGAGTTATTCCAGCAGTCTGCTGAGATTTGACTCGACCGAAGAACAATATTTTTCCAAGATTGCCCTGAAGTGCCAGTAGCCAAAACGAAGAGATGCTGCCCGCTAGCTTCTGTCCATTCCTCCTGTTGCTCTGCATGATATTTTTCACCATCTTTTTGGTACATCCTTGCAACAAGTTAAAATATGCATATTTTCCACTTGATAACTGCACATTGTCTGGGCAAGCCTATTAGTCTCGCTGTACCCCTGTAACACCATGAGCTGCAGTGAAGTTTGCACACTGTTATCCTTATCTGCAGGATGCACCAGGCAGACTGAGGGAATGCAGTCTGACAGAAGGGTGGTGCATTTACTGTGGGTAAGATATAATTTATCCCCAGCACATTATTTCTGTGGTATCAGTGGTAATTGATTTCAGTTGTGCTTTGTGTCTCATATTAAACCCCACTGGAGTTTCCATTTCTGTCCCTAAGCTCAGTTACCTTTCAGGCTGTTTCACTTGTAGAAGCAGATTGTGTTATCTACGAAAACTTAAAAATCAATTAATAACAAGAAACAGAAATATTGTCTTGGATTAGACCCGAGGCAGTGCTCCACGAGAGGGAATTAGACTGTCCAATAAGTTCTCAACAAAAGATCAGGGACATCCCACATTTCTTGCCATGTAATTGAACCAATGATTTTAGTAGCTGGCATGAATTAAGCTTGTTTCATAATGAGGTGAAGGTCCACTCAGTCTCACACTACCCATGCTATGAAATCCAATCCAGGAATTTCCATGCTCAGTTTTTAAAGTGGCAAATGACTCGAGAAAGTGTCGTGAACAATCATGCACACCTCCACTGACTGACTGATATGGGTTGGTTAGGTGGTTTCTCTGGGCAGCTGTCTCAACCCAGGATTTCACAATGCCCAGGTGGGAGTATTAGTGACCAGGCGTAGGTGAGAGCAGCACACTTAGGCTGCCAGCTATAGCATGAATTCCATCAACACCCGCAAGTTGTCTGTCAGCTGCACTAATCTGAGGCTGACAGTTGTAAAAATAGGGCTGCTAGATGGTGGATCTCCCGTCACTGACTCAGTCCATGGGAGTCCTGTGGCTTAATCCTGCAGTTGTTCCCCTGACTGAAAACAAATTCATCCTTCATCACTGCTGTCAGCAAAACTGAAATTCCTCGTAATGGATGGATCTATTGAACCATTTTCACAAATCTCAAATTAATTAGTTGTAGCTTGATTGTAAATTTGATTATTCCCACTTTTCCTCATGATTAAGTACTTCTGAAAAACAGTGTGAAATATAGTCTCACTGCGGGCTGTTTTTAATTGACTTTTTTAAAACACTGACAAATATTGCATCCTGCAGTAGCAGAATCCATATCGAGACCTTTATTCAAAAGCGACATGAAATAGCCTTTTAAGTAGCAAGAGTTTAAGTCAGACATACTAATTCTGTTCTTGTCTGGCCACAGATCATCAGGGTAAGTGAGGTCAAAGGTGAGGGGTCAGGAGATGGCCAGCAGCAAGCTAAGCAACTCTCCAGGGCTTTAAGCAGCAGTAAATTACAAAACATGGTCACTATTCAAAGCTGTGCACCAGGATTCTCAGTCAAATCAGGTTTTTCCAAATGTGAACAAGAAGAAATACAACACTGAGAAAGACTCTCCCAAAGTCTACTACCTCTGCTGCTCTCTCTACTTCAACTTTTATCTTTTTTTTTGTCTGGGTCTGGTATGATCTGTTATATCCATTAGCCCAAGGAGGGCTGTGGCTCTTTGTCTGCAAGAATATGTCAAACTGTTAGCAGAAAATGGTCTATTGGCACATAACATCATGCTGAGAAGTAAAGCATGAGCTTCAAAAGAGAAACCGCTAAAAGGCTGACAGACAAAGAGAATGGAGTCCGTCAGCCAATAACCATGGAGACCATTTGTCTCAACTTTGAACGTTCAAAAAGCAGGATAGAGGTATTACTTGGTAATTTGTAGAATGATGCCAGGCATAATTTCATCTTTTTAATGTTTTTATCTTAAGTGTTTGTGGGAAATACTAAGAGGCATATGTGGAATTTAGATGTAAAAAGCTGAAAAGAAAGTAAAGAACAAAGATGCACCTGAATTTTTATGAGCCCTAAATCAGATGTGACCGAGACCACCTTACCTCACCCTCTTCTCAAGTCTCAGTCACCAGTGACTGAGGCTTGGTGCTTCAACACATGAAAAAGGTGAATTGTATTGTCAGATAGGTTGTGAATTTTCAGCTGGATGACCATTTGGGGACCCTTTGACAGGTAGTTTCGGGCTTTAAGCAACGCTGTACACAACACATTTGTTCTCTACTGAGGAAATTACTGTGCTGAAAGAGAAGATGGCAAACGAATTGACTGACCCAAAGGGATCCCTTGATGTCCAAATGACTATACCAGAAAGAAAAGGGGAAAGAGAGGTCAAGAAGCTACAATAAAACTGATTTGACCTTTGAAATATACTCTTTTCAACATAACACATTATTTGTGAATCAGATGACTCATTGCTGTCGAGGTACAGTGGCTATTTCAAAGAAAACAAATATATAAAGGAAGATGTTTGTTCTTTGTCCCAAAGTCTGAGGCATGAAGCATGAAATAAAATCCTGACATACAACAGTGAGTGAGTTTAGGTGGCTGTTGAGCTTTGTCTTTGTTGGTTTATGTATGGGTGGTTTGTTATTTCCGTCGCCTCCTCCACTCTTTCCACATCCCTATCCTCTGTCCTGACTCTGTTTGGCGGCGCACATTGTTGTGTTGCTTGTGGTGTCAAGCAGCAAGTCCACCAAAGTCATCCAGAAGCCAGGACTCGAACCGTGAGAAAAGACTGCTGTGTGATTGGATTAACTTTTGAGCGCCACATTGCTTAATTAATGAAAATGACCCGGGAGCAGAGAGTGAAGCCATTGTCTGCATGGTGACAAAGTCCCTGCCCATCAACAGTATCCTTAACAGGATTTCACAAAGTACGCCAGGCGTTCTTAATTTGTTGGCTTAGAGCGCGACAGAAGGGCCCTGGCAGCTGAAATGTTGTCTTCCCTTTGCAGTCGTGAATTTTCAAACACTAGCCATGGAAATCAGGATTAGAAACAGAAGTTGAATTTAAAATGGCACTTGTTCATGAAAGTAGCAAATTTTCTCTCTGCCAAGCAGTAGCAGAGGCTTTTCACTCGTCTTTATATTAATGTTTAAACTTTACACCAAGACTGCTGTCCTGTGATTTAACCTTCATTTCCATTTAGCCAGCCAGCAACTTACACCTGCAGATTATGGCACAGTTCAATGCATTCATTGCACATGTGAACAGTAGCTATGGTTCACTTGATGATGTGTGAGTCTCCCTCCCTCTCTCCATCCTCCTCTCATTCCTCTTCCTTTGACTTTCTATTGGCGAGGGGTGTAAACGTGGGCTGGTGTTACAGGGGTGACGACCCTGCAGGGTCTTCTGAGAGGTTCAGCAAAGCCAGTGTGACCAGATTACTTTGCATTCCTCTGCGCTGAATGGCTCTCTGGAAACTATTACCTGGAATTACCTCAAATCAAAGAGTTCGTCTTATTATCTCAGCAGGATCAGTCAAAGCAGACCATTCTGTGACTGTGAGCTAACATGTTAAAATAACAGCACTGAATACCTTTTCCCTGGACAACCAAATTGTGTTTTTATGGAATTAGTCAACAGAAGAAATGCAGAAATTTTTAGCAAATATGTTAATAATTTATCAAAGAAAGCATTTTGCAAGCACAAAATAAGCTGAAGTTAATTATTACTATCATTAAAGTTACACACTGTTGGTATTTCTTTTGATGTAACTTTTGGAAACGAATACAACGGCTTACTTTTTTTTTTTTTCCCCACTGTGTCAAATAGCTGACCAAGATAACTGTTTAACAATCCCTCCTCCTTCCCACACACATTACAGCACCATTGCTAAAGCCAACACCTGTCAGTCTTTCTGTGCAGCCTCATGTTTCAATCACTGCTAACACCTACTGACAGTGACTAAATATTGCCCAGTGCTCACTCTCTCATCATGTTGACGAAGATGTGTCAGGCACAGTGGTGGCTTTGTTATTGCAGCCTTCAGAAGACAGACTCGCTCTTGTGCACCAAATAGACCGTCGAACAGCACAACTGCTGGATGAAAAGAAAGCTTATATTGGAGCAATTGTGCATTCAAGTGGTTGTGAATCTGAATAGTGTCGTTTCATGAGAATGTTCTTAAATGTTAGGTTCTCCACTATTATTAATAATAACAATTGCCTCATTTTATTGCATTGCATTGGATTACATTACGTATGTTATCATGTACTTTTGAGTAAAAATTAGAATAAAAAGAATGACAAACAAAAATATGTTACTGTAGAGCTGCCATCACAAAATCCTAATTTGAAAATTTCTAGCTTCTGTTTAAGTGAATCTTACTATGACCAAGAATCTTATTGAGCTTCCAAATACACATGCACATGTTTTAAGTTTATCTTTGATGTTTTTGCTAAACATCTTCTGGTATTTGATAAAGCATGAAACCTGCCTCTTTCTTCTCAGTCCCTTTCTCTTTTGTTTTTCTTTTCCCCCCACAAGTGTTCGTGGTTTCAGATTTCCCATTGGCTTGCAAAGATCTGGAAATCTCTCAGCTTTTGACTCCATCTGGAACATTTAACATCTCATGCTCCGGGATAAAGACTTCAGTTGGGTTAATTCAGTGGATTCAGTGTCTTAACAGCTTGATTTCTGCAGAATTTTTATCATTATAAATTGAATGTTTTTTCACTGTTCTGCAAGAAGTAAATACGACCATAAAGAAACAGCAAAGGATGGAGCATAGACTTTGCTGGTTTGTAGTCACTGAGCAGCATGATTTAAACATGGAAAAGAGGGGAAGTAATGCATGAATTGGCTCTCCCTCTTGAATTCATTTTGGCCATTTTCTAGGCTTTTGAATGTCTTCATTTTGTACTGGTGTTGAGACTCAAGCTACTTCTAGTTGGGCCTCTCTCTTTAGGGAGGCGAACAACAGCTCAAAGACAAATGATCTGCTCTCGCTATAGTACTGGGCCGGGGTTTGTGGGCAGCTTGCCCATACAAGTACATGTCTAGGTCTCTGACTGCAAGAGCAGTTCATAGGATGTGTGTGTGAGAGGGAGGTGAAATTGATGGAGGAGTCAGGGTGAACAAAATCAAAGGAGACTCATATAATATAAAAGGGGAGCCTGAGAGAGTGAAAATCTTGTTTGACCCAGGATCAAGAGAGCACAGCAATATTTTCTTATATTTATCATAATTAGCATAAATCTGAATATATGGTGTAAATGTCTTGGAGTCAATCCTGCATGAAGCAGGTGTGTTTCACATTTTGGGGTCTAAGTTTGAGTTCTGGTGTGAAATAATGCATAGTTGCTCCCTTTGAAGATCAGTTCACTGGCTCTGTGAGACGGTACAAGCGTATAATGTAGCTTTGTATGAACTGTTTTTTTGGTAGAATGTGTTGTCCAGACAAGGTGTGAAAATATATTTTTACTACAGGAACTCTGCAATCTGTGTCCAACACTGTCAAGATGAGAATAGTGAATAGGCTTTTATTCCCCCGGTGGTCATTTTTAACTCCCACCACACTTGGGGTGGGAAGAGCATGGACAGCCCAGCTATGACCTACTGTAAAAATGTACATTATAAAAATGTCAGTTAGAGGAAAAGCATTTATCATCTCACAGATTCCCACCGGAAAACATATTAGAAGCAAATGGATCCGGAACCTGGAGAGGGTGCCTCACAGTTTTAGGTTATGCACTCAACACTTAGAGTGTAGGTATTAGCACAGCCTGTCTCAGCTAGCAATCTGTCTGGTCCCCCCACCTAGTCTTAACAGCTGTACTAGACAATGACAAAGAGATGCATTAATACAGTATTTTCTTTAAAAACAGCTATAACTCAGGTGTTACAGTGATGAGTGTGACCCCGAGTCTTGGTGAAAATCTTTCAATAAATCGAAAATATTTTAACACACACACACTGCAGGACAACACAAAGTGCTTTGTTGAAAAGGAGGGTAAATCTGGAGGACTGTGAATGCAACAATAGCTTGCAGGTGCTGTGTTTTTAGTGGCACATGTGTTCACACCCTTAGGTCTACCTAAAGTCCATACATGTCAAGGTTGCATGTTTTATTGGTACATCTGAGACAGGCTTTCCTGCTTTATGTGTGGCATGTGTTAAGAAAGTGGGAATTAGCTCATTCAGTCAGTTTTGTGTAGTAGTCTCATAAAACATGTAATTTTAAAACTTGAAAAAGAAATCACACAATGACAATAAACTAGCTTAGAAAAGTCAGACAAATTCAGTGCCGGCCCTTGGAGCTTAGATTGGTTTTGTTAGAAATAGAACACCTACATTATAGCAACTACATGGGCATAAAATAGCACAGAACAAATCGAGTGATTAAAAAAACTTTGCCAGTTTGCAACAAACAAAATGAAAGAAAAGATACCTCTTTACCTATAAAAATATGGATTTTCGATTAAAATTTTGTAAGTCGATGTAATTTCTAAGCCAAGTCCAGATGTCTTCTTACTAGAGCCGCACATATAAAGGTAATTGAAGATTTGGACAGGATTAAATCGCAGACATGTTCTGCAATGATTACGATATCCTCCTGCTTTGCCTTGTAGAAATAATCGCATCTGAACAGGGCTTAAGACTACATGCTATGAATTTACATCAAAGTGGATATGAAACCGCTTCATATCATCCATGTGTCAGAGTCACTGCAAGATAAACAATTGTCACAGCTAATGTGCCTTGGTCACTGAATTCTAAATAAAGAAAATCTAAATATTGCTATTAAATGTAAACTCTATGTATCTGTGACCACTGACATGATCCTTTTAAGGCTGTCTGATTTACAAGACCCTCAAATAAATAACTGTACCTACTGTGTGTCTGATATGTATCCAACACAGATCACACTGCACTGCTTATAAGATGTGAAAGATTCTGTAGGCTTTGCACTTCAGTTACAGTGCTGACTAGGGTTTATGTTCCCCACATGCTGTTTGAACGTCAACCAAAGAGCAAAAATGAGACATATAATACCAGTTTCCTTGTGCTAGGATGATAAAAACACTTGGATTATCATGAAAATATACATCTTATACATCTCTTTTCAAACTAAACGCCACATCGGTGTTAAATAGTCATGCCAACCCACATCTGAGTTATACATCCTGCTTGTCCTTAAAGAGGGTTGTGTGAAGGGGCCTGGAACGATCCCAGCCAAGCAGGTCACCAACTATGAGCAGTTTGAAGTTACCATTTCCCTAAACTATATCTTTGGACTATGAAAGGAAACCCACGAACCAGTGCGGCACCTTGCAGCCCTATTCATATGCTCTTTGTGCTACTAAATGTAAAGTAGACATTAGTTGGGGTCTTTTGTTCATGGACATTAGACTTCACTTTGTGTTTGTGCTTTTATTAGGGTTAAAGGTCAGGTCTCACCTAATAAATTCCCCTTTATTATGCTGAGGTCATTGTCATGTCAGCTAGCCCAGTAATGCATGGAAATATGATAACCAGAAATAGTATTATGCATTTTGCTTGGTTGGTGCTGAGCTGTGCAACAAAGAAAGCACAGTATCTTGCTCAAGCTAACATTCTGATTACAGTTTTGCATTAATGTGGTTAAAAGTTAAGGGTCTGACATTTAGTCCAGTATCAGACTTGCTCAGTTTGTCTGTAATGAAGTGCCTGGTATGGTGTCTGGTTCCATTCAGCTCATCTGTAGAGGTGGAGGGCGATCACAGGCCACACACTCAGATCCATGCCGCCTGCTCCTTCGACACATTTCCTCCTTGCTCTGTGTTCATTGCTAATATTCTCATTAGGACCAATGGAATGGCCGCTTAACATGTTTTCACAGCCGGCGTGTGACATCATCACATTTTAAAAGCACCTCATAAACACAAAAGGCCTCGGCTGAGGACGGGTCTGGGAAAGCTTACAGCCACCCCTCCACTCGCCTAGTCATTGTCTCTGCAGTGGCAATGATCTAAGAGACGGTGAATGATGAAAGCAGCTGAAAGAAAAGTACAAAGTTGAGGAGATTACAAAACATTTTTAAAAACTAGGTTTAAATAGCTCTGCAGTGGCTGTTTTTTTTGCTAAATTCAGCATAATTACAATTCTAGGTTTTCTTACTGGGTACACTGGGTACCAGGCTGTACTATGAGGAGAAATCAGATTCATTCTGCCATAATCCTTTCTTTATTTCTAAAAAGAATGGGAGAAAAAATCCACCTCAAATAGCAGTGAAATGTGTAACAAAGAAAAGCTTACAAGAAGTCAGTCTCTGGTCAGCCAAAAGGTCTTAAGTCAGTTCATAATCACAATACTGAAAACTTCAAATGTGTGAAGTGTGTTTCCAACAGTACAGTCTTTTAAACCTTTCAGCAAAGGCCACACAGCATGAAGAACAGAAAGGGAAATATCTCAAAAACTGAGGCTTTGATCTCCAAAGGGTGCATTTGGCAAAGAAATAAGTGTTTCCCTACAAAACTAAAAAATGGGGTTAAAAGAAAAGGCGCTAATCATGATCCATGAGCACTTAAACAGCTTGTTGGCACTGTAAATTATTATGTGCACATGGTGCAAACGGATGCTGATATCATACCTTATCAATAATTGATCATGGATTTTTGGATCATCATTTGCACTTTCTTTCTTCAGAAACAGCATTAAAAACTCAGAAAAGGCTGCTGGTATGAGGGTTTTGATCTGTGAGGAGATGGATCAGAGTCTGAGGCTTCATTTGAATGTTTCATAATATTTCAGTGCAAACCCCCCCCCAAAAAAAACTAAAGTCTCTAATGGGAAGGAACTTCACGATGTGCAACAGGTCCTCTTGTGTGTTTTATGTTGTTTTCTGCTATTGCATAATATGACACCGATATGTCAAACCAGAAGTCTTTGATGGAACAGGAAATGATAGAAAAATGGCAACATTTCTTCTTAATATTTCAGAATACAACACATGATCATGCAGTTTAACTTTGGCCATGTACCTGGTATTTTCAGTTCTGCTAGTTCCTCTCTCTGAGGTTTTCCCTCTAAAATTAGATGTAATCCTTAGGGGTGGTTGATCAGCTTATCGTATCGTTACACACAGGGTCAGTCCCCCCCAAGAATCTATCATGTGACATCTGAATCTTAAACCCATCAAATGAGCTTAAGTTATACTGGTGAAGCAAAGTTTGAGAGATCCCGTGACTTGCCACTAATCCACGGTCCCCATTTCCCATTGGCTTTTTGGATTACAGTGTGTTTTCTTTGTGCAATTTTTCTTTTCTGCCATTAACACTAAAACAGCCTGCAAGGCTTTGGGTTTCTTTATGAAAGCAACAACTAATCCCTCATTACCCCACATTCATTCATTTATTGAAGTGTTTGCACGCTGTGTATGTGGTCTTGATGGATTAGTGGATTCAGCAATTCATAGCTGAGAATTTTCAGTGCATTGGCATTATATGTGTGAAAAATTACTTCTTTTTAAAGATTCTTTGCAATGACCTGTGCCATCTCATGTTATTTTTAATGTCCTTGTATGTGTCTTATCCATGAAAGTCATGGCCCCTCACAGCAGTTTTGTGAGATGCTGCAACTGTTTGTAGTTGAAAGAAAGGGACTCTAGTGTGCTGATGTAATCTGTTAAAAGGAAGAAAAACATGGTATACTTGTTGCTGAATGAGCCCTGGAAGGCCCCAGCCTCAGAGGAAACTGGGAACATGGGGTTGAAGTGTTTTTTTTTTTCTCAGACTTTGGCAATACTTTTCCCCACTTTTTTCCTCACAGCTTTTCCCAGTTTCCTTTCTTTGTCAGAGGGTACTAAATTTGCTCCTGGCCTCATTGTACAATGCACCCTTTTACACGTTCAGACTAGTATGACTGGCAGATGTAAGTTACTGTTCAGTGTGTTTTTTTTTTTAAAGTACTTGACAATAGACGATCTGAGATCCATTTTGCAGTGAATGTCTTTACACCCAAATCATTACAACAAAACAGATTCAGTTCAATTTTCTGAAAAGAACCTCAGACTAAATCTATGAGTGTGTGGTCACATAATAGTTATGCATTATCTTGAGTATTGTTGGTGTTCTTTAATGTGGCTTTATTTTCCAATCCCAGCGAGTCCAAAAAAGAGAACACATCAGCAGATTTTTTTATAACCATAATAGAGTTCAAACCATACTTTTGCTCCCCTGCCAGTGTGTATGATGCTTATATGAGTCTTGAGGCCCACAGTTTGAAAGAATTGTGGGGGCTTTGCATGCCACATCCCGAATTTGATGATTTACTACTGAAAACTTATACAAGGAAGTAGTCTAAAAGCTATAATGTCTCAGACTATACTCGACACCATGTGATTTCAGGCATTAGTTGAATTAATGAAGACGGTTGTGAGGCAGGATTCATTAGTGAGTCCCATAAGGGTGCCATGTGCTCCCTCTGTTCTCTTCTGCACATTTTTTTCTGCAATTGTTTTGCTCAAATGGGTTGCATTTATCTTAACTCTTCTAGAGCAGTTGGTCCAGCTCAGTTTCAGTTTTAAATTAATTACTTAGTACTGAAAACAGAGATCACATTAAAAATAATACTCCTTCTTTTATAAAGACTGGCAAAAGAGTTTAATGACTGCTTCTGTGTCACAAATATTAAAGCACATCACTTATTTTCTTGAGCTCTATTTAAAATCTCAGCTGCTTGTTTTTATTTGGTTGTTTATTTAGTGAGTCTTTTAGCACTTCTTCCTTTGTTTTCCTGACTTAGACCTGCTCTGCCACTAGCACCACCTCATCCACTATCCATAAAGTCAGTGACCCCAGAACAGCCTCGCTGTGTTCATCTCGAGTCTTCTCCCATTTCAGAGAGGCACCAGAAATGTAAGACAGGGGTGTATGTGTCTTTCAGACAGTTGTTCCTCCTTTACTGCAGGACTTGAATTGCTTAGTAGTCCCTGTCATTAAATGGTCTGCTCTTCTCTTTGATCTGGTCAAGGTCTATGTCCTTGCGCTGTATCTGCTCTGCTGCTTTCATGACCTGTCGTGTATTCCTATCCTGAAATATCACTATGAGTGCTGTTATCTCCAAATGAGGATATGCCTTAGCTTCCACACTGACACTGACCCTGAAATATACTGACAGTTTTACATCAGGAATAGGCTTTGTAGAAGTACAAAGCAGCATCTTACACGCTGAGGCCATTTTTCATGAAACAGGTGCTGAGAGAATCTGTTCAAATTTCTGCCTCTAATACAAACACCACATGAGGATTACTTTGCAGCCAGTTTAGAAGCAAAAGCACATAACTGTAAGGAGAAACATACTTGATTGCAGTCAACTCCTCTGCGTGTTATAATAGACCCAAAAGATAAAAATGGCAGGAGTGACTGTTATGGAAAATATTTTCAATCCATAAAAATACCACTTATCAAAGACACATCCAGAGAAAGGGGCCCATCTCCTTTATTCACAAACCACATTTGGCCAAATCAAAGTTTGATCTGTCGCTGGGCAGTCTGCTGCCTGTGCAGTTACATTTTAGACTGCACAATACAACAAACTGTCTCATTAAATAGCAGCAAACTACTGCTCCATCAAAAAAACTAACAAAAAAGTTGACTTTTTTGATTCTTGGTTCTTCTGCGTCCTTTCACATTAAGTACAGCTAGTTGGGTAAACAAGATTCAACAAGATGCCTGTATTTCTGTTAGAGTAAACATTTACCTCTTGCAGTTTACAGATAGCTTTTGCTGCCATTTGAAACAGCTTTCTGTAGCACGGTACTGATAGCTGCATTTTTGCCCTTCTTTTCTGTGGTAATTTCAGAGAAACCGAATGCACTACAGCATCTACTGCGCAGACCAGAAAGAGAAACGATGACCTTTGACTGTTGTTGTGTCTGTTAGGTCAGGCAGTCTTCACACCATCTGACACATTCCACTCCTGCTGATAAATCTTTTCACAAGAATCAAACTTTGATTTATTTCTGCCATTGTCACAGGGTCTAGAGTCAAAGTGCTCAACAGAGAGTCACAGAGGTTAGTGCTCAGGGTCTCGCTGCAGGATATGATACATTACCCCATTCAGTTCCTGTGTAATGTCCTCTAACACTGCTTTAATGTGCTCATTTGTTGAACATTATGGACATGTTTGAAAGACTAATATGTATGACTATAAATAATACAGTCAACTGAGCAATGGCATGTGCAAGACACAAGAACTAATGCAGAATAATGAGGTCCTCATCCCCATAGAACCACTGCTAGTTGGTTCTAACAGTTTGGACCTCATGTAATTAGGTTATTCAACGAATGATAGGGTACATATCAAAGAAGTGTGAACTATGCTTTTAAAATGTAAATTTGTGCATTATTGGTGCATATTTTTAATTAGAACAAAGGCATATGAATATATAGGATGTTTGAATGCTTCGAGGTCATATTAGGAAACATTTTGGTCTTTGATTTAAAAGATATGTACAAGCATAACTGCACATCCATTATGCATTACAGAAGACTTTCACAGAGGATTTTGAAGCAAAAATTCAGATGTACAGTTAATATAATGTATTTTAAAAATGATTGGAGGTGGTTCGAAGTGCACAGAGTGCGAGATTGCCTTTCAGGGAATATGAAAAACTCTACTGAAAAATATTTTTTCTTTACGTTAACATTAAAACATAAGAACAAATCTTGGTCAGTGAATCCTGCTTACCGTCATGTAGATGTTTATCATTCAAAGATCAATTAAGCCCTATGCTTTAGTTGCTGCAGCCACTGATTTGACTTTAATTTTAATTTTCACGTAACACGTCATGCATTCTGCCATATGGAAAAAATAAGTTTTAACTTACTTGTGAAAAAAAAAAAGGATCTCACACTGAAAAAAATGTGTGGATCAGCATTATTGAAGTAGGAAAAACATCCAGTATGCTCTTGTGAATCTAATAAGAGAGGAGTAAGAGAGATACTGACATCAGCAGACAAATGTCTTGGCTTCCAGCTGGAAAGATGTCTGCAGCTGAGGGATTCTCCAGAGTATGGGATTCACATGAAACTGGTGATGATGAAGCTGTGCTGGCAGCTGATTATCGGTGGGATTTGAGATTAACCATAACACTGTGACATATGTTTTGCTGAAACAATGTCCGGCCATCACCAAACCAACAGCAGAAGTTCATACATCCAGCAAGGTCAGTTGGATGTGTCTGCAGATAAGGACATAATAGATGATCAGCAGTTCAACTTGTGTGTGATATTTGCATTCAGTTACAATGATGAAGTTCTCCACTGTGTTCCTGAGGTCATTAAGGCTCAGCACAGTTAGTTCAGTTTGTTTTATAATTTTCATCATTCAGTGAGCAACTAACCACAAATTGAGATTAAATGAAACGCCACTGATGGCTGAAAATGGGATTTCAACAGAGCCAATGAAGCATTGCCTCCAACATCTAAATGACAGAGTGTGAATGCTGCAGAACTGTGGCAAAGTATATTAAAGCACTGACTAAAACGTTTTTTGCTTGACTTTCTGGTTTAATAAGTGGGTTACTGTTTGTGGCCTATTTGAAGATCATTTGCTGGTCGGAGATACCCTATAATATACCTCAGAGCATCAGAGGAGTCTTTAATTACAAGCTCGAAGCAAAATTGACTGGGATCATGGAAGAACACAAAAGACTCCAGGGAGAAGTTAGGTGCCAGTTTATCTTTGATTTATACTGCCCTTCCTTTTTCCTGTGCCATAATTCATTCGTCTGCCTCAAAGTCACTGTTATTGATGAAGGCTCTTGCTGACACACAAGTGGCGGGTGGCTGGCTACTAGATGAAAGACAGAATGGATGTTCACCAGGCTGAAGGTCACAAAGGGCAGCTGGACTTTTGACTGACCTGTGAACCAGGACCTCCCATGTTAGTCTACACTTTCTGCTTGATTGGATTAGATTAGGTATGCTTTGTACTCCTCTCTGTGTAAATCACACACACGGATGCACCAACTCTCACGAGTAATGATCATGTATTGTGTGTATAGGTGAGTTTGGGTTAACTTAGGACTGGAAAATCAGTTGGGTCCAGTCTCTTGAAGTTTGCTGTTGAATATTATACAAATGATGCAAAGCACAAGAAACACAACAAAGAATCTACAGCTTGCTCCATAATTCAGGGATTTTTCTGAAGAAAGAACAACAAAAACTATACAGAAACAACAAGGTGGTTTCTGTTTTAATTAGTATTTGTAGACAGTAAGGTATTAGCTTTGAGACGCAAAACATAGTTTGTTTGTATATATATATATATATATATATATATATTATAAATTCAATGCAGTAAAAGGATACGTTTCCCTGTGTTTTAGTTTTCTGACAAGAAATGACTTCCATTATTATTATTTTATCTGTTTTTTGAGTTTGTACTTGAGATGTGGATATCTCATTTTGTGAGGAAACCCTTCCCCTGTTCTCAGAATAAGTTCTTATCAGCGTATATATTGGCATGGTAAGGCATAATTTAGAAAATAATCTGCTAGGTGTGGCCTTCACATGCCTCCATATACTGAACATTATATGTTCTTATCGTCATTCTCGATATACATTGCAGCTTTATTGATAATACAGTGCTAAGTGGCCTAATGGTGAAGACGTGTACTACTGACCGTAACTGTCGGGGTTCATGGCTCCACTGCCACTATCAAATAAGGAAAAATAATATTATTCTGAAAAACTGACATGCACTATATTATCGGTAAAATTGACCTACGTTGTTTAAATACACTTAAAAATGGTGAATTCAAAACATTTATTGGATAAGGATTTCCTGCTCTGTACACACACATTGTGGTACTTGTGTTAATGTCTTGTTGAAAAACAGCAGATGGTGGAATTATGCTTAACACAAAATGTAGCAGAGATGGATGAGAATGCCATTAGTTTCACAGGTATTTGCTCATAAAGCAAAGTATTGGAAAAATGAAAACCGGTGCTGTAGTAAAAAGGTCACCAGAGTTATTGTGATTCATATTGAGGAGAACATCAGTGTCTGAAGCAAATTTCAGGGCAATACTTCAAATAGCTTGTGAAATATTTGTCTTAAAAAATGAATGGTTGGCGTTTCGTAATGACCTTTACAGCTCCGCTAATGAGCAGAAATGTGTTTCACCCTGCGGTTTTAAGGATCTCAGTTTGTGGTGTCTGTTTCTGGCACAGTCTCTGGCTGTGACTGAAAGTGTGGAGCAGTTCATTTTTATCATAACAGGCGCAGAAGAAAATAGTCAGCTTAAACAGCCAGTCACATTTTATTTGTGTGCACCTCTATAAGTTCATGGCAGTATATAAGACAAATTTATCTGAAGACATAACGGTTGACTGCATAGAGCATTCAGTAGAAGCTTTGTGCATTACTGTGTGCTAATTTCACACCCATGGTCATCATCCAAAATGAAGAAAGTCAAAGTATAGAGAGTAAAAGAGAAACTACCCACAATTTCAGACAGCTTAGATTTGTGATATAATAGGGGGAACTTAACAAAAGCTTAACTGACAATGTTCCCAATTATTTCAGTAATCCATCTGGGATACTGTCAGTATTTTGCAGCCTGCAGTCCACCAGTGACACCTGCCACCTAATTTTACCTGCCTTGTTGCTTTTATTGTCATTCTTCTGATCACGCCTTACTGGATGAAGACCAGGCTTTTTGGTCATCCTGCAGATATGGTGAAAGAAAAACATTCACATTTACAGAATGCTGTGGGGAAAGTTTTTCATTTTGTTTGCCAAGTTTTTGAGATAACTATCACTGAACTATTTGCGATGCTCACAGCATCTAAACACTTCTCAAAAACTCACCAGCTGCATAGCTCTGGGCCCTTTTCTGACTGTTTAGACAAATATTGTTGATACAGAAAATGGCAGAATAGTTTTTGCTTTTATAATATGGCTGAATTAACCCTTTAACTTTATGCCCAAGTTGTTAAACAAATTAATAACAGACACAAGTCAAGTGTTCAACTATATTTTGATGTCACTGATGGTGGAAAGCCTGTAGAGCTTGTTTTCATCACTGAGCGCTTTTCCACCCAAAGCACACAGAAGACATTGTCTCCCACAGCTGGACAAGTAATTAATATTGAAGCATATGTCCAGACACTTGATGGTAACAACCCCATCCTTTGCAAGTCTCGTTGCGCAGCAGAAAGCAGGAAATGTAATCAGTGAGCAGATTTGGGCTCGTGAGTAAGTGGTTTCAGCTCGCGTGTGAGGTGAATTTGAGGTGTGTATGAATATACGACAGTGATCATCAGGGGGAAGTCCTGGCCAAAGCTTGCCTTTGTCTAACCCAAACAATTTTTTCATTTTTTTGTCTTTCAAATAGATGAAATATGTTTGATTCAAACTTGTGTGTGTTCCTTTTTAGAGCTTGCGTGAGTGTAATCTTGTGGAGGACATGTTTACTGTGGAAGCCCTTTTTGCTCTGAGAAACAACTGAAGTGCTCACTGACTACCTTATGTATACTCGGAGGGGAATGTTTGAAATGAATCACATGAAGAAGGGGATTGGACATGTATACAAGATAAAATATAATTACCCTATCACCTAAATATTTTGCTGAGAACTAAATAAATATCCTAGAGAGGAAATGAAACCCGCCTATGGCTTTGGAGACTCAAAAGAATTTGCGTTTAAAAAAAGAAGGTAATGAATCAGAGCCAATAGATCAGATGGTAAACATGCAAATATCATGTAGAAAATACATTGAAAATGTCAAATAGAAACTTGGTTCGAACAGAAGTGTTGAAGTTTAGGAGGTGACATAGTTTTACAAGAATGTGGAACATCTGCATGAGGAAATATGGAAAATCTTATTATCACATTTTCCAGCAAGTTAAAAATCAGGATAAAAGGTGTAACGATGACAGGCCCCCGGTATCTCTATCCATCTCCATGTGACAGAGCCAGAGTTTTATGTGAAGAACAGCTGGTGTTTGTAGTTGGCAGGAAACTGTTTGGAAAGTTACAGTAAATATTGCGTGTGTGTTTGTGTGCACTCATCTGGTTATCTGTACGCGATTCTTTGTCCACTCAGGATGAATCTGTGTTGAATTGCAATTATGCGACTCAGTGAAACAAAAGAAAGAGATCTAAACAGACACTCAGCCCCACGGTCCGTCTCTACTGCCAGAGCATGTTGTCTTTGTGTGTCCGACCCACGTCTGAACCAGAGATGGCTTCCTTCAGCGCTGGGCTCACAGTTGAACAGAGTTTACTGGAGAAACTGCGTGCATGACAGAACCCAGCCTGAGCAGTCTTTGTTTGTTTGCAGTGTTTATCAGTCAGTGACACGGTGTGTTTATGTGCATGGTTCCAGTAGGATTTCATGACCCCAACGCCCTCGCTCACCCTCCATCCCCACCTCTCTCTCCTCTTTCTTGCACTGCAGAGAGCAACATTACAGCGTGATCCAGTTCTCTTCCCTCTGGATTGATTATATCACCACAAGAGTAGCTGCAAAGCGGTGGCTGCAAGGTTGTTAGGGCTCAGTTGTATTTACTCTTTTTAATCAGTAGGCTCACACTAACAGGCATTTATGTTTAGATGTATGATGAAATTCATCACAATGTCTTAGGACATGCAATATCTCTCTGGCTAACAGGGAGAAAATGTTTGGGGTCAGTTACACATCATGTAAATTGCAAATGAAGTGTGACATGTTCCTCGGCTAATTTACACGGCAGACAGCTGATTTAAAAACTGATTCTTATCTGATCTGTCAGATAACTGACATGGACTGAAAAAGGCTGCTCAAATGTGTCAGCATACTGTGTAACTGTGTATGTTGATCCTTTTGCAAGTCAAATATGGCTGATTTTTTGAATTAGTTTTGACTTTAGGATAGTCAATAAAAATGATGAATAAGCTGGGTAAGTATATTTGTTTTAACAAAGCAGCTGAACATCACTTTCTTTAAACTTGTGTTAACAATCTTTAGTTCAGTAAAAAACAAAAACAGTGAAGCCTTTGGCAGGGTTACAATGAGGCTTTGAGTCTTTTTGGACAATGGCTTATGGACAGACAGATTTCTTCACCAAGTAAATATTAAATGAAATGCTGGTGCCACATAATTATGGTTTAAGTTAAATTGTCTCCAGAAAAATCTTTCCTAGAGACAGTCTTTCATCATCATTTTCTGTAACTGCCACAGCTTGGACGACTGAGTAATGAAATGAACTGTCAAACAGTGGAGCCATTGCCTAATGCAATTATTTAAAAAAAGGTAAGCTCCGTGCTTCTGATACAATCATTTTTTACATTTGACATCACCAAAGAAACTCTCGCTGCTAAACTTTTTCAAGTTACAAACTTTAGGAAAAATGTCTGTCACAGAAGCAATTTGTTCAATCTAAAATGCCATTACTGCAAGATAAATGACAGACTATAAAACATACACAAATGCATTTCGAAGAATGTATTGTGTGTTAAAATTCTTCATTCTTGGTGTGCCACAAATATTATATAAGCTTAATATTTCCCTTCAGCAGTTTATTTGTGAGACTGGACAGGTCTAGACTCTTAAACAAGCAAATAAACACAGTGGTGCAGACTTCCATCTTTGCTTTCTAAACTGTTTCTTTTAATTACTGTTTTCCAGGAAGAAATTACAATGACAGTATGACTGTCAATAAACATGTCTTTCAAGCTGTGTGATTTTAAAATCTCTACTCAAAAATTGACCACTGAAAATTGTTTCCTGGAAGCTGCCTGTCTTGTTATGCTTTTCTCATTTCCTGCCCTCTGAGAGATTAAAGCAGTGGAGAGATGATGGTTTTATATTTTGTTTGAGTTCTTCTAGTACTTATAGTAAGACCTTCAGAGAAGTGAAAGACTGAAGTCCTTGCCACACCACAGGTATGGCTCCCTCTGCTGTGTTGCAACTCTTGACCAATCCATTCCAGTCTTGTTCCAGCTGCCAACCTCTGCTGGGCCTCTGGGACAATGCTGTAAGGAACACAAAGTGGATGCTGCTTCTATATTTTAGTCTATATGCCTCTATCAGTGCCCATATGTGTCACATAGTCAGCATCTGTATGTGATTCTGGCTGTAGGGGAGTGTTCTTTATGCAATTTTAAATCCCCCTCGAAAGAGCACTAAAGTAGAACAGAAAGATCTGCTGCATGATCAGTCAGTGCAGACTGACAATTCAAATCTGATGTCTCCATTGCGGTGTTCATTATTTGTGATTTTATGCTCTGCTTTAAGTTGAACACCGAATGATGACATTAGCATGTGGTTGCATGGTTGTTGCTTTGAATGTCTTTACTGGAGAATAAAAACCTAAGATAAAGAGTTTTCTATCTCCTGGACATGCGGGACTCTGCTGGTTCTGTTCTGAGCTGCCAGTTGTGATCACAAATTTACTGAAAGACAGCTTGATCACATGAATGTTGCAGCCTGCACTGTGCTCACACAGGGAAGAGAAACTCCAGCGCTGAATAATCTCCATCCACCTCATCAAACAGGCTTGTGGATCTCTGATAACCAGGTCCAAGCTGGATCTGCAACCGCATCTGCACTGTGTTTGTGCATGCCATGCTCAGTGGGCATTCTCCCACCCACTGCAGGCAGCTGTAGCACTAGCCTAGCCCACATCAGTATGCCGACACCCCCATACTGTGCATGGTTCATATTAGCTCCCCTCCCACCCACCAAACCCTAAGATTCAACGCCTGGTCTGCCTCAGCAGACCGGAGCTCAGTGCAGCTATTGGACGGCTGTGAAAGGGATGACTGGTTGAAACAGAGCCAAGGTAGAGCCTGACAGAGCTGACTTCAGGGGTATCTGATGCGAGGTCACCTCCCCTTGTCTTGTGAGTGTGAATCAACTCAGTAAGCCTCCAGCAACAATTCGCCTCTCATGAATGTCTGGACCCCGGTGGGTCTCATAGGCTTTTTACTGGCTCTACTGGTAACATTTGTGATTGTTTGGCTTGATAAGAGGTTACTTCGCATGTGTCGACAGGGAACTTCTGAAGTAGATTTTTACTCTTTGCATGAAGATCATTAAATTATAGTGCAAATATACAGCGCAACAATCACATCTGCAAGGCAGTTAATGGCAAACTATTTTACAGCCATTGGAAATATTAAACTGAAGTGAAAGTCAGACTCCTTTAACCCGCTTTCCTCTTTTAAATGTTCCGACCTCCACATAAGAGATTGTTTCTAAAGAGGATTTTTCTTCAATGTAAGTAAATGAAGCCAACAATTTTCACTTTATTTTCTTTTCATTGACTAACCAGTGATCAGCATGCATAAGAAAATACTGGTAGGTTTGTTTCTCACATTTGACCTCTGGAAAACAACCAGGCTAATGTGTTGAACAGGAGCCTCTCAGATGGAGCCTCTGGCCTTCCAGGTGTCCAGGGGTTAATGCCACACCAGCAGCACACTGACACATCCAGTGGAGTTTTTTTTTTTTTCATATTTATTTTTCTACCCAGTGTAAAAATTTCCATTAGACTTACCCTTGATATTACGTGCAAAGAGTTTGTCAGTGGTGGCAAAAGTCGCACATAATGGCCTCGTCCTCCCCAGCTGTGAGCTTATACCAAGGCCAGCAACACATTTGACATGCAGGCCTTTCACACTTTTCTCTATTGACCTTTGCACACATGTGGCTTTCAAAATGAAATTTAAAAAAATGAAAAAATGATTTTGCCTTCCACAGGACTTTTTTTTAAAGGAGTCAAATCAAACCATTATCTGTTGGGATCATGGCTCATGTCAAATACTGCATTAATACACACCAGAAGGATTTTATAAAACACCTTAAATTTGTTTTCAAGGTGCTGCAGCCACATTCATTCTCGATGACCTTGGACCTGCTTGTAGACACACAGTAGTACCATACGCAGAATGTTATTTTAGAGCAGCTACATGTCTGTATCTACCCTACTTTCTCACCTTCGTCAGGTCTTTTTGTCATCATTATTGCAAGAGTTTGTATTTTACTAAGGTGCACAGATGATTTAAAAGTTGAAAAATATTATTGCATGTTCAGTCTTGAATCCACCTTTCACTCCATTCAGCTCTATTAGCTCTACCTTTTTTTTTTAGCTGCATAATATCTCTTCTCTCTGCTCAGTTTGCCTTTTTTGGAACCCTTCTCTCCTTAAATGGTTGGATGCTTAATCGCTTCCAGATGCAAAGTCCAGATGAAAGACAGATGCTTCAGTTGTAGAGGAAAGTCTAATGAAAGTTTTAAAAAAATGCAGGCCACCTAACTTCCAACAACTGAAGTTTCTCACAACTCTTAAATTGCAGACTACAAAGAGTGCCTGCATATATGCTACGAGCATTAGGAGACGAACAGCTTAGATATGATTTCATTGTTTATTTCTTTACACTCTATATTGCGTTTGTTACAAGATTCTTTTTAATATATGAAAAAATGTATATTCATGTTATATGTGGACTAACTAACAGCCACTTGCTTACAGAAGGTTAATTAAGAAAAATTATGGTAATGATGCCAAACTCTGGTTTGATTAGGAGGTTTAAACACCGTGTTGGAAACTTTAACTACAGTGCGAATTAGCAGGTTGACATTCTTGACGTTACTGGCCAACAGTAGTGCATTTGTTCTCATACCTTTTACTGCTATGGGATAGCTATTTTACAGATATTTGTCTTTAATGTAGATTTCAGGTAAGAGCATCAGGGGATGTACTAGGAATCATAGTGACAGCACAGAAAAATTCTCCTCTCCTGCACTGTGAAATTTGTGCTACTATCTCAACACACATAGAAAATTTAAAAATGATAACAAAAATTCTCAAAAGCAAAAATGTAATGAACAGGCCTTGTTTTTGTGAAGGGGACCCTAAAGAAAATGTCTTTGATAACTAACAAATCGTTTGGATTCTGGCTTGATGTTCTTAAAGTGTTGTGTTAAATCACAATAGTGAAACACCACACTGACCTTCTACTTGCTTCCTATACAAAAACTCTGTTATGATGTTCTACCTGTGTTTTTCCAGCGGTGTCGCAGTTATAGTGAGTGATGTATGACAGGAAAGGGGCAGAAACCTTATCCTGTCCCGTGTCTGCACTCCAGCACTGGGTGTCATTATATCCCTGTCTGCTCTATTGCCTCTCCTCTGTTCCTGTGCCAGATATGTGGACCTTACAGCACACTAACCTGCTGCCCTTAGCCCAGGTCCTTCACATTTATGTCTGTGCAATACACAGAAAGATTTAGGAAAAAAAAAAAAAGCTTCAGTTCATGGAACTTTTTGTCTTCTGTTGTCAGGAAGTAGTTTCTTTTAAGCCCTGAAACAGTTGAGTTCAGTAGAGATGGTAGAACCTGCCGGGAACAAGCTTTGGGAAAAATGCTGCCGACCAGTCAAACAAAAGTAGCACAGGTTTTCTATAGGCAGCCAAAAGTTACTTAGACTGGACAACAGAATTGTGTCATGGCTATATAAGACTGTAAAATATAGTCTGTTGTCATGTTTACTCTTCAGCACGTATGGTGGATATTATTTGTGGTCATCTACAGTTCTTGTCTGGTCAAATCATCACTCCTGCAAGGACAGTTGGAACCAATTTCCACAGTGAAAAGACAGTTCTGAAAGACATGATTTGGCAACTGGTGCAGAACATGATCGTTTTTAGTAAAATCAGTGTGATTAAGATGGTTAGTGGCCTTGACAGTTGTACCTTGTTTCACAGGGACACCTCAACCAGCAGATGTGCTATAATGCACATCTGGACAGAGAAAGCACTTGGCAAATCTGCAATAGATTGTTCACATTTAAGTCATGCAGGGACAGACAAGGAGGTTTGTAAATTTGAATTGTGATAATGAATAAAGCTCTATATAAACTCTGTTGTTCTGTAACAATAAAGGATATGTGGTCGTGCCAATGCATTGTTGCTGAGGAAAAGGGAAATTGAGAGCTGCTGTAAAATATTAATTCAAAAGAGTTGTACTTCAACAGATTTATTTGAGTGTTTCATTTGAATGGAATAAAAAGACCTCCTCCTGAACAAAAGAATTTTCCCTTCAAAAGCTGTGTACATAGCAAAACATAGCAGTGTTGTGTATTAATCCCTCTACCCCAACTGTGGTCTTTTGTATCGCGCTTAGTTCAGGTCAACAGTTTGCTTATCACAAAAATTGGCAAATAATAAGGTATCTTGGGGTCTTTTAAATTCATTGTGGATGTTAATGGTCCCCTTGGGGTAAAACCTGATGTTTTTAATGACCGTTCCTGCAGCACCACCACAAATCCAAACGTTTGTACACAAGAAATCTGTCAACTGTGGTTTGTCTTTACACAAATTTTCAACATTCTTGAAATGTGCCGGGATCCAGAGCTTCACCACTCCACCAAGGTGACTTTTCTGTCTGGCATTATGACATGAAACAGTTTCCTGGTGGAAGAAGTGATTCATCCAAATATGCAAAACCAGCAATTAGTCAGTCAGTCCCATGGGCAGGACTAATGTTGTTGTCTGGTGTTTTCAAGACGTGCACTGGAATCAAAGAGGAGAATTAGATTTGACCACCTCAATGACCACATTTATTTCACATGTACTCTCAGGATTACCCAACATTGTAGTTTGTTGATACTTCGCTCTGTTCCACTCGCACAACCTGAGCAAAATTGGCATATTAGTATGGCTATGCATCAGTGTTTACTTAATATGCCATTAGATTTGTGTGAATACGTTGATTTCTAGTAATTTGTTAAGGGAAATGAAATGCCTTCCCCCATGGAAATCAGTTAGAGAGGAGCTATTGTCAGACTGAGAAGTGGAATGAGTGTATAATTCCATCTGAGATCAAGCAAACTCGAAACTGCTGGAAAACACAGAACCTCAGGTACTCTTTTTAAACAAACAAAATTAAAAGAATTCTCAAGACCTTTTCATACATCATGTTCATGCAATGTTCCTTGCAGTATATCACAGCATAGTGTTTCTACCTGATAGTAGGGCCTTCGGGACTCCACAGTTTGTGCTCTGACTTGCTCATACCTTGTAGACCCGCTCTGTGTACATATGTCGACTGGCTGCAGAACACAGCAAGGCTGCTGGAATGATACTTCAACATATTTCATGTTTCAACCTCAACATCTTTTGAAATTTCATTACTTTTATCACGCGTACACAGAACAGCCAGACATCGCAGGCCACAGTTTGGCAGTATTTAATGTCACCGATTCATAGACCTTACACATGCTTCAAACTATGCTGTGAAGATTTTAGCTTTTTGTCTCCTGAGTAACCACCCAAATCTTTTACATATGGTTGGTCCGTATCCAGACAATACTGTCTGTGCTGCAAATGTTTGGAGTTTTGATATATTCGTCAACAATGTGTGGGCTTCTTCCTTCCACTGGGCCGGTGTGGTCTCTGTCTGGGTCTTTGGTGTGGTGGTGGACATGTTACAAAGTCTCTGACCTGCCTATCTGCTACTTAAGCGAGTAGTGAAAGAGGCCTTTAGGAGGTCTCCACCTCGTTTTCCTCGTCTCTGCTCTCCTCAGAAGTGATGCCAGGACAATAGAGAGAGAGCAGTTTGCACGGCTTCACACCAGCTGTGAAAGCTCAAAGTATTTCTCAGTCCAGATTTCTACAACTCGCCCACTCGTTTGATTTCTTTGAGCCTACACGCTCCGCTTTGCCTCTACTGTCTTTTAATGATCTGCTTGTCGCTTCATCAGTCTGTCTCTGTAACTGTTTAGAATATTATGTTTGATATTGATTATTTAGAATTATTGAATTAATATTTGCAAAGTTGCCACTTTTAGTTAAAAAAGTCATGATATTGCTCCAAAGTTCTGACATCAGTACAGTTAAAGCTACCAATAATAATAATGGAAGCTCCATTTTTTCTAGTGGGTGGAGTATTCGGTTCCTTTACCTTTTTTTTTTTTTTTAAATCTCCACCAGTCATTAAACAAGGTCCCTTTTATTCTGGAACACAAGGGATAAAAACATGTTCCTGTTCAACATCCACACTGGCCTCTGTAATTTAATCACTTCTTTAAACCCACATCAGCTGTCTGGCCAGCATATGGAAGTAGCAGCACTTTCCAACTAAGATAAAAGCAAGCTCAGTCATAAATTTGAGCTTAAAAGATTTTAAAAATTCTTTATGCCACAAAGTTGCTTTTTGTTTGATTTGGGCCAGTGACGGTAGCCACTGCTGCACATCCATCTGTGCTCGGTTTGTTTGCGAAGAAACTACATGAAATGTTTTGATTCTGATGTCGTCAGAGCCCAGAATTAACTCAGTCTTGCTCTTTTGCTCCTCAGGCATCATGAGACTGTAATGAGCAATCACTTTATTCCCGGTGTTTGTACATTTGTGTCTCTGCTTACGCATCTAAGGTACACTCACAGGACGTATGCACGCAGAGTTTGATTGATGTGTGTGATAATTTCCCAGTTGGCAAACATTTATGTGCTCACTCCGTCATTTGTGGCCTGTTTGGATTGGCCGAGGTGGGGCCCTGATTCGCTGGTTTCACTGAGAACTACGTGAGATGGATTTGTTTGACTGGGCACAGTAAAATACGAGGAGCATGATTAGAAACTACGTCGCCTTCATTTCACCTCTTGTTGAGCTCAATGGTTTCGGCTTTGCAGCGTTCAGCTACTCACAGGTTTATGCACCGCTTCTTTCCACAGCGGGGCTTTTTCACATGACCGCACAGTGAAGGTGTAGCAAGGGCCAGTAGCTCGGGCAAGTAAGGTCACACTGACAGAACAAGAGCTAGAAAATCACTTAGATAATTCGTTTACTGTAATTCTGATGGATCTTTTGGGAAAATCACATCTGAAAATAGAAACACCTTGTCCTTTTCCAGCCCTAGCTCTTCCTCAGACCACAGGGTGAGAACATTAGATGGGCCAGAACACTTTGGAGCATCCAAAATCCTCAGGATCATTATTCCATTTAGACATATTATACATAAACATACAAAGACATGTTCCTTTGATTGGACAGTCAGCCAGTCAGTAAGTCTCTTTTGGAAGGCTCATGGAATCTGATGGGAGAACCACAAAGTGCCCAGTTATCTTTGGATTTCCCCAGCTTGTTTTACTAAGGACTCAGCCAAACGTTGCCTTTTCCCTGCTGATAAGACAGCTCCCATCATGCCTCACTCACACACATGAAGTGTAGAGAGAATACTACTGGCTGCTGCTGATGATCTAAGATTACTTTTGCTTTTGAACTTCTAATCCAATAAAAATAGAGTTTTTGTAATACCTATACACTGCACAGGAAAGACTGAAAAGTCGGTGGGAAACCGAAACAGAGGCCCCTCGTATCCATGTCAAGATAGATACGACAAAGTGGTGAGTGTTATTTTTCTACCCCCTGCTGGGCTGAGAATACCTACACACACTATGTCTGGCACATCTTAAATTATTTTTCTAGTTATCAATATTATTAAATTTACAGTATGCATATGTAAATGAGGTTTTTCCCTTAATCTACAGTCTACACATGAGTACAAATATTAATTAAAACACCAAAAATGTAACAAAAACCATGTGAAAGGAACATAAACAAGTGCTTAAGTGTCTATTGAAAGCACTGAGATGGATGACTCCTTGCTGTGAGAGAATTCTGAAGTGCAGCATTACGCAACATCCCAAGCAAGCTTCAGTTCATCACCATATTCAAGGACTTCATGAGAAACTTGTCTCACCCACTGAGATTTACGCTTACGGTGTAATTGATTTATCCAAAAATGTTCTTTAGTCCAACTTTTATGGCAGGAATATTGGTGCCAGACGCCACATTTTGTTAGGTTGTCCTCATCTGTCGGGGGTTTGTGGTTTGGCTAATTGTTCTGCTCATTTTTCATTTGCATATTGCCTCCTGTGTCATTTCATACGGGTGGCTGGCAAATTAGAATCTCCTGGACAGACAGGCCTCCGTGTTCCAGCAAGATGACACTAATATGCTGCTATTAACCTTTACCATACGTAAGAGATCTCTGCAATCTCTGCAGATTCCAAAATACACTGATTGCTTCAGGCCTTCTGCTCGTGGTTTATGTAAATGTGATTATGTGGTTTATTATCTTACAGTTTATTCCCAAAAACAATCATACACTTAACTCATGGAACATATTGTTTTCAAATCGCACATGGCTCCAAACATGTTCCCCACTTTATGCACACTTGAAGCACTGAGTGAAGTGTAATTGTTACGGCGCTGGATACTCCTCATGTAAATTAATTTCATCTCTCAAGTCATCGTCTCTTGTGAACTTGTTATTAACGGAAAAGCTCAGTATCTCTGTAGCACACATTGTACCACTGCGCTTAAGCTCAAAGGGCGCCCTGAATTCATTGCGAATTTTGTGCTCAGTCTGAAGACAACAGAGTGAAAAGAGCTTCAACTCCCACCCCACCAAAAGTAACTTTACTTTTTATTTCCTTTTCTTTCTTTTCTCTCTGCCAAGGCAAGAACCAAGGCATGTTTTCAATGTAGGCTGATTTTGCTGTCTGTTTATTTGTCACTCTGCAGGATTATGCAAATACAACCAGGCAAATTTTGTGACAGTTAGTGGACAAAAGAAGAACCCGTCAAATTGTGATGCAAATCAGGATCACTTTCTGTAAAATTACATGACAGGACATTAGTGCTGGTGGAGGATAATGTTCTCCGAGTGCCCTCATAGTTTCATCTTTTTTGTTTTTTCCATTGACCAGTTTATATACCATAAATGTATTTTTAAGCTTTCAGCATGTGATGTTTATGCACTGTATGTGGATGTATTCTGAAATACATATTTATGGTTTGTGGCTAAAATGGATAGCAACGTGGAGTCTGCTCAAATATCTTCTACATTCAATACCACTTTTGTGACTGGGTCAGTCACAAAAGAAGAAATATGTTCTGACAGATGTTAGGACATGTTTGCTGCATGTCTATGGGCTTTTTTAATCAATTTTGCTTTTATGTTTTTCGCAAGACTCAGGTTTTCAAGTTCAAATACTCCTTCAGCTTTCCCTCCAGCTGACGCTCATCACACAACTGTGGATAAAACAAACATATAAAGCTATGGGCTTGTTATAAATAACTCGCCCTCCTGCAAAATGACAAAGTATTACAGTAAGCTGTAGTCTCTGTATGTTAAAAGTTGGAGTAGCTTTCTTGTATTGCTCTTGGTTTCCCCTTTCCTCGTGTGGTTTATTATTCTTCTCCTTGGCTTGCATCTCTGCCAGCTTTACAACTCTCTCACTCCTACACACCACTCACCCTCTGTTAGGAGTTATGGTGCGGAGTGTGGGGCATGCTCTGTGATGAGTCCCCCGTCTGCCATCTGCTCAGAAAAGAGATGGAGGCCTACTGCAGCCAAAGCTTCATCACCTCGAATGAGTGATTTCCATCTACTCTCAGTCATACCAATGCCATCCTCAAAAAAAGTCAGCATTTGATGATAAGCATGGTTGCTTTATTTTTCTTGGCAATGTTCCTGATGACTGCTCCGTTTTGCTCAGAGGAGGCTCCCTGCTGTTGAGTGTTGACGCTCCAGAGCAGGATTTGAGTTTCTATTTTCTTCCAATTAGTGTTTTGCTAAAGACTATTCATTTATACAGCATGCAAGGATGGAGAAATCCAATCAACTTGTGAGGTTTAACCCGACCGTAATCTGCGATCTAGAGCCAACACTTGCAAACAATTATGCTGCTGGTACCCAGGGGCCCGATCTGATTGGTCTGTTTGCTTTGTGCTGTCTTGGGAGATCCTACAGTAATTGAGTCGGCTCTTTGGCTGATGGCTTCTGAGCCGCTTTTATAGCTCCAGTGGTTCTACTCCTCTCAGGATGTGCAGCAATATTAAAAGCAGACCGCAAGCGGGACATTACATTAGGGTATTATACGCTGCACTGAAGCGTACTGTGTGGTATCCCACTGTTGCCCAGCCGTCCCTGTCACTGTCCTTTTCAGACAGACCCCACTCCTGAAGCAGGCAGTTTTTCCTGCTGGCAGTCCTCCCAGAGCCTGTAGAAGTCATCCTCCTTCCTGCCACCCCCCTTCATTCCCTCAGAGGCCCTTTCTGCCAAAGGGCCTGTTTGGCTCATGTTTTGGCTCAGATAAACAACAAAGAACGGGTCCAAAGATGCTTTCTGAGGCACCTGGTATGGTGGTCTTGTTTCAGTTTGTGGATTGCCATCACTCTTACATCCATTTAATAAAATTTCGATCTGATCTGCTGTGGCTTTAGAGCAATATCGCTAAGTATGGAAACTGCTAAGTTTATCCGGTAATATATTCCCTTCCAGCTTAATAAATTTTAATTGGAATGCGCAATGTTGGAATGTTTAACCAATAGCATGTTTCCTTCTCTGTAGGTGACTGCGAAAGATGCAGACGGCGGCTCCTTTGGCTCAATTACCTACTCCCTTGGCTCTGGCATTAACAGCGCTGTTCCCTCTCAGTTCACAATTGGCAAGGAGACGGGCCAGATCTGCACTAGTGCTGTACTAGACAGAGATCAAGGGCCAGCCAGCTTCGACTTTACTGTTACTGCAGTGGATGGGGTAAGCCATTGCCTTTTGAAATCATGCTTAATATGAATCCATTGAGCCACAGTGTAATCCTATAAACACAGCAGCCATGCTTTTTTACAGACAGAGAGTAAAGACATGGCCAATTGTGCAAAAGACTTTGAATAGCTCTCCATGGTAGGTAGACATGCTCAGAAGTTAGTGTTGCACAATGGTCTCTTAATGCCAAAAATACTTACACATAAAAGGTTAAAAATGAAAGAAAATTACTGTGGGCATGTTAAAGCAATCAGATGGAGAAATACCTCAACTGTCAGGCAATAATATTTTAACAAGTTGGACTGCCGCCTCCCTCCTTTTTTGCCACCTGGTCCAAATGAAAAGCCTGCACTGTATTTTCTGCAGAGCAAAAGCCTATGAAACAGCCTTGGGTTGCAGCGAGCCCTCTCACCCTCCATGGGTCATGACATATTGCTCCTTCCCAAGGGAAACTATCAATCTGTGTCCCTCCACGAACCTGCTGGGACTATATTTTAAGGGCTACGCCGTATATCGAAAATTTAACTGGGTTTACTGCTGGTTTTTACTTCCATCATTAATGTGGTGTACGTGCACCATTAATGTGGCCTAAATCCTGCTTTCAGGTGTGTTTTTTCTGGTCATGATTTAATGTATGTGAAGGTATAACAAAAGAGCTTTTTGTTTCCTCTGCAGGGTGGACTGAGCTCAGTAGCCTATGTAAAGGTAGATCTGGCCGACATTAATGATAACAGACCCGCTTTCTACCCACTCAGCTATGCTGTTAGTTTGAGCACACAGAGTGCTCCTGGGACATCTGTTGTCAGAGTGACTGCGTATGACCCGGACTCAGGCGAGAATGGCAGAATTACATACAAAACAGTGCCTGGAGGGGCCTCCCCATACTTTACCCTCAACAAAGACACAGGTTGGTGTCCTTTTCCTGAAAAACTTCTATTTCTGGAGTAATTTATAATGTTGTGGGATGTTACAATGTCTTGTTCATACCTTGTCCTTTAACCTTTTTGCAGGTGTTATCTCCTTGTCTCGGTCTGTCTATGGGAAAGCCAACTCTGTGATTCCCATGGTCATCTCTGCTCAGGATGGTGGTGGTCTGGTTGCCCTTGTCAATGCCAGAGTCAACATCAGTGTGGTGGCAGGGCTGGTGGCACCGCCTGTGTTTGAACAGACTCAGTACTACTTCACTGTTTCAGAGGATGTCCTGCGGGGAACAGTTGTAGGCACAGTCCAGGCCAGCAGTAAAACAGGTGAGAATTATAGTTACATGCCCTTTCTTTAACTTATCTCTCATTCACTTGCTCACTCACTATTTTAATATAATACTCAACTATGTGGGAAAATATATTCTTCTTATCTCGTGCTCAGTATATACACACATAAATCTTAAATTAGATCAAATAAAATTCCAGTAAAATTGACAAGTTCCACCTATGGAGTGTACGCAAGCTTTTAGCCAGTAAAAAATTGTAATACCTTTCCCTCTTTGCAGGCACCCCTAGAGATATTTCCTACACCATCAGCTCTGGGGACCCTGCAGGCTATTTCACAGTAGATCCTGACACCGGGGCCTTGAGAACCAGTCTGCCCCTGGATCATGAAGCCCAGTCGGCTCTCGATTTGGAGGTGCAGGCCCGCAGTGGCAAGCCCCCTGCCTTCGGCCAGACCCGTGTCCACATTACCATTGCAGACATCAACGATAACCCTCCTGTTTTTCTGCCTTCGTCGTCCGAGTCCCTGCTGCTGCCAGAGCATACAGAAATGGGCACAGTGATATATCGCATCCAAGCTGAGGACAGAGACTCAGGAGTTAATGGACAACTCTCCTTTGACCTTTCTTCTCCGAGTGCCAGCCAGAGGATTTTCAGTATAGAGCGTAGCAGTGGAGAAATCCGATTAGTGGGGAGCCTCAACTTTGAAAATGTGCCCCGTTATGACCTCCAGGTGATTGCCAAAGATAGCGGAGTACCCCAGCTTAGTGCCACCTTCATGCTTGTGGTTCATGTCCAGGCAGAGAATGACCAGGGACCTGTGTTTGATACCCTCACCTATCGAGTAGAACTAAAAGAAGGAACCCCCATAGGCACACGCTTCCTGCAGGTCAGGGCTTTGAATAGAGAAACCCCTGGCTCAGGTCACTTCAGTCCCCTGGCATATTACCTGCGTCCAGACGGAGATGCAGCAGGGTTTGGAATTGCTGCAGAGAGTGGCTGGCTGTTTGTGAAGAGTGCCCTGGACAGGGAAGTCAAGGACATGTATCTTTTAACGGTTCTGGCCAGTGCAGGTCATGGACAGCTAAAGAAGACGGGCAGTGCCACAGTGCGGATATCGGTGACCGATGAGAATGACAACTCTCCCCGGCTCACACAGGAGAGGGTCTTCCTGGCTGTCAGAGAGAACCTGCCTCCAGGAACAGGCTTCGGTCATGTGTTGGCCTCAGACCGAGACAGTGGCTCCAACGGACGCCTCAGCTACCGTTTCCTGCACCCAGACCGACACTTCCAGATAAACACCCACACAGGTAATTGAAAATTATATGTACTGAGATTAGTGACAGATTCCTTAGATTTAGATGACTAGACACCCAATTAAAATCTGTGTATACAATCAAAAAAACTAGAAGCACAAAGATGTGTTCAGACCTTTTAGAGAGATGCTTAAAGAATAGAGCAGGCATGAAAGAATAAAAGAGCAGACTAGTTTTTTAGCTGACTGTAATGTCATTTTTAATAAGGCTGCAGTTGACAGAGGAGAAAGAAAGGCAGCACTGCTGATATTAATTGTCGAAACTTGGATGTCTTCAGGATAATGTGAACTATTTGCCTTTACAGGTACTGAAACATGCCTGACCCAAAATTATAAATGGAATCTATTGTATCTATGCTTGTCTGTAGATTGAGTTAAAACTAAAACTGTATAAAAATATACAAACAAGCAGTCCCTTCTTCCATGAGTCAAAAATCTGAGATGTGAAAGCCAGCAGAGATTTCACTTGAAACCTATTTCTGTGCCATGGAAAGTTGAAACTACTTGTGGAAAAAACACACAGTCAATGTTTAGTCAATTCAGAGTCATCTCTAAAAGATGAGAGACTGCAGTTGCCCCTTCCCCACTGTCATAAATTAGTCAGATGATGGTGACAGCAGCACTAAGCATCTTGCTGGGCTCTAATTGGCCTGCTGAGCCTGTTAGTCTATGGGTGGAGACTCCGGCTCTGTTTTGTGATCAGTTTCTGGCTGAGTTGAGAGTCTCTAAAGCATCTGCCAGCCGTCCAAAATTTGTGTGTGCGCACGTTTGTGTAGATCCACACACTGTGCATGTCTATTACTTGTGTGTCATTGATCAAAGTCTCCTGGCTCTTAAGTCTCTCATCATTATTCCAGTGAACTTGTGCCTCTGCATAAAATCCCTCTCATCCATCCACTTCTTTCCCTCAGGTGAGATCAGTACAAGGATGACTCTGGACAGAGAGCAGCAGTCAAGTTACCAGCTGGTGGTGGTGGTACAAGATGGAGGTTCTCCCACTCGGAGTGCCACAGGCACAGCTTTTATCACTGTTCTGGACGATAATGACAATGACCCTGTTTTTAGCCACAGTCAGTCAGGCAAGAACATTGTCATACAGGTAAAGCCTCAAACCCGAAAATGTACATAGACAGAAAATGAAATGCTTTCATGTCTGTAGTGATATCTGGTTGTTTTTTTCAACCCATAGGTGACAGAAGGTCAGTCTTCTGGTGCTGTACTGGGCACGCTGCAAGCCAAAGATCCTGATGAAGGGGAGAATGGCACCGTTATATACTCTTTGTCAGGTAAATTACACCCCAGCACTAAAGAAGGTACTCATCGGTAAAAACAATCATTGACAGATTTATTCTGTGTTCTAAAATGAGTTGCATTTAGTAGTTCAGGAAAGTTACAGTTCTTATTGAGGCTTCCTAATAATAAATAAAGGGAACAATGCATATGAGAACACACTGAAGAAAGATGTGTTTTCAACCATGTGAGTGCTTTTTTGGGCTTTTGTTGCTATTGTTTTTGATCAGTGTTTTACATCGTTGTCTTTACATTAGGCCCTTAGTGACAGCATTTACAGAGCACTCTATAACCAACATAGATAATTATTGATGTATTTGCATGTAAATAAAATAAACAAAGGGAACTATAGCTAAGGCAGTTAATCACATCTGTCACATATGGGTTTGTGTATTCACATGTAGCCCTCCTATACTGTAATCTCCACTTAAAGTTTGGACTCTCTGTGTCTTGTAGGTCCCAGGGCTGAGCGTTTCTCTTTGAACACCAACACTGGTGAGCTGCGTTCATCATCCCCTCTGAGCCACTCGGAGCGGGCCGAGTACTCTCTGATGGTGACAGCCACTGACAGAGGACTGCCCCCTCGCAGCACCTCCTGCTCCCTCACTATTCAGGTCAGACTTCTACTGGAGCCCGGCCAGCACAAACACCCTCACCACTCACCTATTTAATATCAAAGAATAGACTTTAGGGCTGAGAGGATCCATGTCTCTGGGCCCCTCAGACTAGCTGCAGACATATCAGCCTCACTTCTGACAAGGTCCCCTCCCATCCCCTCCCTTTTCTTCCCCTGTGAATTTTCAAAAGGGAAATTTCTATCTGAAATGGAAAAGTGGGCCTGAATCAAATACTCCCAGCTGGCTTGTGATGAAGGCCAGCTGTAGACTGCTCTGATCAAGGTCATACTCAATGACTTCAACACTTTTTTAATACAGTAGCCCTTTTTGCAAAGAGCAGCAGGGCTATACACTCCACGTAAAACACAGCATTGAGGGTAATTCAAGTTAATGTTTAATATAGAACAGAAATGGACACAATGGAAGAACCCTGGAAGGAACGTAGATTTATAGGTTCCAGGAAAATGGAGCTGCCATATAAACAGCTCCAGTAAGCACCAGTTCACTTTTTCCTCCTTTCCAATAACAAAAAATGAAAGTCATAATTATTAGTTAATTGGATTAAACAGTGCAGTGTTGTTCTTGCCTAGTGACGTATTGATGTAATTTCCTTTAATCATCATTTCAGACTGATTTTTTTTAAATCCATCAATGATAGGATGGGACTATACCAATTTATTTTTGGAACACTCCTTTTCCATCTAATGTGGAACCAATTTGCAGCTTGTCAACAAACACAGCTTCATTTTGAGTGCCTACTTACTGTGGGAACTGTGCTGTAGGATACAGTACTGAATACCCAGATCACCACATCAGGTTATGAAACCCTGTCAGTAATTTTGCAGAAAATTTGATCAACGAAGCCTCTTCATCTCTCGCTTCCCTTGACAGCTGCTTGAATTTTTTCAATACAAGCTTGTCTCAAAGGAAAAAGCATGTTTTATTAAACCAATGTGTCATATGCTCTTATAATGCTCTTCATACAAATGAAAGGAGTAATAATGTTGTAGTCTTTGAAGACAAAATCAAACTAAGTGCAAAACTATACACAGTACAGGAATATGTCCAAGTGTTACATTTAAACCCACTCACTATTTCTTCCTCTGATTGTGTTACTTTTATCATCTATTATTTTTCCTGGCAGCAGCATGAGTATCAGAGTAAGTGTGATTAATGTTAGCAGCCGTGTTATTCAAGTCTATAAAACCTCTTGTAACTGGTTTCATTTATTCCCACTGAACACATATTGCACAAGTGACTGCAGTGGACAAAATCTGTTTTTGCTTGGCCTAACATCCATGAAATATTTTCATTCTGTATTGAAAACTGTGCACTTAAGTTGAATGCCAAGCATCTAAAAGAAAAATTGGATCTACTGCCATGTTGCTCTTCCCCTCACTACAAATACCATGTGCTTCTTTATTGCAGGTTATCAGCATTAATAGACCTATTACTAAGGCCAATTCACTCTCCATATCTTTCAACTCCATGGAGGAGGCCAAACCTGGATCTGTTATTGGTTCAGTTCAGCTCCACAACAGAGGAACCTTAGAGGGTGGGGAGGTGACCTACACAGTGGTGGGAGGTGCAGATCGAGATGGGACCTTTGTTGTAGACCGTCTGACTGGTGACGTGTACCTGGCTCGTCCTCTTGACTATGAACGCGACACTCGCTACAACCTGCAAATTGAGGTGGATGACTTCTCTCAAGCCCCTCCCAGCAGCACCCTAGTCCACCTGGACATTGATATAGAAGACAGCAACGACCACACCCCTGAGTTCCCTGAGGACCCCATCACCGTTGTCATCTCTGAGAGCATGGAGCCTGGCTCGTCCGTCTATGCTTTCCAGGCCACAGATAAGGATGGCAGTGGGCCTAACAGCGAGCTAGTGTATTCTATTCTCCATCAGTGGCCAAACACCCCTGGGCTATTAACCCTCGAGCCCTCCACTGGGATTCTGTCCTTGGGCCAGAAGCTGGATTATGAGATCATCACAAATCTGATCCTGGTTGTTAAAGCAACAGATTCTGCCCTCGACGCCAGCCAGAGGCGCTGGAGTTCTGTCACAGCGAGAGTGTATGTAACCGACGAAAACGACAATCCACCGGTGTTCATATCGCCAACAGCTGTCAGTGTGATGGAGGACCAGCCAGTGGGCTTTGTGGCTTTGTATGTGATGGCTAGAGATGCTGATCAAGGGGAGAATGGAAGAGTATCCTACAGAATCCAGTCAGGCAACACTGCAGGAACATTCAGCCTCAACCCAAACACTGGTAAGTGTAGTGGGTGTGTTTGTTGCAAAACTGGCTTAGATGCTGTCAGCCAGTTTGCATCATTCCCAACAATCAAACAGTTGTCTTTTACTTAGCTATAGAACACCTCATTCTAAAAAAAAATAATGGAATTAAAAAAATTTATTTAATAATTTTTCCACAATCTTTCATGATGTGTCTGGTGATACATTTAGCATGTGGATGCTTCTGAGGAAAGTATTTGGACGAAAATGAGGATATCCTGGATGATTAAGTATGTACTAAGTGTGAGTGCACAAAGTAAAGTTTCATTTTGCCCTTTGTTTAAGCTAGAGATGGCATATCTTTCCGTCTGTCCCTGAGAAGGATGAAAGTAATTACATTCAATATGGATAAAGCACAGGTTAACATCAGAAATATATTTTTAAGACTGCAAACAGCAGATAAGTAAAATCAATTTGAAGAGTATTAGGCAAGACTTTGTAATCTATGACTAGCTTTACCTTATTTTCCACCAGGCCCAGTCTTTTTTTGCTTCTTTTCAATAACAACAGTACTAAAACCCTCAGCTTGTGCTCCATCTTTATATTTGTAGCACCTGTTAGGAATTCCAAAACTAAAACACCAGTATATCATGCAAATCTCTTGCTCTATTTGAAATACTTTCTGTTTAAACAGATGAGTAAATCTGTTCACCTGTTTGAGTCTTTTCATGTACTTTTTAAGCATTTCTGGAATTCTAAAATTCTGCTTTGCTCTGCATTTGTACTCACCTCTCCATGTGCTGCAACACAACTTTCCTCCACATTTAGTAAACCTTTTCTTCCATAAACACACAAACTCTTTTAATACTCTGCTTACTTCTAAGTACGTCGCAGCTCTTGCTTCACCTTTCATGACTTATTTCTCTCAGTTGGAGGCCAGACAGAGCAGCCTGCCAAATATTAAATGCACACAAACACACACACACACACAAGAATGTGCAAGCACACACAACAACCCATCATCTGTTATTGTGGATCTATTCCCATGAAAGACCAAAGAACCTCCTGCTCAGGCTTCTGGGAACCATTAGAGAGGGGATCAGTTACGCATGTTTATGTGTACGCACGTGTGTGTGTGTGTGTGTGTGTGTGTGTGTGTGTGTGTGTGTGTGTGTGTGTGTGTGTGTGTGTGTGTGTGTGTGTGTGTGTGTGTGTGTGTGTGTGTGTGTGTGTGTGTGTGTGTGTGTGTGTGTGTGTGTGTGTGTGTGTGTGTGTGTGTGTGTGTGTGTGTGTGTGTGTGTGTGTGTGTGTGGGCAGGCTTGCACATACGTATGTGTTTGCGTGCTTACATCAGACTCTGTCACTTAGTCAACGCTGACCTTGGGCTATTTGGTCCTGTGGGCTTTGTTGTGGTGTTTGAGACACGTGGCAACGTTTGCTCCGCCTCCCCCTTCAAGTCGCCAACCAGGATGCCTCCTGGAGCAGCTTGGGGATGGAAACATTCAAGCTCTGTCATGCATGTCACTTCTGCTCCAGCCCCGTGTGTGCATTCATCCCGAAGTGTTTTCATATACACTGGTTATTTGTTAGAAGAATGACAGGTAATCCTCTGAGCACCTGGTTTGCTCCTGTTTCGGGGTCAGTAACCATAGACCTGGGACAAACTCTGCTCACTCTGTTTTCATTACTTTGGCATCACAGTTAACCACAACAGAGAGAACTATCGAGCTAATATTAGGGATGTTTAAAGTCACAGAGTGAGACACTCATCACTCTTTGTCAGAAAAGAGATCATTAATTTCACTTTTGGACCAAAGGGAGGGTGCACTGGTGACACGGCAGATTGCTTCTCTGCAAAAGACAACACCATTCTTGGATTAACACATCAAATGTTGATAAATGACTTTGGTGTATAAGACAAAAAAGATGTGTCTGTTTCTGGGCAACCTCTGCTAGCCCTCACACTGTAGTCCAAAGTGTTGGCGCCACAAACCCCACATCGGCTTAGGATGTTGGAATCAAAAACATCCAAAATAAAAACTTTCCCGAGTTTCCCACTGCTTTTTCTTCTGCCCATGTGTTATCAGTGACCAAGGATACAGCAGGATAACAGAGGAATTAAATTTGGGTGAAAAAAAACTCCAGCTTGTAACTTGTACCAGATTAAAAGCTTAGAGGCAAGTTATCTCAGTTCTAGCAAGACACAAAATGAAAAACGCACACTAAGAGGCTGGTCCTCTCTGTCTTCAACAGTTGCATCTCATTTTAAAGCATGACATTGAAATTGAATCAATGCAAGCTCTACCCTTTTAGGGCAGGATAATGAAAAGGCTAGGGTGCCCCTAATTCCTACGCAGCACGGCAGGCCTGGCTGTTGCGTGTCTAGAGCGTGTGTTTACTGCTTTTTTCTTGATGGCTGCGGCATTCTCCAGTGGAAAATCTCGTAAACTGTGGCCAGACCGTTTGGGCTGTTACAGCAATGGTGGTGGTAGCACTCAGGTAGGCAAAGCTGTACGTGTGGAGGATATTAGCTCTGATTTGGCCCTCACACGACAACTTATCACACTTGCTTTTTTAAATAACTTGACTGCACACAATCATGGAAAGTGGTATGTTTTATTGCCTGTGACAGCAGGCTTTCATACTGTCTATGTGAAACAGACTGTGATGAAGCCGACACACAGAGATAAACTCTCGCCACATTTCACCCTTGATTCATCTCTCCACAGGCTCTCTGTCTATTTTAAAACCTCTGGACCGTGAGGAGCAGGACATCTTCAACCTCACTATAATCGCTGAAGATCATGGGATACCCCAGCACTCTTCTAGCCAGCTGCTGTGTGTCCACGTGATTGATGTTAACGATGAGGTGCCCTGGTTTGAGGAGAGCCAGTATGAAGCCCAGATCTCTGAGAACCAGCCTCCAGGAACTAGTGTGTTGACGGTGTCTGCCTCTGATCTGGACCAAGGTGAGGTGTACAATGTGCAGACACTTACTTACGACACCTTTTGTAATTGGAATCTATTTTTTTTAATCAACAGTACACTCCCAATGAGCAGTGAGTTAGTGATTTGCAGTTGAAAATTTGGTTGGAAAGTTTATGTTTTATATGTCCAAATTACATACAACCAATTATTATTATTATATACCTAGACTTGTGCGCTGAAAATTACATCAATCGTTCTGCACAGTCGGTCTGTGAGTTAAATTGTGCTGCTGCAGTAATGAAGACATCCAAAATGCATTTAATTCTTCTTAGTCATCATGTGCTGAGTGCATGTTCACATTTTAGGCATTAACTGTTGTTTTTAATTGAACAACACTACACGGGGAGGTGGGGGTTGGGGGTACAGAGAGATGCATTCTCCTGGACTTAGTCAGAAACACATAAAATAGAAGGATTTTAAACTTTCTCCTCAAAAGCAATTAGTGAAGTAAACAGGTGAGGTTGCCAAACTGCTCTCTCTTAGCACGCAATCTGGCAACCAGACACCTGAGGGAGGGCTGTCACTGCCAAACGCTTACGCTGCAAAACTCATGACAAACAAGTATACAGGCAACTGACAAAAGAAATCTAAATACATTGTAATTGCTCTCTAGTGTTTGCATAGTTTAGGAATGAACTTTCTAAGCTTTGACAATATTTTGCTATGAGGCTGGATTTAGTAGTTTAATTAAAGCTTTTTCACTGCATGTGTTCCCTCTGCAGGAACCAATGGACAGGTGACATATGGTGGTGTCTCACATGAGGGTTTCAGCATCAACCCAGTGACAGGTGTCATCACAACCACTAAAGCTCTGGACAGGGAGCTTCAGGACTACTACACTGTGACAGGTACTGCCCTCTGACTGTCCTACAGCATCACAAACAAAACACGGCTGTTTGAGATACATAATATTAAGAATATTTCTGATATTCAAATGAATTGTGTGATATTCAGTGTGCAAGATCTCTACTTATGCGGTTATGTGTTTTTTATGTTTTTCAGTTTATGCAAAAGATGGAGGCCTTCCACCCAACTATGCTAAAGCAACCGTGAGAATCAAGGTCCTGGATGTTAATGACAACGCCCCTGTCTTTGGTCGTCTGTACTACAGCATAGAGGTGCCTGAAAACCTGGAGGCATTACCTCTGTTCACCCTGAGAGCCACTGACCCTGATGCAGAAAACAGTGGAGTGGTAAACTACAGAATTACAGGTGAGAATTTATGGTGATGACTGGAACTGCTGTTACACATTTTTACCAATCTGGATAGGAATATTTTATACTTTGCCATGATCTCCCTTCCAGCTGAAGATCAGTCTGGAGACTTCCACTTGGACAGACAGTCAGGTGTACTGTCCACCTCACGGCCTCTGGATCGGGAGAGGAAAGGTGGATACACGCTAACAGTCATAGCTCAAGACCAGGGCCAGCCTTCCCTCAGCAGCACTGCCACCGTTGAGGTGATGGTTCTGGACATCAACGACCACAGTCCACAGTTTCAGAGCAGCAGCTACACTGCAGACATTTCGGAAGACGTTCCTATTGGCTCACTGGTCCTGGAGGTGAAAGCCATTGATTTGGACTTTGGTCCCAACAGCCAGGTGCTATATTTTCTGAGCCGTGGCTCCCAGAGTATGTTCATCATAGACCAGAACACAGGCCGCATTATCACAGCAGCACCCCTAGACAGAGAGAGAACTGCCTCATACACTTTTGAGGTGTGTGCCACTGACTCCTCCCCTGCAAACCCACGTAACTCCACCGCTCAGGTGACAATCTACATTCAGGATGTGAACGACAATGCCCCCTTCTTCATTCAGGATCCACTTATTGTGAACATCTCCGCCAGCAGCATTTCAAACCGCCGTGTGTTGGCCACCATGAGGGCAGAGGATAAGGACTTTGGGGCCAATGGCTCTGTTTTTTATCGTTTTGCAAACCCTGTGAGGGGCTTCACCATTAACTCACTGACAGGAGACATACAGGCTACAGAGAAGCTGCAGACTCTGACACAAAGCCAAAGGACTTTGATAGTTCAGGCCATGGATCAAGGAAACCCAGCTCAATCTTCCCTGGGGGTGGTTGTTATTTACATCAGGGAACAGAGCTACAGGGGGATTCGCTTCTCCCGCACAGCTAGAGATGTCAGTCTGCAAGAGAACGCTGCTCAAGGTTTGAGTGATATAATACTTTTACCCCATTTCTACAAAATTGTGAACATATATTGGAATTAAATTATTCAAACAAAAATGTTTTTCACCTTATAGGCACAGTGATAACACAAACTCAGGCCCAGTACCCTGATGGCTCTAAAACTGGCATCACCTATAGTATTTTCAGTGGAAATAGACTGGAGTCTTTTGGAATTAACGCTATCACTGGTGAGTACATAGACTGCATCAAGCACTACGAAACAACATTTTCGAAATCTACCACATGACTTTTTTTATGTAATTAGGTGAAATATGGGTCCAGAAGTCTGATGGACTTGACTATGAGGAAACCCCAAAACTCCGCCTTGTGGTGAAAGCAGAGACGGCATCCTCCAGCTCGTATATGGCTGTCAACTTGATCCTGCAGGACGTAAATGACAACTTGCCGCGCTTCCAACTCCAAAACTATGTAGCCTACATTAGGGAGGCACAAGGCTACGATTTTCCCATTATCCAGGTGCAGTAGCCTGTCCCGCACTTGTTTATTATGGTTGGCTGTTGTTTAAGTGTGAAGTTGTAAGGATGAAAAAAAAAAACACTTGCGCTTCAGAAATCTGGATAGTTTCAGCAGTGTAGCGAAATGACTACATTCAATTGCATATGTTCTCTGAGTCCCAACTGAATATACTATATAATCATTTGTGCCATAAAGCCAGGTCCATATAGCCAATTTTTATGAACTCTTGACTTCCAAGTCCAATATTGCTCACTAGTTCAAGTTACACTGGAACAGCTGTTGAAAATATATCTGTATTTTTGTTTCCTAAATGGGGTGGTGACTGCTTTAGGTTGCTGCAGATGATCTGGACCAGGGTCAAAACGGTCAGGTGACCTATTCAATCAGGTCATCATCTATGAGTGGCTTGTTTAAGATAGACCCACTGACGGGCAGCGTCACCACAGCAGCTATAATGGACAGAGAGATCTGGACGCAAACAAAGTGAGTCTGGCTGCTTTTTTTTTTGTAATAACATACTGCAATGCCTCTCAGCTAATCTCTGCCGTTTACACATGTACATTTAATCTGTCAAGTTCTCAAATAACTTTCCTTCTTTTAGTGGCAAAACTTTTCGTGGTACAACCAAAATAAAATGGTTTCTGTTGTAGAAAGAGAAGAGAAAAGTAGGAAAAGATTTTGACCATGCAACAGACCATGTCAAAGTTAGACGAAATTCCTGCCCATACAAATATTTTATAATTAAATTTTAAACTTAACAATATTTATTAATAGTCTAAAAATAATTTTCAGTATATAGCCCTTTCCAGCATTGCAAATATGCACTTAAAACATCCAGATTTGTGATGTTTTTTTGAGAAATTAATGACTACAGTGAGCCCTGTTGTTAAAAACTACCCAGACCTCCTAATGGCTGGGAAAGAAACATTATGCAACTGGGTTCAAAAAGTTTAAAAGTTCAAATACTGACATTCATTTTATGGCACCAGGCTCGTTGTTACGGCAACAGACCGGGGAACCCCGCGGCTTGCTGGCTCTGCCACCCTCACTGTGATCATCATCGACCTCAACGACAACAGTCCCATGATTCCTCTGCCTAGGAAGATCCGAGTGCCTGAGGGTAAGTCAGCTTCACAGTGGAAGTTAGTCCAGTGATCTTATCATAAAGCCTCACATCACACTCCCTGGCAGCTCACTCAGCATGGCTCAGTGAGAAAAGTCTGACCCTTTTATGAAACAAGTTATTGCCAAGTTCCTCTGTTCATTTCCTGTCTATTAGGTCAAGGCTTTCCAGTACAGGATATTTCTTCATAAAAAGCAAAAAAAAAACAACAAAAAAAAACTCTTATTTATTTATTTATTTTTACAAAGACTCTCTGTATTTCATTTCAGCTGCAACCTAAATGTCTGCTCTTCTTCTCCTGTCTCCCTGCATTATTATCACACATGTACAGATACACTCATAGGCACAGTAATCACCCAGGTAACAGGAAATGATGTGGACTCAGGGCCAGCTCTCTCCTACACACTCCATCTGGATGTCAACAGCCAGGGCATGTTTGGGATTCATCGTTATGGGGGAGGAGTGTCTTTGACCGGCCCTCTAGACTATGAGGAAAGGACGTGGTACACTCTGACAGTCCGCTCATCTGACTCTAAACATGAAAGCGAAGCCAACCTCACTGTGCTGGTGGATGATGTGAATGATAATGCCCCCATCTTCACTCATGACTTGTATCAGGTACAAACGCCTCTGCATGCACAAAGTAAAATTGTTGAAATGTTTGTAATGGATATGCATGTATTCATATATTGTGTTTCTTGTCAGGTGACTGTACCAGAGCACCTCCCAGCAGGCAGCGCAGTCGTCATAGTAACAGCCACCGACCGTGACTCTGGAGAGAATGGAAGGATTACTTACAGAGTAATGTCATCAACTAAGGGTGTCTTCTACATTGACCCAAGCAATGGTAAGATTACTGTGTGCATAGTTACAGTTGTTTATAATTATTTCCTAACCAGTGCTTCAGTTAATTACACTTCATTAAAAGCAAATGCTCTTCCTGGATGCACATTTGGGGTTTGGCTATTTTTCCAACAAGCATTGCAAAATATTTAATTATTTTGTTCATTAAAAGTAATTGAAAACCAGATTTACTGTTATTTGCTTCAGATGTTCTGCTTGAGATAGCATCTAAAAATAAGTGTATTATAAAAGACAACTGTTTTAGCCTCAAGCTATGCTGTCTCCTATTCTCAAATGCAATCCATTTGCCTCAAAAAATGTCCCCTTCAACAACATGTGTTCAGACCTGCTACATTGCTAACAAAATGCGTTTGTAGTTGAATTAATTATTTCAATCATTCAGTCTCATTTTTGTGATAGCCAATCACCCTGTACATTTAACATCTTTGATAATTAATATGATTAGCTCTGGAGAGAAGGCTCCTGTTTCTGACCATGTTATTTGTTCCTTCACAGGTACTCTGTTCATCCAACAACAAACAGAGTTTGATTTTGAAAATCCCTCCATTTTGGTTGTAATTGAGGCACGTGACCAGGGTACTCCATCGCTTTCATCCATTGCAACTGTCCAAGTACAAGTGTCCGACGTCAACGACAACGCCCCGGTCTTCCACCAGTCAGAGTACAGAGCCACTGTGTCTGAAGACGGGCTGCCTGGATCAACTGTTCTGACATTAGAAGCTGTAGATGGAGACCTGTTCCGGGACAACTGTGGTTTTGATTTTGCCATTGCCAGCGGCAATTCAGGTAATGCCTTCCAGATTGAGAGCAGTGTGCGCTTCTTGGAGGGGCGGGGCTTCCAGACAGTTGGCAGCCTGATCCTGGTGGAGAACCTGGACTTTGAAGCAGTACCAAGTTATAACTTGACTGTTGTGGTATCAGATCGTGGAATCCCTCAGCGTAGCTCCAGCGTGCCTATCCTTATAAGTGTTACAGATGCCAATGACAACCCTCCAGCTTTCAGCCGAACAGAGTACAGTGTGGTACTGAGTGAGGGTACTGCAGCAGGGACTGAGATCTTGCATTTATCTGCTACAGATTCAGACTCTGCCCCAAACGGAGAGGTGCAGTACTCTATAAGTTCAGGGGATGAGACAAACCTTTTCCAGGTGGACCAGTGGACTGGAGCTTTGAGGCTGCAGAGACCTCTGGACAGCAAGACACAACTGTCCCATATGATTGTTGTCCAGGCTACTGACGGTCAAGGACACTATGCTTTGGCTCCCGTCAGCATCGAGGTGAAGGATATCAATGATAACCGGCCCTTCTTCCCCCTCAAACTCGTAACTGCAAGCATCAGGGAAAACCAACCCCAGAATGCCTTAGTTACCATGCTGCATGCAATCGACCATGACAGAGGTGTTTTTGGACAGCTGAGGTACTACATGTTAGATACATCCAAAGAAGGAAAAGAGGGTTTCCTCATTAATCAAACTTCAGGCGAAATACGGACTCGCTCCACTTTTGACTTTGAGAAGGTAAACTCCTTCCATTTTGTGGCTGTTGCCATGGATGCTGGCAACTATTCTGCTTCTGTAACAGTACAGGTTTATGTTACAGGGGAGGATGAATATGATCCTGTTTTCACCTCCTCTGAGTTTTCATTTGAAGTGCCTGAAGGAGCGAAGAAAGGTCACATCATTGGCAAAGTACAAGCTAGAGATGAGGATGGAGGCGTGGATGGCATCATCCTCTATTCTTTACCAGACCATTCGCCTTATTTTGAAGTCAATAATTCAACTGGAGCAATTTCTTTAAAGATGGACAGCTACAGTCGACATGCGAGTCGCTCTAAAAGAGAGGTGCGGCTGGTGACATTGGATGTGACAGCTCACAGTCCTCTGGAGACGTCTCGCATAGCTGTGGCTAAAGTTACCATAGATGTGACCCATACGTCTTTTGGCCTCACCACAGACATGAACATGTTGCTCATCAGTGTTATTGCAGTTTCACTTGGGACCATAGTCATACTAATAATAATCGCTGTGGCACTATTTTTGTTAAATTAAGACGTCACAAGAAGCAGCAAAAAGCTCAAGAACGAACACCAATGTCAGGCACTCTGCTACACAAGTTTGAGGAAACAAAAATAGCAGCGAATGAAATGATTTACCATCAGGCCCTTCCTGGATACGCAGCTGATCAGAGTGGCAGCAGTGGGGGTCCATACACCCGTGGGGGATCCTTGGATCCTTCCCACTCCAGTGGTCGTGGATCTGCGGAGGCTGAGGCAGCAGAGGATGATGAGATCAGAATGATTAATGAATATCCTCGGGTGTCAAGTATCTCGTCCTCAATGCAAGAGCGCATTTCTGCTCGAGGTCCGGACTCTGGGATCCAGCAGGATGCCGATCAGCTATCAGATGTGTCCTGTGAGCCCTCCATAGATTGGTTCAAAGGGAAGAAACTGGGCAGTCTCAATGGTACTTTACTAGCTGGCCAGGTGCCAGTCTACAGAGACGAAGGGGGTGGCTATGTGGGTGTGGGACGGGGACTCAGTATTTCCCGCCCTAAAGACTACACTTTTCCGGAGGATGGAAAGCCTCCTGTGGATGGCTCCCTGACAGCCATTGTGGCCAGTGAAGAGGAGCTGAGGGGCAGCTATAACTGGGATTACCTACTAAACTGGTGTCCCCAGTTTCAACCCTTAGCTAACGTTTTTACTGAAATAGCACGTTTAAAAGATGAAACGGCTCCTCCTCATCCTCGTAGGTCATTTCATCAGAAAGCAAAAGCAGAGTCAAGAATCGACCCCCCACCTCTCATAACCTCTGTGGCTCACCCCGGGGCCAAAACTGTACCTCCAAAGCCTGCTGTAGGGAGGACGTTCCCCCACTTGGCTTCATTACGTAGATCTCCCATCAGCGCTGAGGGATCCATCTCCTCGGTGGCAATGTCTCCAAGTTTCTCCCCCTCTCTCTCACCGCTGGCAGCACGTTCTCCTGCAATTACGCCCTTCAGTGTCTCGCAGGGCCCCTCCGCCTCCATGATCAGCACAACTGAACACAACTTGGAACACAGTGAGGAGGCAGAACTGAGGATTTAAACTTAAAAAAGGTGAATTAAAACTGAGTCACTGCTGTCCCAAACTTGTTCTACTGTATTACCACAGGGGCTGCAACCTAAAATGAGTCAATGTATTTTCTTTTCTCTTTCTTAAGAGAACCAGTACAACAGTGGTACACTAAGAAGTCCAAATAACTGAAGTTATGGTGCTTTCTGAAGAAAAACTACATGACTAACAGGCCAAAAAGGACTATGCCTTTGGGTGTGTATGTGTGCGTGTGAAAGAAACTTGCTCTTCTGTTGATCAGTGGTAATTTGCACATTGAAATGGAGATTCATACATGATGTCAATATTTTGTACAAAATCATTGTCTATATTTTTATACTTCCATGTGGTTTCTGACAAAAAATGGCATTAAAGTGTCAAAGCGTTGTTAAAACCTCAGAATATATTTCTATATTTGTATATTTGTAGCCTGTACTGTATACTTGTTTGTACTGTATGTTTGTGGTTTTTCTTGTAATTCTCAACTTTGTGGTATTAAATGAAGCTCCTCGTTAATGCTTTATGACATGGGACCTTTGTAACAGATATTTGTAAATATTTAGAGAAAAAGAGGCATCCTTGCTTGAGCAAATAAAACACCATTCAGCATAGTATTGTGTGATCAAAATTTTCTTAGAATCCAGTGTTTGATCTCACTTAAAAAAGTAATGATGAATGTGAAATGCTGAAAGGTTGTTATTGTGCTTAACATGCATCATATTCTACAAAGGAAAATGGAACTTGAGGTCTAGTGATCGTATCCTTCAGGCACCTTGGATTGCATTTCTCACAACAAGCCTTACTGCTTTTTATTTTGCATTGTGAAAATGTTTCATTTAAGGGAGAACATTGAGCAGCTCTGTGGTAAATATAAAAATGTTTGCTCTATCAGCAGCCTCGTCATTTCAGAGAATGTAAACAGTTGTTTGTCTACTCATCTAAGGTTCCTCAGAAGCATAACTTAAGCTGTTAATCGGTGTGATCGTACCACTAACATTTGCAGCAGGTTTTTCTCATTTCTGTGTATAAATTTACTGGAACTTTAATGAATGTTAATTTGGATGACATTTCTCCCCTCTTTTCAGTAGCACTATAAATAGTATGTATATGGATTAAAACTAACACTTACAAATGTTACATTTGGTATGATGGAAGTATTAAAGAATTTCTGAATGTTCCAACACCACCGTCGAATGTTTCACAAAATGCTTTTACATAGATCCTTATGACATAAAATATTTATGATCATAACTGTGTTTTTTGCAGCCTTTTTTGAAAAAAAAAAATGTCTGTTTACAGTAGCAACTTCCTAGTGCCCTTGCTTAACCCCCAGTTTTAGACTCTATAACATTATATAACATTCTACAGTTTTTTTTGTATTTATCAGTTAGACCTCAGAAGCTGAGACTGTTTTGACCACGGCCAAATGTACATAAATACTACCTATTTAATAGGAAGGAGGTACCTTGTTGTTTGTCTTGTTTTTGTTTTTTCTATCTAACAGTGTTACCTGCTGCTTGCATTTCTTGTTTGTGCCAACTGTGTATACAATAGTATCATAGAAGAGAAAGTCCTCCAAATGTTCACACATATCATGCTAGGCTTGTCCAGACAAATGTTTTGAGCAAAAAGTGCCTGATTAAAGTACTTGTGATCACATTGTTGCCTCTGTCAAATCTTTCTTAGTTTAGAATATTGTATGAAAATAACATGTAGTAATAAGCAGCTTGCCTGGGGACCAGACAGCCTTTATATTGTGTATTACAAATACACATATATCCCTTATAACGGGAATACAGTCTAGCTAAGCTAGGCTAATAAGCAGCTAGTTAGTATAATAGCACGTGTGTTCATATGCTCGATTTGGGATTGCATTTGAATATTTTGGAAGACGTTTTATTTCCAGAGAACATGGCCAGCGTCCTTATAAAGTGAACTCCTTTGACACTGATGTTTTGTTCATTTTGACATCTTCAGAAGGTGGCATTTCTTGACACCCCAGGTGTGCCAAATGTAAATATAGCTACTGTCACTAGCACTACAATGTAGCCTTAAGCTTATACCTTGTATAAGCAGTACATGTGAAAACTCCCTCTCGTCCCACAGGCAATAAGAAAAAATATCTGGGCTTTTAACAGTCCTGTTCAAGCTCAGTATTGTCCCAATCTTGAGAACAAATATCTCCAACAATATTTGATTTAATGATGACCATTAAGTGTTATTTACAACTTGATAGACATATACTGTATGATGCAACACAATTGCAATACCATAACAAGTCAACTGAATTAATACCTTCATTTTTGCTGATAGCAACTATGAAAAAAAAACTTTCGTGATTTTGAAGTCATTCATCATGTTGATGTTGATGTAGGGACAGTACCAGATCAAATCTCAAATTTTTATCTTTGTATATGTAGCTGTCATTAGTTCTCCATCATTGTTCCGTCCCTTATCTTGTTTTGCTGCTTCAACTTATTTCCCTTAATTTGTGATTATATAATGCATCCAAAAAGCAGGGTGGAGTAAAACTAATTTGAGAAATTGTCTATAATCACACTTTAGGACTATTAGAATATTCTCATATTGTAAATTAAACCCCTCTGTTCGAAGCTTAAGCTGTGTAAACATTCAAAACTGACAAAAAAAATCCTAAACTTACAATATTTTGAACTTTTCTCCCTTAAAATGTATTTGTCAGAGCTCGTTAAAAGTTCTACATTTTAGACGCAATGCACATCAACAATGTTGCTAAAAAGTGAAATATTTTAGTATCCACACCTGTCATGGGAACTCATTGCATAACTCTTATTCTGCCTGAGGCTGGACAACACTCCCGCTGCCTGATGAAACAGAGCTGAAACTGGACTAGCGCTGTTTGCCTTGCGCCAAGGCCAGCCTCTGTCAGGTTATGGACATGAAATCTAAACCTTGTGGTATTCTGGGAAATTACACATGCACACACACAGAGGTGAACTCGTGTGCATATTTTTTTTGTCCCTGGACTGAAAATACAGCTGTAGCGGGCTGAATTGGTCAGCATGTTGATGATACACTCAGCGTGAATGTCATAGCAGACTCAGGTTATGAGATGAATGTTGTGAACCAAACCGAGCACCTTGGATCAGAGGCCAGTATATACACAACAGGACTCAGATGATATGAGTAAGAGGGCAAAAGCCAAGTCATTACTCAAAGCTTAAATTAAAGGCTCTGCGTAAACCAAATGAAATCTATCATTTTCTCCTCGACACACAGTGGATACACAGGAGGCTACTCTGTTAACATGCAATCTTCTGTGCCATGCTGCCCTTTTCTCCTCAGTGACATACTGCTTCAGCCTCTCTGCCTCTTATAGAGTTGTCAATGCTATCGTGCGTGTATGTTACTGAAAATGCGAAATCCTGCCTATTTGAATGTAGTTTTAAATTGCTATTTACTCTGTTAATGTAATACTTTCGTAACTTAAACATCATAGTCTCATATTTTTGTCCATTATGACTATTCTTTCATAATAATAAGGACAATATTATCACTGATTGCGGCATATATTACAAGGTGCAGTAAACTGCCAAGGGAAAGTACCAAAAGCTAGATCTTTTGTCTATTGCATATTGAAAAACAATAGCTATTGGATGTTGTGCACATTGTAATTTGTTTTTTTGGGAAGCAGACCCTTTTCTCACATTAGCTAATCTTCTGCAGAATGAATCATGTACACAAGATAAAGCAGAAGTAAACCAAAGCCTCACACTGATGTAAATAAATCAGCATGTGTGCGTGAATGCAACATGCACATCTGCCAGCAAGTTGCCAGGAACTGGATCTGTAATGTTGTGCAGTTTTTGACAAAAGATAATTTCCAGAGGCCTGTTTCCTGTGTGTTACTTGTGGTCAGAAGTGATTTTCCACTACTAACATCAACCTTGCCATTCACATTTCCCGCATCTCTACAGTGGAGGTTGTTGACGTTCTCAACACAATAGCCACAATGAACAGGATTATGAGAGTAACACCTAAGTTGTCAAATACCATAAATTCCTTTAAAATTTTCTAAGCGTGCTCATTAGTATTCTCTTTCAGTGTGTTCATTAAGGTACCAGTGCTCATTACGTTCACGCTTAAAGCTGCCTTTTCACGGAGAAAATATCCAGGCTTTGATATCGTGGAGAACAAAAGTGTTGTTTTCCATATTGATCAGTTCCACACTTTGATCAAACAATATGCTAATCAACTAATTCCATGCATTGTTGAATGATTTCCTTTTGTCACCATTATATAGCACCATTCTGAATAGATGCAATATTCTCTTTTTCTTACAAAACACTAGGAGAAGCTTCTTTACTGCTCCAGTAGCATTATAGGCCTTACTGACAGTCAAAACTATGGAGGACTTGGTGGAGTATTTGTTTTGCTTCAAGAATCAGGTGCTCCTTGTTTAAGTCATATTGTGTAAGTAAAAAAGTGTATAAGCTGCATATGGACATGATTACCTTTTCTGATGATATCACATGTGATAGTCGCATTTTGTTTTATCTTCTGCATGCAAGATTTGAAGACATGTCTGTAAAACTAAAGGGCCTATGAATGATTTTGGTGTTTTGCCTTTTGACTGTCATGAATTAATGCATATCAGCAATCGATAGCAACACCTCAGAAAAAAAATGTCTAAAATCTTTGGAAAGTAATGCATTTTCTCTTAGATCCGACAGTGGCATTCTTGGTCTGAATTTGGTCAATTTGTCCACTGATGCAAGTCATCAGTCGGTTTAAGTGCTATAATATATTTGTGCCATGCTGCATGTAGTACAGGCTTGCATGTAACTAGTATATTGTATAGAAACTGGACACAGTTCTCTGGGAAAATGCTGTGTTTGAATTTCTTCAGACATCTGTGAGTTTGACAAGATGAATGCAAAATTACACTTTATGACTAAGTGAAAACTGTCTCAGTATTAAAGGTCTGAAATTGCCTGTCTGCACTGAAAAAGCCCTGAAGTCAAAATTTGATTTGATTAATTTGGAATTGCCAGCTGTTCAGGTCCCAGTGTTCTCTCTTCACAAAAGGCTATTGATATATTATATGGCTGTGATATATGCAGCGAAGCAACACTTTGCCATTAGATTTAGGGTTCGAAAAGAAGGCCTTGGGCTTCTTGATCTTGGAAAAGAGGTTCTTGCACTGTTGTCTGTTCTTGCATGATAGAAAATATGGAAAGGAAAGCTATGAAGACAACAATGGAAGACTTTCAACATATCAAAAGTTTCTTAAAGGGAATGGATTTGAAACTTATCAAAAAGTGAGTTCTGGGTGTCAAGAATGTCAGTGCAATGTCAAGGCAATGTACTTGTTCATTTACAGAACCTATCAACAAACTGCAAACATCACAATCTTTATCTTAAAGATAAACCAAAATTTGCACACATTTCCTTAACTCCCTATCTTCTCTTCTCTTGCTTCCAATATACATCATTTACAATAAGAACATTTTCTGATAATATTAAAGTCAGTTTACATACAAACCTATACCAGAGTGTTAAGAGGCAAATCCTAGAAAAAAATAAGGCTTCTGTGGAGCTACTCATTTGAAAAGTCACAGGATCACAGGATTAGGACCCAATGTCACATGTTTTCAGTGGACCAGAGTTCAGTGTAGCCTGCCTACTTGTTATTAAAGCTAGCCAAAAATATTAACCCTTACTCAGTTGTTCCAGAGAACCTCCATGCTCTTTAGCAGTCAAGGGCTTATGCAGCCTTGAAGGAATAATGACTTTAACGACTGGAGGACATAATGGTTTTAGCATGGCTTCTGCAGAAGAGCTTGTGCTGTGGGTCCTTCTCACTGTCTTCTGTTCAAAAGCACTTTCTATAATGAAGGTACCAAAATAGGCACACTTTCAAAGGTAGTTAACCAGGGCTCAATAATGTCTCTCTTTTTTTATAATCTCGGCACTGAGCTCATCTTGATGACATAATATATGATGTGACCGATAAAAAGATGAATACCAGCTGCAGAGACCAGTCAGTAGTGAAGTAAATGATATGGCCTTATGGATGTAAGGAATGGGAATCTTTGCATTTGAGTGTGAGCTGCTTTGTCTGCAGGCCGTTTGGTTAGGATCAGTCTCTTCTCTGGAGGAGCCCAGGCTTCCATCCAGTTAAAATGAGGCCAGACCAGAGAGACGTTTCTCTGCTCATGGTTGGATTACCCATAAACCCCTCATACCTGAAGCTTGCACGGAAGTCTCTGCTCCTTGTTCCCTCAGCAGAGGGCCAGGCTCCAGGGATGCTCCATCCTCAGCTTACCACGATCCTTTCTCCAAACACTCCAAAGAGACTCTTTTTTTTTTCCCCTCTGCGATCCTCTTGTCTCTTACAAGTTCAGTTTTTTTCCCTTGCTCTCTCTTCAAGGTCTTGCCAGGCTACTTGCGTGACTAGAAGGAATGGAAAAAAAGGTTTCAAAACCCATTGGCACGCGAGCCCCAAATCTATTTTGGAGAGCGTTCTTTTTTTCTTTGAAAACAAAAAAGCCACAGGGAGAAATAGGCAATACTAGGGTGAAGGGGGTCTGTTTCTCATTTGGTCAGGCCTGCCTTCTGTCCTGCCCCGCCAGCGTCAGAACCACAGCACTATGGGGAAAGAGGGTGGCTCAGACTAGGGAGGAGAAGTGTTTTTCCTGCAAAACCGCGGCCAAAACTATGGACCCTCATCTTAGCCCTTGTCACTTAGCAACCAGCCCAACCTGCTTCCCATTACTAGGCCATCTGCTTGTGTTTCAGGCTTTACTTTGTTTTGATTTGTTTCGACCCTTTTTATTTTTTTCGTGAAATCGCCATGATTAAGTTACTGCATTTAAATTTGTCTCTCATTGTTAATTCATTTTCATCAGGCATTGTTTGGTAGACCTGCACCAGAAGCATTCACTGCAATGCAGCCCATAGATTTATTCCATTCTGCCTCGGTGATTTGTTGCAGTTCTTGTGTGTAGCGGTTTGTGGAGGAGACAGACGATGAGATAGGAATTCAATAAATTATGTATAAGGCGTTTATTGTTTGACAAATGTGATATTCCTTGCTGTTTTGGCCTGTTTGTGGAGCAATATATTTACAACATAGGGTTGCAACAGCTCTGATTTTTGTGAATTTAAGTGGAGTCAGGGCTATGAAATAACACTCAAATTTCTGACCCATTCCTTTGAAGCAATTGTTCTGACTGCAAAACAGTGATGACGGATACCAACAAAACTGTGAGCTGCACAGTGAAAGCCCCATAAAAAACCCAACCATAATTTATTTGACAGCAACACAATTATTATAATTTTAACGTAATTTTATGACTATCATATGTTGTTCTGATAGTTGATTACAATGTTTGTTTATGCCAAGTTAAGATTCGGTTTGTTCTTTTAAGAAGAGGCTAGAAGTGGCATGGTATCTTGTCTGAAAAATGCCATAATGTATGTTAAAAAAATATAATGATGTCACTGTCTTTAGGATTTTTATGTAGGATTATTAAAACTGACAACTAATCTGAGTTCATAATGACAACGGTTGTAATTATGCCATTTTGGGCTAAAGATGCTGCAATCTGTCAGGCTGACGGGCCAAACGTTATGGCATGAATGAAAATGGAGAGCTTTGTGGTTGTAGGGTAATGACTCACAGCAGTGTGCTGCCTTGCTGATGACAAAGTTCTTCCCATCACTGATTCTGTAGATTCTATAATTTTTTGTAGAAACTTAGGAAAACCACTCGCCTTTCATCGATTCTGTCAAAACATAAACCTCTTTTCCTATTTCTTCATATTTCAATATAATACACAGCAACAGAGAATAAGGCTAAAAATAACTACCTAACTAACTCCTGAAGTTTAGTGCAGTGCCATTTGTTATCCAGAGTTTCAGAATGAAAGTGAATAGAGGAACTGCTGTTACGCTTTATGCGCTACCATCACACCAAACTATCAAATACTGATAGATACAACAACATTGCTCCTCCTAAACCTTAACTCTAAACCAAACAACATTTACTATAGGAACAAACAATAGGAAGAGTTCTAATGATGGTTGCATTGTATAAGTGACACCATGACATTTTTGCAGTATAGACATAAATGAGACATTCTTTCCTTACATTTCTGTAATCTTGTTTCTTTTACAGTGTAGCTCAGTAACATCTATAAGGGATATCTCTAAGAAATGCTCCTTTTCATGCCGAAATGGTATCAAATCCAGTAATTACCATTTGATTTCCAATTTGATTAAAATGGTAAAATAATGTAAATGCAAAACCAAAACCTCAGTTGATGGTCAGAATGCTATATTTTGATTATATTTCTAAAAGTCAAAAAACTAACTTCGCTAAAACTTTGGAAGAAGATTAAGCGGCTTAATCGCTGTGTTTATCTTAATCCAAGCCAGAAAACAGATTTATCCAATAACAAAAGATTAATTTCTGACTTCATTAAACCTTTACCTTCATAACATTTCATAAAATATAAACTGTTTTCTAAAAGAAACTGTTTTGTTTGTCTGTATATTTGCTTTAGCATTTACCGTTTCATCTAACCTTGGCAGTGAGAGTTGGGATTCTTTGCTTCAGTTTATCTCTATGGGAGTCTGGCTCAGTGCTCGGTAAACTATTGGAAAGTCAAACTGATGAAATGTAGCAGATTGCAGCTCCCGTCTTATTGGTGAATCAAAGATATACTGGTTTGTGCAGCACCGAGTAGTTTCAGAGAAGACAGATAAATGTGATGTTCCTTCATATAATGATCAGCCAACAGCTATCTCCTGTGGAGCATATGGGTGCGAAGGGAGATTGTTTAAGTATTAAGGGGGAAATGGTCTCATAGTGGCACATAAACATAGTTTCTAGACAGATCTGGTCTGAAAAACCAACACTAAACTCCAACTGTTGTAACTGCAGAACTCAGCACTCAACACCTGCTTTAACAGGCATCTCTACCTTCCAGCACAATCCAGCTAAGGGGAATAAATCAGGAACTATGAAAATATGTGCTGATAGACATAAATAAAAGGACCAGAAGAAGGCCTCAGTTATTTCACCTCTCCTCTTATTAAACCTTCATTTATTAAAGTGTACATGTTTTACTTTGGAAAAAAAACATAATTACTGTGCCAGTATCTAATGCGTTCAGCTTCATGCAAGACTGACAGCAAAAACAACTGTCAGCTTAAATCTTGAGAGCCATGCAAGCAGGTTTAGAAATTATATAAAATATGGGAATCCTGTCACAATCCTGGACATGTGGTCTATAAAATGTATCAAATTAAATCAAGAATGTATATCAGCACGTCACTTCAGAGATCCAAATGTGAAAACACACGATGAGCTCAGGAAGCTCGGCCAAATGACACGTAGAATCCTGGCTGACTGCAATTTTCGTCATTCATTTATAGCTTCTCCTTCAGTTTACAGCTGTAAACAAACATGGTGCACACTATTAACCAACTAAAATCTTATCATCTTTAACACTGCTTGGTTTCCAGCACTAAAGATTTTGAGTTTTCAATATGATTACGACAGCTCAGACTGCTATTTCACAAACAAGTGCAAACTTTCCACAATCTTGCAAATCGCTCGGGGTTATAATCAGCCTTGTAGTATTGTATGTTCACAGCTCAAAAAAGGATGAGCTGGGATTTACCCATTTGTTGCTGGTGATCCTCTAAACAAACTGTGGAAAAACAGAGAGAAGGTCTATGATAAAAGCAAATAACATTGGACTGTTGCCAGACAATAGGCTTAGTAACTTTTTTAAGTATATTTAAAAAGTTCACTCGCTTGCCACCATTGGAACACACGGTTACTTAAGGCTGAACTTTTTCCAGTAGACCACCTAAGCAAGAACATGAAGAAATATCTAATCCTGATGTTAATTAACCTCTTGACATCAAAATGTACAACAGCCTGAAAGGAACTTCCAGGCAATTTGGATTTAAAACCCGACTAGCAGACTGATAAACAGATTTCTGCATCTTTGTTAAGACCCAGGGTCTGGCTTTCAATATATGTGTTTCTTCTCTGTGTTGATTGCACCAAGCACAGTAATATTTGGCCTTGTGTTTTCTTTTGCTCCAGCTTGGTCCCTCCAGACATTGGCATGGCTGCCAACCAAATGGTTTGAACAGTGGATTGATACACTCAGCCTCGCCAGTCACTGCACACTTTCTCTCATTTGCATATAATATTTCTCAGTGGAAAAAAGATAGAGAGCTGTAATGAAGTCGCAGCTGAAAGGGCAACAATAATTTATGATGATCCCTGATTATGTTTATATCAAATACAGTTTGAGGATTTGTTATGGTGCACACGATCAGCCGAGTCTGCAGAGCTGTCAAGTGCTGTTTTTTGAAAGGCTCACTATCCTTACAGCTCAATGAAGAATGGTGAGACTGCTGCGAACACTGAAAGACGATATTGCCACGAGGTTACTGTTAATGTGCACAGAGGAGTTGGTGATTAGTGAGCCTTCCTAAGCTGAAGCTCTTAAATTTCCCTCACTGTCATTATCATTTCCTTCAGCACAAGCCGAAAAACAATTTAAACTTTCACATAATTGCATAATGATTCATGGACACTCTCTCAACTAAGAAACTCAATTGGTTCTTTGTCGGTTTTTCTTTGTACACTTTGTCTTTCAAAACAAGAACTTTGTTGTTTTTTTATTCTAATCAAGAATGAGCTACACCTGGGATGCCAAATATATGCAAGAAACTGCAGTTGACTTCTTGTGAAAAGCAATCAGTCTAGCTCAGGACTAGCACCTCACCTCAGGTTTATTCAATTCAGTGTGCTTTGAGCGGTTTATTTACAACAATACAAATCAAGTACACCTGCTGCATTGGTATAATAAATCATATCCTTTTTCCTTTTGTCCAGTTCAACACAGTTTTGAAGGCCAAATTGCACTAGCTAAGAATTCCAGCAGAAGACTTTATTTCTGTATCTTTTGATTACAGCTTGTGTCATGTTATTAAGTGGGGTTTTCATGTTTCCAGTTTATTCCTTTGTTTCCGTAAAAATTAACAAGCCTAAATGATATCAAAGCGTTGACTCACATGACCGTGGTGTTAAATGATCTGGAAGTGAATTCAGAGGTAAGAGAAAGTTCTGACCTCTTCATTTGTCCTTGTTATTTCTAACCTAGTGTGAACACCATCCTCATTTTAAGTTGGGGAGGCTTTTTCAGTGGGTGGTACTCGTGGTTGGCATCTCTCATCAAACACTTTATAAACGAATAATATGTCTGCTTGGTGAACGACTTGTGAAATTGGAAAATTAGCATTTGTCTTTACTGGTGGTCTCCTTTAACAAACTGAGTGTGAACTTTGTGCAGAGTTGTGGAAAAAGCTTGGTGTTAATTTAATCACCACATGGGAACACTGGAAGCTGTTATGACCAGTGTTCTGCTGGTTATTTGTCAGTGGTATCACAAATAACTTTGGAAGCCACAAGGTTTATAAAGTAATCAGCTGAATCACTCAGCATAACTAAAATAACCAGACAATGAAAACAAGAGATTTGATACTGGATAATAATTTGAATTATTTCAAATAATATTATCTGAATATCATTACACTGACATGATTATCTAGAACAGGATAAATAAAGTGAGCCGAGGTAAAACTCATCAAAAATCTCATGGTGGTTGGAAAGTATTATAAGGCTTTCCATCTGCAGAGTCACTTTGTGGTTGGGTCAGCAGCATTGATCTTTTTTCTGCTTGCTGTTTACATGTGGGTGTTACACACAGGCGTGAAAGAGCCTCTCCAGTTTCCATTATACAATCATGTACCTCATGCTTTGTGCACTTAATTCGTCTCTGAGCAGCTTGCAGACTTGAAAGGTGAAAGTACACTGCGCTTGACTGTTGGGCATTTTATGGAGGAATACTGAAAACACAATCTAGCGCTTTGATATGAAATCAGCCGAACGATGTCAAATGCAAATAACTGCAATAAATCTAACCAGACAGAATAAGTAAAAACACCTGTGTGGGTGTGCAGGGTCTTGAATGTTGCTGTAGTCAAGAAAAGCTGTACATTTTATAAAGTTAGACATTAAAATGGTATGCAACAGCATATAATGTAGGATTTGTTACCTCAAGACTGTCTAAGGCTTTGCTCTTTTAATCAGTCCCCTACTCTGCTTTGTGCCCCTCTTAGTATTTTTTTTTCAATTTCTATTTGTAGCAGCTGTCTATGTGCATAATATGGCAGCAATATTTAAATGATCACAAAAATACGCTGTTGTGTCTGCATTCTTGGGTTGCCATCCTTCATCTCTGGCCTGGGTTCGTCCATCTCAGGAGACAGACTTCTGCTGTAAATCAACGCTCTACCCAACAACAGCACGGTGCTGGGAGCCAAGCAGTTTGAACTTCACTTCTCCTGCCGAGTGTCTGGAATAAGCCCAGCTACTGAGAGAGCTCTGAACAAGAGTGGCCTACTTCAAGTGGAAAGTATTTTAGCCTACAGTCCCATCTGCTTTCACTTCGATTCCCCATCTAAATCGATACTGTCCACAGAGTATGAATGATTACGTATTTTACACTGCAAATCACTTCAAAAATATTGATGTTAAGGAGATTTTCTCTCATCCTCATAAGTTGTTCACTATGCACAGTCTGCTTGGATGTTGGAGTAACACATGCAGCATCTCATAAAAGTTATGGCTCATAATTGCAAACCTTTTTACTGCTCGTAGGAAACTATTAAGTTTGAAACTTTAAACTCACACAAAAATGTAACTGATATCCAGAGAAATTGACTGCTTGTTCCTTTGAGTCCCTTACATAAAAATAGCTTTTAGTGTTGCCAGAAAATAACCCACATGAGGAATGCAGTTAAATCTCACACATAATTTGTGAAAGTGTGTGTCTGTTACAGCGTCAGATGATGACTGAATGGCACCACCAAAGCTCACAGAATTCATTTCTTCAACAGCTAATGTGCATTAACAAGTAATATTTTTTGTTGTCATAAAATACTTAGAGCAAGAAAACTTCTCTGTGGGATTCTTGTTACTCACTGAATTAAAGCAAATTGATACCAATGCAGTCCTAACCCTCTGAAACAAACGGAATGTTTTGACTAAAGCAAATAGCAAAGAAAAAAAATGTCACACCTAAAAAGCGCTCATGTTTTTAGATAGAGCTCTGTCAGCCTAGCATTCAATAATGACAAAAATTTAGAACAAAATAAATCCATTCTATTGGCATTGGCAAGGACCTTTGACAGTGCTGATCTTGGACTTAACTGGAGAATGCAATCCTGCTAAACTGGAATTATGCCGGTAAGATGAAACACATAAAAGTCTCCTAAATTTAAGGAGTTATGAGGAACTGAAGGCAGGCAAAGGAGCTAGAGTATACACCTCCAAAATCTTAACAACATGGCATGTGGACCTGAGTTTCAAGCAAGATGACTGATTAATCCAGCTGCTGTTGGAAAGGCAGGTTTGAAACTGAAAAGAAGAAAAAACAAATGCAAGGCATACAAATATGCTGTGTTGTATGTTATGCAATACAAAAGTATGCATGATGTAAACACTGGAGGATAGAGCCACAATAAAGTTTCTGCATGACACCAATGCAGCCTAAAGAAACATGTTTCTGCCTTTATCAGCAACACTTGATTTTATATTTCCTTACTTACTGTTAAACGGAATTGATGCCAGTAGAGTTTTTCTCATATCCATTTTGTCAGCAAAGAAACCTGGCATGAGCAACAAGGACAACGGCACAACCAGTAATAATATGGGTCACCAAGCTATCAACACCAACTATTCTACAAAAAGCACAATTTAATACTGCCGTGCTGCTTTTTGGTAAGGCCGCACACTTTGTTATTTGGAGCATCTTTTAGCTCAACCCTGTAATTATAAATATAACCTTGATTTAATTTCATCCCTAACCTCAGGAGTCACCCGCCTTAAATATTATTGGACTATTTTGTACACTGCAGCATCAGATAGTCACCTTATTTATGCTGGACTACTGAATCAGACACTGTTTTCCACCGCTGCATTACATTTTCAGCATTTTAAAAGTACTTCACAGGTGATTCAAAGTAATTCACATTTGTGTGGTAGCCACTACTGGCATATTCAAGGGTGGGTCAGGTCATCCGATAATCATTATATCTACTTGGCAGGTCTCGAGTCCAGTGTGTTTGTACGATTCTGCCCAAGATCCAGATGCTGCAAGATACAGATCAAAATCATGTGGAGGCAAAAGTAATGTAATAAAATTGTGAATAATGTAATGTGCAGTTCATTAAACCTTAAAAAGAAATTAAGATTTGATGATGGCAGTCTTAAAAAGACTTTTAGATTCAAGATCTTAGTGGAGGCGATTGGTAGAGGAGTCTGTTTTAATTAAGTACTGGAGTCTGCACAGTCAGCTATTTTGTCTATCATGAGATTCATGATGAGATTGGTCATGATGCTGTCAGTACAGAGATGAAACCATTACTGTTCTGTTTCCTGGGGGTGATATTTTAAAGGTTGATGCTACCGTATCCGGAGACCACGGGCTACGGGTACGGGTCCGTATCTGTAGACACTACCTATTTTAAAGCCCCTTTTTTCAGTTTACTGTTATTTTTGAATGTCAGTGTGGTGGTTGACCTCAGTCCTGCTCAGATTTCTTAGCAATGCAATGGCTATGTAAATAGCACCATCATATGAACCTTATATTGCATGACACTCTCTCTTTTATACCTATGTTTCTGTTATTTGTCTTATTTGTCGGTCTTCCATCAATTCATTTGTGTTTAACATGGTAGGTTGTCACATTGAAAATCCTCCAAAAGCAAGCCATTGTCTTACATTTACTGTAGAAGTAGATTTGAAATATAATTTTTGAATGTAATGGAACTTGAAAACTTAATGCATTCTGTTTGATTTTTATTTAAAAAAAAAAAAAACTGTATTACCCCTGTTGCTCTCAAAGAAGGCCAAGCCTGAGAAATAACACGACTGGGAAAAGGTAGAGTTGGGGTCAGACTATGAGTGCAACAGGAGTATAATTCACCCACGTTGATCCCGAGTAAAGAGTCTGCAGAATCAAAATTGAACTTCCTGAAGTTGCTACAGGACTCATTGATCCTTTCTTAGATTGTGATTATGAGAAAGTGGTGCTCTGATTTGCAAATGTGGTTTAAAACTTCAAAGACTACCGTTTAGTATTCAGAGAGTGAGAAGTCAATCACGATTCTCCATTTAAAGCTCACATTTTACAAAGAACTAATAAGCTCGTTCTTCCAGATGAAAGATTTTGACCATTTTCAATGGTTCCTAACCTATTTTTGACCCCAGTTTCATCTAATGCAACTCCAACAACGCTTAATTGAAACTGAATAAACCAACTAGCTCTTAATGCTTCCAATGTGCCTCAAAACACACCCAAGAGATATTCTTTGTTTAAACTGGCCACAGCTGCCCAGCCCACATTGTAAGTCACATTAAACGGTTGGTTGGAAAAACATTTCCAGAAATTTGGACATACTGCTGAATGGTGCATCACTCAGGGATACCACAAAAAGAGACAAGCTGAGAGTGTGCTTTCTGTTCAAGCTTCACTTCTAATAAATTTTCAAACCGAACTCCATTCTTTTGGGAAAATTAAATAAACCACAGTTTAACTACACACCTGCTTACATAATTTAAAGCAGCAGCATCTAAGTCCAAAACTTCCTCATCAGCATCAGTGATATTGACATTACCATACCAATTTGTAGGCCTACTAATGGTTATTTTGTTGTTTCGTGCATTGCTTAAAAACAGGAAGGTCTGTTGCACCACTGCTGCCCAGGAAAGATGAATTCAGATTATGTGGATGGTGTTTTCACCTTTTTTTCTCTTGTGACATGATTTTTGTCCTTGTCACAGTGCCATGCAGGTGAAATGTACAATAGACATATCTAACTGACATGGAGTTCAAAATTTAAGGGTACGAAGCAGAGCTACAAAGATTTTCTTATCTGTTTAGTTAGTTATGCTGTGGCGTGTAGGAAACATGAGAACGCAGACAAAGGGGGACCATAATGAAAACATAGTATTTCTCTATCTATTTTTCCTTAATGTGCCAAGTCATGAAATATCTCTTCTGCAGCAGATACTTTCTGTATATGTATCAAGCTTCAGATTCCTAATTTCAAACAGATTTACATATCACTTTGAACACTGCAAGACACTTATCAGGATGTACTGTACCTCATAAAAATTGTAGAAATCTGGCAAAAGGTTCAGATGGGGTCTGTAGTTGAGCCATTAACCAACGCAGGCACATCTGTGAAGCAGCTTGTACCTTAATGAGTGACAGAATTTGGTGCGCAGAGCTTTGGAAATGGCACCAGTTTGAAGGGACTTAGGGGCCTGAGCTGATGGTGACGGAAGGTAAAACAGACCTTAACCAACACATGTCATTCGGCTCCACATCTGCTTATCACATCTAGCCTGTTGCTGTGATTTAGAGGGCAAGACGCCTACAGGTGTTGTTCCACTTACTGCATGCCAGAAGAGTCGTGTCCCATGCGATAAAGAAAAGAAGAAATAACAGGGGTCAGACATACTACAGCGCAAAACTATTTCTGCAATGTGTGCTTCTTTGTGTGATACTTGGTGAAGGATTTTTCATCGATAAATGCAATAATTTTGATTGACACCAGTCTGCAAAAATGTATATTATGAGCATGGCAATCAAATTTGGAAAACAAACATACATTAGACATGGTTTCAACCTGCATTGGATGAGCATAGTATTGCATTTGCATTTTGTAAAGGGCCTTTTTGCTCAATTGCAGACAAAGCTTTTAAATCTGCATAAGGATATAGTAGTTCAGATGATACAAAAACAGGCTTATTCTAATCCTCTATATTCACAAGCAATAGACATGCTTCTTGCAGAGAATCTTAAACACAGCCTTGGCAATTATCCCTGAAGTAGTTTAAAAACTCCAGACTGGTAAGTGAGCTCTGACCTGAAATGCTGAATGCTCTGGACATTGTTGAAAGCTGTGAATTTCTCTTCAGCGTAACAAGTTGAACATGAATGGAGGTACCCATGCTGCATCAATAAAAACAGATGGATTAATGTCTGCCAAGGTGCTAGAAGTAAGACTCCAGGCAATTGTCATACTCTTTCTTTTCAAAGAAGCACTTGGATTCTTTCCTGGTTGCGGAATGATGCGCTTTTAATCCTTGCAGTTAGAGGAGAAGTTGTGAAAATGCACTAATCTTGTCTTCATGCACAATTGACTTGACTAGACTAAAACATACAGCTAAAGAATCTGCAGAGGTCTCTGTGTACAGGTGGCCTTTAGACATCTGTGCATGTTTCTCTACAAAGTGAGTTAGAATGTATGTACTGTGTGAGTGAAGCAACATGTGTCCTGATTAAGTTAAACAGAAAATGATCTGAACTCCCATTCAGATGAGGGTTAACCTGCTGCTCCAGGTAAAAGATCTAAATGTTGTTCTGCTCAAAGGACTTAAAAGTGACACTTCTCCACCAAGTGCTATCCTTTGTAACATTGATGTCATTGTTTTTTTTTTTAACTAAACTTGTCTTTATGATCGCATTTTAGCCTGTGTTTTATTATAAGTATAATTTTCTATTAAGACATTGTAACTGCATTTTTAGTTTCTACTGCTTTTCCAGTTGTTTGAGGACCAAAAACAATCTTGTTTTTGAATTGCACTTACTGAGGCTGTTTGTCCATATGACCACAGTCAAAGTTCTGTTCTGGCTTACACAAATTAGTTTGACATGATATGCTTGTTCAGGGAAAGATACACTGCAAATCAAAGTCCAGTTTAGAGTTTAGAATCTATTGCTGGCTCATATGCTCCCATGCTCCAGGTAAAGAAGTCATCTTAAATATCCTCCATATAGAAGCTGGGCAGAACTGATTTGAAGCTGACCTGGTTAATACCTACATGGAAATGCTGGAGAGAATATTCTTCGAGTTTGCTCATGAGCCCTTTTGGCCCTCCGGGAGGAAAAATAGGAAGTTCCTGAAAAATGGGGCACATACTGTGGGCAACTTCTGTCTGACATTCCACTGGTGTTTCCAGCCCTTGCCTGAATATATTAAAATGGAGAGAAAAAAACATTGTCTGAATTTTTCATTGGTACAGCTGGCCATGGTTTAAGGTTTTGCTCACAATGCTCATACAATGTGTGTTAATATGTGTGACTTTCAGACACTAGTTTTTTCCATGAAACGCCACATTGAAATGATGGTAGTACAATCTGCTAGAATAAAAAGATCTCCTAATAAGCCTTTTGCCAGTGAAAGGTGGATCCATGTCCACAAGTTACTCTGCTTTTCACATTTTTGCAGCAACTTCCTTTTCCTTTTTTCACAGTAGTTTTAGAACTTTAGGACACCCACACTCTTCTTGCATGCCATGCTGTTCTTGGTCAGCAGCTACCACTGTCCACACTTGGACAAACAGCATGATTACTGAACAAGTGCACACTGTAGGCAGCAATCTCAAGCAGAACAAAGGAATAAATTATGAGAACTCCTTTTGCTAAGGGAGGAATCAGTAATGATGGACATTTTTCTGCATCTGTTGGTGATTTTCTATTTAAATGAAGCCAGTAATTGAAAGTATCCCAGTTTGCTAAAGTTTGACTTCAAGAAATACTTGCATAGTCATTATAACCTGTTCTTTCTAACAACTCCCGAAAAAAAGTTGTTGTGAGGGAGTTTAGCATTTCTAAACACACAAGTGAGTACAATACCTATCAGTTCAAAATCTCTTCATATGTAATTCCTCATTCTTAGCCAGGGAAAAAGCACAAAACTAAACTGAATGAGATTTCAAAATTGGAACCCTGCAACAGAAAATTGCATGGCAAAGTAAGTAAACAGTATAAAAAGCTAAACATGGCCCTTTTCCGTGCATATCCTGACCGCAGCCTCTGTGTGCCAACCAAAGGTAGCATTCATGAAAACAAATAACAACTACTTTAACACTTGAGTGAAAATGCCAACGATCCCTTGTGGGATTTTACGATCCTTAAATTGCCCTCTCAGTTTATTTGCGGCCTCTGACTGGTTGTCCCTCTGATATACAGGTGAATTTAATTGGAAACATCAGAGCAATAGTAAAGTCTGTATTTATGGGGGCCGCTTGCTGTCACGCCATATACTCAGGGTCATTGTGCTCACACAGAGAAAATCTGACTTGAAAATAAAACTGGCTTTGTACTTTTAAAAAAAGTTCTACATGTCACACTACACAACTTCTTGAAGTTCGTTTTTATTTTCCTTTTCATGTGTTTAGGCATTACTTTCCTCCAGTTGTTTGGGACTTCGTTTAAATAAATAATACTTACAGGATATTTTTGACAGCACTATGCTTGTCCTTAAATGAAAGCCTTCAAAAAGAGGAGGATAGCAGAAAAATGGAACAAAGAGTCTTTATGTCAGCAGTAATTCATTTGAAAACATCTGTCACTCAAAATAATGTTTCTAGTCATTAGAAATTGGATGTACCTCTCTGTCCTATATATTATATCACACAAAAAACCTACATCTACACTTTCCCTCTAATTGAAACCTTTTCTAGAGCAAAAGTTATAAATTTATTCTAAGAGCAGTAATATAAACGAAAGCATATAAATATTTATTTGTTCTTGATCAAGTGTTGTCTTTTCAGACACTCTGTAACTGACATTCACAGTATCCAGGGATCTATTATGATGATGAATTGCTGTTTCTCGAGAGAGCATTGATTGAACCACAATTGGGAAGAGGCTGACAGACTGTTTGAAATGGCACATTAAAGACACAATAAAATTACTTCCATTGCTCTAATGTAAAAATTGAGCACTGTTTGTATTCCCCATGGAGTACAGATGCGGGCAGCACTGCTTTGCCTTGTTTTTCTGGATTCCACTGTTTCACTCAGTATTCTTGTTTTCTGCGCAGAGCATAGGGGTGACTGTGTGAGGATGAATTACCCTCCCAACATCTGGAGCATGCTTAATGATCATTAAAAAACAAGATCAACTATTCTCTCAAATGACAGGGGGAGGGGTACACTGCGGTTTAGGTCTCACGCTCCCCTCACATGCATACGCTGCCTTTGTGACATGCAGCGCTGCCTCAGCGGAGACCCCGCCTGAGACCTTTAAAATTTAATTTGGCCTTGGTCTAAATTTATAGGCGACACTAAATTTACGTTCTCCTGTGGTGAGATTTGGTGGTCTTGAAATTTCTAACCAAGGATAGAGAGAACCTGACAACTCATGCAACCCCCCGCCACTGCCTTTTTAAAAATGTAAAACTGTTGTCAAGCTACAATCTGCAATGTTTGTCACATTAACATTCTGTAACGTGAGAGAATTTGTGATTAAACTCTGCCTCAATTACCTAATTGCTGCCCGCAATCTTTTGCAGTGCACATAATGACTGCTGCACATAACATCTTGTGTTCCACTTCAAAAATCAAAACAACTGGTTTTAAAATTCAACTCTGAGTAACAGCAGGCAGCTTCTGGCCCATGAATAATGTGGAGGTGAAAGGTACCTGAGTTAAAGGATGTTGAGTCCAGTCACTTTCTTTCAAACGGTAAGTCAGAACATACTCTTTAATTATTCACTCACCAAACAGTAAAAAAGTAGCTGGCAAACTGATGTAACATTTAGCTTTGTGACAACAGTCTCATTATTTTTACATTTCTGTGACCTCAGTTCCTGCCTTCTGTAAAAACACATTAATGGAAATCAAGTTATTTACTGGCAAGATCTGCATAAGCATTGCAACACAAAACATTTGCTGCATTCAGTCATTCTGCTGACAGTATGAACTGTAGCTTTAATAGCTCTCTCTATGGATTAAAACTTTCTTGTTCCAGACAAATTCGCAATTGCCTATTTTGCCTATTTAACAAAGTGCATAAAGATATACTATGTTTACATTAAGGGAATATGAAGATAATATTCTTCCATATGCTTCATTTGGTGTAAAGGACCTTACCATAATAGACTAAACCTGTGATATTAATGTATGAACAATGCACTCAGCTTCTTGGTACAGTCACATATGTTTTCGTCCTACACCATTCTTTTATACTAAAGTAGCAGAATGGATGAAATCAAGCATATGTTTCCTGTTTGGCTGGCTCTACTTAATATACAGGTTTGGGTTCACCTTTGTTCACCTTTGATCGCGCAGCTGCACCATGTTGGCAACATAAACACGGATGTTCTGTGTCTGGAGAATGAGGTTCTAGTGTATTTCATTACCATGTTTAGTTTATTATCACACACTGCAGCAAACTGGAGCATATCAAAGTCAAAGTCTCTGTTTAAAGTTTGCAATAATGCTATACAATATTATTTATGACACATCACAAGGGTGACATCACATCCTGTTTCAGTACTGCATGCAGGGAGGTTTCACCATTTAAAAAAACCTGCTTGTTTTAACTTCTCACACCTTCAAAGTGTCAAAAGTTCTTTTACCCTAATCTCAATTTTAATAAAGTGCAAATAGGTGGGAATAGGGGGTGAAGACTGTTTGACAATGTGAACAGCATGCTCCTTCGACCTGGCTTATATGCAGGCTGCTTCTCGGCATCTTATGACAGAGAATGTTTAAAAATATTAAAAAATGCACTAAGTTTGTACACAGTGCAGTATTCTAGTCCGACATAATGCAAAAACATCTATTATTTGGTAGGGATGAAAAAGGAGAGCACATATCCAGTCAAACAGCCTTTGACGTGTTGATTTGTAGATCAGGAGGAAAACACGAATAACCCAGCTTCATCGTTTGCCATTTTGCGGCTTTGATCTCAGGGATGCAGAAGTCAGATTTAGTCTGAGTAAAAACTGAAAAGAGGGAGGAGTTTTGTCAACATGGGATTTTAGATGTTTTGGAAAATATGTCACTAAAAAGTAATCAGCACATCAAGGAAAATTAACTATTACTGCAGAAATAGGGTGTGTGCGAGTGAGGGGTTGGTTCTCTGTTCAGAGCTGCAGCAATTAGAGGCAAACTCCACATTTTGGAGGCCATGTGCACTTTCCTTGCATCCCTGATTGAAACAAATGAGGCAATAATTGGAAGTGTGGTCAGTTTACTGGGGTGAGGTCTGTCTTGAAGCCTTTCACGTCTCAAAACAAACGACTCCGTTTATTCAGTTTGATTTCAGGAGATATTGCAATGAATGCGACCATGAGAATGCAACAAACTCGCTCTAATGATTAATATTCACAACATTTGAGGGGTGGTCATAATGGAGCTGCTGATGGAGAGTTTCTGGAAGTGTCAGACTTTTTGTTTACCAGAGCGACGACTGCTGGTGACATCTTCAGGAGCAGGATTATATTGCAGCTGGGGATAAAGCGACGTCAGCACTGCACGACGTGGAAGATGGAGCGGGGGAGGAGGCTCGACGGAGATGCTACGTTAAAGCTGGTATCCTTCAAAATAAGAGCGTCTATTTACAGTATCGCTTCCAGCCTCTTATTTGTACACGAAGACTCATTAAGCTGCATGGATTATGTGTGTTGGTTAAACTTCGTTGCGTTTAAATCCCACCAATGCTGCGTGCAATAAAATTAAAAAAAACACAAACTATTATTTTGAAATGATACTAGTAAAGCTGCGAGCTGGCTGGATGCAGGGATTTTCTGTCTGAATTACATAGAAGCAGGCAGATCATGTTAACGATTCGGGATAAATAATCATGTATGTAGCATGGAGTGATTATTAAAGAGTCCAGTGTACTCCTGTTAAATTTATTCTTTCAAGTGTGCTGTCTGTGCAAACAACGACTTGCTTCTCTCTCGGACGACTGGACTTGGCTCCAATATCAGGTTGGTGTGGAAGCTAGCTGTCAGGTAGAAGCCCACTAGCCAGCCACATCAGCACCGCTGCTGTTAGCCACGTTAGCATCAAGCTGTTATTCTGTGTCGATGTGGATTTACACAGCTGCACGAGCATCATTCTTTTTTTTTCTGTCAAGCCTGATAGCGTCTTTGTGTGTTAGTGTCTGTCTTGCAGAGATTTCATGATGGCAGACAGTATCATGAGCAAGGCTGCTACCATGGAGATCCCCATTAACAGCAATGGAGACACAGGGACTCTCCCAGAGGATGACAGCCTGGAGCAGGTCAGTCACGTTTGCTCTCACCTCGCTGAAAATGTCCACATAATACAACCATGATTGGCATTTTGCACTCAGTTTGGTGGCTCTTTTCCAATTTACTTGACAGTACAGTCCAGGGCTGAGGCTGGTTAGGCCAAGCGTTACCTAACCATGCATAGGCCTGCAGCTATGGACACTAGGAACATACCAGTACTTGCTAACACATGATGTTGTGTTAAGACAATTAAGAGAGACATAAATTGTGAAAGGATGCTTTTGTCATATGACCTTGTGCCTGACAAGCTGTGTGTAAAATCTGAGTGCAACATTTCTGTTTCATTTTGGTACAGTCCAACAGAGTTTAAAAAAGCTGTAGCATCAATTGCATGAATAACAACAGGATAATATTCACAGACATACATGTATATATTAAAGTGTCACTGAGTATTGCTTGTACTATTATATTGAAACATTAAACAGCACATAAGCAAGTCATCTCAGTGTTTTCTGTGTGCATATGAACCTGGATTACTTAGGTTATTTTTTTTTAACTATTAAAAAGCTACATGGTTTCTTCTCATTTATTCATATTTTAATTTTGGAACAGGGTTTATTGAAATTGTGACTTGTGTATGATAATAATCATATTAATAAAACGTAATTGGATGAAATATATTTAAATTTATAATGTATACAGCGCCCTCCATAATTATTGGCACCCCTGGTTAAGATGTGTTCTAGGACCACAATGAAAAAAATAGGAAAATCCAACCTTTAATTTAAAGTGCATTTATTCAGTGGGGGAAAAAAATCACACATTATTTTACATAAGTCATGTGTGCCACAATTATTAGCACCCCTGATGTTAATGCTTTGTACAACCCCTTTTGCCAACAAAACAGCACATAATCTTCTCCTATATTACATTTTTCTACAATTTTTCAGTGTGAGAGTATGCTTCTGCAATAAAAACTGAATTTATTTTAAGGCTTCAACACATCTTAACCGGGGGTGGCTAAACTTTCCAAATCCCAGTGATGTTTTTGTTTTCATGTTTTTCATACCATTATTAGGAGCATCCAATATTTTTTAAAGTGCACATTGTGCTGTTCATGCAGATGATGAAAAATTAGATTTTTGCCTTTAAAATCTAAACATATATATTGCTGTCAATCCATCAGGACCTGCAGCAGGTGATGGTGTCTGGACCCAACCTGAATGAAACCAGCATTGTCTCAGGAGGTTTATGGAGGACCGCAGGGGGCATCATTCCAACCAGCACCATCAAAGGTACTCCTGACTGTCATCCCTCTTCCAGGTTTTGCTTTGTTGTCTGTTTTTCAAAACACATGTGGAGTTTTCTCTTTAAAAGATATACAAATCTGAAGGTGCATTAAGAAGGAGTTACTGTTATCAAAAGTTTATTATGCTGTATATCCAGCTATAGCTTTATATGGTTTGTCAGTCAATACAGATGACCTTGCAATTACTTTGCCCTCTATTGACATGTATGCCCTTTAAAAGCTTCACTGTTCCATTTACTTTGTGTTGCCCCACCATTGTGTCTACTGTCAGTTACAGGCTGCCTTGAGCTGTGCCAGAGATCTGTCAGTGTTCTTGCAATCCTTCAGTAACTGAAAGAGGTCAATGCTTAATGCACCTTTAAGAAACCACAGCAAAGAGCTTTCTCCTCCATGTGTTTTAATGTGTCACCAGAGAGCTACTGACCTATTGGCTGCCAGTTTATATTACAAACATCCGTATTCCATAGGGCCTGCAATTCGCTTCAACCCTGAGTACTGGACAGAGAAGAGCCCCTTGCATCAGCACCAGGTGGCTGTGTCTTCTCACCACCCTTTCGTCTTTGTTTAGTTAACCTTTATTTGTTGGTGGTCTTTTTTTTGGGCCACTTATATGAGGTTTGGGTATGCTTGATTATAGGAATTGTATGCAACCTTGCTTGAACCTATTCAACTCACAGCTTCAGCAACAAGAATGTTCTGGCAGCTTTCAAATTAGGGATGCACTAACCAGATGTTACAGGGCTGTCACTTGAAATGTTGTATTGATGTCTCATAAGGATGTTCTCTTTTGTACCGTAAAATGTGCTTTGGATGACTATTTTGTCATGACTTGGTACTTACTTTTCATCCTCGAAGTCCATTTTCATCTGTTTTACAAATCCTTTTATTCTGCATGAGAGAACTGCATGGTGGATTATTATTGCTGTCAAAACCCTTTAACCCCCACTTATTTTGTATCCTCCTCCATGGAGCCTAACATTTTCCTTTCAGTCTAACACATTCTGCTGTTCAGCTGCATATCTCACTTACAAGCTCCTTTCACCACACTCCTTTTTTTAACTCATTTTATGTCTTCTTCTCATTCTTAACGCTTTTATCGCCGCCATGCTCATTTCAGACATTCGCATGAATCCCGGGGTGTTAGCTTGCCTAACAGTCAATCCTCAGCCAGCCGACTTGCCCAACACACAGACCAGCACCCAGGTATCACCAGGTTCATCATCATGTCACACTGTCCTACTTATTGTCATGACTCATGCAATTTCTGTAAACTGCTGCCTTGTAAACTTTGACAGCATAATATACAGTATGGTGGACATTTGTTCATGTTTCTCCCTTTTAGGTTCAGCAAACCATAACACTAATTCAACTGAAGAAGTTTCACGTGGCGTGGCAGTGGAGAAACTCGACAGTGTAAAGAATGGGCATTAACACATACAAGGTATTGTGTACTTTCTTTCTTTTTTAAAAGTGGATAAAATGTTTGATTTTCTTAATCCTTCTTTGTGTCACCCTTACAACTTCTCACATAGCTTATAGCATTTATTAGAATGCATATGTAAAAATTATTGGGTATTCATTGGCACAAACTTGGTCACAAACTGCCTATAACAGGTTTAATTTAGTGTATTTCTTGCTTGAAATTTTGCTTAATTAAAATTGCATTTGATAAGTTATTCAGACTTTCTGTCCTAAAAATCAACAGCAAACCCTTCAATTTGTCTTTCTAAGATAAAATGTTTTTGCTCTTCCTTTCCCTTCTCCTTCTTTGCACTTCAAAATAACTTAAAATATCGAATTAAAGAAAGTTATTTGCTTTCTTTGCTGAGGGAATGGAACATACAAGCCACACTCATGTGAGATGCTCAGTTTAGTTTCACTTAGCTTAGCTTAGCATGAACACCTTTCCATCAGAGGCAGCTAGGCAACTGTTTCTGGAGCTGCAACAATTAGTTAATTGTTAACTGTTAAAATAACAAACAAATTATTGATAATGGGTTGATCAGTGTAAATATTTTTTTAAGAACAAAAAGTCATGTTAAATTCGACCTCTGTCAGATTTGCTGCGCCCTGGGTTTCCTCCGGGTTTATCGTAATCTCTTCATATTTACCATGCAGTGCACAAAGCCAGATGTTCTCGGAGAGGTTTGGCCGAGGCTCGCGAACAGTAGACCTGGAACTCGAGGCTCAGATTGACGTCTTAAGAGATACCAAGAGCAAGTACGAAAACATCCTAAGTCTGGCCACTGCAGCTCATCAGTCATTTTCAAAGCATGGTGCAGACGCAACAGGCTCTAGGAGACACATTCACCGACCTCAGTCAGAAGTCCCCAGAGTTACAGGTAGAGTAATGCCAGAGCTCTCAATGTGACCTGACCTGACATGACATGGCTTTGGCAAGTAAATCTTATGTGTTTTCTCTGCAGGATGAGTTTGGGTATAATGCGGAAACACAAAAGCTGTTGTGTAAGAATGGTGAGGCTCTGCTTGGTGCCATCAACTTCTTTGTGTCTAGTGTCAACACCCTGGTCAACAAAACGATGGAAGGATACTTTTGATGACCATTAGGCTGTTATGAAAATGCAAGGTAAGAAACCCTGACTTCTTTTTTTTAGAAGCTGAGTAATATCATGTGAATGGCTGTAGAGGGATCACCTGCAACAAACATGACTGTGACATCCTTTCTTGTTTTTGTGCGCAGACTTGAGTTTGATGCCTACCGTTCTGATCTGGAAGAGCTGAGTTTGGGTCCGAGGGATGCCGCTGCCATGGTCCGAATTGAGATGGCTCAGCATGACTACCAGGATCCACCGAGACAAATACGAACGGCTTGCGCAGTGATGTCACCATCAAGCTCAAATTCCTGGAGGAAAACAATGTTTTACTTCACAATTGAGTTTTCATCCTAGTAAATTCTGCATGTTCAAAGTGCCATCCTCGGAAATGTTGTTTTTGTTGAGCTCCTCTTGTTTAACTTCTTGCCATGCTGCAGTGATGACTCCATGACATCATTGCTGGATGTGGTTGTACATGCAGCAGAACACAAAGTTAACCACACCCAGATTCAGGGATTATGGATGCTGGGTGTGTTCTGAGGTGAAGCCAGTCTTGAAACATT